>NC_092336.1:334864375-335603750 GCF_046630445.1 Rutidosis leptorrhynchoides | reverse complement strand
TTATTAAAATTATAATTATTATTATTATCATTTTAATTGTTACAAGAATCAGTATTATTATTAAAATGACTATTAAATTATATAAAATCATATCTAATACATATAACCTAACTCTATCATTATATTATTAGTTATTTAAGATGTATAAAATAAGTATATTTAAGTTATCAATGGAACACAAATTTTATGAAAATGACAAATTACATCACTAATAATAATATATTTGTTCGATCACAATTATGTGTAATAATATATATCCAAATGATATAGGTTCGTGAATCCGAGGCCAACCTTGCATTTGTCAGTTGTTCAATACCGTCATGTGTATTTTTACTACAAAATACAGTATGGTGAGTTTCATTTGCTCCCTTTTACTCTTTACATTTTTGGGACTGAGAATACATGCACTGTTTCTACAACTGCTTTATTAAATGCTTTTGAAATATATTGTGAACTGCGAATACATGCAAATGCTTTATTAACTGTTTTACAATATTTATATGCGTGAGTTCATTTGCTCCCTTTTACTCTTTACATTTTTGGGACTGAGAATACATGCAAATGCTTTATTAACTGTTTTACAATATTTATATGCGTGAGTTTCATTATTCCCTTTTTAAATGCTTTCGCAATATATATTTTTGGGACTGAGAATACATGCGCTGCTTTTATAACTGTTTTACGAAATAGACACGAGTAAATCAAAACTTCATTATATGGTTGAATTATCGAAATCGAATATGCCCCTTTTTATTAAGTCTGGTAATCTAAGAATTAGGGAACAGACACCCTAATTGACGCGAACTCTAAAGATAGATCTATCGGGACCAACAAGCCCCATCCAAAGTACCGGATGCTTTAGTACTTCGAAATTTATATCATGTCCGAAGGAGAATCCCGGAATGATGGGGATATTCTTATATACAAATTGTGAATGTCGGTTACCAGGTGTTCAATCCATATGAATGATATTTTTGTCTCTATGCATGGGACGTATGTTTATGAGAAATGGAAATATGAAATCTTGTGGTCTATTAAAATGTTGGAAATGATTATTTATGGTAAACTAATGAACTCACCAACCTTTTGGTTGACACTTTTAAGCATGTTTATTCTCAGGTGTGAAAGAAACCTTCCGTTGTGCATTTTGCTCATTTTAAGGACAATACTTGGAGTCGATCATTGCTCTGGAATCAAAGGTTGATGACTTCGTCCGGATGGATTAGGACGGGTCTTCACAGTTGGTATCAGAGCAATGGTCTTAGCGAACCAGGTCTTGCATTAGTGTGACTAATTGATAGTCGTTAGGATGCGTGAGTCTGGACTTCGACCGCGTCTGCATGTTAAAAGTTTTGCTTATCATTTTGTGTCAAAAATTACCTGCTTATCATTCTTAGAGAATCACTTGCTTATCACTCTTAGTTTAGACACGTTTTACTGCATTGACTGCATGAACAGTGTATAGACAAAAAAATTCATATCTTAGCGTATCTGCTACTTCATATCTTAGCGTATTTGTTACTGTAACTTTGCCTGACAACTTCCGTAGATTCCTCCGTAACTTATGAAATTTTAGTATTATATATGCATATGTAAATTATGTATTGCAGGGTACTAATCTACATCCTATAATCTAATTCTTATCGACAATCATTCATCTGATCGTACGAGATGAATCCTGCAACCAGTTCGAGTCCCTCAGATTCCGATAGTTATCCCGATAGTTATTCCGACAGCTATTCCGACATAGATGTTCACCTAAGCTCCGAAAACAGCGTCATCGGCAGGAATCAACCAATCAGCCAATATCAATTAATCTGATGGGTTCATAGTCGACTCAATCAATGGAGACGCGCAGAAGGCGATCTCATCCACTAATCGAATTCACCTTTTGGCAACGAACCTGAAGCACTTACCGGCGTACCTGTTCGTAACACCAATTCACCCTCATTTCCCAAATATCTCGCCACGACTATATCATAACTCAGATTCTAAACCTGATTCATCCGCTCGTTCCGACCGACAATCATCCCGGGGTAATCGAAGAAGTCAACGAGCTTCGCGCTCGAGTAATCAATTTGGAGAACATGGTGTAAAACTTACCAGCTTCAGCAACATCACCGACATCAACATAACCATCAGTAACAACACCAGTACCATCAACAATCCAGGCCTCGACATCTCATTCTGTACCTCGAATATAATTATTATTCTACGAATCGTTCTACATCATTTATCTTCGTTCGACATGGTGATTATGTAATCTTTATTATGTTAGAGATTATATATTCTTGTTCTAACGATAAATCAAATGAGTTTAATATCATATTGACTCATTAAATCCATGATTACATCTGAAGAAAATATATATGTATATATGTTTTCAAAAATATTATAATTAAAAATTCTTTTGTACAAACTGTTAATGGTGAAAATATTTTAACGGGTAGGTAATACCCGAGGAATATTTAAATTTCACATTAATAAGTTACACTGTATATTCTTCGAATCTGATTCAACAGTTATTCACTATCCTATTTACAACCACAGCTATACGAATCCGTTCACCACAGAATAACCATATTCATCCAATTACATATTTGGATTTTGACCTATCAGAATCCAACAAGTGGCATAATGAAGAAATAATGGACACAATAAAAATTGATTAGAAACAGATTAATTAACAATATGAAATTCTATTAAGAATCCACGCTAATAAAATCCTAGCTAACTGTTCCTAGCTAACTTTAATTCCATATTACATCTTATTTATCGCAATTTAATTATCGCAATTTATTTTATCGTAATTTTAATTCTCGCAATTTTATCTATCGTTATTTAATTTCTGTTATTTACTCTACGCATTTTATTTATCGTCATTTAATTTCTGTAATTATTTTACGCACTTTAAATATCGGGACACGTATACAAGGTTTTGACATATCATATCGACGCATCTATATATATTATTTGGAATCACCATAGACACTCTATATGCAGTAATAATCGAGTTCTCTATATAGGGTTGAGGTTGATTCTACAATAATATATATAGTTTGAGTTGTGATCGAGTCTGAGACGTATACGGGTCACGATACTTATTAATTCGAATATTATATATATAATTATATATGAATTATTTACACTGCTAACTGTGAACTATCAACATTGGACAATTAAAATGAATTAAAATATTAATTATAACATATGAAACTAAACAATTCTTCAAGTTTGCCACTTGATTTCATCTTAAACCTCATTGTATCTTGACAATTACAATCCGCGTTCAAACCTTTCATGATTTTTGAAAACACCTCAAACGAGAGGATGAACCAACCGCACTTCATCTACGGAAGGAAAGATTTATACATATAGTTATGCACCTGAGAAACTCTCGGCAACTGAGTAAAAGTTTAACACGTAGCCGCGTCAGATCCTTTGGCATTTATTAGCAAAAATAACTTTGAGATCCCTTTTCAAAGTAGCAAATTTTGTCACAGCTTCAGCAAATCAACTTTGACTTTTCATCCGAATTGGTCTTATTATAACCTTGATATATAAGTTTGCCTTTCGTCATCGTTACCAGGGGAACCGTCTATATCCCACCACATTAGCAGTAAACTTACCAGCAACCTCGTTACTTCTTGACTTAAATCTCTATGATAAATCATTATATTTATTCATTGAAACCCTATCATATACTCATCCACATCTTGTAACGAGAACTGCCATACCAATTACCGGGAATCAGCAATCAGTACTTTGAAAACTCACAGCATATCTACATCAACAGTTATATGTATGACATTATCTCTTAGAATTATGATCTCTCGTTCTGAAATTCTGAAAAGCACTCAGTCACAAATCAATACTCTGAATGTTGAAAAAAAAGCTGAATGAAGCAACAGAAACCATAGACAACCGTAAACGACCTTAATCATCGGAAGTTTGATGATAAAGAATAGTATGTTGGAAAAGCTCAGAAAAAGTGGAACTGGAAAATGGATTGAGCTAACCACGAAAGAGACCAAGGACAAATACAAGGACCAAACCATATATTCAAAGAATTCAGGTAATTCTGGACTCGTTGAAATCTTTAGTGAATATCTTGCTCCTTACTCTAAACCCTTGCAGACAATAGTTTCTATCATCCTCTGATCTTAGAAATTCCAATATATCATCGTATCTTTCATTATAAATATCCTCCATATTTCTGAAGATATTTTCATAAGTATTCTTATCTGAAATCATTAATCTCTTCATGATATCAGTGTTACATCATATAGAAACTGTTAGTTTCTATATTCTGTAAACTTTCGAGCTTAAAATATGAATGTTATTAAAGTAATGTTGGGAATTGATGCATGAGTTAGTATAATATAATGACACTTGATCAACGTGATTATATTACAGTAAGTCATGCTGAGTTCTAATGGGACATGATGGTTCACAGTAGATCATACCACCATCTTGTGTCATGTTACATAACTCTTTCATTCTAATTAACTTCAGAACATATCAAGAAAGTATATTCTTGATAGCTCTATTCTCAATGATTCTGGTAATTTGACGAATCAAATCGTGCTATTACGTTCTTTCTTGATTATAACATTAAATTCATTCGAAACTCCATACTTACAAATTCCAGACCATTACTCGTTTTACTAGAGATCGAGAGGAGATTAAAAAGACAAAGAGCTCCGAAACATAAAAAAAGATATAAAACTCGACAACAACAGTGAAATTACAATAATTAAAAATTAAAACATCACGACAATTAAAAATTAAAAGATTACAATCAAATTACTCGTCGTCGTCAATTGTCATCTGCAAAGTAGCGTTCACCAGTCATTTCACCATCCGTGAGGTACTCTGGAGACAACTGCTGCTTCAACTGATTCATCGAGGTAACGATAACCCAACGTCTCTTCATCTTCAAGAACCGCATACAAAGAAATGCGTTTACTGCGATCTTCAATGGTATCTTTTATAAAGTACCATTGATCATCGGTACACAGAAAACTTGCCCTACAATCCGCATCATAATCGTCTCTATAAAAGAACACAGACGTGAATTCACATGGAACTTTTTCCTTCAGAAAGGATAGCAAATCTTGTAAACCAACATCACGAATGTCGATATCTTCAAACGAAATACTGTCGCCCCACTCATATTCCTTCATTTGATTACGGAAATCACCTCCGTAATGAACATCGAATGAAACAATCATTGGGGGAAGTGTTAGCATTTTGCAGTTTGGGAGTGTTTGATCTTGATCTTGAGAAAGATGGAAATATAAAAGAAATATATGTTTGAGTGTATAAAATGAAGTATATGGTTGGTGTTTATATAGTGTAAAAGTGACCGTTGGGATAGCCGTTGGAATTTTTTTTATTTTATTATTTTACTAACGGCTAAAAATTTGGGCAAGTTTTTGGGCGAAGGTGGACGATGCCCGTTGGGACCTCTCTCATGATAGTTTCATTCGTGCTCTTCGAATAATCGAATTATTTTATCTGTATTATTCAATAATGATAAAACTCTATTTATCACCTCATATTCGTCAGGAAAACATATTTATTGTTAGCCATGACTACCTCACTCAAATTTCGGGACGAAATTTCTTTAACGGGTAGGTACTGTGATGACCCGGGAAATTCCGACCAAATTTAAACCTGAATCTTATTTGATTTAGATACGATAAGCAAAGTCTGTAATGTTGAGTCTCAAAAACTTTTGAACTTTGTTCATATGATAATATAAATCTTTGACTGTGTCCAACGATTCACGAACAATTGTTTACAAATAGATATGTATATATATATATATATATAAATAAATATATTTATATAATAAATGTTATTATTTGTTTGTATGAAATTATTGATATAAATAAATATTAATGTTAATATTAATATTATTATTATGAATATTATCATTTTAATATAATAATATAGATATAAAAATACGATACATTTAATTTGTCATATTATTATTACAAATATCATTGTTATCATTATTAATATCATTATTATTATAGTTAGAAGTAAAATTATGATTTGAGTTATTAATAAGATTATTAATATTGTAATTTTATAATTACCATTACCATTATCATTAAAATCATTATTAATATTGTAAATAATATTATAAGAATAATACAAAGTATCATTAATAACATAACATTCTTAATATTGTTATTAATAATTGTTATTATCATTATTATTAATATTATTATTACTAATATTATTACTAAAAATAATCATTTTATTTAAAATAATTATTATCATTATCTTTAATACTTTTATCATTATCAATTATTATTTTGATATTATTATTATTAATATATTATATTTATTAGTTTTAAATTAATTATGAAATTGAAATAATTGGGGAATCTGTTACGTATCCCTTTCAAAACTTTATCTGATTTTATCCTTGTCTGATTTTGTCAAATATCATCTGTACCTGATGCAAATTCGATTAAACAACCAGTACAAATATTGTTACAAGTCCTTTTCTTGTTTTATTTTTTTTTTTGTGTAAATATCCTTTTATTTGATTCTCTTTGTCGACTAATCTTAGCTAGAAAACAATTACGAACGTATTTTATTACTGTTGTAATCATTCTCAAACTTAGATTATATATATATCCTACTCTGAAATGAATAATCAAAATAAAAAAAATAAAAAACTGAAATAAGAAAAATATACAGCTCGAAAATACTCTGTATTATCATGCTTTATTCATAATCCAATTTCAAATGAAATTTCAAAATCCATCAATGTAGTGTGGTTAGGAATTCTCCATTTAATCTATCTGGAAATTTTTAATCTTTAATTTATTGAATTGAAAGCGAATTTTTGAGTCAAACTTCAAATTCAAAAAGTCAACCCAATGTTCTTCCTCAAAATCCAGATTCATTTTTATGTCTCAATATAAATTGAGAGTTCAGATAGGTTACAGGGACGATTTAAAACCTTTTTCATTTAGGAATCGAAAGCTAAGAATGTCTAAATCTTAAAAATCAAAGTTGGGTCTTCATCTTCATCGTCGAGCCTGTTATTATTTGTTATTTATATATTTTTTTTTTCTTTTTCTTTTCTTTTCTACTTAATCCAATCACCTACTGGAGTTAGGTTCAGTTTCAATTACAAACCCTAGATCAAACAAATGAATTAGCAGTAGGGTTTTTGAATTACTCCTGGTCGAATTTTTTTTAAGAAGGTGAAGAAGGAATGAAAACAGAAACGTTATTAAGTAAATTAAAACTCTAATATTAATCAGAAAAACTGCCACGGTTCAATGGTTGTGAGCGTCTTGAGGTTAACGAGAGGTCTCGGGTTCGAGTCTCGGCAGGGACACTCTTGTTGCTGTTTGTTTTTTTTCTAAAGGTAGTCTCTTAATTTGCTTCTATTATTATTATTATTATTATTATTATTATTATTATTATTATTATTATTATTATTATTATTATTATTATTATTATTATTATTATTATTATTATTATTATTATTGTTATTATTATTATTATTATTATTATTATTATTATTGTTATTAAGTTTTAGTGTTATTATGTTTGTTATCATTATTATTATTAATTATTAATAACATCAATAGTATCTTTATAATTAAAAGTTATCATTTTCATTTTGTTATTAGTATTATCATTATATTATGATTTCGATTACGATATTGGAAATAATTAACATTAGGAAGTATTAAGATGTATATGCTTACAGTTAAGATAATTAAGATATAATTAAGAATATACAAAGGTGGTATAATTAGATTGCTAATGTAATTATAAAACCTAATGATTAAAAATTATAATGTAAATTCATGATTCGAACGAAAAATTATTATTATTAACATTTTATTATCTTTAGAATTTTCATTAGATTTATTAACAATAAAGTAATTATTATTTGTATATTTATTAAAATTATAATTATTATTATTATCATTTTAATTGTTACAAGAATCAGTATTATTATTAAAATGACTATTAAATTATATAAAATCATATCTAATACATATAACCTAACTCTATCATTATATTATTAGTTATTTAAGATGTATAAAATAAGTATATTTAAGTTATCAATGGAACACAAATTTTATGAAAATGACAAATTACATCACTAATAATAATATATTTGTTCGATCACAATTATGTGTAATAATATATATCCAAATGATATAGGTTCGTGAATCCGAGGCCAACCTTGCATTTGTTAGTTGTTCAATACCGTCATGTGTATTTTTACTACAAAATACAGTATGGTGAGTTTCATTTGCTCCCTTTTACTCTTTACATTTTTGGGACTGAGAATACATGCACTGTTTCTACAACTGCTTTATTAAATGCTTTTGAAATATATTGTGAACTGCTAATACATGCAAATGCTTTATTAACTGTTTTACAATATTTATATGCGTGAGTTCATTTGCTCCCTTTTACTCTTTACATTTTTGGGACTGAGAATACATGCAAATGCTTTATTAACTGTTTTACAATATTTATATGCGTGAGTTTCATTATTCCCTTTTTAAATGCTTTCGCAATATATATTTTTGGAACTGAGAATACATGCGCTGCTTTTATAACTGTTTCACGAAATAGACACGAGTAAATCAAAACTTCATTATATGGTTGAATTATCGAAATCGAATATGCCCCTTTTTATTAAGTCTGGTAATCTAAGAATTAGGGAACAGACACCCTAATTGACGCGAACTCTAAAGATAGATCTATCGGGCCCAACAAGCCCCATCCAAAGTACCGGATGCTTTAGTACTTCGAAATTTATATCATGTCCGAAGGAGAATCCCGGAATGATGGGGATATTCTTATATACAAATTGTGAATGTCGGTTACCAGGTGTTCAATCCATATGAATGATATTTTTGTCTCTATGCATGGGACGTATGTTTATGAGAAATGGAAATATGAAATCTTGTGGTCTATTAAAATGTTGGAAATGATTATTTATGGTAAACTAATGAACTCACCAACCTTTTGGTTGACACTTTTAAGCATGTTTATTCTCAGGTGTGAAAGAAACCTTCCGCTGTGCATTTTGCTCATTTTAAGGACAATACTTGGAGTCGATCATTGCTCTGGAATCAAAGGTTGATGACTTCGTCCGGATGGATTAGGACGGGTCTTCACATATTGTAAGTTGTAATCGTTTATATTAAATAAGTGCGAAGATAAAAGGCAAAAACGACGATTTGAAGACGCAAATGACCAAAAAGCTCAAATGTACGAGATACAATCCAAGTGGTTCAATTTATTGATAAGAAATGTCTAAAAATGACAAGAGTACAAGTTGCGGAACAGAAAGTACAAGATATTAAATTATACGAAAGGACGTTCAAAAATCCGAAACCGGGACCTGAGCCAACTATCAACGCCCGACGCAACGGACTAAAAATTATGAGTCAACTATGCACAAGAATATAATATAATATTTAAATAATTATATAAATTATTTATATACTATATATATTTAAATATAATGTCGACAAGCAAATGGCCAAAAAATGTGAGCTGGATTCCTGACCTCCGCACTCGCGGAGCTTTAAAGCATAGAACCTCCGCACTCGCGGAGCAGCCAAAATCAGAAATGTCCTATAAATGCAACGAGCTTCTGCCGAGTTCAAAACATATAATAATAATAATACTCCTCTGTAATAATATATATATATATATATATATATATATATATATATATATATATATATATATATATATAGTATAGTGTAGTTTTATATTAGATTAGTTTTGGGTTATGCAAACGTTATTTTACGGGTTTTAAAGTCGGAGCTCTGTCCGTGTAACACTACGCGATAAATAATCAATGTAAGCTATGATCTCCTTTTTAAATTAATGTTTCGTACTTAAGTTATTATTATGCTTATTTAAGACGAAGTAATCATGATGTTGGGCTAAAATACTAAAATTGGGTAATTGGGCTTTGTACCATAATTGGGGTTTAGACAAAAGAACGACACTTATGGAAATTAGACTATGGGCTATTAATGGGCTTTATATTTGTTTAACTAAATGATAGTTTGTTAATTTACTATGAAGATTTACAATTGGACGTACCTATAAATAACCACATACACTCGATCGGACACGATGGGTGGGATATTTATATGTACGAATAATCGTTCATTTAACCGGACACGGTAATGAATTAATAGTCACTAGAATTATTAAAACATGGGTGAAATTATATACAAGGACACTTGGTGTAGTTGTTAACAAAGTATTAAAACCTTGGGTTACACGCAGTCGATATCCTGGTGTAATTATTAAACAAAGTATTAAGACCTTGTTACAGTTTAAGTCCCCAATTAGTTGGAATATTTGACTTCGGGTATAAGGATAATTTGACGAGGACACTCGCATTTTATATTTATGACTGATGGACAGTTATGGACAAAAACCAGACTGACATATTAAATAATCCAGGACAAATGACAATTAACCCATGGGAATAAACTAAAATCAGCACGTCGAACATCATGATTACAGAAGTTTAAATAAGCATAATTCTTTTATTTTCATATTTAATTGCACTTTTAATTATCGCACTTTTATTTATTGTCATTGTATTTAATTGCACTTTTAATTATCGTACTTTTTAATTTTCTCGCACTTTTATTTATCGCAATTTCATTATCGTTATTTAATTTACGTTTTAAATTAAGTTGTATTTATTTTTAATATTTTACATTAGGTTTTAACTGCGACTAAAGTTTTAAAATCGACAAACCGGTCATTAAACGGTAAACCCCCTTTTTATATATTATTATATATTATTATATATTATTATATATATTTTGTACAAATATAGTTATTTAAAATATAGTGTGAAATAAGCCATCTCCCTGTGGAACGAACCGGACTTACTAAAAACTATACTATTCTACGATTAGGTACACTGCCTATAGTGTTGTAGCAAGGTTTAGGTATATCACATCTGTAAATAAATAATTAAAACTTGTGTAATAGTATTTCCGTACCCCCACGCTACAACATCAATAGTGTACTATATTTCATGTTATATGTAATATAGCGAAGTTGTAAGTTTGAAGAATATTTGTATGTGATATATTATTATAATCAGTTTTTCATATGGAATTGTAGTAGTTAATTGTATATTAGCTAATAAGTATGAACTTAACGGGTAGGTAGTACCCGAATTTAAACTTATAAAACGCTAATATGAAGAAAAAGCTTTTATAAATGAGTTCATATTATGCTACGAAATACTATTGACTACTCTTAATATTATGTATGATTAACTCGATTCAGTTGTCTATTTTGAAGGAAATGTCACCGACTACTCGACACACCATGAATATGAACGAAGAGGAATTTCGTACCTTTCTTGCTGCAAACATAGCCGCAGTACAGGCTGCGCTACATACCAACAATAACACTGAATCTAGCAATGCAGCTAACGGCGCAAGAAATGGTGTAGGATGCACCTACAAAGAATTCACTGCCTGCAAACCTTTGGAATTTGATGGAACCGAAGGACCAATTGGATTGAAATGGTGGACCGAGAAAGTCAAATCGGTGTTTACCATAAGTAAGTGTACTGAAGAGGATAAAGTTAAGTACGCTACGCATACCTTCACAGGTACTGCGTTAACGTGGTGGAACACCTATCTTGAACAGGTAGGACAAAATGCTGCTTACGCACTACCGTGGTCGGCATTCAAGCAATTGATGAACGAGCAGTACCGTCCTAGAAACGAAGTCAATAAACTCAAGGCAGAACTTAGAGAGTTATGAACACAAGTGTTCGACGTTACCACATATGAACGACGATTCACAGAGTTGTGCCTATTGTGCCCGGGAGCATTCGAAGATGAAGAAGAGAAGATCGACGCATTTGTAAAAGGGTTACCAGTAAGGATTCATGAAGATGTAAGTTCACACGAGCCCGCTTCTATACAGAAGGCAAGTCGAATGGCTCATAAACTCATAAATCAAATTGAGGGAAGAATTAAAGAGTAGGCGGCCGAAGAAGCCAACACGAAATAACTCAAGAGGAAGTGGGAGGAAAACGGTGACAAGAGTCACCAGTACAATAACAACAACAATTACAACCACAATCGCAACAACTATCCTAACAACCGCAACAACAATCGCAACAATAACCGCAATCCTAACAATAACTACAACAAACATCCCAATAACAACAACAACTACAATAACCGTTTCAACAACAATAACAATCCCAACAACAACCTCAATAACAACAACAGCAATAAAAACCAAAAACAGCCATGTCATAGGTGTGAAGAAAATCATCAGGGGTTTTGCACAAAATTTTGCAACAGATGTAAAAGAAATGGTCATAGCGTGACAAAGTGTGAGGTCTATGGACCAAAGTTTAACAGAACTAAAGGAACAAATAATGTCGGAACAAGTAATGCAGAAACGAATATTGTCGAAGCAAGTAATACCAACGCTGTTTGTTATAAATGTGGAAAACCGGGCCACATTATTAGAAATTGCCCAAATCAGGGGAATACTAATGGGCAGGGCCGTGGAAGAGTTTTCAATATTAATGCGGCAGAAGCACAGGAAGACCCGGAGCTTGTTACGGGTACGTTTGTTATTGACGATAAATCTGCTTATGTTTTATTTGATTCGGGTGCGGATAGAAGCTATATAAGTAGAGAATTTTGTGCTAAATTAAGTTGCCAATTAACGCCTTTGGATAGTAAATTTTTACTCGAATTAGCAAACGGTAAATTAATTTCAGCAGATAATATATGTCGGGAGAGAGAAATTAAACTGGGGGATGAAACGTTTAAAATTGATTTAATACCAGTTGAGTTAAGGAGTTTTGATGTAATAATTGGCATGGACAGGTTGAAAAAGGTGAGATCAGAGGTCGTTTGTTATAAAAATGTGATTCGCATTATGCGTGAAAAAGGAAAACCTTTAATGGTGTACGGAGAAAAGAACAACGCGAAATTAAATCTTATTAGTAGTTTGAAGGCGCAAAAACTAATAAGAAAAGGTTGTTACATCATTCTAGCACACATCGAGGAAGTTAAACCTGAAGAAAAGAACATCAGTGATGTTCCTGTTGCAAAAGAATTTCCCGATGTATTTCCGAAAGAATTACCGAGATTACCCCCACATCGATCCGTTGAATTTCAAATAGACCTTGTACCAGGAGCTGCACCAATAGCTCGTGCTCCATACAGACTCGCACCCAGCGAAATGAAAGAATTACAATGTCAGTTACAGGAACTTTTAGAGCGTGGTTTCATTCGACCAAGCACATCACCATAGGGAGCTCATGTTTTGTTTGTCAAGAAGAAAGATGGTACATTCAGGTTGTGTATCGACTACCAAGAGTTGAACAAACTTACCATCAAGAACCGCTACCCACTATCGAGAATCGACGACTTATTTGATCAACTACAAGGCTCGTCTGTTTATTCGAAGATCGATTTACGTTCTGGATATCATCAAATGCGGGTGAAGGAGGTTGATATTCCAAAGACTACTTTTAGGACGCATTACGGTCATTACGAGTTTATGGTTATGCTATTTAGATTGACTAACGCACCAGCTGTGTTCATGGACCTCATGAACCGAGTGTGTGGGCCATATCTTGACAAGTTTGTCATTGTTTTCATCGATGACATACTTATTTACTCGAAGAATGATCAAGAGCACGAAGAACACTTGAGAAAAGTGCTAGTGTTGTTAAGGAAAGAAATATTGTACGCTAAGTTTTCAAAGTGTGCATTTTGGTTGGAAGAAGTTCAATTCCTCGGTCACATAGTGAACAAAGAAGGTATTCAGGTGGATCCAGCAAATATTGAAACCGTTGAAAAGTGGGAAACCCCAAAAACTCTGAAACACATACGCCAGTTTTTAGGACTAGCTGGTTACTACAGAAGGTTCATCCAAGACTTTTCTAGAATAGCAAAACCCTTGACTGCATTAACGCATAAAGGGAAGAAATTTGAATGGAAGGATGAACAAGAGAAAGCGTTTCAGTTATTGAAGAAAAAGTTAACTACGGTACCTATATTGTCATTACCTGAAGGGAATGATGATTTTGTGATATATTGTGCCGCCGCAAAGTAAGGTCTTGGTTGTGTATTAATGCAACGAACGAAAGTAATTGCTTATGCTTCTAGACAATTGAAGATTCACGAACAAAATTATACGACGCATGATTTGGAATTAGGCGCGGTTGTTTTTGCATTAAAGACTTGGAGGAACTACTTATATGGGGTCAAAAGTATTATATATACCGACCACAAAAGTCTTCAACACATATTTAATCAGAAACAACTGAATATGAGGCAGCGTAGGTGGATTGAATTGTTGAATGATTACGACTTTGAGATTCGTTACCACCCGGGGAAGGGAAATGTGGTAGGCGACGCCTTGAGCAGGAAGGACAGAGAACCCATTCGAGTAAAATTGATGAATATAATGATTCACAATAACCTTACTACTAAAATAAAGGAGGCGCAACAAGGAGTTTTAAAAGAGGAAAATTTAAAGGATGAAATACCTAAAGGGTCGGAGAAGCTTCTTAATATTCGGGAAGACGGAACCCGGTATAGGGCTGAAAGGATTTGGGTACCAAAATTTTGAGATATGAGAGAAATGGTACTTAGAGAAGCTCATAAAATCAGATACTCAATACATCCTGGAACGGGGAAGATGTACAAGGATCTCAAGAAACATTTTTGGTGGCCGGGTATGAAAGCCTATATTGCTAAATACGTAGGAGAATGTTTGACGTGTTCTAAGGTCAAAGCTAAGCATCAGAAACCATCAGGTCTACTTCAACAACCCGAAATCCCGGAATGGAAATGGGAAAACATTACCATGGATTTCATCGCTAAATTGCCAAGGACTGCAAGTGGTTTTGATACTATTTGGGTAATAGTTGATCGTCTCACCAAATCAGCATACTTTCTGCCAATAAGAGAAGATGACAAGATGGAGAAGTTAGCACGACTGTATTTGAAGGAAGTCATCTCCAGACATGGAATACCAATCTCTATTATCTCTGATAGGGATGGCAGATTTATTTCAAGATTCTGGCAGACATTACAGCAAGCATTAGGAACTCGTCTAGACATGAGTACTTCCTATCATCCACAAACTGATGGACAGAGCGAAAGGACGATACAAACGCTTGAAGACATGCTACGAGCATGTGTTATTGATTTCAGAAACAGTTGGGATCGACATCTACCGTTAGCAGAATTTTCCTACAATAACAGCTACCATTCAAGCATTGAGATGGCGCCGTTTGAAGCACTTTATGGTAGAAAGTGCAGGTCTCCGATTTGTTGGAGTTAAGTGGGGGATAGACAGATTACGGGTCCGGAGATAATACAAGAAACTACCTAGAAGATCATCCAAATTCAACAACGGTTGAAAACCGCCCAAAGTCGACAAAATAGCTACGTTGACATTAAAAGAAAAGATATAGAATTTGAAATTGAAGAGATGGTCATGCTTAAAGTTGCACCTTGGAAAGGCGTTGTTCGATTTGGTAAACGAGGGAAATTAAATCCAAGGTATATTGGACCATTCAAGATTAGTGATCGTGTCGGACCAGTAGCTTACCGACTTGAGTTACCTCAACAACTCGCGACTATACATAACATTTTCCACATCTCGAATTTGAAGAAATGTTTTGCTAAAGAAGATCTCACTATTTCGTTAGATGAAATCCAAATCAACGAAAAACTTCAATTCATCGAAGAACCCGTCGAAATAATGGATCGTGAGGTTAAAAGACTTAAGCAAAAAAAGATACCAATTTCTTTATTTCCAGATGAAGAAGAAATACCCGCATTTATTTCCAGAAGATACGTCAACACCTCCAACTGCTTAAAATTTCGGGACAAAATTTATTTAACGGGTAGGTACTGTAGTGACCCGAACTTTTCCATGTTTATATATATATATTAAATGAAATTGTTATTTACATGATTAAGTGTTTCCAACATGTTAAGCAATCAAACTTGTTAAGACTTGATTAATTGAAATAGGTTTTATATGGACAATTGACCACCCAAGTTGACCGGTGATTCACGAACGTTAAAACTTGTAAAAACTATATGATGACATATATATGGATATATATATAGTTAACATGATATTATGATAAGTATGTATCTCATTAGGTATTTTAACAATGAGTTATATACATAAAATTGAGTTTATTGAATTAAGGAACTCGAAACGATATATATATAACGATTATCGTTATAACAACGTCTTACTAAATACATATGAATCATATTAAGATATTGATACACTATGTTTAATCATGATAAATGATAAGTAAACATGTCATTATGTATATTAACAATGAACTACATATGTAAAAACAAGACTACTAACTTAAAGTTTTCGAAACAAGACATATATGTAACGAGTATCGTTGTAACGACATTTAAATGTATATATATCATATTAAGATATAGTAATATATCATAATATCATGATAATATAATAATTTAACATCTCATTAGATATAATAAACATTGGGTTAACAA
Organism: Rutidosis leptorrhynchoides; assembly: GCF_046630445.1. Taxonomy (NCBI): domain Eukaryota; kingdom Viridiplantae; phylum Streptophyta; class Magnoliopsida; order Asterales; family Asteraceae; genus Rutidosis; species Rutidosis leptorrhynchoides. Next base: position 335,587,158 of record NC_092336.1, on the reverse strand, counting down.
CATTTAACAAGATCGTTAACTTAAAGGTTTCAAATCAACATTTACATGTAACGACTAACGATGACTTAACGACTCAGTTAAAATGTATATACATGTAGTGTTTTAATATGTATTTATACACTTTTGAAAGACTTCAATATCAAAATACTTCTACTTAACAAAAATGCTTACAATTACATCCTCGTTCAGTTTCATCAACAATTCTACTCGTATGCACCCGTATTCATACTCGTACAATACATAGCTTTTAGATGTATGTACTATTGGTATATACACTCCAATGATCAGCTCTTAGCAGCCCATGTGAGTCACCTAACACATGTGGGAACCATCATTTGGCAACTAGCATGAAATATCTCATAAAATTACAAAAATATGAGTAATCATTCATGACTTATTTACATGAAAACAAAATTACACATCCTTTATATCTAATCCATATACCAACGACCAAAAACACCTATAAACACTTTCATTCTTCAATTTTATTCATCTAAGTGATCTCTCTCAAGTTCTATCTTCAAGTTCTAAGTGTTCTTCATAAATTCTATAAGTTCTAGTTTCATAAAATCAAGAATACTTCCAAGTTTGCTAGCTTACTTCCAATCTTGTAAAGTGATCATCCAACTTCAAGAAATATTTCTTATTTACAGTAAGATATCTTTCTAATACAAGGTAATACTCATATTCAAACTTTGATTCAATTTCTATAACGATAACAATCTTATTTCGAGTGGAAATCTTACTTGAACTTGTTTTCGTGTCATGATTCTGCTTCAAGAACTTTCAAGCCATCCAAGGATCCTTTGAAGCTAGATCTATTTTTCTCATTTCCAGTAGGTTTATCCACAAAAATCGAGGTAGTAATGATGTTCATAACATCATTCGATTCATATATATAAAACTACCTTATTCGAAGGTTTAAACTTGAAATAACTAGAACATAGTTTAGTTAATTCTAAACTTGTTCGCAAACAAAAGTTAATCCTTCTAACTTGACTTTTAAAATCAACTAAACACATGTTATATATCTATATGATATGCTAAATTAATGATTTAAAATCGGAAAACACGAAAAACACCGTAAAACCGGATATACGCCGTTGTAGTAACACCGCGGGCTGTTTTGGGTTAGTTAATTAAAAACTATGATAAACTTTGATTTAAAAGTTGTTCTTCTGGGAAAATGATTTTTCGTATGAACATGAAACTATATCCAAAAATCATGGTTAAACTCAAAGTGGAAGTATGTTTTCCAAAATGGTCATCTAGACGTCGTTCTTTCGACTGAAATGACTACCTTTACAAAAACGACTTGTAACCTGTAATTCTGACTATAAACTTATAATTTTTCTGTATAGATTCATAAACTTAAGTTCAATATGAAACCATAGCAATTGGATTCACTCAAAACGGATTTAAAACGAAGAAGTTATGGGTAAAACAAGATTGGTTATTTTTACTTGTTGTAGCTACGTGAAAATTGGTAACAAATCTATATTAATTATATCCTAGCTAACTTATATTGTATTATTCATGTATTCTAATATATTATGTAATCTTGGGATACCATAGACACGTATACAAATGTTTTGACATATCATATCGACCCATCTATATATATTATTTGGAACAACCATAGACACTCTATATGCATTAATGTCGAAGTTAGCTATACAGGGTTGAGGTTGACTCCAAAAATATATATAGTTTGAGTTGTGATCTAGCCTGAGACGTGTATACACTGGGTCGTGGATTGATTCAAGATAATATATATCAATTTATTTCTGTACATCTAATTGTGGACAACTAGTTGTAGGTTACTAACGAAGACAGCTGACTTAATAAACTTAAAACATTAAAACGTATTAAAAATGTTGTAAATATATTTTGAACATACTTTGATATATATGTACATATTTGTTATAGGTTCGTGAATCGACCAGTGGCCAAGTCTTACTTCTCGACGAAGTAAAAATCTGTGAAAGTGAGTTATAGTCCCACTTTTAAAATCTAATATTTGGGGATGAGAATACATGCAGTTTTATAAATGTTTTACAAAATAGACACAAGTAAATGAAACTACATTATATGGGTGAATGATCGAAGCCGAATATGCCCCTTTTGCTTGGTAGCCTAAGAATTAGTAAACTGATCAACTAATTGACGCGAATCCTAAAGATAGATCTATTGGGCCTAACGAACCCCATCCAAAGTACCGGATGCTTTAGTACTTTGAATTCATTTTTATCATGTCCGAAGGATTTCCCGGAATGATAGGGGATATTCTTATATGCATCTTGTTAATGTCGGTTACCAGGTGTTCACCATATGAATGATTTTTATCTCTATGTATGGGATGTATTTTGAAATATGAAATCTTGTGGTCTATTATTATGATTTGATAATATATAGGTTAAACCTATAACTCACCAACATTTTTGTTGATGTTTTAAGCATGATTATTCTCAGGTGATTATTAAGAGCTTCCGCTGTTGCATACTAAAATAAGGACAAGATTTGGAGTCCATGCTTGTATGATATTATGTAAAAACTGCATTCAAGAAACTTATTTTTGATGTAATATATTCTTATTGTAAACCATTATGTAATGGTCGTGCGTAAGCGGTATATTTTAGATTATCATTATTTGGTAATCTACGTAATGCTTTTTAAACCTTTATAGATAAAATAAAGGGTATGGTTGTTTTAAAAATGAATGCAGTCTTTGAAAAACGTCTCATATAGAGGTCAAAACTTCGTACGAAATCAATTAATATGGAACGTTTATAATCAATATGAACGGGACATTTCAGTCATTATATGACAATTGCAATCCTTTTGCAACTTCTAAGTTATGGGATCATGCAATCCTTTTGCATGGCATATTTATCCCATCAATGCCTATTTGTTCCTCATGCTTCGGTGACCCTAAGTTCATGATTTCCAAATCAAGCCGTCCTACTTGTGTTAAACGTGTAAATTTAACATACAAGTGGTTAGGTGACCTTTATCCCACAAGTGTTTAAAATTCACCTTAATCATATTAGTTTGTTCGTAACAATTAGGTGACCTTTATCCCATTAAGAATTCCCTAATATTTTTAAGTGTCATACAAAAGGATGGCGTTTAACTTGTTTGCCTTGTTAATAAGGGATTTTAAGTTTTCATTATTTCTAGTTTAAGAAAACTATTATACCATACACCAACATGCATTTAGTGTATGGTTTATTTGAAAATCCATTTTTCATGTTATGTAATAAAGCCAATTTCATTACATTGATATAAACCATTTTATATGTCTTAATAACCAATTATTAAATCTTTTTGCCACTTTTAATTTAACCAATTAAATTGTCGTTTTGCATGTCATTAATAATGTTTAATTTAACCAATTAAATTGTCATTTTCTTGTTGTTAACTTGTGATATACTTGTAGCAACCAAACATACAAACACAATAAACAACCATGCATGCAAAATAAATATGTTCACAATCAAGCCAATTTGGTAGACATTTGTTTAGCCGAAAACAAATGCCACCGGTTAAGGGGTTATAACACAAAGTAAGAGGTTTTAAATCTCCCACTTAATCTTGCATCCAAATGCTTCTTCTTGTGTTCTTCAAGTCTTCATTATCTTCATCATTTTACAAAATATATCCTAATACATTTTGTCTAAAAAATGAAATTACTACCTAATCTATTTTACATACCAAATATAAAATAAATTACATAACCAAAATAATATTATTACAAACCAATTGAATAAATATTATTACAAACCAAATGAATAATAAATAATCATCAAACATGCAACCATACAAACACAAGGTCAAGGCTATGATTGTGAACATTAACATACAACAAAATATGAAAAAATAGAAGCACCCAAAACCCATTTTGGGTCTCCAAATTTTTGGCCAAAAATACAAACCACCCAAACCCATTAATTTTTTGCATTCTACCTTCATGCATGTACATAAAATGCAAAATGTATAGCGGGTTTAAAACCATCTCGAAGCATATTTCAACAACTTCGGCTCTAGATACCATTGTTGGGATTTAACAAGTTCCATTATACATAAAACCATTTAAGAATCATTCAAAGCGGAAGCATGTATTTACCATTTTTCGAACATGTTAATCTTTAACCAATTAAAGTTAAATCCCAATTAGGATCAAGTTATAAAATATGCTTACAAACTAAGAGTGGGTTTAGAGATAATACCTCCTCAAGCTAGTTGAGGGTTAATCCAAAAGATGATGATGAAGATGATGAAGAATAGAGTTCCAAAAGAATGAAACCTCAAGGAGAAATACCTCAAGCTTTTGCACCAACACCTAGCCTTAGGTTAGGATTTAATTACACTTGAATAGAGCTTGCCAAAATCAAAATAAGAACCCCTTTGTGCACTAAAAAGACCATGGCCAAGGCAGCTCAAAAGAGCAGAATTTTTGCTTCAAAAACTTGATGTATTTGCATATGTGTGTCTTTCAAAATGAGTCAACATGCATGTATATGGAATTGGGAAAGTATGGCCATGAAATGGAATCTCTAGCATGTGTGCATCTAACTCCAAGGCCACTACTTCAAGTCATAATATAAAATAGTTTTTATAAAACTTGACATAATTTATAAGCTTGCATATTTTATAAACTTTTTTTCTTTTATAAAATTAGATTTTATAAAACAAATTTATAAACTTGCATTTTATAAATTATGTATACTTATTCATAAAACTCATTTTATAAATTCCATATTATAAGTTATGTTTACTTTATTTTATAAAACCAATTTTATAAAATGTAACATAACTTTATTAATTATTTAACCTATAAATAATTGAATTCTTATTATATAAATTATTCCATAATTTATATATACATCAAGTAATATTATTTTAGAAAACTATTTTTCTTAAATTCCAAGTGTCGTGTAATCTAATCAATGATTCAATCGTTAAGATCAAAATACGATTAAGGTGTCGGTAAGCTTGTTATTGGGTATGACCCGACTTGGATCAAAACACATTAGCCACATTAATTTAATATGTCTCTCGGGCATATGAAATACCTTCACTATTTTTCCAGCAAAAATCATCAAATACAAGCTTTGGTTATTACCTATAATCATCATAAAAACAATTACTCAAGGACACATCAAGAACACTTTCAAGTTTACAAGTTTACTTCCAAGTTTCCTAATCCATTCCAAGCAATCATCAAAGATCAAGAAACCTTTGTCATTTACATTAGGTTATCTTTCTAAATCAAGGTAATATTCATATTCAAGCTTTGATTCAATTTCTATAACTATAACTATCTTAATTCGAGTAATAATCTTACTTGAACTTGTTTTTGTGTCATGATTCTATTTCAAGAACTTCCAAGCCATCAAAATTCCTTTGAAGCTCAAGTTAATTTTTCATCATTTCCAGTAGGTTTACCTACTAAACTTAAGGTAGTAATGATGTTCATAACATAATTTGATTCATATATATAAAACTACCTTATTCGAAGGTTTAGACTTGTAATCACTAGAACATAGTTTAGTTAATTCTAAACTTGTTCGCAAACAAAAGTTAATCCTTCTAACTTGAAATTTAAAATCAACTAAACACATGTTCTATATCTATATGATATGCTAACTTAATGATTTAAAACCAAAAAACACGAAAAACACTGTAAAACCAGATATACGCCGTCGTAGTAACACCGCGGGCTATTTTGGGTTAGTTAATTAAAAACTATGATAAACTTTGATTTAAAAGTTGTTATTTTGGGAAAATGATTTTTCTTATGAACATGAAACTATATCCAAAAATCATGGTTAAACTCAAAGTGGAAGTATGTTTTCCAAAATGGTCATCTAGACGTCGTTCTTTCGACTGACATGAATACCTTTACAAAAACGACTTGCAACCTGTATTTCCGACTATAAACTTATACTTTTTCTGTTTATATTCATAAACTTAAGTTCAATATGAAACCATAGCAACTTGAATCACTCAAAACGGATTTAAAACGAAGAAGTTATGGGTAAAACAAGATTGGATATTTTTGCTTGTTGTAACTACGTGAAAATTGGTAACAAATCTATATTAATCATATCCTAGCTAACTCATATTATATTATACATGTATTCTAATATATTATGTAATCTTGGGATACCATAGACACGTATGCAAATGTTTTGACATATCATATCGACCCATGTATATATATTATTTGGAACAACCATAGACACTCTATATGCAGTAATGTTGGAGTTAGCTATACAGGGTTGAGGTTGATTCCAAATATATATATACTTTGAGTTGTGATCTAGTCTGAGACGTGTATACACTAGGTCGTGGATTGATTCAAGATAATATATATCGATTTATTTCTGCACATCTAACTGTGGACAACTAGTTGTAGGTTACTAACGAGGACAGCTGACTTAATAAACCTAAAACTGTAAAACGTATTAAAAATGTTGTAAATATATTTTGAACATACTTTGATATATATGTACATATTTGTTATAGGTTCGTGAATCGACCAGTGGCTAAGTCTTACTTCCCGACGAAGTAAAAATCTGTGAAAGTGAGTTATAGTCCCACTTTTAAAATCTATTATTTTTGGGATGAGAATACATGCAGTTTTATAAATATTTTACAAAATAGACACAAGTGATCAAAATTACATTCTATGTTGAATTATCGAACCGAATATGCCCCTTTTTAACTTGGTAGCCTAAGAATTGGTATTTATTATAATTGCCACCAATTGACGCGAATCCTAAAGATAGATCTATTTGGCCCAACAAGCCTCATCCGAGTTACGAATGCTTTAGTACTTTGATTTATCATGTCCAATGAGAGTCCCGGAATGATGGGGATATTCTATATGCATCCTGTTAAGGTCGGTTACCAGGTGTTCATCATATGAATGATTTTTATACAGATTGCATGTTGTTTATGAGAAATGGAAATATGAAATCTTGTGGTCTATTATTACGATTTGATAAATATGTAGGTTAAACCTATAACTCACCCACATTTTTGTTGACGTTTAAAGCATGTTTATTCTCAGGTGATTATTAAGAGCTTCCGCTGTTGCATGCTAATTTATGGACAAGAGTTGGAGTCAGCATGCTTGTATAATATTGTTTAAAAATTGCATTCGAAGACTTAAATTTATGTGTAATATTATTGTAAACCATTATGTAATAATCGTGTGAAAACGCTATATTTTAGATTATCATTATTTGATAATCGTCGTAATATTTTTAAACATTTATCGATAAAATAAAGGTTATGGTTTGTTTTAAAATCGAATGCAGTCTTTGAAAAACATCTCATATAGAGGTCAAAACCTCGCAACGAAATCAATTAATATGGAACGTTTATAAATCGATATGAACGGGACATTTCAGTTGGTATCCGAGCGTTGGTCTTAGAGAACCAGAATTTTTGCATTAGTGTGTCTTACCGAGTTTGTTAGGATGCATTAGTGAGTCTGGACTTCGACCGTGTTTTTCTTCAAAAACGATTGCTTAACATTTTTTGTTGGAAACTATATATTATTAACATGTAAATATATTAATCTCTTAACGTGTTTGATATTGTGTGATAGATGTATACCTCTAGTACAAATCCCATCGCCTCACCAAATAATAATGAAGAGTCGAATATGCTTTGGGAAGATTCACAAATTCCCAAAGAGGAACTGGAAGAGGAGGAACCGGAAGAGGAGGAACCGAAAGAGGAGGAACCAGAAGAGGAGGAGGTTCCGGAGGAAGAAATATTGATACCTACAGTAAATCGATTAAATAAAAGAAAATCCTCAACCAACGGACCAAAGTTAAAAATGGTCAATGGTGTTTCCGCTAAGGAAGCAAAATATTGGGAAGATTACCAATTTTCCGATGAATCGGATCCCGATGAGGATTCCGATGATGTTATAGAAATTACCTCGACCCAATTTAATAAAGCAAAAGAAAATAATAGTTGAAAAGTTATAAAAATAGAGAAACCTGATTCCAACCCCGATGAACTTTATATGTATCGGCAACATCCGTATTTCCTAAAATGTAACAATAACCCGGGAACCTCTAAACCACCAGGTTTTTCTAAACCATTGTGAAAAACAACGGCTCGTATTAGAGGAACACCATATATCCCTAGAAAATTAGGAAAACGAACCAAGTCCGAAGAAGAAGAAACCAGTGATTCAGATTAGAGGGTTGTAATTATGTTGTGTATTATATGTATTGTAGTGTGCTTGTACTTTTATGTTCTATGTAAAAATTGCTTGTATTATTTGTTAATTATCTTTTACGAATCTAATCCTTGTCTATTTTACAGTATAAAAACAAAATGGACGTTAAGGGTAGACAACCGAATATTTTAGAAGACCTACCAGAGGATATGATTGAGGAAATCTTGTCTAGAGTCGGTCAGAATTCATCAGCACATTTAGTTATTGTGAAATTAACTTGTCAAACATTTGAAAGACTTTCCAGAAATGCCTTAGTTTATAAAAGGATTTCCTTTGATAGGTGGGGTATATCGCATTGGGGAGACCGTAAGTTACGCCGTGTTTTCTTTAAAGTATTACATGCGGGGAACCCAAATGCAATTTTACGCTACAGATTAAGAACCTATTTTGACTCAACATATCCCAACATAGGATTTTATGAGTTAGAAAGAGCTTCGAACATGCAACATAAAGAAGCATGTTATACTTATGGGTTAGTGATGTTCGTTTCTCACTAAAGTGAGAAAAAGAACATCGGATTACAACTATTAAATGAAACATTCCCACAGGTGACGGATTCAGTAGTTGGGGTGAGAAACAAGGTTTTTAGATTATTACGGGGCTGTTGGACATTAAGAAACCCTCGTCTTTTTGACGACATTACAACATGCTGCCTAGCCAATGGTCATAATGGTTACTTTCCACAAGTCCAAGGATGGGAAGTCGTCTTAGTAAAACCATAATGTATGACTTGTTTCTGGACTTATGAATTACGTGTCTTTATTTCTTTTGCTGAACAACTTGCGTATTAACTAGAATTGCCTTTATAACTGCCGAGTAGCAAAGTTTTTATGTGCTATATTTCATGCTATATGTAAAATAGCGGTATTGTAAGTTTGAAAAATATTGTATATAAGTTTGAATGTGAAATATTATTGTAATCAGTTTTTCATATAGAATTGTAGTAGTTGAATTGTATATTAGCTACTAAGTATGAACTTAACGGGTAGGTACTACCCGAATTAAAACTATAAAAGGCTAATATGAAGAAAAAACTTTTATAAATAAGTTCATATTATGCTACGAAATACTATTGACTACTCTTAATATTCTATATGATTAACTTAATTCTTTTGGTTATTTTTGAAGGAAATGGCACCGACTACTCGTCAGAACTTGAACATGAGCGAGGAAGACTTCCGTGTTTTTCTTGCTGCGAACATAGTTGCGGTGCAAGCTGCAATGCAAAATAACAACAATAACTCTGGTTCTAGTAGTGAAACAAATTCCACAAGAACTCGTGTAGGATGCTCCTACAAAGAATTCACTGCATGCAAACCTTTGGAATTCGATGGAACCAAGGGTCCAATCGGATTGAAACGGTGGACCGAAAAGGTTGAATCGGTGTTTGCCATAAGTAAATGTACTGAAGAAGACAAAGTAAAGTACGCTACGCATACCTTCACAGGTACTGCGTTAACATGGTAGAACACCTATCTCGAGCAGGTGGGACAAGATGCTGCTTACGCACTACCATGGTTAGCATTCAAGCACTTGATGAACGAGCAGTATCATCCCAGAAACGAGGTCAATAAGCTTAAGGTAGAGCTTAGAGGATTACGAACGCAAGATTTCGACATTTCCACGTACGAACGATGATTCACAGAGTTGAGCCTATTGTGTCCAAGAGCGTTTGAAGATGAATAGGAGAAGATTGACGCATTTGTAAAAGGGTTACCAGAAATGATTCAAGAAGATGTGAGTTCACACGAGCCCGCCTCCATACAAAAGGTAAGTCGAATGACTCACAAACTCATAAATCCGATTGAGGGAAGGATTAAAGAACAGGTGGCCGAAGAGGCCAACATGAAACAAGTCAAGAGAAAGTGGGAGGAAAACAGTGACAAGAGTTACCAATACAACAACAACAACAACAATCACAACCACAATCGCAACAACTATCCCAACAACCGCAACATCAATCGCAACAACAACAATCGTAATCCCAACAACAACTACAACAAGCATCCTAACAACAATAACTTCACCAAATGTCCCAACAACAATAACAACCACATCAATCCCAATAGCAATCTCAATAACAACAATGACAACAACAATCAGAAAATTCCATGCTATAGGTGTGAAGGATATCATCCGGGTAAATTTTGTGAAGTAGTATGTACCAAATGTAATAGGAAGGTCATGCTGCAACGAAGTGTGAAGCATTCGGACCAGTGACTAAAAGAACAAATAATGCCCACATTATTTTTTTCGGATGCGGAAAGAAGGGCCACTACAAAACAACGTGCCCAAACCAGGGAAATAATAATGGGCAAAGCCGTGGGAGAGTTTTTAACATTAATGCGGAAGAAGCACAGGAAGACCCGGAGCTTGTTACGGGTACGTTTCTTATTGATGAAAAACCTGCTTATGTTTTATTTGATTCGGTGCGGATAGAAGCTATATGAGTAGAGATTTTTGTGCTAAATTAAGTGGTCCATTGATGTCTATGAATAATAAATTTTTACTCGAATTAGCAAACGGTAAATTAATTTCGGCAGATAAAATATGTCGAAATCGAGAAATTAAACTGGTTAGCGAAACATTTAAGATTGATTTGATACCAGTAGAGTTAGGGAGTTTTGATGTGATAATTGGCATGGACTGGTTGAAAAAGGAGAGAGCAGAGATCGTATGTTACAAAAATGCAATTCGCATTGTACGAGAAGAAGGAAAACCCTTAATGGTGTACGGAGAAAAGAGCAACGCAAAGCTAAATCTTATTAGTAATTTGAAGGCACAAAAGCTAATAAGAAAAGGTTGCTATGCTGTTTTAGCACATGTCGAGAAAGTACAAACCGAAGAAAAGAACATCAATGATGTTCCCGTCACAAAAGAATTTCCCGATGTATTTTCGAAAGAATTATCGGGGACTACCTCCACACCGATCCGTTGAATTTCAAATAGATCTTGTACCAGGAGCTGCACCAATAGCTCGTGCTCCATACAAACTCGCACCCAGCGAAATAAAGGAACTCCAAAGCCAACTACAAGAACTTTTAGAACGTGGTTTCATACGACCAAGTACATCACCATGGGGAGCTCCTGTTTTGTTTATCAAAAAGAAGGATGGTACATTCAGGTTGTGTATCGACTACCGAGAGTTGAACAAACTTACCATCAAGAACCGTTATCCACTACCGAGAATCGATGACTTATTTGATCAACTACAAGGCTCGTTAGTTTATTCGAAGATCGATTTACGTTCCAGGTATCATCAAATGCTGGTGAATGAGGATGATATTCTGAAGACTGCTTTCAGGATGCATTACGGTCATTACGAGTTTATGGTTATGCAGTTTGGGTTGACTAACGCACCAGCTGTGTTCATGGACCTCATGAACCGAGTGTGTGGACCATACCTTGACAAGTTTATCATTATTTTCATCGATGACATACTTATTTACTCAAAGAATGATCAAGAGCATGAAGAACATTTGAGAAAAGTGCTAGAGTTGTTGAGGAAAGAAAAACAGTACGCTAAGTTTTCAAAGTATGCATTTTGGTTGGAAGAAGTTCAATTCCTCGGTCACATAGTGAAAAAAGAAGGTATTCAAGTGGATCCGACAAAGATTGAAACCGTTGAAAATGGGAAACCCCAAAAACTCCAAAGCATATACGCCAATTTTTAGGACTGGCTGGTTACTACAGAAGGTTCATCCAAGATTTTTCCAAAATAGCAAAACCCTTGACTGTATTAACGGATAAAGGGAAGAAATTTGAATGGAAGGATGGGCAGGAGAAAGCGTTTCAATTGTTGAAGAAAAAGTTAACCACGGCACCTATAATGTCATTACCTGAAGGGAATGATGATTATATTGTGACGCCTCAAAGCAAGGTATTGGTTGTGTATTAATGCAACGAACGAAGGTAATTACTTATGCGTCTAGACAATTGAAGATTCACGAGCAGAATTATACGACGCATGATTTGGAATTAGGCGCGATTGTTTTTACATTAAAGACTTGGAGGCACTACTTATATGGGGTCAAAAGTATTATATATACCGATCACAAAAGTCTCCAACACATATTTAATCAGAAACAACTAAACATGAGATAGCGTAGGTGGATTGAGTTATTAAATGATTATGATTTCGAGATTCGTTACCACCCGGGGAAGGCAAATGTGGTAGTCAACGCCTTGAGCAGAAAGGACAGAGAACCCATTCGAGTAAAAGCTATGAATATAATGATTCACAATAATCTTACTACTCAAATAAAGGAGGCGCAACCAGGAGTTTTAAAAGAAAGAAATTTAAAGGATGAAATACCCAAATGATCGGAGAAGCATCTTAATATATGGGAAGACGAAACCCGGTATAGGGCTGAAAGGATTTGGGTACCAAAATTTGGAGATATGAGAGAATTGGTACTTAGAGAAGCTCATAAAACCAGATACTCAATACATCCTGGAACGGGGAAGATGTACAAGGATCTCAAGAAACATTTTTGGTGGCCGGGTATGAAAGCCAATGTTGCTAAATACGTAGGAGAATGTTTGACGTGTTCTAAGGTCAAAGCTGAGCATCAGAAACCATCAGGTCTACTTCAACAACCCAAAATCCCGGAATAGAAATGAAAAAACATTATCATGGATTTCATCACTAAATTGCCAAGGACTGCAAGTGGTTTTGATACTATTTGGGTAATAGTTGATCGTCTCACCAAATCAGCACACTTTCTGCCAATGAGAGAAGATGATAAAATGGAGAAGTTGGCGCGATTATACTTGAAGGAATTTGTCTCCAGACATGGAATACCAGTCTCTATTATCTCAGATAGGGATGGCAGATTTGTTTCAAGATTTTGGCAGACATTGCAACAAGCATTGGGGACTCGTCTAGACATGAGTACTGCTTATCATCCATAAACTGATGGGCAAAGTGAAAGGATGATACAGACCCTTGAAGACATGCTACGAGCATGTGTTATCGATTTTGGAAACAGTTGGGATCGACACCTATCGTTAGCAGAATTTTCCTACAACAACAGTTACCATTCGAGTATTGAGATGGCGCCTTTTGAAGCACTTTATGGTAGAAAGTGTAGGTCTCCGATTTGTTAGAGTGAAGTGGGGGATAGACAGATTACGGGTCCGGAGATAATTCAAGAAACTACCGAGAAGATCATCCAAACTCAACAACGATTGAAAACTGCCCAAAGTCGACAAAAGAGCTATGCTGACATTAAAAGAAAAGATATAGAATTTGAGATTAGAGAGATGGTCATGCTTAAGGTTTCACCTTGAAAAGGCGTTGTTCGATTTGGTAAATGGGGGAAACTAAATCCAAGGTACATTGGACCATTCAAGATTATAGATCGTGTCGGACCAGTAGCTTACCGACTTGACTTACCGCAAAAACTTGCCGGGGTACATAATACTTTTCATGTCTTGAATTTGAAGAAATGTTTTGCTAAAGAAGATCTCACCATTCCATTAGACGAGATTACAATTAATGAAAAACTACAATTCATTGAAGAACCCGTCGAAATAATGGATCGTGAGGTTAAAAGACTTAAGCAAAACAAGATAACAATTGTTAAGGTTCGATGGAATGCTCGTAGAGGACCCGAGTTCACCTGGGAATGAGAAGATCTGATGAAGAAGAAATACCCGCACCTATTTCAGGAAGATACGTCAACACCTCCAACTGCTTAAAATTTCGGGACGAAATTTATTTAACGGGTAGGTACTGTAATGACCCGAACTTTTCCATGATTATATATTAATTGAAAAATATATTTGCATGATTATTTGTTTCCAACATGTTAAGCAATCAAACTTGTTGAGACTTGATTATTTGAAATGAGTTTCATGTAGAAAATTGACCACCCAAGTTGACCGGCGATTCACGAACGTTAAAACTTGTAAAAACTATATGATGATATATATATATATATATATATATATATATATATATATATATATATATATATATATATATATATATATATATATATATATATATATATATATATATATATATATAGTTATCATGATATTATAATAAGTATGTACCTCATTAAGTATTTTAACAATGAGTTATATACATAAAAATGAGACTATTGAATTAAGAAACTTGAAAACGGTATATATAACGATTATCGTTATAACAACGTCTTACTAATTACATACGAATCATTTTAAGATATTTATACACTATATATAAACATGTTAAATGATAAGTAAACATATCATTAAGTATAATAACAATGAACTACATATGTAAAAAACAAGACTACTAACTTAAGGTTTTCGAAACGAGACATATATGTAACGATTATCGTTGTAACGACATTTAACTGTATATATATCATATTAAGATATATTAATACATCATGATGTCATGATAATTTAATAATTTAACATCTCATTATATATAATAAACAATGTGTTAACAACATTTAACAAGATTGTTAACTTAAAGGTTTCAAAACAACATTTACATGTAACGACTAACGATGACTTAACGACTCAGTTAAAATGTATATACATGTAGTGTATTTAGATGTATTAGTACACTTTTTAAAGACTTCAAGACACATATCAAATTACTTCTACTTAACAAAAATGCTTACGATTACATCCTCATTCATTTTCATCAACAATTCTACTCGTATGCACTCGTATTTGTGCTTGTACAATACACAGCTTCTAAATGTATTTACTATTGGTATATACACTCCAATGATCAGCTCTTAGCAGCCCATGTGAGTCACCTAACCATGCGGGAACCATCATTTAACATCTAGCATGACTTATGAGTAAGGAAACAAAAATAAGAACTCCTTTTAACCCCACTCACCACCTACTCCATTTCACTTCCAATTTTCTTCCCAATTCTCTCTCAAAACACACACACTCTTCCATTAACGTCTAAGTTACTATTTTTCCAGTAAAAATCATCAAATACAAGTTTTGGTTATTACCTATAATCATCATAAAAACAATTACTCAAGAACACACCAACAACACTTCCAAGTTTGCTAGCTTACTTTCAATCTTGCAAATCCATTTCAAGTGATCATCCAATCTCAAGAAATCTTTCTTATTTAAAGTAAGATATCTTTCTAATTCAAGGTAATACTCATACTCAAACTTTGATTCAATTTCTATAACTATAAGAATCTTATTTCGAGTAGAAATCTTACTTGAATTTGTTTTCGTGTCATGATTTTGCTTCAAGAACTTTTAAGCCATCCAAGGATCCTTTAAAGCTAGATCTATTTTTCTCATTTCCAGTAGGTTTATCCAAAAAACTTGAGGTAGTAATGATGTTCATAACATCATTCGAATCATATATATAAAACTATCTTATTCGAAGATTTAAACTTGTAATCACTATAACATAGTTTAGTTAATTCTAAACTTGTTCGCAAAAAAAAGTTAATCCTTCTAACTTGACTTTTAAAATCAACTATACACATGTTCTATATCTATATGATATGCTAACTTAATGATTTAAAACCTGAAAACACGAAAAACACCGTAAAACCGGATATAAGCTGTCGTAGTAACACTGCGGGCTGTTTTGGGTTAGTTAATTAAAAACTATGATAAACTTTGATTTAAGAGATATTCTTCTGGGAAAATGATTTCTCTTACGAACATGAAACTATATCCAAAAATCATGGTTAAACTCAAAGTGGAAGTATGTTTTCTAAAATGGTCATCTAGACGTCGTTCTTTCGACTGAAATGAGTACCTTTACAAAAATGACTTGTAATATGTATTTCTGACTATAAACTTATACTTTTTCTGTTTAGATTCTTAAACTTAAGTTCAATATGAAACCATAGCAACTTGAATCACTCAAAACGGATTTAAAACGAAGAAGTTATGGGTAAAACAAGATTGGATAATTTGCTTGTTGTAGCTACGTGAAAATTGATAACAAATCTATATTAATCATATCCTAGATAACTTATATTGTATTATACATGTATTCTAATATATTATGTAATCTTGAGATACCATAGACACGTATGCAAATGTTTTGACATATCATATCGACCCATGTATATATATTATTTGGAACAACCATAGACACTCTATATGCAGTAATGTTTGAGTTAGCTATACAGGGTTGAGGTTGATTCCAAAAATATATCTACTTTGAGTTGTGATCTAGCCTGAGACATGTATACACTGGGTCGTGGATTGATTCAAGATAATATATATCGATTTATTTCTGTACATCTAACTGTGGACAACTAGTTGTAGGTTACTAACGAGGATAGCTGATTTAATAAACTCAAATCATTAAAATGTAATAAAAAATGTTGTAAATATATTTTAAACATACTTTGATATATATGTACATATTTGTTATAGGTTCGTGAATCGACCAGTGGCCAAGTCTTACTTCCCGACGAAGTAAAAATCTGTGAAAGTGAGTTTCATTTGCCTTTTTACCCTTTATATTTTTGGGCTGAGAATACATGCTCAATTTTTATAAATGTTTTACGAAATAGACACAAGTAATTGAAACTACATTATATGGGTGAATGATCGAAGCTGAATATGCCCCTTTTGCTTGGTAACCTAAGAATTAGTAAACTGATCTACTAATTGACGTGAATCCTAAAGATAGATCTATTAGGCCTAACGAACCCCATCCAAAGTACCGGATGCTTTAGTACTTCGAATTCGTTTTTATCATGTCCGAAGGATTTCCTGGAATGATAGGGGATATTCTTATATGCATCTTGTTAATGTCGGTTACCAGGTGTTCACCATATGAATGATTTTTATCTCTATGTATGGGATGTATATTGAAATATGAAATCTTGTGGTCTATTATTACGATTTGATAAATATATAGGTTAAACCTATAACTCACCAACATTTTTGTTGACGTTTAAAGCATGTTAATTCTCAGGTAATTATTAAGAGCTTCCGCTGTTGCATGCTAAAATATGGACAAGATTCGGTGTCAGCATGATTGTATAATATTGTTTAAAACTGCATTCGAGATTTACTTTGTTGTAACATATTAATATTGTAAACCAATATGTATTGGTAGTGTGTAAGTGTGATATTTTTAGATTATCATTTCTTGATAATCTAGGTGGTGTCTTTTTAACTTTGTCGATAAAATAAAGGTTATGGTTTGTTTTAAAAACGAATGCAGTCTTTGAAAAACATCTCATGTAGAGGTCAAAACCTCGCAAAGAGATCAATTAATATGAAACGTTTATAATCGATATGAACGGGACATTTCAGTTGGTATCCGAGCGTTGGTCTTAGAGAACCAGAATTTTGGATTAGTGTGTCTTACCGAGTTTGTTAGGATGCATTAGTGAGTCTGGACTTCGACAGTGTTTTTCTTCAAAAACGACTGCTTAACATTTTTTGTTGGAAACTATATATTATTAACATGTAAATATTATGTGATATATTAATCTCTTAACATGTTTGATATTATGTGATAGATGTCTACCTCTAGTACAAATCCCATCGACTCACCTAATAATAATGAAGAGTCTAATATATTTTGGGAAGATTCACAAATTCTCGAAGAGGAACCAGAAGAGGAGGAACCGGAAGAGGAGGAACCGGAAGAAGAGGAACCGGAAGAGGAGGAACCGGAAGAGGAGGAACCGGAAGAGGAGGAACCGGAAGAAGAAGAAGTTCCAGAGGAAGAAATATTGATACCTACAGTAAATTGATGAAATACAAGAAAATCCTCAACCAACGGACCAAAGTTAATAATGGTCAATGGTGTTTCCGCCGAGGAAGCAAAATATTGGGAAGATTACCAATTTTTCGATGAATCGGATCCCGATGAGGATTCCGAGGATGTTATAGAAATTACCTCGACCCAATTTAATAAAGCAAAAGAAAATAATAAGGGAAAAGGTATAAAAATAGAGAAACCTGATTCTAACCCCGATGAACTTTATATGTATCAGCAACATCCGTACTTCCTAAATTGTAACAATAACCCGGGAACCTCTAAACCACCAGGTTTTTCTAAACCGTTGTGGAAAACGACAGCTCATATTAGGGGAACATAATATATCCCTAGAAACTTGGCAAAACGAACCAAGTCCGAAGAAGAAGAAACGAGTGAGTCGGATTAAAGAGTTGTAATCATGTTGTGTAATATATGTAATATAGTGTGCTTGTGCTTTTATGGTAAATGTAAAAATTGCTTGTATTGTTTGTTAATTATCTTTTTTGAATCTAACCCTCATCTATTTTTACAGTATAAAAACACAAAATGGATGTTAAGGGTAGACAACCGAATATTTTAGAAGACCTACTAGAGGATATGATTGATGAAATCCTATCTAGAGTCGGTCAGAATTCATGAGCACAATTAGTTATGACGAAATTAACTTGTCAAACATTTGAAAGACTTTCCAGAAATGCCTTAGTTTATAAAAGGCTTTCCTTTGATAGGTGGGGTATATCACATTAGGGAGACCATAAGTTACGCCGTGTTTTCTTTAAAGCATTAAATGCGGGGAACCCAAATGCAATTTTACGCTACGGGTTAAGAACTTATTTTGACTCAACACATCCCAACATAGGATTTCATGACTTAGAAAGAGCTTCTAACATGCAACATAAAGAAGCATGTTATGCTTACGGGTTAGTGATGTTCGCTTCTTACCAAAGTGAGAAAAAGAACATCGGATTACAACTTTTAAATAAAACCTTCCCACAAGTGACGGATTCAGTAGTTGGAGTGAGAAACAAGGTTTTTAGATTATTACGGGGCTGTTGGACATTACGAAACCCTCGTCCTTTTGACGACATTACAACATGCTGCTGTAAGACCTGGATTCTGATTCTGCCCAGTCGCGCGCCGCGCGGGTTATGGCGCGCCGCGCCATATGTCGCTGGCAGACCCCTTTTGTTATTTTAGAGTTTTTAAAAGGGCATTTCAGTCTTTTCACATTTGAGCCAGATTTGAGGACTTAACCTCCTCCACCCATTTCATTTATTCATTTCTTTTTCCTTTTCTTTTCATTTTCTCTCTAAAACTCAAACACCCCATTTGATTCTAAGGGATTTTCGGAAAGGAAGAAGCGGGTTTTGATCTTTGGCGTAGTAGACAAGTTTGTTCCCCTCGTTCTTAGCTACGCAGTGATACTAGTGGTAAGCTCTAACTCCGAATTTCGTTTTTGTGTTCATCATTCAAATTTGGGGCTTTTGATTGTATGATTCATAGATGGAACCCATTTAGTTGTTAATTGAAGATTAACACCAAGATCCGGGTTTATGAGCGTTAAAGGTGGGTTTTGGGTTGGTTAATGATTTAACCATGTTCAAGACTTGAGAATGGTGTATAACCACTAGTATTAGTGATTATTGATGTATTGGAGACCTTTAGGGTTCTTGTGGTTGACTAATTTTGACTAGAGTCAAAGTTAGGGTTTGTTGATGATTATGACCCGAATGTCAATTCGATGAGGTTTATAAACTTAAAATGGATTAAGTTGAAGTATAAAACCGAGTTAAATATGTTTTGGTGTCAAAACATGTAATCGGTGAGATTTTGACTTTATGGGTCAAAATTAGGGTTTATGGGCGATTTTGAGAACGATAAGTGTTTAACACTTGTGTTCGGGTTTAATTGGCATATTAGGACCATTGTCACTAGTGTTAGTGATTATTGGTTAGTTTGGGCGCGTTTTGTGCTTGGAAGTGCATTTGGGTCGAAATGGCACTAAGTGTCGAATTGGGTTGGTTTGTAAGTCAACCCTAACTGTGTGTTGTTGTAATTGTGATAATGGAATAGGTACTTTCCATTGATGAGTTGCGGATTATTTGGAAGCGTTCATCAAGGCGACAAGGTGAGTGTTAAAATCCTATGTACATGTGTATGTGTAGGATGGGTGCGGGTCGGGTGAAGTGATTCTTGGCTATAGAGCTCACTTCACATATAAGTGGATTTGATGGACTTTTATATGAGTCCAATTGGCACGGTTGTGCGTCTTGGTTGACCACCTTTGGCGAGGTACATGTTTGTGTGTACGTTATCACACATGGTTATGATTTGGATGTTATAACCCCAATGGAAAAGGGCTGATATTGTCATGATGTGGATAACCCTGATGTGGTGGATTTTATAATCCCGTGACCGTGGGTTTGAGTTGGAGAAGTGAATCGCGTGTAGTTCGGATTCACGATGACACTAGTAGTTCGGTCATCTCATTAAGGACGAATCTCGTGTAGTTCGGATTCACGATGACGCGTGTAGTTCGGTCATCTTATTGAAGATAGTACTCTCGTGTGGTTTCAAATTACTAAGGCTCGTGTAGTTCGGCCAATCTTCATGGTGGAGTTTTGGTATTCGGTAATGGGTTAAGGGGTTAACCTTATTCGTTTTTATATTGATCTATGTACATTAATGTATCGTTGTGTTGTAGCTAACCCTCCGGTGTAGCTTATTGGCGTTGTTCACATCGTCATTGGTGAACTTATACTTTGTTGATATCTTTAGCTTGTTGCTTAGAGATCGTACGGTATGCTTAGTGTAGTTGCCTTATACATGGATGCTTCGGTATGTGGTATTTGATATTTGTGTGGCGTGTCCATTTTATACATATATATGTATGTAGTATATTCTCACTCACTAAGCGTTAGCTTACCCTCTCGTTGTTTACATTTTTATAGATTTGCTTGGATGCGGTGGCTCGGGTAAGCGTGGGAACTAGTGGACTCGCGTAGTTGCTTTAGAAGGCTTGCTTTTGGATTTAATTAGGATTGCGTAGCGTATCCCCAATCGCCATGCTCGGCTTTATTTTGTGTTAAAAATCATGTGGTTGAAAACTTGAATTTTATACGAAAGTCGTAAAACGGCCTATGTGGGCCCGGTCAAGTAAAACTTATTTTTATGAATGGAACGTGTTAGTTTTTCATATATGAATATGTTGTGAAAAGCGTTTTGTCTAAATATGTCGGGAAGTGGTCAAACATTTTCACGTTTCAAGACTTTTTGGACAGACCAGATCGGCGCGACGCGCGGGGTACTGGCGCGCCGCGCCAGTTGCTGAACAAACAAAAAAAAATTTTGTGATAATTTAAGCGGGTTCGAACGTGGTTTAGTTTAGGTTGTTACAAGTGGTATCAGAGCATGGTCTAAGGGATTTAGGTGACTTGATATAGGTGCCTAGACTTAGACTTTTGTGTGTGCTTATTTGTTGCGGGACTTGTAGGATTAAGGGTCAGAATAGGTTATAGTTAGTGCCTTGTTTGTAGGTGGACTAACGTTTATATTAGTAATGTGGATATTATTAATATATTAATTGTGTTGTGATAATAATTCTCGCGTATGTGCATATCGTGTAGAATTTTGTTTGTGTTTGTTTATATCATCGAGCGAGGCGGTCGTTGTACTAACGAGTTGATACGGTGTGTGTGCGTAATAAGGACTTGAAAACCTTATTACGGGTGAAAATCGTGTCTAACAAGTGAAGTACGACGAGTGATTAGCAAGATGGGGCGTTGTGGAGTGTGTGTTTTATAAGTTCGTGATCTAATCGCTTTGCATTCCTTAGAATCGCGACGGGAAGTGGGATCAAGATTAACGACATTGAGTTTAACGCTAGAGTTGCGGCAGCCGTTGCGGAGCAAATGAGTGCATTTCGAGAAGAAATGGAAAGGAAGTATTCCGAACTTCAAAGTAGTGGTGAAATGGAGCGTTGTCTTAAGAGCTTCATGATGACTAAACCCCCGATGTATGATGGGAAACCGGATCCTTTGATAAGCACAACTTGGATCTCGGATGTCGAAGGATGTTTTCGTACTATTGATTGCCCTCCCGAGAAAAATACGAGACTCGCTACGAGTTTGTTGCTGGGTAGGGCGAGAAATTGGTTGGATGGTAAGATTGATCTTGCCGGTGGTGAAACGTTTATGGCGTTATCGTGGGACGAGTTTAAGAAGGAATTTTTCGAGGAGTTCCAGACTTCAGCCGACTTGTCGGAAATGCGTAATGAGTTGCGAAATTTTCAACAAGGTTCTATGGATTTGAATACTCTCAAGACGACCTTTATGGCGAAGGCTCGTTTCTGCCCGGAGTATTTGGGGAATGATCGATTGTTGATGGGGGATTTCTATCAGACCTTGAATGACGACTTGAAGAGTAAAATTAGCTGGGGTCAAGCGAAATCATTTGCGGAGTTATTCGACTTGGCTAGAGGTTTCGAGTCGTATTCACGATCAAAGAAGGGTGAACCTTCAAGTGAGAGAAGGGTAGTTTCGTATGGTGCTCCGAGTAAGAGGACTAAGGGTCCGAGTGGGAGCACGGGTGGTACGCGGACGAGTATACCGGATGCTAGTACGTCTAGATGTTACAATTGTGGCGTGAGGGGTCACAAGTCATGGGAATGTCTGGTACCAAAGGGTGATGGTATGGTGTGCTTCAATTGCCGAGAAGAAGGACATCGTAAGTCAGAATGTCCCAAGTTAGCGGGGATGGGTGCGGCAAGGAGACGTTAAGGTACGTTTCATTTTAATAAATATGTCCTTTGATTATTTATTAAGTGCCGTTTGAATTTGAGATTGATTAAGTGCCTTGTGTTGTGCATACTGTTGTTATGGGTGACGTTCCTAATGAAAGTACCCTACAGTGACGTTTGATTGTAGCGACCCGACCAAATCATGTTTAACGGCGCCGACTACTTAGGTCCCGTTACGTGGTCATAAGTCTTTAACATGACGTTTGACCAAAATATGTCGCATTCATTTCATAAGAAAAAGGATGTTTCAAGTTTACAAATGTAGTTCAAAAGACTAGTTACATTACAATGTTTGACGTACGAATGAAACCTATGCGACACAATTTAAAGTAGTCAGAAGATGCTCCAACTATGCATGTATACTTGACATCCAAGTAAGTATCAAAAAGAGTGCAGAAGCATGTATCAAGTAGCTTTCAAGGACCTGAGAAAAACATATAGAAAACTGTCAACGAAAACGTTGGTGAAATCATAGGTGTTTTAGTAAACGTTACATTTGAACCACAAGATTTAATATAATATGATTATCAAAATCATTTGCATTCCAAAGTTGTTATCTGTTTTGCGGGCACCCAATTATCAAACTTAACTGTTTTGCACCTTTTGCGTAGTGTTAGAACATACACTAGACCCGAAAATATATTTCATCCGCTAACGGTAGCGAACAGTCCGAATGAGGCTCGTCAAGCCCATGTGATCACATAATATAAGTTCACGTTTACACCCTGCAAGTGTAACTAATGATAATTGAATTGAGGATTTTTGTTCATACCCGTACGTGGAATGTTCATTTTCGTACTTGTGTTCAAAGTGTAAAAGCATGATACGTATATGTTTCTCATCCCATAGTTTAAAGCATAAAAGTTGTTTGAAAGGTGGTACTATGATCTCACCTTGAGTGCATGTATGAAAAGTACTTCACAAAGTAACGTGTGCGAAGGATAGTGCTAGTCTTGACCTAAACAAATAGGTCGTATCAATAACGGTAAACCCGATAGGTCAAAGATGTTCAATTAGTCCTATGACTCGTTACGACTCGATTATGTAGCATGTGAATCAAATTGTCAAGTTTCATGCAAGATACAAGTATAGAAACAAATTAGGAAGGTTGCATAATCATTTGGTTAAGTTTGAACAAAAGTCAAACTTTGGTCGGTCAAAGTCAACGAAAAAGTCAACACATTCGGGTCGGGTCCCGAACTATTTTTCTGAGGTTTTTATTCATATATAAACATGTTAGAACAAGTCTCATGTGAATTGGAGGTCCATAGGGTGCCAAACATTTTTCATATAATTGTCATGTAGGTCAGAACCTGAACACGGCTTAGGCCGCGCCGCGACCCAGGATTGCCGCGCCGCGACAATACACGGGAGCTGGTACCTGGTCAGTCTCAAATGTCCAAGTCTCAATTCAAAACACTTTCAAGCGTAACTCGCAAACCGCTAATACTTAGAACTCATATCTTATATCGTTAGAAAGGTAATTTGACAAAGAACACAACTAAATACATTTCACCAACCAAAAACGTTATTTGTAACAATCGGCTTTCCAAAGTAAATGATCAATTAATGCACACATTTAATACTCAAATTTGATAAGTGCACATTTATGATTCGGGCATTTAATGCATACATACAACATGCCGTTTTGTAGGTAATCGAGCATACAATACAACTAACTACTTACTAACAATAATTCATGGCATTCAATGCATCAAATATTTATTTCAAGCTTATCAAACCCTAACCCAAATTCACCAAAATCACTAATCAAGTTTATGGAGTTTTCTCAAGCAACCTACACATGAAATTGAAGCTAGTGATGTTAGGAACACCTTTAATACATGCATTTATGATATTTAACATCATTCAAACAACCAAATCACCAAATCAAACACACCAAAGTTTATGTTCATGCTAGTTGCTTCAAATAACAAAATCGAACATATAAATCATATATTCATGTTAGACTTGAGCCATAGACACTAATTAACAACTTTATGAGTTAAAAACATCAAGAACACCAAATCTAGTGATTTTAGAAAGTTACCCAAATGTAATGAAGTCGGTATGGAATCGAAGAAGAAGTTGCAAGGATTCCAAATATGTAATTTGTTTTGCAAGACACCCGCTAGCTTGAATTTAGATGATGATTCTTTGTTTGAAGATTTGAGAGAAAAATGGGAAGTATAGAAAGAAAAGGAAAATGAAATGGAAAAGAAATAGGAGGTGGGTTGACTAGTCAAATGCTAGTCACCTCTTTGGCACTTTGGCGAAACTAGTCCCTCGAGTTCGGTTGCGGGTGCGTGAATTACCTAAACGAGATATTTTTAAAACGCGTATTAACGGGAGATGTTATAAACATTTAACGGAATTTAAATAGTTTAACAGAAAAGTAAACGGAAAAAGGCGGGATGTTACATTACCTACTCCTTAAAAGAAATTTCGTCCCGAAATTTAAGTAGGCGTAGTAGTCGTTGTTTCTTCCTCGAAATTTTGCGTTTCCGGAATCGGGAATAAGTGAGGGTATTTCTTTTGCATTTGATCTTGTTTCCCAAGTAAACTCGGGTCCTCTTTTAGCATTCCAACGAACCTTGACAATCGGTATTCGGCTTTGTTTCAATGTCTTGACGGAGGTGTCCACAATTTCAACCGATTCTTCCACAAAATAGAGTTTGTCATCAATAGTGAGTTCCTCGAGAGGGATGACGATATAGGGTTCGGCAAGACACTTTTTCAAGTTAGATACATGGAAGGTAGGATGAACGGAGCTCAATTGAGGCGAAAGATCTAAACGATAAGCAACGGTTCCAATACGCTCCAAGATTTCGAAGGGACCAATATACCGCGAATTTAATTTCCCACGTTTTCCAAAACGAATGACACCTTTCCAAGGTGCGACTTTTAATATGACGCGGTCACCGACTTGAAATTCAAGGTCGTTGCGTCTTTTGTCGGTATAGCACTTTTGACGACTCCGGGCCGTCTGAAGCCTATCTCGGATTTGAACGATCTTCTCGGTGGTTTCGTGAATGAGTTCGGGTCCGGTGATTTGTACGTCGCCTACTTCGGCCCAACAAAGAGGAGAACGGCATTTTCGGCCATATAACGCTTCAAAAGGTGCGGCTTTAATACTCGCGTAATAACTATTGTTGTAAGAGAACTCGGCGAGAGGTAAGTGCTTGTCCCAAGCTTTTCCAAAATCAACCACACAAGCTCGTAACATGTCCTCCAAGGTTTGAATTGTGCGTTCGCTTTGTCCATCAGTTTGGGGATGATATGCGGTGCTCATGTCTAAATGCGTTCCCAATGCTTCTTGCAAGGTACGCCAAAATATAGAAACAAAACGGCCATCTCGGTCGGAGATAATCGATAAAGGTACACCGTGTCTGGCTACGATCTCCTTGATGTAAAGTTGTGCAAGTTTCTCCATTTTGTCGGTTTCTTTTGTAGCGAGAAAGTGTGCGGATTTGGTGAGACGGTCAACAATAACCCAAATAGTATCATAACCGCCCGTTGTCTTTGGTAACTTGGTGATGAAGTCCATCGTTATTCTTTCCCACTTTCATTGCGGGATTTCGGGTTGTTGAAGTAACCCGGACGGTCTTTGGTGTTCGGCTTTGACTTTGGAACATGTCAAACACTTGGCAACATAAGTAGCTACATCCCTTTTGATGTTCGGCCACCAATATTGTTCTTTAAGGTCGTGGTACATCTTATTGGCACCGAGTTGAATCGAGTATCGTGACTTATGGGCTTCATCTAAAATAAGACTTTGTAGGTCCCCATAACTAGGCACCCAAATCCTTCCGGCGAAATATCGGAGTTCGGTTTCCTTAGTTTCGAATCGAGAGACTAGAATGTTTAAGAGCTCGTGTGAAACGTTTTCATCCTTGAGAGCCTCATCTTGGGCTACCCGAATTTGGCTATTAAGGTTGGTGTGGATGGTGATGTTTAAAGCTCAGACACGAAGAGGCACCGCTCTTTCTTTTCGACTTAAGGCATCGGCTACTACATTTGCCTTCCCGGGATGGTAACGAAGCTCGCAATCATAATCGTTTAAGGTTTCAATCCACCTTCGTTGTCTCATGTTTAGTTGCTTTTGATCGAAGATGTGTTGGAGACTTTTGTGATCGGTAAAGATAGTACTCTTGGTTCCATAAAGATAGTGTCTCCACATTTTAAGTGTAAAGACAACGGCTCCGAGTTCGAGATCATGTGTCGTATAGTTTCGTTCATGAATTTTGAGTTGTCGAGAAGCATAAGAAATGACTTTCGTTCGTTGCATCAACACACACCCAAAATCATGTTTCGAGGCATCGCAATATACAACAAAATCGTCATTGCCTTCGGGAAGTGACAAGATAGGAGTGGTGGTTAGCTTTGTTTTCAAGATTTGAAATGCGAATTCATGTTCGGTCGCCCAAATGAATTTCTTTCCTTTGTGAGTTAATGCGGTTAGAGGGCGAGCAACCAAAGAGAAATCTTTGATGAATCTACGATAGTATCCGGCGAGACCCAAGAATTGACGAATGTGAGTAGGAGTAGTAGGGGTCTCCCATTTACTAATGGCTTCGATTTTTGATGGATCGACTTTAATACCTTGATCACTTACAACATGACCAAGAATTTTTTTTGTCATGTTGTAAGTGATCAAGGTATTAAAGTCGATCCAAGAAATTGAACTTCCTTCAACCAAAATTCACACTTGGAGAATTTGGCATAGAGTCGTTCTTGTCTTAAAAGTTCAAGCACAAGTCGGAGGTGTTCCTCGTGTTCTTCTTCGCTTTTTGAATAAACCAAAATATCATCGATGAACACGATAACGAATTTGTCAAGATACGGTTTGCACACGTGGTTCATAAGATCCATGAACACCGTCGGTGCGTTAGTGAGACCAAATGGCATTACAAGAAATTCATAGCTACCATAACGAGTTCGGAAAGCAGTTTTGGAGACATCTTCCCCCTTAACCCTTAATTGATGATAACTCGAGCGGAGATTGATTTTTGAATAAACACAAGACCCTTGTAGTTGATCAAAGAGGTCATCGATGCGAGGAAGAGGATATCGGTTCTTAACCATCAATTTGTTTAGTTCACGATAATCAATGCACATTCGTAGGGATCCGTCTTTCTTTTTAACAAACAAAATCGGAGCGCCCCAAGGTGAATGGCTAGGTTGGATAAAACCACGATCAAGTAGTTCTTGGATTTGACTTTGCAATTCTTGCATTTCGGATGGAGTGAGTCTATATGGTGCACGTGCTACGGGTGCGGCTCCCGGAATAAGATCGATTTGGAATTCAACCGATCGATGAGGTGGAAGACCCGGAAATTCGTCGGGAAATACATCGGAATAGTCACTAACAATTGGCACATCATCGATGTGCTTCTCATCGGACTCGACTTTCTTAACGTGAGAAAGGATCGCAAAACAACCCTTACGGAGTAGTTTTCTAACTTTAATGCATGAAACGAGGTTGAGTCCGGTGCAACTCTTATCGCCATAGACGATCAAAGGTTCACCATTCTCGATAGGAATTCGGATTGCGTTAAGATTACAAAGGATGTGAGATTTCGTTTTGGCTAGCCAATTCATACCGATTATTACATCGAAGCTTCCTAGTTCCATGGGTATCAAGTCAATTTCAAACTCATTACCCAAAATGTTTAACGTACACCCCTGATAATATGTGGCGGCACTCAATAGTTTTCCGTTGGCCACTTCAATGGTATAAGTGGTATCTAGTGGAAATGGTGGAGTATTAAAAGAATGAGTCAAAGTCTTGGATGCAAAACTCTTATCGGCACCCGAATCGAATAAACAAGTAACATAAGTGTCGTTGAGGAGAAACGTACCCGTGACTAATTCATTGTCATCTCGGGCTTCCTCGGTGTTGATGTTGAAAGCTCGTCCGCGTGTGTTGGTGTTGGCTTTCTTCTTCGAACACGCATTTCTAAAATGACCCGTTTGGTCACATTCATAACAAGTACCCGGTTTTGGTGCATTGGGCACCTTTTGAGCGACGGGGGCGGCACTTCTACAATCGTTGGCCACATGACCACCCCTTTAGCACCGGTGGCAAAATAGATTGCTACATTCACCATAGTGGTGTTTGTGGCATTTGTTGCAAAAGGGTTTATTTCTGCCATAACTTTTCTTGGCGTCGGGGGCGAAAGGCTTTTTGGTGAAGTTGTTGTTGTAGTTGTTGCTTGATTGGGGGGCTTCCCATTTTATTTTATTGCCGCCCGATTTATCCTCGGCCTTAGGTGCCGGAACTACTATTTCGTCAACCGTTTTGATCAGTTGGCAGGCCATGTTCAAAGCTTGTTGTAGGTTAGCGGGTTTGGATGACATCACTCCTTGTTTGATGCTCTTTGGAAGACCATCCATATAGAGTTCAACCCTTTGAGATTCGGGGTTCACGAGGTTGGGATACATCAAGGATAGCTCGGCGTATCGTTGATTGTAGGCCTTGAGATCGTTTTTGACTGCCTTTAAAGTTCTTAGCTCTTGTTCGAGCTTTCGGGTTTCTTCACGAGGGAAAAATTCGACGATCATCCTTTCTCTCAAATCGGCCCAAGAGAGGGCATGAGTTCATCGGTACCCACCGATTGTACATACGTGTTCCACCACGTGAGGGCGATACCGGCAAAGGTGTGGGTGGAATATTTGACTTTATCTTGGTCCCGACAACCGCTTATGCTAAAAACGGCTTCTGTTTGTTCGAACCATCGAGTGAGCACAACCGGTCCCCCGGTTCCATCAAAAGTGTGAGGTTTGCACCCCATGAAGGCTTTGTAGGAGCACCCTTCGCTTGAGTTACCGGCCCCTTGATTGTTGTTGTGGTTGTTGTTATTGTTGGAGGAGTGATCAGCCATGGCCGCTTCCACGGCGGTGGTTATCATTCGTTGTAGTGCTTGTTCGGGAGTCTCATGGCGTGGCACACGACGAGGAGGCATTGTTCCTTCAACACACAAGAATACCGTTGATTAGTATTCTTAATAATACTAACCATGATATGGAATAAGGATAGAGAGAAATTTTCCTTGACTCGCCTTAAATTCTTTATGTCATAATGTCGGAATGTTCGTATGAGTCACCGTAATATAATCCCGGAAATTATATTACCCTAATTCATATGTGCATTCGACACTAATTCATATAGTCAAGGTGGCGCGTCAATTAAATCAAGTAACGTGAGATTAAGATTGAATAACAATTAGATATGATAGACGAGTTCGAGTATAATGCACAAGTAGTCAAGTAATTCCTACTTCAAGTCTATATGCCGGTTGTAGTCTAGACTCACCAATGTACCCTATGACTCGGGGTCGACACCAATGAACTCTAAATCCCTACAACCAATGCTCTGATACCATCTGTAGTGACCCGACCAAATCATGTTTGACGGCGCCGACTACTTAGGTCCCGTTACGTGGTCATAAGTCTTTAACATGACGTTTGACCAAAATATGTCGCATTCATTTCATAAGAAAAAGGATGTTTCAAATTTACAAATGTAGTTCAAAAGACTAGTTACATTACAATGTTTGACGTACGAATGAAACCTATGCGACACAATTTAAAGTAGTCAGAAGACGCTCCAACTATGCATGTATACTCGACATCCAAGCAAGTATCAAAAAGAGTGCGGAAGCATGTATCAAGTAGCTTTCAAGGACCTGAGAAAAACATATAGAAAACTGTCAACGAAAATGTTGGTGAAATCATAGGTGTTTTAGTAAACGTTACATTTGAACCACAAGATTTAATATAATATGATTATCAAAATCATTTGTGAAATGTCCCGTTCTTATTGATTAAAAACGTTCCATATTAATTGATTTCGTTACGAGGTTTTGACCTCTATATGAGACGTTTTTCAAAGACTGCATTCATTTTAAAACAAACCATAACCTTTATTTCATCAATAAAGGTTTAAAAAGCTTTACGTAGATTATCAAATAATGATAATCTAAAATATCCTGTTTACACACGACCATTACATAATGGTTTACAATACAAATATGTTACAACAAAATAAGTTTCTTGAATGCAGTTTTTACACAATATCATACAAGCATGGACTCCAAATCTCGTCCTTTTTTAAGTATGCGACAGCGGAAGCTCTTAATAATCACCTGAGAATAAACATGCTTAAAACGTCAACAAAAAAATGTTGGTGAGTTATAGGTTTAACCTATATATATCAAATCATAATAATAGACCACAAGATTTCATATTTCAATACACATCCCATACATAGAGATAAAAATCATTCATATGGTGAACACCTGGTAACCGACATTAACAAGATGCATATATAAGAATATCCCCATCATTCCGGGACACCCTTCGGATATGATATAAATTTCGAAGTACTAAAGCATCTGGTACTTTGGATGGGGCTTGTTGGGCCCGATAGATCTATCTTTAGGATTCGCGTCAATTAGGGTGTCTGTTCCCTAATTCTTAGATTACCAGACTTAATAAAAAGGGGCATATTCGATTTCGATAATTCAACCATAGAATGTAGTTTCACGTACTTGTGTCTATTTTGTAAATCAGTTATAAAACCTGCATGTATTCTCATCCCAAAAATATTAGATTTTAAAAGTGGGACTATAACTCACTTTCACAGATTTTTACTTCGTCGGGAAGTAAGACTTGGCCACTGGTTGATTCACGAACCTATAACAATATATACATATATATCAAAGTATGTTCAAAATATATTTACAACACTTTTAATATATTTTGATGTTTTAAGTTTATTAAGTCAGCTGTCCTCGTTAGTAACCTACAACTAGTTATCCACAGTTAGATGTACAGAAATAAATCGATAAATATTATCTTGAATCAATCCACGACCCAGTGTATACGTATCTCAGTATTGATCACAACTCAAACTATATATATTTTGGAATCAACCTCAACCCTGTATAGCTAACTCCAACATTCACATATAGAGTGTCTATGGTTGTTCCGAAATATATATAGATGTGTCGACATGATAGGTCGAAACATTGTATACGTGTCTATGGTATCTCAAGATTACATAATATACAATACAAGTTGATTAAGTTATGGTTGGAATAGATTTGTTACCAATTTTCACGTAGCTAAAATGAGAAAAATTATCCAATCTTGTTTTACCCATAACTTCTTCATTTTAAATCCGTTTTGAGTGAATCAAATTGTTATGGTTTCATATTGAACTCTATTTTATGAATCTAAACAGAAAAAGTATAGGTTTATAGTCGGAAAAATAAGTTACAAGTCGTTTTTGTAAAGGTAGTCATTTCAGTCGAAAGAACGACGTCTAGATGACCATTTTAGAAAACATACTTCCACTTTGAGTTTAACCATAATTTTTGGAAATAGTTTCATGTTCATAATAAAAATCATTTTCTCAGAATAACAACTTTTAAATCAAAGTTTATCATAGTTTTTAATTAACTAACCCAAAACAGCCCGCGGTGTTACTACGACGGCGTAAATCCGATTTTACGGTGTTTTTCGTGTTTCCAGGTTTTAAATCATTAAGTTAGCATATCATATAGATATAGAACATGTGTTTAGTTTATTTTAAAAGTCAAGTTAGAAGGATTAACTTTTGTTTGCGAACAAGTTTAGAATTAACTAAACTATGTTCTAGTGATTACAAGTTTAAACCTTCGAATAAGATAGCTTTATATGTATGAATCGAATGATGTTATGAACATCATTACTACCTTAAGTTCCTTGGATAAACCTACTGGAAAAGAAAAAAATAGATCTAGCTTCAATGGATCCTTGGATGGCTCGAAGTTCTTGAAGCAGAATCATGACACGAAAACAAGTTCAAGTAAGATCATCACTTGAAATAAGATTGTTATAGTTATAGAAATTGAACCAAAGTTTGAATATGATTATTACCTTGTATTAGAATGATAACCTACTGTAAGAAACAAAGATTTCTTGAGGTTGGATGATCACCTTACAAGATTGGAAGTGAGCTAGCAAACTTGAAAGTATTCTTGATTTTATGAAACTAGAACTTTTGGAATTTATGAAGAACACTTAGAACTTGAAGATAGAACTTGAGAGAGATCAATTAGATGAAGAAAATTGAAGAATGAAAGTGTTTGTAGGTGTTTTTGGTCGTTGGTGTATGGATTAGATATAAAGGATATGTTATTTTGTTTTCATGTAAATAAGTCATGAATGATTACTCATATTTTTGTAATTTTATAAGATATTTCATGCTAGTTGCCAAATGATGGTTTCCACATGTGTTAGGTGACTCACATGGGCTACTAAGAGCTGATCATTGGAGTGTATATACCAATAGTACATACATCTAAAAGCTGTGTATTGTACGAGTACGAATACGGGTGCATACGAGTAGAATTGTTGATGAAACTGAACGAGGATGTAATTGTAAGCATTTTTGTTAAGTAGAAGTATTTTGATAAGTGTCTTGAAGTCTTTCAAAAGTGTATGAATACATATTAAAACACTACATGTATATACATTTTAACTGAGTCGTTAAGTCATCGTTAGTCGTTACATGTAAATGTTGTTTTGAAACCTTTAGGTTAACGATCTTGTTAAATGTTGTTAACCCAATGTTTATAATATCAAAAGAGATTTTAAATTATTATATTATCATTATATTATGATGTACGAATATCTCTTAATATGATATATATACATTAAATGTCGTTACAACGATAATCGTTACATATATGTCTCGTTTCAAAATCATTAAGTTAGTAGTCTTGTTTTTACATATGTAGTTCATTGTTAATATAATTAATGATATGTTTACTTATCATAATATCATGTTAACTATATATATAACCATATATATTTCATCATATAGTTTTTACAAGTTTTAACGTTCGTGAATCACCGGTCAACTTGGGTGGTCAATTGTCTATATGAAACCTATTTCAATTAATCAAGTCTTAACAAGTTTGATTGCTTAACATGTTGGAAACATTTAATCATGTAAATATCAATCTCAATTAATATATATAAACATGGAAAAGTTCGGGTCACTACAGTACCTACCCGTTAAATAAATTTCGTCCCGAAATTTTAAGCTGTTGAAGGTGTTGACGAATCTTCTGGAAATAGATGCGGGTATTTCTTCTTCATCTGATCTTCACGCTCCCAGGTGAACTCGGGTCCTCTACGAGCATTCCATCGAACCTTAACAATTGGTATCTTGTTTTGGTTAAGTCTTTTAACCTCACGATCCATTATTTCGACGGGTTCTTCGATGAATTGAAGTTTTTCGTTGATTTGGATTTCATCTAACGGAATAGTGAGATCTTCTTTAGCAAAACATTTCTTCAAATTCGAGACGTGGAAAGTGTTATGTACAGCCGCGAGTTGTTGAGGTAACTCAAGTCGGTAAGCTACTGGTCCGACACGATCAATAATCTTGAATGGTCCAATATACCTTGGATTTAATTTCCCTCGTTTACCAAATCGAACAACGCCTTTCCAAGGTGCAACTTTAAGCATGACCATCTCTCCAATTTCAAATTCTATATCTTTTCTTTTAATGTCAGCGTAGCTCTTTTGTTGACTTTGGGCGGTTTTCAACCGTTGTTGAATTTGGATGATCTTCTCGGTAGTTTCTTGTATAATCTCCGGACCCGTAATCTGTCTATCCCCCACTTCACTCCAACAAATTGGAGACCTGCACTTTCTACCATAAAGTGCTTCAAACGGCGCCATCTCAATGCTTAAATGGTAGCTGTTGTTGTAGGAAAATTCTACTAATGGTAGATGTCGATCCCAACTGTTTCCGAAATCAATAACACATGCTCATAGCATGTCTTCAAGCGTTTGTATCGTCCTTTCACTCTGCCCATCAGTTTGTGGATGATAGGCAGTACTCATGTCTAGACGAGTTCCTAATGCTTGCTGTAATGTCTGCCAGAATCTTGAAATAAATCTGCCATCCCTATCAGAGATAATAGAGATTGGTATTCCATGTCTGGAGACGACTTCCTTCAAATACAGTCGTGCTAACTTCTCCATCTTGTCATCTTCTCTTATTGGCAGGAAGTGTGCTGATTTGGTGAGACGATCAACTATTACCCAAATAGTATCAAAATCACTTGCAGTCCTTGGCAATTTTGTGATGAAATCCATGGTAATGTTTTCCCATTTCCATTCCGGGATTTTGGGTTGTTGAAGTAGACCTGATGGTTTCTGATGCTCAGCTTTGACCTTAGAACACGTCAAACATTCTCCTACGTATTTAGCAACATCGGCTTTCATACCCGGCCACCAAAAATGTTTCTTGAGATCCTTGTACATCTTCCCCGTTCCAGGATGTATTGAGTATCTGGTTTTATGAGCTTCTCTAAGTACCATTTCTCTCATATCTCCAAATTTTGGTACCCAAATCCTTTCAGCCCTATACTGGGTTCCGTCTTCCCGAATATTAAGATGCTTCTCCGATCCTTTGGGTATTTCATCCTTTAAATTTCCCTCTTTTAAAACTCCTTGTTGCGCCTCCTTTATTTGAGTAGTAAGGTTATTATGAATCATTATATTCATAGATTTTACTCGAATGGGTTCTCTGTCCTTCCTGCTCAAGGCATCGGCTACCACATTTGCCTTCCCTGAGTGGTAACGAATCTCAAAGTCGTAATCATACAACAATTCAATCCACCTACGCTGCCTCATATTCAGTTGTTTCTGATTAAATATGTGTTGAAGACTTTTGTGGTCGGTATATATAATACTTTTGACCCCATATAAGTAGTGCCTCCAAGTCTTTAATACAAAAACAACCGCGCCTAATTCCAAATCATGCGTCGTATAATTTTGTTCGTGAATCTTCAATTGTCTAGACGCATAAGCAATCACCTTTGTTCGTTGCATTAATACACAACCGAGACCTTGCTTTGATGCGTCACAATAAATCACAAAATCATCATTCCCTTCAGGCAATGACAATATAGGTGCCGTAGTTAGCTTTTTCTTCAATAACTGGAACGCTTTCTCTTGTTCATCCTTCCATTCAAATTTCTTCCCTTTATGCGTTAATGCAGTCAAGGGTTTTGCTATTCTGGAAAAGTCTTGGATGAACCTTCTGTAGTAACCAGCTAGTCCTAAAAACTGGCGTATGTGTTTCGGAGTTTTCGGGGTTTCCCACTTTTCAACAGTTTCTATCTTTGCCGAATCCACCTTAATACCTTCTTTGTTCACTATGTGACCGAGGAATTGAACTTCTTCCAACCAAAATGCACACTTTGAAAACTTAGCGTACAATTCTTCCTTCCTCAATACTTCTAACACCTTTCTCAAATGTTCACCGTGTTCTTGGTCATTCTTTGAGTAAATAAGTATGTCATCAATGAAAACAATGACAAACTTGTCAAGGTATGGTCCACACACTTGGTTCATAAGGTCCATGAACACAGCTGGTGCATTAGTTAAACCAAATGGCATGACCATAAACTCGTAATGACCGTAACGTGTTCTGAAAGCAGTCTTTGGAATATCATCTTCTTTCACCCGCATTTGATGATACCCGGAACGTAAGTCAATCTTTGAATAAACAGATGAGCCTTGTAGTTGATCAAATAAATCGTCGATTCTCGGTAGTGGGTAGCGGTTCTTGTTGGTAAGTTTGTTTAACTCTCGGTAGTCGATACACAACCTGAATGTACCATCTTTCTTCTTGACAAACAAAACAGGAGCTCCCCACGGTAATGTGCTTGGTCGAATGAAACCACGCTCTAAAAGTTCTTGTAATTGGCTTTGCAGTTCTTTCATCTCGCTGGGTGCGAGTCTATAAGGAGCACGAGCTATTGGTGCAGCTCCTGGTACAAGATCTATTTGAAATTCAACGGATCGATGTGGGGGTAATCCCGGTAATTCTTTCGGAAATACATCGGGAAATTCTTTTGCGACGGGAACATCATTGATGCTCTTTTCTTCAGTTTGTACTTTCTCGACGTGTGCTAGAACAGCATAGCAACCTTTTCTTATTAGTTTTTGTGCCTTCAAATTACTAATAAGATGTAGCTTCGTGTTGCCCTTTTCTCCGTACACCATTAAGGGTTTTCCTTTTTCTCGTATAATGTGAATTGCATTTTTGTAACAAACGATCTCTGCTTTCACTTCTTTCAACCAGTCCATACCGATTATCACATCAAAACTCCCTAACTCTACTGGTATCAAGTCAATCTTAAATGTTTCGCTAACCAGTTTAATTTCTCGATTCCGACATATATTATCTGCTGAAATTAATTTACCATTTGCTAATTCGAGTAAAAATTTACTATCCAAAGGCGTCAATGGTCAACTTAATTTAGCACAAAAATCTCTACTCATATAGCTTCTATCCGCACCCGAATCAAATAAAACGTAAGCAGATTTATTGTCAATAAGAAACATACCCGTAACAAGCTCTGGGTCTTCCTATGCCTCTGCCACATTAATATTGAAAACTCTTCCACGGCCTTGTCCATTCGTGTTCTCCTGGTTAGGGCAATTTCTAATAATGTGGCCCGGTTTTCCACATTTATAACAAAGTACATTGGCATAACTTGCTCCGACACTACTTGCTCCGCCATTACTCGTTCCGACACCATTTGTTCCTTTCGTTCTATTAACCCCTGGTCCGTAGACCTCATACTTCACCGCGCTATGACCATTTCTTTTACACTTGTTGCAAAATTTGGTGCAGAACCCCGAGTGATACTTTTCACACCTTTGGCATAGCTGCTTCTGATTGTTGTTGTTGTTGCGGTTATTATTGTTGTTGGGATGATTGTTGTAGTTGTTGTTGTTGTTGTTGTTGTTGTTGTTGTTGTTGTTGTTGGGCCGTTTGTTGTAGTTGCGATTGATGTTGCGATTGTTGGGATAATTGTTGCGATTATTGTTGTAATTGCTGTTGTTGTTGTATTGGTGATGCTTATCACCGTTTTCCTCCCACTTTCTTTTGACTTGCTTCACATTGGCCTCTTCAGCAGTCTGTTCTTTAATTCTTTCTTCAATCTGGTTCACTAGTTTGTGAGCCATTCTACATGCCTGTTGTATGGAGGCGGGCTCGTGTGAACTTATATCTTCTTGGATTCTTTCCGGTAATCCTTTCACAAACGCGTCGATCTTCTCTTCCTCATCTTCGAAAGCTCCCAGACACAATAGGCACAATTCTGTGAATCGTCTTTCGTACGTGGTAATATCAAATCCTTGGGTTCATAACCCTCTAAGTTCTGTCTTGAGCTTATTGACCTCGGTTCTGGGACGGTACTTCTCGTTCATCAAGTGCTTGAATACTGACCACGGTAGTGCATAAGCATCATCTTGTCCCACTTGCTCTAGATAGGTATTCCACCATGTTAACGCAGAACCTGTGAAGGTATGTGTAGCGTACTTCACTTTTTCCTCTTCAGTACACTTACTTATGGCAAACACCGATTCGACCTTCTCGGTCCACCGTTTCAATCCGATCGGTCCTTCGGTTCCATCAAATTCCAAAGGTTTGCAGGCAGTGAATTCTTTGTAGGTGCATCCTACACGATTTCCTGTACTGCTAGATCCAAGGTTATTATTGGTATGTAGCGCAGCCTGTACTGCGGCTATGTTTGAAGCTAGAAAAGTACGGAATTCCTCTTCATTCATATTCACGGTGTGTCGAGTAGTCGGTGCCATTTCCTTCAAAATAGTCAAATGGAACAAGTTAATCATACAGAATATTAAGAGTAGTTAATAGTATTTCGTAGCATAATATGAACTCATTTATAAAAGCTTTTTCTTCATATTAGCATTTTATAAGTTTAAATTCGGGTAGTACCTACCCGTTAAGTTCATACTTAGTAGCTAATATACAATTCAACTACTACAATTCTATATGAAAACTGATTATAATAATATTTCGCGTTCAAACTTTTATACAATATTTTACAAACTTACAATACCGCTTATTTTACATAAAGCATGAAATATAGCACACAATAACTTTGATACAAGATAGTTGTGAAGATAATTCTAGCTAGTACACAAGTCGTTCAGCAAAGGCAATAAAGACACGTAATTCATACGTCCAGAAACAAGTCATGCATTCTGGTTTTACTAGGACTACTTTCCATCCTTGGTCTTGTGGAACATAACCGTTATGGCCGTTGATAAGACAGCGTGTTGTAACGTCGTCAAAGGGACGAGGGTTACGTAATGTCCAACAGTCCCGTAATAATCTAAAAACCTCATTTCTTATCCCAATTACCGACTCCGTCACTTGTGGAAATGTTTTGTTTAATAGTTGTAGCCCGATGTTCTTGTTCTCACTTTGGTGAGAAGCGAACATTACTAATCCGTAAGCATAACATGCTTCTTTATGTTGCATGTTAGCCACTTTTTCTAAATCACGAAGTCCAATATTCGGATATATTGAGTCAAAATAATTTCTTAACCCGTTGCGTAAAATAGCATTTGGGTTCCCCGCAATATATGCGTCAAAGTAAACACATCGTAACTTATGGGTTTCCCAATGTGATATCCCCCATCTTTCAAACGAAAGTCTCTTATAAACCAAGACATTCTTGGAACGTTCTTCGAATGTCTTACAAACTGATCTCGCCTTAAATAGTTGTGCCGAGGAATTCTGGCCGACTCTAGACAAGATTTCATCAATCATGTCTCCGGGTAGGTCTCTTAAAATATTGGGTTGTCTATCCATTTTGTGTTTTTAAACAGTAAAATAGACAAGAGTTAGATTCATAAAAAATACTTATTAATACAAGCAATTTTTACATATATCATAAAGCATAAGAACACTATATTACATATATTACACCACACGAATACAACTATCTTATTCCGACTCGCTCGTTTCTTCTTCTTCTTCAGTTTTGGTTCGTTTTGCCAAGTTTCTAGGGATATATGATGTTCCCCTAATACGAGCCGTCGTTGTCCACATTGGTTTAGAAAAACCTGGTGGTTTAGAGGTTCCCGGGTCATTGTTACAACTTAAGGACTTCGGGGGTTGACGATACATATAAAGTTCATCGGGATTGGAATTAGATTTCTCTATTTTTATGCCCTTTCTCTTATTATTTTCTTTTGCCTTTTTAAATTCAGTTGGGGTAATTTCTATAACATCATCGGAATTCTCGTCGGAATCCGATTCATCGGAGAATTGGTAATCCTCCCAATATTTTGCTTCCTTGGCGGAAACACCATTGACCATAATTAACCTTGGTCGGTTGGTTGAGGATTTTCTTTTACTTAACCGTTTTATTATTTCCCCCACCGGTTCTACTTCTTCATCCGGTTCCGATTCTTCTTCCAGTTCCGATTCTTCTTCCGGTTCCGACTCTTCTTCCGGTTCCTCTTCGGGAACTTGTGAATCAGTCCACGAATCATTCCAATTTACATTTGACTCTTCATTATTATTAGGTGAGTCAATGGGACTTGTTCTAGAGGTAGACATCTATCACATAATATCAAACGCGTTAAGAGATTAATATATCACATAATATTCACATGTTAAAAATATATAGTTTCCAACAAAATTTGTTAAGCAATCATTTTTCAAGTAAACACGGTCGAAGTCCAGACTCACTAATGCATCCTAACAAACTCGATAAGACACACTAATGCAAAATTCTGGTTCTCTAAGACCAACGCTCTGATACCAACTGAAATGTCCCGTTCTTATTGATTAAAAACGTTCCATATTAATTGATTTCGTTGCGAGCTTTTGACCTCTATATGAGACGTTTTTCAAAGACTGCATTCATTTTAAAACAAACCATAACCTTTATTTCATCAATAAAGGTTTAAAAATCTTTACGTAGATTATCAAATAATGATAATCTAAAATATCATGTTTACACACGACCATTACATAATGGTTTACAATACAAATATGTTACAACAAAATAAGTTTCTTGAATGCAGTTTTTACACAATATCATACAAACATGGACTCCAAATCTCGTCCTTATTTAAGTATGCGACAGCGGAAGCTCTTAATAATCACCTGAGAATAAACATGCTTAAAACGTCAACAAAAAAATGTTGGTGAGTTATAGGTTTAACCTATATATATCAAATCATAATATTAGACCACAAGATTTCATATTTCAATACACATCCCATACATAGAGAAAAAAATCATTCATATGGTGAACACCTGGTAACCGACATTAACAAGATGCATATATAAGAATATCCCCATCATTCCGGGACACCCTTCGGATATGATATAAATTTCGAAGTACTAAAGCATCCGATACTTTGGATGGGGCTTGTTGGGCCCGATAGATCTATCTTTAGGATTCGCGTCAATTAGGGTGTCTGTTCCCTAATTCTTAGATTACCAGACTTAATAAAAAGGGGCATATTCGATTTCGATAATTCAACCATAGAATGTAGTTTCACGTACTTGTGTCTATTTTGTAAATCAGTTATAAAACCTGCATGTATTCTCATCCCAAAAATATTAGATTTTAAAAGTAGGACTATAACTCACTTTCACAGATTTTTACTTCGTCGGGAAGTAAGACTTGGCCACTGGTTGATTCACGAACCTATAACAATATATACATATATATCAAAGTATGTTCAAAATATATTTACAACACTTTTAATATATTTTGATGTTTTAAGTTTATTAAGTCAG
The DNA here is from genome assembly GCF_046630445.1 of Rutidosis leptorrhynchoides. Classification (NCBI taxonomy): domain Eukaryota; kingdom Viridiplantae; phylum Streptophyta; class Magnoliopsida; order Asterales; family Asteraceae; genus Rutidosis; species Rutidosis leptorrhynchoides. Next base: position 335,545,721 of record NC_092336.1, on the reverse strand, counting down.
CTGTCCTCGTTAGTAACCTACAACTAGTTGTCCACAGTTAGATGTACAGAAATAAATCGATAAATATTATCTTGAATCAATCCACGACCCATTGTATACGTATCTCAGTATTGATCACAACTCAAACTATATATATTTTGAAATCAACCTCAACCCTGTATAGCTAACTCCAACATTCACATATAGAGTGTCTATGGTTGTTCCGAAATATATATAGATGTGTCGACATGATAGGTCAAAACATTGTATACGTGTCTATGGTATCTCAAGATTACATAATATACAATACAAGTTGATTAAGTTATGGTTGGAATAGATTTGTTACCAATTTTCAAGTAGCTAAAATGAGAAAAATTATCCAATCTTGTTTTACCCATAACTTCTTCATTTTAAATCCGTTTTGAGTGAATCAAATTGATATGGTTTCATATTGAACTCTATTTTATGAATCTAAACAGAAAAAGTATAGGTTTATAGTCGGAAAAATAAGTTACAAGTCGTTTTTGTAAAGGTAGTCATTTCAGTCGAAAGAACGACGTCTAGATGACCATTTTAGAAAACATACTTCCACTTTGAGTTTAACCATAATTTTTGGATATAGTTTCATGTTCATAATAAAAATCATTTTCTCAGAATAACAACTTTTAAATCAAAGTTTATCATAGTTTTTAATTAACTAACCCAAAACAGCCCGCGGTGTTACTACGACGGCGTAAATCCGGTTTTACGGTGTTTTTCGTGTTTCCAGGTTTTAAATCATTAAGTTAGAATATCATATAGATATAGAACATGTGTTTAGTTTATTTTAAAAGTCAAGTTAGAAGGATTAACTTTTGTTTGCGAACAAGTTTAGAATTAACTAAACTATGTTCTAGTGATTACAAGTTTAAACCTTCGAATAAGATAGCTTTATATGTATGAATCGAATGATGTTATGAACATCATTACTACCTTAAGTTCCTTGGATAAACCTACTGGAAAATAGAAAAATGGATCTAGCTTCAATGGATCCTTGGATGGCTCGAAGTTCTTGAAGCAGAATCATGACACGAAAACAAGTTCATGTAAGATCATCACTTGAAATAAGATTGTTATAGTTATAGAAATTGAACCAAAGTTTGAATATGATTATTACCTTGTATTAGAATGATAACCTACTGTAAGAAACAAAGATTTCTTGAGGTTGGATGATCACCTTACAAGATTGGAAGTGAGCTAGCAAACTTGAAAGTATTCTTGATTTTATGAAACTAGAACTTTTGGAATTTATGAAGAACACTTAGAACTTGAAGATAGAACTTGAGAGAGATCAATTAGATGAAGAAAATTGAAGAATGAAAGTGTTTGTAGGTGTTTTTGGTCGTTGGTGTATGGATTAGATATAAAGGATATGTTATTTTGTTTTCATGTAAATAAGTCATGAATGATTACTCATATTTTTGTAATTTTATGAGATATTTCATGCTAGTTGCCAAATGATGGTTCCCACATGTGTTAGGTGACTCACATGGACTGCTAAGAGCTGATCATTGGAGTGTATATACCAATAGTACATACATCTAAAAGCTGTGTATTGTACGAGTACGAATACGGGTGCATACGAGTAGAATTGTTGATGAAACTGAACGAGGATGTAATTGTAAGCATTTTTGTTAAGTAGAAGTATTTTGATAAGTGTCTTGAAGTCTTTCAAAAGTGTATGAATACATATTAAAACACTACATGTATATACATTTTAACTGAGTCGTTAAGTCATCGTTAGTCGTTACATGTAAATGGTGTTTTGAAACCTTTAGGTTAACGATCTTGTTAAATGTTGTTAACCCAATGTTTATAATATCAAAAGAGATTTTAAATTATTATATTATCATTATATTATGATGTACGAATATCTCTTAATATGATATATATACATTAAATGTCGTTACAACGATAATCGTTACATATATGTCTCGTTTCAAAATCATTAAGTTAGTAGTCTTGTTTTTACATATGTAGTTCATTGTTAATATAATTAATGATATGTTTACTTATCATAATATCATGTTAACTATATATATAACCATATATATTTCATCATATAGTTTTTACAAGTTTTAACGTTCGTGAATCACCGGTCAACTTGGGTGGTCAATTGTCTATATGAAACCTATTTTAATTAATCAAGTCTAAACAAGTTTGATTGCTTAACATGTTGGAAACATTTAATCATGTAAATATCAATCTCAATTAATATATATAAACATGGAAAAGTTCGGGTCACTACAATTTGCATTCCAAAGTTGTTATCTGTTTCGCGGGCACCCAATTATCAAACTTAACTATTTTGCACCCTTTGCGTAGTGTTAGAACATACACTAGACCCGAAAATATATTTCATCCGCTAACGGTAGCGAACCGTCCGAATGAGGCTCGTCAAGCCCATGTGATCACATAATATAAGTTCACGTTTACACCCTGCAAGTGTAACTAATGATAATTGAATTGAGGATTTTTGTTCATACCCGTACGTAGAATGTTCGTTTTCGTACTTGTGTTCAAAGTGTAAAAGCATGATACGTATATGTTTCTCATCCCATAGTTTAAAGCATAAAAGTTGTTTGAAAGGTGAGACTATGATCTCACCTTGAGAGCACGTATGAAAAGTACTTCACAAAGTAACGTGTGAGAAGGATAGTGCTAGTCTTGACCTAAACAAATAGGTCGTATCAATAACGGTAAACCCGATAGGTCAAAGATGTTCAATTAGTCCTATGGCTCGTTACGACTCGATTATGTAGCATGTGAATCAAATTGTCAAGTTTCATGCAAGATACAAGTATAGAAACAAATTATGAAGGTTGCATAATCATTTGGTTAAGTTTGAACAAAAGTCAAACTTTGGTCGGTCAAAGTCAACGAAAAAGTCAACACGTTCGGGTCGGGTCCCGAACTATTTTTCTGAGGTTTTTATTCATATATAAACATGTTAGAATAAGTCTCATGTGAATTGGAGGTCCATAGGGTGCCAAACATTTTTCATATAATTGACATGTAGGTCAGAACCTGAACACGGCTTAGGCCGCGCCGCGACCCAGGATTGCCACGCCGCGACAATACACGGGAGCTGGTACCTGGTCAGTTTCAAATGTTCAAGTCTCAATTCAAAACACTTTCAAGCATAACTCGCAAACCGCTAATACTTAGAACTCGTATCTTATATCGTTAGAAAGGTAATTTGACAAAGAACACAACTAAATACATTTCACAAACAAAAAACGTTATATGTAACAATCGGCTTTCCAAAGTAAATGATCAATTAATGCACACATTTAATACTCAAATTTGATAAGTGCACATTTATGATTCGGGCATCTAATGCATACATACAACATGCCATTTTGTAGGTAATCGAGCATACAATACAACTAACTACTTACTAACAATAATTCATGGCATTCAATGCATCAAATATTTATTTCAAGCTTATCAAACCCTAACCCAAATTCACCAAAATCACTAATCAAGTTTATGGAGTTTTCTCAAGCAACCTACACATGAAATTGAAGCTAGTGATGTTAGGAACACCTTTAATACATGCATTTATGACATTTAACATCATTCAAACAACCAAATCACCAAATCAAACAAACCAAAGTTTATGTTCATGCTAGTTACTTAAATAACAAAATCGAACATATAAATCATATATTCATGTTAGACTTGAGCCATAGACACTAATTAACAACTTTATGAGTTAAAAACATCAAGAACACCAAATCTAGTGATTTTAGAAAGTTACCCAAATGTAATGAAGTCGGTATGGAATCGAAGAGGAAGTTGCAAGGATTCCAAATATGTAATTTATTTTGCAAGACACCCGCTAGCTTGAATTTAGATGATGATTCTTTGTTTGAAGATTTGAGAGAAAAATGGGAAGTATAGAAAGAAAAGGAAAATGAAATGGAAAAGAAAGAGGAGGTGGGTTGACTAGTCAAATGCTAGTCACCTCTTTGGCACTTTGGCGAAACTAGTCCCTCGAGTTCGGTTGCGGGTGCGTGAATTACCTAAACGAGATATTATTAAAACGCGTATTAACGGGAGATGTTATAAACATTTAACGGAATTTAAATAGTTTAACGGAAAAGTAAACGGAAAAAGGCGGGATGTTACAAGTATTTGGAAATGTTTCCACCAAGCCATGGAAACGAGTTTTAGTATCGGTTGTTAAGCGCGTGTTCGCTTTTGTGTTGAAATGGATGAACCGCGAGGTTCGTCGGGTGGTTGGAACCCTTGAGATCGAGTGTTTAAAGTCTCTATGTAGGTTGGTAATGGAGTCTTTTTGACGCGACAATAGGTGCCTCTCTTATACCTACTAGCGTGGTGTTCGGCTCCGATTGTATTGTGGTTACATTGTACTTAGGGTACCGAGGTGAAACCCTTAAGTACATGAGTGACTAGGTGAAGTTAACAAACTGTAGCAATTGGATGATTTCGAGGGTATAGTTTGTGTAATTGTGGTACACTTTTCGTTCGAAGTGTTTAAGGATAGGTTAAGATCCTTAGTATGCTCAAGGTTGGAGCAAGATATGGTGATGGGTCGTGTGAACCCAATTGTTGGTAAAGTCTACCTTTGGTAGCATTGTGCGGTTGTACAAGATGCGATTATGGAATGTAGTTCCAAGTGGGGGGGTTACACTCCCGCACGAGGAAGTTCTAGTGTGAGATTTCGGATGACGTTTTTAGTAGATCCGAAAATTGTGTTGGGACCTAGTTTTGGTCAATTTGTGGTAGAGAACAATTTCGGTTAGATTGTACTTATGGTTTGGATTTAAATTATCAACGAGGTGGTAATGTGGTAAATCTCGTTGAGAGATAATGGACGTGTTGGGCGAGCAGGGTGAAATCCCTCGGTTAAGGGATGTGTGTATTGGATTCTCTTTTATAGATCTATTGTTGGGTACCTATGTTTGATATAGGCAGTTCTTGCTCGATTGTGTGAATGGTTAGTGGTATCCGTTAGGATTCACTATGGCGTAGCAGAGCGCGATGTTACACTACTCGTTGTTCGAGGCCAAAAGGGCGTTGATTGATGAAGCATGACCTTCGGGGTCTGCTGACTTCATCATGGTATTGATTGATTGGTGAAGCATGACCTTCGGGATTTGCTGACTTCATCATGGTAGTACGTGATTGGTGGAGCATGACTTTCGGGGTCCACTGACTTCATCATGAGCGTGGTGTTATATCGGTGAAGCATGACTTTCGGGGTCCGCTGACTTCATCCGGTGTTGAGATTGGTGAAGCATGACCTTCGGGGTCCGCTGACTTCCTCATGGTAGTGAATCGCGTGTGGTTTCGATTTCACGATGACGCGTGTGGTTTCGGTCATCTTAGTGTGGAAGTGAATCTCGTGTAGTCCGGATTCACAAATGAATCGTGTGGTTTCGGTCATTGTATTGAGGAGTGAGTCTCGTGTAGTTCGGATTCACAAATGACTCATGTAGTTCGGTCATTCCTTCGGGATAGTGACTCTCGTGTAGTTCGGATTCACTAAGGCGCGTGTAGTTTGGCCAATCCCGAGTGTTGTTGTGGTGAAGGTAGTGAGTCGCGTGTAGTTCAGATTCACTAAGGCGCGTGTGTTTTCGGCCAGCCTTCGTGTTGTTTGATCTATTGGTCATTTTATACACCAATGGTGGGGTCGTAAGGACCATGTCGTGTGATCTATTGGTTGTTTGATACACCAATGGTGGGGTCATAAGGACCATGTTGTGGGAACCATCGGTTGTTTTATACGCCAATGGTGGGGTCGTGAGGACCATGTTGTGTGTTGAGTGATGCGATAGCCGTGCTTCGCTCACATGTTGTTACAGGTGTGACGATAGTCGATTTTGTACACCTTGGGATCAGCGTTTCCATAGTCGTTTTGGGCGCTATCGGTTTTAGCCGTTTGTTTACGACGTTACGGTAGTTGCGTATTGGTTGTATTGCGCACTACAAGGGATGTTTAGTGGTAAGTGTTATCCGTAAGGGTTCGTTTGGTTCGGTCTTCATCGTTTTGGGTTATTGACCTTAGGTTGAGACGTGGTTTCTTTTAGCGTTGTACTCGGTAAGGGTACGCTAAGGGATTGATATCTCGGTACGAGATTGGTTGATTTTTCCCGATGTTAGGGAATGAGCATGGTTTTAGTGCTCAGATTATGGATTTGATAAATCGCGACTGACGATTTAGTTGCTAAAGGCGATTCATTGGGAAGAATTGTCTAGGAAAGTTCGGATTGGGATATATTTGAGGATCGTTGAGTGGGTCCGGATTGGTAAAGTGGTGAAGATCACAAGGACGTGATCGATTTTAAGTGGGGGAGAGTTGTAAGACCTGGATTCTGATTCTGCCCAGTCGCGCGCCGCGAGGGTTATGGCGCGCCGCGCCATATGTCCCTGGCAGACCCCTTTTGTTATTTTAGAGTTTTTAAAAGGGCATTTCGGTCTTTTCGCGTTTGAGCCAGATTTGAGGACTTAACCTCCTCCACCCATTTCATTTATTCATTTCTTTTTCCTTTTCTTTTCATTTTCTCTCTAAAACTCAAACACCCCATTTGATTCTAAGGGATTTTCGGAAAGGAAGATGCGGGTTTTGATCTTTGGCGTCGTAGACAAGTTTGTTCCCCTCATTCTTAGCTACGCGGTGATACTAGTGGTAAGCTCTAACTCCGAATTTCGTTTTTGTGTTCATCATTCAAATTTGGGGCTTTTGATTGTATGATTCATAGATGGAACCCATTTAGTTGTTAATTGAAGATTAACACCAAGATTAGCGTTAAAGGCGGGTTTTGGGTTGGTTAATGATTTAACCATGTTTAAGACTTGAGAATGGTGTATAACCACTAGTATTAGTGATTATTGATGTATTGGAGATCTTTAGGGTTCTTGTGGTTGACTAATTTTGACTAGAGTCAAAGTTATGGTTTGTTGATGATTATGACCCGAATGTCGATTCGATGAGGTTTATAAACTTAAAATGTATTAAGTTGAAGTATAAAACCGAGTTAAATATGTTTTGGTGTCAAAACATGTAATCGGTGAGATTTTGACTTTATGGGTCAAAATTAGGGTTTATGGGCGATTTTGAAAACGATAAGTGTTTAACACTTGTGTTCGGGTTTAATTGGCATATTAGGACCATTGTCACTAGTGTTAGTAATTATTGGTTAGTTTGGGCGCGTTTTGTGCTTGGAAGTGCATTTGGGTCGAAATGGCACTAAGTGTCGAATTGGGTTGGTTTGTAAGTCAACCCTAATTGTGTGTTGTTGTAATTGTGATAATGGAATAGGTACTTTCCGTTGACGAGTTGCGGATTATTTGGAAGCGTTCATCAAGGCGACAAGGTGAGTGTTAATATCCTATGTACATGTGTATGTGTAGGATGGGTGCGGGTCGGGTGAAGTGATTCTCGGCTATAGAGCTCACTTCACATATAGGTGGATTTGATGGACTTTTGTATGAGTCCAATTGGCACGGTTGTGCGTTTTGGTTGACCACTTTTGGCGAGGTACACGTTTGTGTGTACGTTATCACACGTGGTTGTGATTTGGATGTTATAACCCCAATGGTGAAGGGTTGATATTGTCGTGATGTGGATAACCCCGATGTGGTGGATTTTATAATCCCGTGACCGTAGGTTTGAGTTGGAGAAGTGAATCACGTATAGTTCGGATTCACGATGACACGAGTAGTTCGGTCATCTCATCAAGGACTAATCTCGTGTAGATCGGATTCACAATGACGCGTGTAGTTCGGTCATCTTATTGAAGATAGTAATCTTGTGTGGTTTCGGATTACTAAGGCTCGTGTAGTTCGGCCAATCTTCATGGTGGAGTTTTGGTATTCGGTAATAGGTTAAGGGGTTAACCTTATTCGTTTTTATATTGTTCTATGTACATTAATGTATCGTTGTGTTGTAGCTAACCCTCCGGGTGTAGCTTATTGGCGTTGTTCACATCGTCGTTGGTGAACTTATACTTTGTTGATATCTTTAGCTTGTTGCTTAGAGATCGTATGGTATGCTTAGTGTAGTTGCCTTATACATGGATGCTTCGGTATGCGGTATTTGATATTTGTGTGGCGTGTCCATTTTGTACATATATATGTATGTAGTATATTCTCACTCACTAAGCGTTAGCTTACCCTCTAGTTGTTTACATTTTTATAGATTTGCTTGGATGCGGTGGCTCGGGTAAGCGTGGGAACTAGTGGACTCACGTAGTTGCTTTAGAAGACTTGCTTTTGGATTTGATTAGGATTGGGTAGCGTATCCCCAATTGCCATGCTCGGCTTTATTTTGTGTTAAAAATCATGTGGTTGAAAACTTGAATTTTGTACGAAAGTCGTAAAACGGCCGACGTGGGCCCGGTCTCATAAAACTTATTTTTATGAATGGAACGTGTTAGTTTTTCATATATGAATATGTTGTGAAAAGCGTTTTGTCTAAATACGTCGGGAAGTGGTCAAACATTTTCACGTTTCAAGACTTTTTGGACAGACCAGATCGGCGCGCCGCGCCAGTTGCTGAACAAACAAATTTTTTTTTTGTGATACTTTAAGCGGGTTTGAACGTGGTTTGGTTTGGGTTGTTACAGCTGCCTAGCCAATGGTCATAACGGTTACTTTCCACACGACCAAGGATGGGAAGTGGTCTTAGTAAAACCAGAATGCATGACTTGTTTCTGGACTTATGAATTACGTGTCTTTATTACCTTTGCTGAACGACTTGCATATTAACTAGATTTATCTTCAAAACTGTCTTATATCAAGTTATTGTGTGTTATATTTCATGTTATATGTAATATAGCGGAATTTGTAAGTTTGAAGAATATTTGAATGTGATATATTATTACAATCAGTTTTTCATATGGAATTGTAGTAGTTGAATTGTATATTAGCTACTAAGTATGAACATAACGGGTAGGTAGTACCCGAATTAAAACTTATAAAATGCTAATATGAAGAAAAAGCTTTTATAAATGAGTTCATATTATGCTACGAAATACTATTGACTACTCTTAACATTCTATATGATTAACTCGATTCAGTTGACTATTTTGAAGGAAATGGCACCGACTACTCTACATACCATGAATATGAGCGAAGAGGAATTTCGTACATTTCTTGCTGCAAACATAGCCGCAGTACAGGCTGCACTACATACCAACAATAACTCTGAATCTAGCAATGCAGCTAACGGCATAAGAAATCTGTAGGATGCTCCTACAAAGAATTCACTGCCTGCAAACCTTTGGAATTTGATGGAACCGAAGGACCAATTGGATTGAAAAGGTGGACCGAGAAGGTCGAATCAGTGTTTGCCATAAGTAAGTGTACTGAAGAGGACAAAGTTAAGTACGCTATGCATACCTTCACAGATACTGCGTTAACGTGGTGGAACACCTATCTGGAACAGGTAGGACAAAATGCTGCCTACGCACTACCGTGGTCGGCATTCAAGCAATTGATGAACAAGCAGTACCGTCCTAGAAACGAAGTCAATAAGCTCAAGGTAGAGCTTAGAGAGTTACGAACACAAGGGTTCGACATTACCACGTATGAACGACGATTCACAGAGTTGTGCCTATTATGTCCGGGAGCGTTCGAAGATGAAGAAGAGAAGATCGACGCGTTTGTAAAAGGGTTACCAGTAAGGATTCAAGGAGATGTGAGTTCAAACGAGCTCGCTTCCATACAAAAGGCAAGTCGAATGGCTCATAAACTCAAAAATCAGATTGAGGGAAGAATTAAAGAGCAGGCGTCCGAAGAAGCCAACACGAAAGAACTCAAGAGGAAGTAGGAGGAAAACGGTGACAAGAGTCACCAGTACAATAACAATAACAATTACAACCACAATCGCAACAACTATCCCAACAACCGCAACAACAATCGCAACAATAACTGCAATCCTAACAATAACTACAACAAACGTCCCAACAACAACAACTACTACAACAACCGTTTCAACAACAATAACAATCCCAACAACAACCTCAATAACAACAATGGCAACAAAAACCAAAATCAGCCATGTCATAGGTGTGAAGAAAATCGCCCGGGGTTTTGGACGACATTTTACAACAGGTGTAAAAGAAATGGTCATAGCGCGACAAAGTGTGAGGTCTACGGACCAAGGTTTAACAGAACTAAAGGAACAAATAGTGTCGGAACAAGTAATGCCGAAACGAATAGTGTCGGAGCAAATAATACCAACGTTGTTTGTTATAAATTTGGAAAACCGGGCCACATTATTAGAAATTGCCTGAATCAGGGGAGACTAATGGACAGGGCCGTGGAAGAGTTTTCAATATTAATGCGGCAGAAGCACAAGAAGACTCGGAGCTTGTTACGGGTACGTTTCTTATTGACGATAAATCTGCTTATGTTTTATTTGATTCGGGTGCGGATAGAAGCTATATGAGTAGAGAATTTTGTGCTAAATTAAATTGTCCATTGACGCCTTTGGATAATAAATTTTTACTCGAATTAGCAAACGGTAAATTAATTTCACCAGATAATATATGTCGAGATAGAGAAATTAAACTGGGGGATGAAACGTTTAAGATTGATTTAATACCAGTCGAGTTAGGGAGTTTTGATGTAATAATTAGCATGGACTGGTTGAAAAAGGTGAAAGCACAGGTCGTTTGTTACAAAAATGCGATTCGCATTAGGCGTAAAAAAGAAAAACCTTTAATGGTGTACGGAGAAAAGAGCAACGCGAAATTAAATCTTATTAGTAGTTTGAAGGCGCAAACACTAATAAGAAAAGGTTGTTACGTCATTCTAGCACACATCGAGGAAGTTAAACCTGAAGAAAAGAACATCAGTGATGTTCTCGTCGCAAAAGAATTTTCCGATGTATTTCCGAAAGAATTACCGGGATTACCCCCACATCGATCCATTGAATTTCAAATAGACCTTGTACCAGGAGCTGCACCAATAGCTCGTGCTCCATACAGACTCGCTCCCAGCGAAATGAAAGAATTACAAAGTCAGTTACAGGAACTTTTAAAGCGTGGTTTCATTCGACCAAGTACATCACCATGGGAAGCTCCTGTTCTGTTTGTCAACAAGAAAGATGGTACATTCAGGTTGTGTATCGACTACTGAGAGTTGAATAAACTTACCATCAAGAACCGTTACCCATTACCGAGAATCGACGACTTATTTTATCAACTACAAGGCCCGTCGGTTTATTCGAAGATCGATTTACGTTCTGTATACCATCAAATGCGGGGAAGGAGGATGATATTCCGAAGACTGCTTTTAGGACGCGTTACGGGCATTACGAGTTTATGGTTATGCCGTTTGGATTGACTAACGCACCAGCTGTGTTCATGGACCTCATGAACCGAGTGTGTGGGCCATATCTTGACAAGTTTATCATTGATTTCATCGATGACATATTTATTTACTCGAAGAATGATCAAGAGCACGAAGAACATTTGAGAAAAGTGCTAGAGTTGCTGAGAAAAGAAAAACTATACGCTAAGTTTTCAAAGTGTGCATTTTGGTTGGAAGAAGTTCAATTCCTTGGTCACATAGTGAACAAAGAAGGTATTCAGGTGGATCCAGCAAAGATTGAAACCGTTGAAAAGTGGGAAACCCTGAAAACTCCGAAACACATATGCCAATTTTTAGGACTGGCTGGTTATTACAGGAGATTCATCCAAGATTTTTCCAAAATAGCAAAACCCTTGACTGCATTAACACATAAAGGTAAGAAATTTGAATGTAAGGATGAACAAGAGAAAGCATTTCAATTGTTGAAGAAAAAGTTAACTACGGCACCTATATTGTCATTACCTGAAGGGAATGATGATTTTGTGATATATTGTGATGCCTCAAAGCAAGGTCTCGGTTGTGTGTTAATGCAACGAACGAAGGTAATTGCTTATGCATCTAGATAATTGAAGATTCACTAGCAGAATTATACGACGCATGTTTTGGAATTAGGCGCGGTTGTTTTTGCATTAAATACTTGGAGGCACTACTTATATGGGGTCAAAAGTATTATATATACCGACCACAAAAGTCTTCAACACATATTTAATCAGAAATAACTGAACATGAGGCAGCGCAGTTGGATTGAATTGTTGAATGATTACGACTTTGAGATTCGTTACCACCTGGGGAAGGCAAATGTGGTAGCTGACGCCTTGAGCAGAAAGGACAGAGAACCCATTCGAGTAAAAGCTATGAATATAATGATTCACACTAACCTTACTACTCAAATAAAGGAGGCGTAACAAGGAGTTTTAAAAGAGGGAAATTTAAAGGATGAAATACCCAAAGGATCGGAGAAACATCTTAATATTCGGGAAGACGGAACCCGGTATAGGGCTGAAAGAATTTGGGTACCAAAATTTGGAGATATGTGAGAAATGGTACTTAGAGAAGCTCATAAAACCAGATACTCAATACATCCTAGAACGGGGAAGATGTACAAGGATCTCAAGAAACATTTTTGGTGGCCGGGTATGAAAGCCAATGTTGCTAAATACGTAGGAGAATGTTTGACGTGTTCTAAGGTCAAAGCTGACCATCAGAAACCATCAGGTCTACTTCAACAACCCAAAATCCCGGAATGAAAATGGGAAAACATTACCATGGATTTCATCACTAAATTGCCAAGGACTGCAAGTGGTTTTGATACTATTTGGGTAATAGTTGATCGTCTCACCAAATCAGCACATTTCCTGTCAATAAGAGAAGATGACAAGATGGAGAAGTTAGCACGACTGTATTTGAAGGAAGTCATCTCCAAACTTGGAATACCAATCTCTATTATCTCTGATAGGGATGGCAGATTTATTTCAAGATTCTAGCAGACATTACAGTAAGCATTAGGAAATCGTCTAGACATGAGTACTGCCTATCATCCACAAACTGATGGGCAGAGCGAAAGAATGATACAAACGCTTGAAGAAATGCTACGAACATGTGTTATTGATTTTAGAAACAGTTGGTATCGACACCTACCGTTAGCAGAATTTTCCTACAACAGCAGCTACCATTCAAGCATTGAGATGGCGCCGTTTGAAGCACTTTATGGTAGAAAGTGCAGGTCTCCGATTTGTTGGAGTGAAGTGGGGGATAGACAGATTACGGGTCGGGAGATAATACAAGAAACTACCGAGAAGATCATCCAAATTCAACAACAGTTGAAAACCGCCCAAAGTCGAAAAAAGACCTACGCTGACATTAAAAGAAAAGATATAGAATTTTAAATTGGAGAGATGGTCATACTTAAAGTTGCACCTTGAAAAGGCATTGTTCGATTTGGTAAACGAGGGAAATTAAATCCAAGGTATATTGGACCATTCAAGATTATTGATCGTGTCGGACCAGTAGCTTACCGACTTGAATTACCTCAATAACTCGCGGCTGTACATAACACTTTCCACGTCTCGAATTTGAAGAAATGTTTTTCTAAAGAAGATCTCACTATTCCGTTAGACGAAATCCAAATCAACGAAAAACTTCAATTCATCGAAGAACTCGTCGAAATAATGGATCGTGAGGTTAAAAGACTTAAGCAAAACAAGATGTAGTGACCCGAACTTTTCCCTGTTTATATATATTAATTGAGATTGATATTTACATGATTAAATATTTCCAACATGTTAAGCAATCAAACTTGTTAAGACTTGATTAATTGAAATATGTTTCATATAGACAATTGACCACCCAAGTTGACCGGTGATTCACGAACGTTAAAACTTGTAAAAACTATACGATGACATATATATGGTTATATATATAGTTAACATGTTTTTATTATAAGTATGTATCTCATTAGGTATTTTAACAATGAGTTATATACTTAAAAATGAGACTATTAATTTAAGAAACTCGAAAACGATATATATAACGATTATCGTTATAACAACGTCTTACTAGGTACATATGAATCATATTAAGATATTGATACACTTGGTTAATTATGTTAAATGATAAGTAAATATATTATTAAGTGTATTAACAATGAAATACATATGTAAAAATAAGACTACTAACTTAATGATTTCGAAATGAGACATATATGTAACGATTATCGTTGTAACGACATTTAACTGTATATACATCATACTAAGATATATTATATATCATAATATCATGATAATATAATAATTTAACATCTCATTTGTTATAATAAACAATGGGTTAACAACATTCAACAAGATCGTTAACCTAAAGGTTTCAAAACAACATTTACATGTAACGACTAACGATGACTTAACGACTCAGTTAAAATGTATATACATGTAGTGTTTTAATATGTATTCATACACTTTTGAAAGACTTCAAGACACTTATCAAAATACTTCTACTTAACAAAAATGCTTACAATTACATCCTCGTTCAGTTTCATCAACAATTCTACTCGTATGCACCCGTATTCGTACTCATACAATACACAGCTTTTAGATGTATGTACTATTGGTATATACACTCTAATGATCAGCTCTTAGCAGCCCATGTGAGTCACCTAACATATGTGGGAACCATCATTTGGCAACTAGCATGAAATATCTCATAAAATTACAAAAATATGAGTAATCATTCATGACTTATTTACATGAAAACAAAATTACATATCCTTTATATCTAATCCATACACCAACGACCAAAAACACATAAAAACACTTTCATTCTTCAATTTTATTCATCTAATTGATCTCTCTCAAGTTCTATCTTCAAGTTCTAAGTGTTCTTCATATATTTTACAAGTTCTAGTTACATAAAATCAAGAATACTTTCAAGTTTGCTAGCTCACTTCCAATCTTGTAAGGTGATCATCCAACCTCAAGAAATCTTTGTTTCTTACAGTAGGTTATAATTCTAATACAAGGTAATAATCATATTCAAACTTTAGTTCAATTTCTATAACTATAACAATCTTATTTCAAGTGATGATCTTACTTGAACTTGTTTTCGTGTCATGATTCTGCTTCAAGAACTTCGAGCCATCCAAGGATCCGTTGAAGCTAGATCCATTTTTCTCTTTTCCAGTAGATTTATCCAAGTAACTTAAGGTAGTAATGATTTTCATAACATCATTCGATTCATACATATAAAGCTATCTTATTCGAAGGTTTAAACTTGTAATCACTAGAACATAGTTTAGTTAATTCTAAACTTGTTCGCAAACAAAAGTTAATCCTTCTAACTTGACTTTTAAAATCAACTAAACACATGTTCTATATCTATATGATATGCTAACTTAATGATTTAAAACCTGGAAACACGAAAAACACCGTAAAACCGGATATACGCCGTCGTAGTAACACCGCGGGCTGTTTTGGGTTAGTTAATTAAAAACTATGATAAACTTTGATTTAAAAGTTGTTATTCTGAGAAAATGATTTTTATTATGAACATGAAACTATATACAAAAATTATGGTTAAACTCAAAGTGGAAGTATGTTTTCTAAAATGGTCATCTAGACGTCGTTCTTTCGACTGAAATGACTACCTTTACAAAAACGATTTGTAACTTATTTTTCCGACTATAAACCTATACTTTTTCTGTTTAGATTCATAAAATAGAGTTCAATATGAAACCATAGCAATTTGATTCACTCAAAACGGATTTAAAATGAAGAAGTTATGGGTAAAACAAGATTAGATAATTTTTCTCATTTTAGCTACGTGAAAATTGGTAACAAATCTATTCCAACCATAACTTAATCAACTTGTATTGTATATTATGTAATCTTGAGATACCATAGACACGTATACAATGTTTCGACCTATCATGTCGACACATCTATATATATTTCGGAACAACCATAGACACTCTATATGTGAATGTTGGAGTTAGCTATACAGGGTTGAGGTTGATTCCAAAATATATATAGTTTGAGTTGTGATCAATACTGAGATACGTATACACTGGGTCGTGGATTGATTCAAGATAATATTTATCGATTTATTTCTGTACATCTAATTGTGGACAACTAGTTGTAGGTTACTAACGAGGACAGCTGACTTAATAAACTTAAAACATCAAAATATATTAAAAGTGTTGTAAATATATTTTGAACATACTTTGATATATATGTATATATTGTTATAGGTTCGTGAATCAACCAGTGGCCAAGTCTTACTTCCCGACGAAGTAAAAATCTGTGAAAGTGAGTTATAGTCCCACTTTTAAAATCTAATATTTTTGGGATGAGAATACATGCAGGTTTTATAAATGATTTACAAAATAGACACAAGTACGTGAAACTACATTCTATGGTTGAATTATCGAAATCGAATATGCCCCTTTTTATTAAGTCTGGTAATCTAAGAATTAGGGAACAGACACCCTAATTGACGCGAATCCTAAAGATAGATCTATCGGGCCCAACAAGCCCCATCCAAAGTATCGGATGCTTTAGTACTTCGAAATTTATATCATATCCGAAGGGTGTCCTGGAATGATTGGGATATTCTTATATATGCATCTTGTTAATGTCGGTTACCAGGTGTTCACCATATGAATGACTTTTATCTCTATGTATGGGATGTGTATTGAAATATGAAATCTTGTGGTCTATTATTATGTTTTGATATATATAGGTTAAACCTATAACTCATCAATATTTTTGTTGACGTTTTAAGCATGTTTATTCTCAGGTGATTATTAAGAGCTTCCGCTGTCGCATACTTAAATAAGGACGAGATTTGGAGTCCATGTTTGTATGATATTGTGTAAAAACTACATTCAAGAAACTTATTTTGTTGTAACATATTTGTATTGTAAACCATTATGTAATGGTCGTGTGTGAACAGGATATTTTAGATTATCATTATTTGATAATCTACGTAAAGCTTTTTAAACCTTTATTGATGAAATAAAGGTTATGGTTTGTTTTAAAATGAATGCAGTCTTTGAAAAACGTCTCATATAGAGGTCAAAACCTCGCAACGAAATCAATTAATATGGAACGTTTTTAATCAATAAGAACGGGACATTTCAGTTGGTATCCGAGCGTTGGTCTTAGAGAACCAGAATTTTGCATTAGTATGTCTTATCGAGTTTGTTAGGATGCATTAGTGAGTCTGGACTTCGACCGTGTTTACTTGAAAAATGATTGCTTAACAAATTTTGTTGGAAACTATATATTTTTAACATGTGAATATTATGTGATATATTAATCTCTTAACGCGTTTGATATTATGTGATAGATGTCTACCTCTAGAACAAGTCCCATTGACTCACCTAATAATAATGAAGAGTCAAATGTAAATTGGAATGATTCGTGGACTGATTCACAAGTTCCCGAAGAGTAACCGGAAGAAGAAGTCAGAACCGGAAGAAGAATCGGAACCGGAAGAAGAATCGGAACCGGATGAAGAAGTAGAACCGGTGGGGGAAATAATAAAACGGTTAAGTAAAAGAAAATCCTCAACCAACCGACCAAGGTTAATTATGGTCAATGGTGTTTCCGCCAAGGAAGCAAAATATTGGGAGGATTACAAATTCTCCGATGAATCGGATTCCGACAAGAATTCCGATGATGTTATAGAAATTACCCCAACTGAATTTAAAAAGGCAAAAGAAAATAATAAGGGAAAGGGCATAAAAATAGAGAAATCTAATTCCAATCCCGATGAACTTTATATGTATCGTCAACCCCCGAAGTCCTTAAGTTGTAACAATGACCCGGGAACCTCTAAACCACCAGGTTTTTCTAAACCGTTGTGGAAAACGACAGTTAGTAATAGGGGAACATCATATATCCCTAGAAACTTGGCAAAACGAACCAAAACCGAAGAAGAAGAAACGAGCGAGTCGGAATAAGATAGTTGTATTCGTGTGGTGTAATATATGTAATATAGTGTGCTTATGCTTTATGATATATGTAAAAATTGCTTGTATTAATAAGTATTTTTTTATGAATCTAACTCTTGTCTATTTTACAGTTTAAAAACACAAAATGGATAGACAACCCAATATTTTAAGAGACCTACCCGGAGACATGATTGATGAAATCTTGTCTAGAGTCGGTCAGAATTCCTCGGCACAACTATTTAAGGCGAGATCAGTTTGTAAGACATTCGAAGAACGTTCCAAGAATGTCTTGGTTTATAAGAGACTTTCGTTTGAAAGATGGGGGATATCACATTGGGAAACCCATAAGTTACGATGTGTTTACTTTGACGCATATATTGCGGGGAACCCAAATGCTATTTTACGCAACGGGTTAAGAAATTATTTTGACTCAATATCCGAATATTGGACTTCGTGATTTAGAAAAAGCGGCTAACATGCAACATAAAGAAGCATGTTATGCTTACGGATTAGTAATGTTAGCTTCTCACCAAAGTGAGAACAAGAACATCGGGCTACAACTATTAAACAAAACGTTTCCACAAGTGACGGAGTCGGTAATTGGGGTAAGAAATGAGGTTTTTAGATTGTTACGGGACTGTTGGACATTACGTAACCCTCGCCCCTTTGACGACGTTACAACACGCTGTCTTATCAACGGCCATAACGGTTATGTTCCACAAGACCAAGGATGGGAAGTAATCCTAGTAAAACCAGAATGCATGACTTGTTTCTGGACGTATGAATTACGTGTCTTTATTGCCTTTGCTGAACGACTTGTGTACTAGCTAGAATTATCTTCACAACTATCTTGTATCAAAGTTATTGTGTGCTATATTTCATGATTTATGTAAAATAAGCGGTATTGTAAGTTTGTAAAATATTGTATAAAAGTTTGAACGCGAAATATTATTATAATCAGTTTTTCATATAGAATTGTAGTAGTTGAATTGTATATTAGCTACTAAGTATGAACTTAACGGGTAGGTACTACCCAAATTTAAACTTATAAAATGCTAATATGAAGAAAAAGCTTTTATAAATGAGTTCATATTATGCTACGAAATACTATTAACTACTCTTAATATTCTGTATGATTAACTTGTTCCATTTGACTATTTTGAAGGAAATGGCACCGACTACTCGACACACCGTGAATATGAATGAAGAGGAATTCCGTACTTTTCTAGCTTCAAACATAGCCGCAGTACAGGATGTGCTACATACCAACAATAACCTTGGATCTAGCAGTACAGGAAATCGTGTAGGATGCACCTACAAAGAATTCACTGCCTGCAAACCTTTGGAATTTGATGGAACCGAAGGACCGATCGGATTGAAACGGTGGACCGAGAAGGTCGAATCGGTGTTTGCCATAAGTAAGTGTACTGAAGAGGACAAAGTGAAGTACGCTACGCATACCTTCACAGGTTCTGCGTTAACATGGTGGAATACCTATCTAGAGCAAGTGGGACAAGACGATGCGTACGCACTACCGTGGTCAGCATTCAAGCACTTGATGAACGAGAAGTACCGTCCCAGAACCGAGGTCAATAAGCTCAAGACAGAACTTAGAGGGTTACGAACCCAAGGATTTGATATTACCACGTACGAAAGACGATTCACAGAATTGTGCCTATTGTGTCCGGGAGCATTCGAAGATGAGGAAGAGAAGATCGACGCGTTTGTGAAAGGATTACCGGAAAGAATCCAAGAAGATATAAGTTCACACGAGCCCGCCTCTATACAACAGGCATGTAGAATGGCTCACAAACTAGTGAACCAGATTGAAGAAAGAATTAAAGAACAGACAGCTGAAGAGGCCAATGTGAAGCAAGTCAAAAGAAAGTGGGAGGAAAACGGTGATAAGAATCACCAATACAACAACAACAGCAATTACAACAATAATCGCAACAATTATCCCAACAATCGCAACATCAATCGCAACTACAACAAACGGCCCAACAACAACAACAACAACAACAACAACAACAACAATCATCCCAACAACAATAATAACCGCAACAACAACAACAATCAGAAGCAGCTATGCCAAAGGTGTGAAAAGTATCACTCGGGGTTCTGCACCAAATTTTGCAACAAGTGTAAAAGAAATGGTCATAGCGCGGCGAAGTGTGAGGTCTACGGACCAGGGGTTAATAGAACGAAAGGAACAAATGGTGTTGGAACGAGTAATGGCGGAGCAAGTAGTGTCGGAGCAAGTTATGCCAATGTAGTTTGTTATAAATGTGGAAAACCGGGCCACATTATTAGAAATTGCCCGAACCAGGAGAACACGAATGGACAAGGCCGCGGAAGAGTTTTCAATATTAATGCGGCAGAGGCACAGGAAGACCCGGAGCTTGTTACGGGTACGTTTCTTATTAACAATAAATCTGCTTACGTTTTATTTGATTCGGGTGCGGATAGAAGCTATATGAGTAAAGATTTTTGTGCTAAATTAAGTTGTCCATTGACGCCTTTGGATAGTAAATTTTTACTCGAATTAGCAAATGGTAAATTAATTTCAGCAGATAATATATGTCGGAATCGAGAAATTAAACTGGTTAGCGAAACATTTAAGATTGATTTGATACCAGTAGAGTTAGGGAGTTTTGATGTGATAATCGGTATGGACTAGTTGAAAGAAGTGAAAGCAGAGATCGTCTGTTACAAAAATGCAATTCGCATTATACGAGAAAAAGGAAAACCCTTAATGGTGTACGGAGAAAAGGGCAACACGAAGCTACATCTTATTAGTAATTTGAAGGCACAAAAACTAATAAGAAAAGGTTGCTATGCTGTTCTAGAACACGTCGAGAAAGTACAAACTGAAGAAAAGAGCATCAATGATGTTCCCATTGCAAAAGAATTTCCCGATGTATTTCCAAAAGAATTACCGGGATTACCCCCACATCGATCTGTTGAATTTCAAATAGATCTTGTACCAGGAGCTGCACCAATAGCTCGTGCTCCTTACAGACTCGCACCCAGCGAGATGAAAGAACTGCAAAGCCAATTACAAGAACTTTTAGAGCGTGGTTTCATTCGACCATGCACATCACCGTGGGGAGCTCCTGTTTTGTTTGTCAAGAAGAAAGATGGTACATTCAGGTTGTGTATCGACTACCGAGAGTTGAACAAACTTACCATCAAGAACCGTTACCCACTACCGAGAATCGACGACTTATTTGATCAACTACAAGGCTCGTCTGTTTATTCAAAGATTGACTTACGTTCCGGGTATCATCAAATGCGGGTGAAAGAAGATGATATTCCAAAGACTGCTTTCAGAACACGTTACGGTCATTACGAGTTTATGGTCATGCCGTTTGGTTTAACTAATGCACCAGCTGTGTTCATGGACCTTATGAACCGAGTGTGTGGACCATACCTTGACAAGTTTGTCATTGTTTTCATTGATGACATACTTATTTACTCAAAGAATGACCAAGAACACGGTGAACATTTGAGAAAGGTGTTAGAAGTATTGAGGAAGGAAGAATTGTACGCTAAGTTTTCAAAGTGTGCATTTTGGTTGGAAGAAGTTCAATTCCTCGGTCACATAGTGAACAAAGAAGGTATTAAGGTGGATCCGGCAAAGATAGAAACTGTTGAAAAGTGGGAAACCCCGAAAACTCCGAAACACATACGCCAGTTTTTAGGACTAGCTGGTTACTACAGAAGGTTCATCCAAGATTTTTCCAGAATAGCAAAACCCTTGACTGCATTAACGCATAAAGGGAAGAAATTTGAATGGAATGATGAACAAGAGAAAGCGTTTCAGTTATTGAAGAAAAAGCTAACTACGGCACCTATATTGTCATTGCCTGAAGGGAATAATGATTTTGTGATTTATTGTGACGCATCAAAGCAAGGTCTCAGTTGTGTATTAATGCAACGAACGAAGGTGATTGCTTATGCGTCTAGACAATTGAAGATTCACGAACAAAATTATACGACGCATGATTTGGAATTAGGAGCGGTTGTTTTTGCATTAAAGACTTGGAGGCACTACTTATATGGGGTCAAAAGTATTATATATACCGACCACAAAAGTCTTCAACACATACTTAATCAGAAACAACTGAATATGAGGCAGCGTAGGTGGATTGAATTGTTGAATGATTACGACTTTGAGATTCGTTACCACCCGGGGAAGGCAAATGTGGTAGCCGATGCCTTGAGCAGGAAGGACAGAGAACCCATTCGAGTAAAATCTATGAATATAATGATTCATAATAACCTTACTACTCAAATAAAGGAGGCGCAACAAGGAGTTTTCAAAGAGGGAAATTTAAAGGATGAAATACCCAAAGGATCGGAGAAGCATCTTAATATTCAGGAAGACGGAACCCGGTATAGGGCTGAAAGGATTTGGGTACCAAAATTTGGAGATATGAGAGAAATGGTACTTAGAGAAGCTCATAAAACCAGATACTCAATACATCCTGGAACGGGGAAGATGTACAAGGATCTCAAGAAACATTTTTGGTGGCCGGGTATGAAAGCCGATGTTGCTAAATACGTAGGAGAATGTTTGACGTGTTCTAAGGTCAAAGCTGAGCATCAGAAACCATCAGGTCTACTTCAACAACCCGAAATCCCGGAATGGAAATGGGAAAACATTACCATGGATTTCATCACTAAATTGCCAAAGACTGCAAGTGGTTTTGATACTATTTGGGTAATAGTTGATCGTCTCACCAAATCAGCACACTTCCTGCCAATAAGAGAAGATGACAAGATGGAGAAGTTAGCACGACTGTATTTGAAGGAAGTCGTTGAAATGTCCCGTTCTTATTGATTAAAAACGTTCCATATTAATTGATTTCGTTGCGAGGTTTTGACCTCTATATGAGACGTTTTTCAAAGACTGCATTCATTTTAAAACAAACCATAACCTTTATTTCATCAATAAAGGTTTAAAAAGCTTTACGTAGATTATCAAATAATGATAATCTAAAATATCCTGTTTACACACGACCATTACATAATGGTTTACAATACAAATATGTTACAACAAAATAAGTTTCTTGAATGCAGTTTTTACACAATATCATACAAGCATGGACTCCAAATCTCGTCCTTATTTAAGTATGCGACAGCGGAAGCTCTTAATAATCACCTGAGAATAAACATGCTTAAAACGTCAACAAAAATGTTGGTGAGTTATAGGTTTAACCTATATATATCAAATCATAATAATAGACCACAAGATTTCATATTTCAATACACATCCCATACATAGAGATAAAAATCATTCATATGGTGAACACCTGGTAACCGACATTAACAAGATGCATATATAAGAATATCCCCATCATTCCGGGACACCCTTCGGATATGATATAAATTTCGAAGTACTAAAGCATCCGGTACTTTGGATGGGGCTTGTTGGGCCCGATAGATCTATCTTTAGGATTCGCGTCAATTAGGGTGTCTGTTCCCTAATTCTTAGATTACCAGACTTAATAAAAAGGGGCATATTCGATTTCGATAATTCAACCATAGAATGTAGTTTCACGTACTTGTGTCTATTTTGTAAATCATTTATAAAACCTGCATGTATTCTCATCCCAAAAATATTAGATTTTAAAAGTGGGACTATAACTCACTTTCACAGATTTTTACTTCGTCGGGAAGTAAGACTTGGCCACTGGTTGATTCACGAACCTATAACAATATATACATATATATCAAAGTATGTTCAAAATATATTTACAACACTTTTAATATATTTTGATGTTTTAAGTTTATTAAGTCAGCTGTCCTCGTTAGTAACCTACAACTAGTTGTCCACAGTTAGATGTACAGAAATAAATCGATAAATATTATCTTGAATCAATCCACGACCCAGTGTATACGTATCTCAGTATTGATCACAACTCAAACTATATATATTTTGGAATCAACCTCAACCCTGTATAGCTAACTCCAACATTCACATATAGAGTGTCTATGGTTGTTCCGAAATATATATAGATGTGTCGACATGATAGGTCGAAACATTGTATACGTGTCTATGGTATCTCAAGATTACATAATATACAATATGAAATGTCCCGTTCTTATTGATTAAAAACGTTCCATATTAATTGATTTCGTTGCGAGGTTTTGACCTCTATATGAGACGTTTTTCAAAGACTGCATTCATTTTTAAAACAAACCATAACCTTTATTTCATAAATAAAGGTTTAAAAAGCTTTACGTAGATTATCAAATAATGATAATCTAAAATATCCTGTTTACACACGACCATTACATAATGGTTTACAATACAAATATGTTACATCGAAATCAGTTTCTTGAATGCAGTTTTTACACAATATCATACAAACATGGACTCCAAATCTTGTCCTTATTTTAGTATGCAACAGCGGAAGCTCTTAATATTCACCTGAGAATAAACATGCTTTAAACGTCAACAAAAATGTTGGTGAGTTATAGGTTTAACCTATATATATCAAATCATAATAATAGACCACAAGATTTCATATTTCAATACACATCCCATACATAGAGATAAAAATCATTCATATGGTGAACACCTGGTAACCGACATTAACAAGATGCATATATAAGAATATCCCCATCATTCCGGGACACCCTTCGGATATGATATAAATTTCGAAGTACTAAAGCATCTGGTACTTTGAATGGGGTTTGTTAGGCCCAATAGATCTATCTTTAGGATTCGCGTCAATTAGGGTGTCTGTTCCCTAATTCTTAGATTACCAGACTTAATAAAAAGGGGCATATTCGATTTCGATAATTCAACCATAGAATGTAGTTTCACGTACTTGTGTCTATTTTGTAAATCATTTATAAAACCTGCATGTATTCTCATCCCAAAAATATTAGATTTTAAAAGTGGGACTATAACTCACTTTCACAGATTTTTACTTCGTCGGGAAGTAAGACTTGGCCACTGGTTGATTCACGAACCTATAACAATATATACATATATATCAAAGTATGTTCAAAATATATTTACAACACTTTTAATATATTTTGATGTTTTAAGTTTATTAAGTCAGCTGTCCTCGTTAGTAACCTACAACTAGTTGTCCACAGTTAGATGTACAGAAATAAATCGATAAATATTATCTTGAATCAATCCACGACCCAGTGTATACGTATCTCAGTATTGATCACAACTCAAACTATATATATTTTGGAATCAACCTCAACCCTGTATAGCTAACTCCAACATTCACATATAGAGTGTCTATGGTTGTTCCGAAATATATATAGATGTGTCGACATGATAGGTCGAAACATTGTATACGTGTCTATGGTATCTCAAGATTACATAATATATAATACAAGTTGATTAAGTTATGGTTGGAATAGATTTGTTACCAATTTTCACGTAGCTAAAATGAGAAAAATTATCCAATCTTGTTTTACCCATAACTTCTTCATTTTAAATCCGTTTTGAGTGAATCAAATTGCTATGGTTTCATATTGAACTCTATTTTATGAATCTAAACAAAAAAAGTATAGGTTTCTAGTCGGAAAAATAAGTTACAAGTCGTTTTTGTAAAGGTAGTCATTTCAGTCGAAAGAACGACGTCTAGATGACCATTTTAGAAAACATACTTCCACTTTGAGTTTAACCATAATTTTTGGATATAGTTTCATGTTCATAATAAAAATCATTTTCTCAGAATAACAACTTTTAAATCAAAGTTTATCATAGTTTTTAATTAACTAACCCAAAACAGCCCGCGGTGTTACTACGACGGCGTAAATCTGGTTTTACGGTGTTTTTCGTGTTTCCAGTTTTTAAATCATTAAGTTAGCATATCATATAGATATAGAACATGTGTTTAGTTGATTTTAAAAGTCAAGTTAGAAGGATTAACTTTTGTTTGCGAACAAGTTTAGAATTAACTAAACTATGTTCTAGTGATTACAAGTTTAAACCTTCGAATAAGATAGCTTTATATGTATGAATCGAATGATGTTATGAACATCATTACTACCTTAAGTTCCTTGGATGAACCTACTGGAAAAGAGAAAAATGGATCTAGCTTCAATGGATCCTTGGATGGCTCAAAGTTCTTGAAGCAAAATCATGACACGAAAACAAGTTCAAGTAAGATCATCACTTGAAATAAGATTGTTATAGTTATAGAAATTGAACCAAAGTTTGAATATGATTATTACCTTGTATTAGAATGATAACCTACTGTAAGAAACAAAGATTTCTTGAGGTTGGATGATCACCTTACAAGATTGGAAGTGAGCTAGCAAACTTGAAAGTATTCTTGATTTTATGAAACTAGAACTTTTGGAATTTATGAAGAACACTTAGAACTTGAAGATAGAACTTGAGAGAGTTCAATTAGATGAAGAAAATTGAAGAATGAAAGTGTTTGTAGGTGTTTTTGGTCGTTGGTGTATGGATTAGATATAAAGGATATGTAATTTTGTTTTCATGTAAATAAGTCATGAATGATTACTCATATTTTTGTAATCTTATGAGATATTTCATGCTAGTTGCCAAATGATGGTTCCCACATGTGTTAGGTGACTCACATGGGCTGCTAAGAGCTGATCATTGGAGTGTATATACCAATAGTACATACATCTAAAAGCTGTGTATTGTACGAGTACGAATACGGGTGCATACGAGTAGAATTGTTGATGAAACTGAACGAGAATGTAATTGTAAGCATTTTTGTTAAGTAGAAGTATTTTGATAAGTGTATTGAAGTCTTTCAAAAGTGTATAAATACATATTAAAACACTACATGTATATACATTTTAACTGAGTCGTTAAGTCATCGTTAGTCGTTACATGTAAGTGTTGTTTTGAAACCTTTAGGTTAACGATCTTGTTAAATGTTGTTAACCCAATGTTTATAATATCAAAAGAGATTTTAAATTATTATATTATCATGATATTATGATGTACGAATATCTCTTAATATGATATATATACATTAAATGTCGTTACAACGATAAACGTTACATATATGTCTCGTTTCAAAATCATTAAGTTAGTAGTCTTGTTTTTACATATGTAGTTCATTGTTAATATAATTAATGATATGTTTACTTATCATAATATCATGTTAACTATATATATAACCATATATATGTCATCATATAGTTTTTTACAAGTTTTAACGTTCGTGAATCACCGGTCAACTTGGGTGGTCAATTGTCTATATGAAACCTATTTCAATTAATCAAGTCTTAACAAGTTTGATTGCTTAACATGTTGGAAACATTTAATCATGTAAATATCAATCTCAATTAATATATATAAACATGGAAAAGTTCGGGTCACTACACAATACAAGTTGATTAAGTTATGGTTGGAATAGATTTGTTACCAATTTTCACGTAGCTAAAATGAGAAAAATTATCCAATCTTGTTTTACCCATAACTTCTTCATTTTAAATCCGTTTTGAGTGAATCAAATTGCTATGGTTTCATATTGAACTCTATTTTATGAATCTAAACAGAAAAGTATAGGTTTATAGACGGAAAAATAAGTTACAAGTCGTTTTTGTAAAGGTAGTCATTTCAGTCGAAAGAACGACGTCTAGATGACCATTTTAGAAAACATACTTCCACTTTGAGTTTAACCATAATTTTTGGATATAGTTTCATGTTCATAATAAAAATCATTTTCTCAGAATAACAACTTTTAAATCAAAGTTTATCATAGTTTTTAATTAACTAACCCAAAACAGCCCGCGGTGTTACTACGACGGCGTAAATCCGGTTTTATGGTGTTTTTCGTGTTTCCAGGTTTTAAATCATTAAGTTAGCATATCATATAGATATAGAACATGTGTTTAGTTGATTTTAAAAGTCAAGTTAGAAGGATTAACTTTTGTTTCCGAACAAGTTTAGAATTAACTAAACTATGTTCTAGTGATTACAAGCTTAAACCTTCGAATAAGATAGCTTTATATATATGAATCGAAGGATGTTATGAACATCATTACTACCTTAAGTTCCTTGGATAAACCTACTGAAAAAGAGAAAAATGGATCTAGCTTCAACGGATCCTTGGATGGCTCGAAGTTCTTGAAGCAGAATCATGACACGAAAACAAGTTCAAGTAAGATCATCACTTGAAATAAGATTGTTATAGTTATAGAAATTGAACCAAAGTTTGAATATGATTATTACCTTGTATTAGAATGATAACCTACTGTAAGAAACAAAGATTTCTTGAGGTTGGATGATCACCTTCCAAGATTAGAAGTGAGCTAGCAAACTTGAAAGTATTCTTGATTTTATGTAACTAGAACTTGTAGAATATATGAAGAACACTTAGAACTTGAAGATAGAACTTGAGAGAGATCAATTAGATGAAGAAAATTGAAGAATGAAAGTGTTTGTAGGTGTTTTTGGTCGTTGGTGTATGGATTAGATATAAAGGATATGTAATTTTGTTTTCATGTAAATAAGTCATGAATGATTACTCATATTTTTGTAATTTTATGAGATATTTCATGCTAGTTGCCAAATGATGGTTCCCACATGTGTTAGGTGACTCACATGGGCTGCTAAGAGCTGATCTTTGGAGTGTATATACCAATAGTACATACATCTAAAAGCAGTGTATTGTACGAGTATGAATACGGGTGCATACGAGTAGAATTGTTGATGAAACTGAACGAGGATGTAATTGTAAGCATTTTTGTTAAGTAGAAGTATTTTGATAAGTGTATTGAAGTCTTTCAAATAGGGATGGCACCCGCGGACAACGGGCACGGGTTCTATATACCCGCGACCCGCCCGTCGGGCTGGTTTTTTTGCTCGTAGAGACCCGTTACCCGCCCGCGGGTAAAAATATTTCGCCCATGCCCGCGACCCGCGGATACCCGTGACCCGCGGGTAAACCCATGGGTAATAATAATATACAACTTAGTTAAAAAAAAATTTTAGAAAATTTATTAATTATAAACAATATGTACAATTAACATGTGTAAAATGACGTGAAAATCATTTTTTTACTTGCATGTAATATTATATTTTTAATCATTATTGCATTACAAGCAAAATCTCTTTTAAATTGATAATTGTATGTATGAACTCGCGGATAAATTAAAAAAGTCTCATGAATTAGCGGGTCGGGTTTTACCCGCGATGGGTAGTATGTACCCGCACCCACCCGCGACCCATTGACGGGTATAATTTTTTACCCGTACCCGTGCCCGCGGGTAAGATTTAATGATATTACCCACCCATCACGGAACGGGTACCCGCGGGTCGCGGGTTTTTTCTCGCCCATTGCCATCCCTACTTTCAAAAGTGTATAAATACATATTAAAACACTACATGTATATACATTTTAACTGAGTCGTTAAGTCATCGTTAGACGTTACATGTAAGTGTTGTTTTGAAACCTTTAGGTTAACGATCTTGTTAAATGTTGTTAACCCAATGTTTATAATATCAAATGAGATTTTAAATTATTATATTATCATGATATTATCATGTATGAATATCTCTTAATATGATATATTGTAATGACCCGCACTTTTTCGATCAATTTATACTTATAAGATTAATATTTACATAAATTAAACCTTACCAACATGATAAGCAATCCAAATTGTTGAGATTTATGTTTTTGAAATGAGTTTTACACAACGTTTGACCGTCTAGTTGACCGATGATATCACGAACTATATAACATATGATAATTATACGTTTGTGTATATATATATATATACATACTTAACATGATCTAAGGATGTTGTAATACCTCATTTTGTATTAATAACAATAAGTTATAAGTATATTTTGAAACTACTAACTTAAGTTTTCAAAACGATAACCATACGTAACGTTATTTGACATAAATACTTATGACCTATAATGTTTATACATATATCGTATATATAATGTATTTAATCACTTTTTAAAGACTTAAATACATAAAACAATATAAGTGTATTCACAAAAGATAGCTATATTTGAATCCTCGTTCCGTTTTCACAAGATTTCTATACGTATATCTAGAGTATATGTACTCGTATCATACCTAGCTTCTATACGTATTTACTATTGGTATATACACATCAAATCACCACCTAATCAGCTCCTATTGTTGCCCTCACCAAGAGGTAAACTCATTTTAACCTCTAGCATCAATAATTACACAAGATTACAAGCTAGAACTTTGTTTTTGTCTACCATAGGTCACGCCATTTATGGCTATAAAGATGACCATTTTTGATTCAATTACTACTTCAATCTCCTAGCTAAAACACACACACTTAGAAGCCTTAAACCCTTTATCATCTCAGCTCACAACCATGAAGATCTAGCTTCAAAAACATCACTTAATCACCATAAGAAAACCCTTACAAAAACACTTCAAGAATCCTTCCAAGAACACAAGTTTACTTCCAATCTTTCATCCAACTCCACCACTCTTTTGGTTCTAGATTTTTACTCCTCTTTTACAGCAATCTTGTCCAAGTAACTTGAGGTAGTAACTTTGTTCATAACCTTATTCGATTCATATATATATAGCTATCTTATTTTATGGTATAAAATTTTAACAACAAGAACATAGTTTGAATGCTTTCAAACTTGTTTGCAAACTAAATAGATCCTTCTAACTTAACTCTTAAAATACTTCAAGACCTGTAATATATCATAAAGATATGCTAACTTAATAAGGTATAACTTGGTTTTGCAAAGAACACCTTAGAAACTGAATTTACGACGTCGGAGTGTAACCGGGTGCTGTTTTGGGTTGGATAATTAAAAACTATCTTGAACTTTGAATTGGAGGCTTATTTTCTGGAAAATTGATATTTACTATGAATATGTTAACACATAAAAATTTCATGATTTAACTCAAAGTATAAGTATTTTTAGAAAAATAATCATTTAATGTTGTTTGCATAAGGGAAAATGATTAACTTCATAAGTTTCACCAAAGTTTGATCTATGACCTGTGATTTCGAATACAAACTAAGGTATTTACAGTTCATATTCTTAAAGAAGGACTCGATCCAAGGAAGTGGCAAGTTGAACCAACGAAAACGGAGTTGTAACGAAGAAACTATGACCAAAACGAGATCGGATATCCAAAACTAGTTTAGCCACGAAAATAATTGGAGAAAAATTAAATAAATCACATCTTTCTAAAATAACATGATATTTTATATATATGTACTCATAATTTAATTTTATATATTTCAGGATCACCCGTAAACAACACGAGAAGATTAATCATAAGACCTCATGTACGTACGCAACACGTCATTTGACAACACCGGTACTTTATGTACGCAACACGTCATTTGACAACACTGGTACCGTGGGTCAAGATTAATCCCGACCAATACGAATACGATGGGGGTTTTATTTATTTCAATGGGGGTTTATTTATTTATTAAACACCTAAATATGAACCATTAAAATTGAATTGCTAACTACGGACTAAGAAGACATTAAAAGTATTATAAGTATATATATGTGACGATTGTTTAAAATGAAAATATATTGATAAATTATATATGAATAGGTTCGTGATATCAACCGGAGACCAAGTCAAAATATATATATCTTCAAGGCAAAAGTGAGTATATAGTTCCACTTTTAAACTCTAAATATTTCGGGATGAGAATACATGTATTTTATGTTTTACGATATGGACACAAGTAACTGAAAAATATATTCTACGTTGAGTTGTACCACTGGCATACTTCCCTGTAGCTTGGTAACTACTATTTACAGCGATATTGTAAACGTGAATCCTGTTGATAGATCTATCGGGCCTGACAACCCCAACCGGACTGGACGACCAGTATTCAACGGTTGCACAGTACTTCGTTTCGTGACTACACTTGGTACGGTGTAGTAAGATTTCATAATAAAGGGAATATGCGACGTGATTAAATGTTAAGTATGGTTACCAAGTGCTCAACCACTTAGAATATTTTTATTAAAATGTTTATATATGAAATCTTGTGGTCTATATATATATATATATTGCTGCCAGCATTAAACCTATATCTCACCAACTTTATGTTGACGTTTTAAGCATGTTCATTCTCAGGTGATAATTAGAAGCTTCCGCTGCAACATGTTGAATTTAAGCAAGATCTTGAGTATGCATATTTGTGTCAAAAATAAAACTGCATATCGGAGGATTTATAATGTAAAATATGTTGGAAATCGTATTGTTATCATCACATGTAAAGTTTGTAAGTCTAAGATTATCGCTAAACGATAATCATCTTTATATTGTCTAAAGCTTGTATTAAAATAAGAGTTATGGTTTGTAATGTAAAATAAATGCAGTTGTTCTTTTAAAAATGTCGCATATAGAGGTCGATACCTCGCAATGAAATCATACGTTATCTAACTCGTTCTTATGGTTAAGGACGAGTTATGACATGTGGTATCAGAGTGGTGGTCTTAGCGAACCAGGTTTGCATTAGTGTGTCTAACTGATAAGTCGTTAGGATACATTAGTAAGTCTGGACTTTGACCGGGTCTGATTTAAAAACCATTGCTTATCATTGTTGGTTAAAATTTATATGTAAATATTATGTAGTACTAATGGGTTAGTTGTTGTGTGATAGATGTCGGGCTCAAAACTTGTTATCACATTCAGCGAATCCGAACCAGAATCTTCAGATGGTGTTCCAGTCATTAACCTATCCGATGACGAAAATAATATCTTTGGGGAAGACTCACAAATTTCGGATGAACCGACTATAGAGAACCCGGAAAGTGAACCCGAGGAGGAAAGTGAACCCGAGGAGGAAAGTGAACCCGAGGAGGAAAGTGAACCCGAGGAAGAAATACAGGAAATTACAAAAGACAAGTTCGAACTAGGAAAGAAACGAAAGGCTAATGAATTAGAAAATTCAAATCCCGAGTTTAGTGAGGATGATGTTGCACCAACTCCACTAGACACTACCACCCCTATTCCCGCTATTCCTATTCGTTCTATCCGTGCATCCAGTTCTTCAGCCCCACAGCCAAAATATAGGGAGACACCGCCAAAATATAGGCAGACAGCCAGGATAAGCGTTAAGCGATTCTTTGAACCTAAACATCCTAGAAAATAGACCAAACGATGCGCTGCCGTATTAAACCATGAGATCATATAATGTTTTGTATAATATTATTAGTGTGGTTTGCTTAATGTTCGATGTAAGATAAGCATATGTAAAATAGTGAAGTATGAAATGCAATAATTTTCCATGGTTAAGTATTATTTAGATGGTAGTAATTGGTTCTGTACTAAGCTATTAAGTATGAACATTAACGGGTAGGTACTACCCTAGATATAATTATAAAATGCTAATAAGAAGAAAAGGCTTTTATAATAATACCTGGTTCATATTGTTAACAAGCTATAATGTACTATAAATACACACTACATCTATAATATTCCATGTGAATAATTATTTTCTTTCATTAGGAAATGGCGCGATTGAATCGAATGACGGAACAAGAAGTCGAGGAATTCATCAACCAGTGAGTGAACGACAGAATGTTATGGGTCAAGGCTGCAAGAGCTGCTGCAGTTAACCCAAATCCTCGTGTAGGATGCACCTACAAAACTTTTCAAGCTTGCAAGCCCTCATCATTCAGTGGAACAGAAGGACCGATCGGTTTAACCCGGTGGATAGAAAAGATGGAGACTGTGTTTAAAATCAGTGGTTGTGTTGAAAAGGACATGACCAAGTATGCATCGTGCACTTTACAAGATAGTGCACTCACGTGGTGGAAAATTTATGTGAAGGCTGTAGGAGGAGATGTAGCTTATGATACTCCATGGGAAGAATTCAAAATAATGTTAATCAACGAGTATTGTCCAAGGAACGAGGTTAGGAAGTTGGAAGATGAATTACGAAGCCTGAAGGTTGTTGGTACTGAAATCACCAACTACAATCAGCGATTCATGGAATTAGTTTTTCTATGTCCTGAATTGGTTCTAACCGAAGAACGGAAGATTGAAATGTACAAAGATGGTTTGCCCAAAAAGGTCAAGGCAAATGTTACAGCATCGAAACCTAAGACAATTCATGAAGCTATAACCATGGCAAATGAGCTAATGGATCAAGTCATCATGGATAAGAAAGTATCCAATACTGATGTGAAGGTATCAGGTAACAAAAGAAAGTGGAATGGAAATTATGATCGAGGTAACCAACAACAATCTTTTAGGAAACAAGAAATCACGCAAGGTGCGGGTAGTGGTTTAAGCTTTGGTTACAAAGGACAAAATCCTTTATGTAACTGATGCCACAAACATCACTCTGGTTACTGTAATGTGGTATGCAACAAATGTAATCGAAAGGGTCATCTTGCTGAAGATTGTAGGGCTCTCGTTACAAATACAAACGGTACCAAGACTCCTGCCACCAATGCAAATAGAACTGCCTTGGCCACTGTTACTTGTTATGGGTGTGGGAAACAGGGTCATTATAAGAGCCAGTGTCCGAATCCAGAGAAGAATAATGGATCTGCACGTGGAAGAGCATTTGTTATTAATGCTAGAGAGGCGTGTGAAGACCCGGAGCTTGTTATGGGTACGTTTACCATTAATAACTTATCCGCATCTATTATATTTGATACTGGTGCCGATAGAAGTTACGTGAGTAGAGACTTTTACGTTAAATTGAATTGTTCATCATTACCTCTAGATGCTAAGTACATGATTGAGTTAGCTAATGGTAAACTAATTAAAGCCGATAAAATTTGCCGTGATTGTAAAATAAATTTAGCCGGAGAAACATTTAAGATTGACTTAATACCCGTAGGATTAGGAAGTTTTGATGTAATAGTCGGCATGGACTGGATGTCCAAAGTAGGAGCTGAAGTTGTGTGTGCCAAGAAGGCAATTCGCATTCCTTGTAAGGATAAAATGCCGGTGATGATTTATGGAGAGAAGGGTAACTCAAAGCTAAAACTCATTAGCTGTTTGAAAGCCAAGAAGTGTTTAGAAAAGGGATGTTATGCTATCTTAGCACATGTTAATAAAGTCGAAACGAAGGAAAAAGTGAAGAGCATCAATGACGTGCCTGTGGCAAGAGATTTTCCTGAAGTCTTTCCGGAAGAGTTGCCGGGATTACCTCCATTTAGATCTGTAGAATTTCAAATAGATTTAGTACCAGGAGCTGCACCAGTGGCTCATGCTTCATATAGACTTGCACCGTCCGAATTAAAAGAACTTCAAGATCAGTTAAAAGAATTACTGGACCGTGGATTCATACGACCAAGTACTTCACCGTGGGGAGCTCCGATTCTATTTGTTAAAAAGAAAGATGGATCTTTTAGGATGTGTATAGATTATCGTGAATTAAATAAGTTAACTATCAAAAATCGGTATCCACTACCGAGAATTGACGACTTATTTGATCAACTCCAAGGATCATGTGTGTACTCGAAAATTGACCTAAGATCGGGCTATCATCAATTACGCGTCAAAGAAGAAGATATACCGAAAACTGCTTTTCGGACACGTTACGGTCATTACGAATTTTTGGTCATGCCGTTTGGATTGACGAATGCACTAGCTGTATTCATGGACCTCATGAATCGAGTTTGTAGTCCATATTTAGATAAGTTTGTTATTGTTTTCATTGATGACATTCTTATCTATTCCAAGAGTGAGCAAGAGCATGAGCAGCATTTAAGGTTAATATTAGAGTTGTTGAGAAAAGAACAGCTATACGCTAAATTTTCTAAGTGTGCTTTCTGGTTGAAAGAAGTGCAATTTCTTGGTCACGTTGTTAGTAGCAAAGGAATTCAGGTTGATCCAGCTAAAATTGAGGCCATTGAAAAATGGGAGACTCCTAAAACACCAATGCAGATACGCCAATTTTTGGGTTTAGCCGGTTATTATAGAAGGTTTATTCAAGATTTTTCCCGAATAGCTAAGCCGTTGACAGCATTAACGCAAAAAGGGAAGAAATACGAATGGACCTCGGAGCAGGAGAACGCATTTCAATTACTAAAGAAGAAGTTAACTACGGTGCCTATTTTATCGTTACCTGAAGGGAACGATGATTTTGAAATATATTGTGACGCTTCGCGACAAGGTTTTGGTTGTGTTCTTATGCAACGAAAGAAAGTTATTGCATACGCATCCCGACAATTGAAGATTCACGAGCGGAATTATACGACGCATGATCTAGAACTGGGAGCAGTCGTGTTTGCATTGAAGATATGGAGACACTACTTGTATGGGGTTAAATGCACTGTGTTTACTGATCATAAAAGCCTTCAACATATTTTTGATCAGAAACAGCTGAACATGAGGCAACGTAGGTGGGTCGAGTTAATAAATGACTATGATTGTGAAATTCGTTATCATCCCGGGAAAGCGAATGTGGTGGCTGACGCACTAAGCAGAAAGGAACGAGAACCAATTCGAGTACGAGCGATGAACATAAAAATTCGCATGAATCTCAACTCACAAATCAAAGAAGTTCAACGAGAAGCACTTACTAAAGAAAATATAGGAAATGAAATAATGAAGAAGTATGAGAAGCAACTCGTTATACGGGAAGATGGAATTCGATATTTTACAAATCATATTTGGGTACCGAAGTTGGGTGGATTAAGGAAGTTGATATTGAACGAGGCACATAAGACAAGATACTCGATACATCCTGGAGTGGGAAAGATGTACCAAGATCTTAAGACACATTATTGGTGGCCTAATTTAAAGACAGACGTTGCAACATATGTTGGGGAGTGTTTAACTTGTTCCAAAGTCAAAGCAGAACACCAGAAGCCGTCAGGGTTACTTCAACAACCAGAAATCCCAGAATGGAAATGGGATGGTATTACCATGGATTTCATCACGAAGTTACCAAGGACTGCCTGGGGATACGACACCATTTGGGTAATTGTTGATCGTCTTACCAAATCTGCACATTTCTTGCCTATAAAGGAAACAGATAGAATGGAGAAATTATTACGATTATATATAAAGGAAATAGTTTCAAGGCATGGAATACCTATTTCTATTATATCTGATCGTGATAGTAGATTTACCTCAAAGTTCTGGCAATCACTACAGGAGGCACTAGGAACTCGTTTGGATATGAGTACCGCATATCATCCGCAAACCGACGGGTAGAGTGAAAGAATAATTCAGACTCTTGAAGATATGCTCAGGGCATGTGTGATCGATTTTGGAAAAGGAAGGGATAAATATCTACCATTAGCAGAATTCTCGTATAATAATAGTTATCATGTGAGCATTAAAGTTGCACCATTCGAAGCATTGTACGGAAGGAAGTGTAGATCTCCTATTTGTTGGAATGAAGTAGGAGATCGACAATTAACTGGTCCCGAGATCATACACGAAACGACTGAGAAGATAGTACAAATCAAGGAGAGATTGAAAACAGCCCGTAGTCGCCAAAAGAGCTACGCCGATGTCCGAAGGAAACCATTAGAGTTTCAAATCGGTGACATGGTTATGCTAAAGGTGTCACCTTGGAAAGGTGTAATACGTTTCGGTAAAAGAGGTAAACTGAACCCAAGATATGTAGGCCCGTTCAAGATCATCGAACGCATTGGAACGGTAGCTTATCGACTCGAGTTACCACAACAACTCGCTGGAGTACATAATACATTTCACGTCTCAAACCTTAAGAAGTGTCTTGCAAAGGAAGATCTCACCGTTCCTCTTGAAGAAATCCATGTCGACGAGAAACTACAATTCATCGAAGAACCAATCGAAATCATGGATCGTGAAGTTAAACGGCTCACGCAGAGCAACATACCGATCGTTAAGGTTCGTTGGAATGCTCGAAGAGGTCCTGAGTTTACTTGGGAATGAGAGGATCAGATGAAACAAAAGTATCCACACTTGTTTCTCGATGACGCAAAATAGGTACAATTTTAAAATTTCGGGACGAAATTTATTTAACGGGTAGGTACTGTAATGACCCGCACTTTTTCGATCAATTTATACTTATAAGATTAATATTTACATAAATTAAACCTTACCAACATGATAAGCAATCCAAATTGTTGAGATTTATGTTTTTGAAATGAGTTTTACACAACGTTTGACCGTCTAGTTGACCGATGATATCACGAACTATATAACATATGATAATTATACGTTTGTGTATATATATGTATATATACATACTTAACATGATCTAAGGATGTTGTAATACCTCATTTTGTATTAATAACAATAAGTTATAAGTATATTTTGAAACTACTAACTTAAGTTTTCAAAACGATAACCATACGTAACGTTATTTGACATAAATACTTATGACCTATAATGTTTATACATATATCGTATATATAATGTATTTAATCACTTTTTAAGGACTTAAATACATAAAACAATATAAGTGTATTCACAAAAGATAGCTATATTTGAATCCTCGTTCCGTTTTCACAAGATTTCTATACGTATATCTAGAGTATATGTACTCGTATCATACCTAGCTTCTATACGTATTTACTATTGGTATATACACATCAAATCACCACCTAATCAGCTCCTATTGTTGCCCTCACCAAGAGGTAAACTCATTTTAACCTCTAGCATCAATAATTACACAAGATTACAAGCTAGAACTTTGTTTTTGTCTACCATAGGTCACGCCATTTATGGCTATAAAGATGACCATTTTTGATTCAATTACTACTTCAATCTCCTAGCTAAAACACACACACTTAGAAGCCTTAAACCCTTTATCATCTCAGCTCACAACCATGAAGATCTAGCTTCAAAAACATCACTTAATCACCATAAGAAAACCCTTACAAAAACACTTCAAGAATCCTTCCAAGAACACAAGTTTACTTCCAATCTTTCATCCAACTCCACCACTCTTTTGGTTCTAGATTTTTACTCCTCTTTTACAGCAATCTTGTCCAAGTAACTTGAGGTAGTAACTTTGTTCATAACCTTATTTGATTCATATATATATAGCTATCTTATTTTATGGTATAAAATTTTAACAACAAGAACATAGTTTGAATGCTTTCAAACTTGTTTGCAAACTAAATAGATCCTTCTAACTTAACTCTTAAAATACTTCAAGACCTGTAATATATCATAAAGATATGCTAACTTAACAAGGTATAACTTGGTTTTGCAAAGAACACCTTAGAAACTGAATTTACGACGTCGGAGTGTAACCGGGGGCTGTTTTGGGTTGGATAATTAAAAACTATCTTGAACTTTGAATTGGAGGCTTATTTTCTGGAAAATTGATATTTACTACGAATATGTTAACACATAAAAATTTCATGATTTAACTCAAAGTATAAGTATTTTTAGAAAAATAATCATTTAATGTTGTTTGCATAAGGGAAAATGATTAACTTCATAAGTTTCACCAAAGTTTGATCTATGACCTGTGATTTCGAATACAAACTAAGGTATTTACAGTTCATATTCTTAAATAATGACTCGATCCAAGGAAGTGGCAAGTTGAACCAACGAAAACGGAGTTGTAACGAAGAAACTATGACCAAAACGAGATCGGATATCCAAAACTAGTTTAGCCACGAAAATAATTGGAGAAAAATTAAATAAATCACATCTTTCTAAAATAACATGATATTTTATATATATGTACTCATAATTTAATTTTATATATTTCAGGATCACCCGTAAACAACACGAGAAGATTAATCATAAGACCTCATGTACGTACGCAACACGTCATTTGACAACACCGGTACTTTATGTACGCAACACGTCATTTGACAACACCGGTACCGTGGGTCAAGATTAATCCCGACCAATACGAATACGATGGGGGTTTTATTTATTTCGATGGGGGTTTATTTATTTATTAAACACCTAAATATGAACCATTAAAATTGAATTGCTAACTACGGACTAAGAAGACATTAAAAGTATTATAAGTATATATATGTGACGATTGCTTAAAATGAAAATATATTGATAAATTATATATGAATAGGTTCGTGATATCAACCGGAGACCAAGTCAAAATATATATATCTTCAAGGCAAAAGTGAGTATATAGTCCCACTTTTAAACTCTAAATATTTCGGGATGAGAATACATGTATTTTATGTTTTACGATATGGACACAAGTAACTGAAAAATATATTCTACGTTGAGTTGTACCACTGGCATACTTCCCTGTAGCTTGGTAACTACTATTTACAGCGGTATTGTAAACGCGAATCCTGTTGATAGATCTATCGGGCCTGACAACCCCAACCGGACTGGACGACCAGTATTCAACGGTTGCACAGTACTTCGTTTTGTGACTACACTTGGTACGGTGTAGTAAGATTTCATAATAAAGGGAATATGCGACGTGATTAAATGTTAAGTATGGTTACCAAGTGCTCAACCACTTAGGATATTTTTATTAAAATGTTTATATATGAAATCTTGTGGTCTATATATATATATATTGCTGCCGGCATTAAACCTATATCTCACCAACTTTATGTTGACGTTTTAAGCATGTTCATTCTCAGGTGATAATTAGAAGCTTCCGCTGCAACATGTTGAATTTAAGCAAGATCTTGAGTATGCATATTTGTGTCAAAAATAAAACTGCATATCGGAGGATTTGTAATGTAAAATATGTTGGAAATCATATTGTTATCATCACATGTAAAGTTTGTAAGTCTAAGATTATCGCTAAACGATAATCATCTTTATATTGTCTAAAGCTTGTATTAAAATAAGAGTTATGGTTTGTAATGTAAAATAAATGCAGTTGTTCTTTTAAAAATGTCGCATATAGAGGTCGATACCTCGCAATGAAATCATACGTTATCTAACTCGTTCTTATGGTTAAGGAAGGGTTATGACATATATATACATTAAATGTCTTTACAACGATAATCGTTACATATATGTCTCGTTTAAAAATCATTAAGTTAGTAGTCTTGTTTTTACATGTGTAGTTCATTGTTAATATACTTAATGATATGTTTACTTATCATAGTATCATGTTAACTATATATATATCCATATATATGTCATCATATAGTTTTTACAAGTTTTAACGTTCGTGAATCACCGGTCAACTTGGGTGGTCAATTGTCTATATGAAACATATTTCAATTAATCAAGTCTTAACAAGTTTGATTGCTTAACATATTGGAAACATTTAATCATGTAAATATCAATCTCAATTCATATATATAAATATGGAAAAGTTCGGGTCACTACAGTACCTACCCGTTAAATAAATTTCGTCCCGAAATTTTAAGCTGTTGAAGGTGTTGACGAATCTTCTGGAAATAGATGCGGGTATTTCTTCTTCATCTGATCTTCACGCTCCCAGGTGAACTCGG
Source organism: Rutidosis leptorrhynchoides (assembly GCF_046630445.1). Taxonomy (NCBI): domain Eukaryota; kingdom Viridiplantae; phylum Streptophyta; class Magnoliopsida; order Asterales; family Asteraceae; genus Rutidosis; species Rutidosis leptorrhynchoides. Next base: position 335,504,577 of record NC_092336.1, on the reverse strand, counting down.
GTCCTCTACGAGCATTCCATCGAACCTTAACAATTGGTATCTTGTTTTGCTTAAGTCTTTTAACCTCACGATCCATTATTTCGACGGGTTCTTCGATGAATTGGAGTTTTTCGTTGATTTGGATTTCATCTAACGGAATAGTGAGATCTTCTTTAGCAAAACATTTCTTCAAATTCGAGACGTGGAAAGTGTTATGTACAGCCGCGAGTTGTTGAGGTAACTCAAGTCGGTAAGCTACTGGTCCGACACGATCAATAATCTTGAATGGTCCAATATACCTTGGATTTAATTTCCCTCGTTTACCAAATCGAACAACGCCTTTCCAAGGTGCAACTTTAAGCATGACCATCTCTCCAATTTCAAATTCTATATCTTTTCTTTTAATGTCAGCTTAGCTCTTTTGTCGACTTTGGGCGGTTTTCAACCGTTGTTGAATTTGGATGATCTTCTCGGTAGTTTCTTGTATAATCTCCGGACCCGTAATCTGTCTATCCCCCACTTCACTCCAACAAATCGGAGACCTGCACTTTCTACCATAAAGTGCTTCAAACGGCGCCATCTCAATGCTTGAATGGTAGCTGTTGTTGTAGGAAAATTCTGCTAATGGTAGATGTCGATCCCAACTGTTTCCGAAATCAATAACACATGCTCGCAGCATGTCTTCAAGCGTTTGTATCGTCCTTTCGCTCTGCCCATCAGTTTGTGGATGATAGGCAGTACTCATGTCTAGACGAGTTCCTAATGCTTGCTGTAATGTCTGCCAGAATCTTGAAATAAATCTGTCATCCCTATCAGAGATAATAGAGATTGGTATTCCATGTCTGGAGATGACTTCCTTCAAATACAGTCGTGCTAACTTCTCCATCTTGTCATCTTCTCTTATTGGCAAGAAGTGTTCTGATTTGGTGAGACGATCAACTATTACCCAAATAGTATCAAAACCACTTGCAGTCCTTGGCAATTTAGTGATGAAATCCATGGTAATGTTTTCCCATTTACATTCCGGGATTTCGAGTTGTTGAAGTAGACCTGATGGTTTCTGATACTCAGCTTTGACCTTAGAACACGTCAAGCATTCTCCTACGTATTTAGCAACATCGGTTTTCATACCCGGCCACCAAAAATGTTTCTTGAGATCCTTGTACATCTTCCCCGTTCCAGGATGTATTGAGTATCTGGTTTTATGAGCTTCTCTAAGTACCATTTCTCTCATATCTCTAAATTTTGGTACCCAAATCCTTTCAGCCCTATACCGGGTTCCGTCTTCCCGAATCTTAAGATGTTTCTCCGATCCTTTGTGTATTTCATCCTTTAAATTTCCCTCTTTTAAAACTCCTTGTTGCGCCTCCTTTATTTGAGTAGTAAGGTTATTATGAATCATTATATTCATAGATTTTACTCGAATGGGTTCTCTGTCCTTCCTGCTCAAGGCATCGGCTACCACCTTTGCCTTTCCCGGGTGGTAACGAATCTCAAAGTCGTAATCATTCAATAATTCAATCCACCTACGCTGCCTCATATTCAGTTGTTTCTGATTAAATATGTGTTGAAGACTTTTGTGGTCGGTATATATAATACTTTTGACCCCATATAAGTAGTGCCTCCAAGTCTTTAATGCAAAAACAACCGCGCCTAATTCCAAATCATGCGTCGTATAATTTTGTTCGTGAATCTTCAATTGTCTAGACGCATAAGCAATCACCTTCATTCGTTGCATTAATACACAACCAAGACCTTGCTTTGATGCGTCACAATAAATCACAAAATCATCATTCCCTTCAGGCAATGACAATATAGGTGCCGTAGTTAGCTTTTTCTTCAATAACTGAAACGCTTTCTCTTATTCATCATTCCATTCAAATTTCTTCCCTTTATGCATTAATGAAGTCAAGGGTTTTGCTATTCTGGAAAAGTCTTGGACGAACCTTCTGTAGTAACCAGCTAGTCCTAAAAACTGGCGTATGTGTTTCGGAGTTTTCGGGGTTTCCCACTTTTCAACAGTTTCTATCTTTGCCGGATCCACCTTAATACCTTCTTTGTTCACTATGTGACCGAGGAATTGAACTTCTTCCAACCAAAATGCACACTTTGAAAACTTAGCGTACAATTCTTTCTTCCTCAATACTTCTAACACCTTTCTCAAATGTTCACCGTGTTCTTGGTCATTCTTTGAGTAAATAAGTATGTCATCAATGAAAACAATGACAAACTTGTCAAGGTATGGTCCACACACTCGGTTCATAAGGTCCATGAACACAGCTGGTGTATTAGTTAAACCAAACGGCATGACCATAAACTCGTAATGACCGTAACGTGTTCTGAAAGCAGTCTTTGGAATATCATCTTCTTTCACCCGCATTTGATGATACCCGGAACGTAAGTCAATCTTTGAATAAACAGACGAGGCTTGTAGTTGATCAAATAAGTCGTCGATTCTTGGTAGTGGGTAGCGGTTCTTGATGGTAAGTTTGTTCAACTCTCGGTAGTCGATACACAACCTGAATGTACCATCTTTCTTCTTGACAAACAAAACAGGAGCTCCCCACGGTGATGTGCTTGGTCGAATGAAACCATGCTCTAAAAGTTCTTGTAATTGGCTTTGCAGTTCTTTCATCTCGCTGGGTGCGAGTCTGTAAGGAGCATGAGCTATTGGTGCAGCTCCTGGTACAAGATCTATTTGAAATTCAACGGATCGATGTGGGGGTAATCCCGGTAATTCTTTCGGAAATACATCGGGAAATTCTTTTGCGACGGGAACATCATTGATGCTCTTTTCTTCAGTTTGTACTTTCTCGACGTGTGCTAGAACAGCATAGCAACCTTTTCTTATTAGTTTTTGTGCCTTCAAATTACTAATAAGATGTAGCTTCGTGTTGCCCTTTTCTCCGTACACCATTAAGGGTTTTCCTTTTTCTCGTATAATGCGAATTGCATTTTTGTAACAAACGATCTCTGCTTTCACTTCTTTCAACCAGTCCATACCGATTATCACATCAAAACTCCCTAACTCTACTGGTATCAAGTCAATCTTAAATGTTTCGCTAACCAGTTTAATTTCTCGATTCCGACATATATTATCTGCTGAAATTAATTTACCATTTGCTAATTCGAGTGAAAATTTACTATCCAAAGGTGTCAATGGACAACTTAATTTAGCACAAAAATCTCTACTCATATAGCTTCTATCCGCACCCGAATCAAATAAAACGTAAGCATATTTATTGTCAATAAGAAACGTACCCGTAACAAGCACCGGGTCTTCCTGTGCCTCTGCCGCATTAATATTGAAAACTCTTCCGTGGCCTTGTCCATTCGTGCTCTCCTGGTTCGGGCAATTTCTAATAATGTGGCCTGGTTTTCCACATTTATAACAAACTACATTGGCATAACTTGCTCCGACACTACTTGCTCCGCCATTACTCGTTCCGACACCATTTGTTCCTTTCGTTCTATTAACCCCTGGTCCGTAGACCTCACACTTCGCCGCGCTATGACCATTTCTTTTACACTTGTTGCAAAATTTGGTGCAGAACCCCGAGTGATACTTTTCACACCTTTGGCATAGCTGCTTCTGATTGTTGTTGTTGTTGCGGTTATTATTGTTGTTGGGATGATTGTTGTAGTTGCTGTTGTTGTTGTTGTTGTTATTGGGCCGTTTGTTGTAGTTGCGATTGATGTTGCGATTGTTGGGATAATTGTTGCGATTATTGTTGTAATTGCTGTTGTTGTTGTATTGGTGATTCTTATCACCGTTTTCCTCCCACTTTCTTTTGACTTGCTTCACATTGGCCTCTTCAGCAGTCTGTTCTTTAATTCTTTCTTCAATCTGGTTTACTAGTTTGTGAGCCATTCTACATGCCTGTTGTATGGAGGCGGGCTCGTGTGAACTTATATCTTCTTGGATTCTTTCCGGTAATCCTTTCACAAACGCGTCGATCTTCTCTTCCTCATCTTCGAATGCTCCCGGACACAATAGGCACAATTTTGTGAATCGTCTTTCGTACGTGGTAATATCAAATCCTTGGGTTCGTAACCCTCTAAGTTCTGTCTTGAGCTTATTGACCTCGGTTCTGGGATGGTACTTCTCGTTCATCAAGTGCTTGAATGCTGACCACGGTAGTGTGTACGCATCGTCTTGTCCCACTTGCTCTAGATAGGTATTCCACCATGTTAACGCAGAACCTGTGAAGGTATGCGTAGCGTACTTCACTTTGTCCTCTTCAGTACACTTACTTATGGCAAACACCGATTCGACCTTCTCGGTCCACCGTTTCAATCCGATCGGTCCTTCGGTTCCATCAAATTCCAAAGGTTTGCAGGCAGTGAATTCTTTGTAGGTGCATCCTACACGATTTCCTGTACTGCCAGATTCAAGGTTATTGTTGGTATGTAGCGCAGCCTGTACTGCGGCTATGTTTGAAGCTAGAAAAGTACGGAATTCCTCTTCATTCATATTCACGGTGTGTCGAGTAGTTGGTGCCATTTCCTTCAAAATAGTCAAATGGAACAAGTTAATCATACAGAATATTAAGAGTAGTTAATAGTATTTCGTAGCATAATATGAACTCATTTATAAAAGCTTTTTCTTCATATTAGCGTTTTATAAGTTTAAATTCGGGTAGTACCTACCCGTTAAGTTCATACTTAGTAGCTAATATACAATTCAACTACTACAATTCTATATGAAAAACTGATTATAATAATATTTCGCGTTCAAACTTTTACACAATATTTTACAAACTTACAATACCGCTTATTTTACATATAGCATGAAATATAGCGCATAATAAATTTGATACAAGATGGTTGTGAAGATAATTCTAGCTAGTACACAAGTCGTTCAGCAAAGGCAATAAAGACACGTAATTCATACGTCCAGAAACAAGTCATGCATTCTAGTTTTACTAGGATTACTTCCCATCCTTGGTCTTGTGGAACATAACCATTATGGCCGTTGATAAAACAGCGTGTTGTAACATCGTCAAAGGGACGAGGGTTACGTAATGTCCAACAGTCCCGTAACAATCTAAAAACCTCATTTCTTACCCCAATTACCGACTCCGTCACTTGTGGGAACGTTCTGTTTAATAGTTGTAGCCCGATGTTCTTGTTCTCACTTTGGTGAGAAGCGAACATTACTAATCCGTAAGCATAACATGCTTCTTTATGTTGCATGTTAGCCGCCTTTTCTAAATCACGAAGTCCTATATTCGGATATACTGAGTCAAAATAATTTCTTAACCCGTTGCGTAAAATAGCATTTGGGTTCCCCGCAATATATGCGTCAAAGTAAACACATCGTAACTTATGGATTTCCCAATGTGATATCCCCCATCTTTCGAACGAAAGCCTTTTATAAACCAAGGCATTCTTGGAACGTTCTTCGAATGTCTTACAAACTGATCTCGCCTTAAATAGTTTTGCCGAAGAATTCTGACCGACTCTAGACAAGATTTCGTCAATCATGGGTTGTCTATCCATTTTGTGTTTTTATACTGTAAAATAGACAAGAGTTAGATTCATAAAAAAAATACTTATTAATACAAGCAATTTTTACATATATCATAAAGCATAAGCACACTATATTACATATATTACACCACACGAATACGACTATCTTATTCCGACTCGCTTGTTTCTTCTTCTTCAGTTTTGGTTCGTTTTTCCAAGTTTCTAAGGATATATGATGTTCCCCTAATACGAGCCGTCGTTATCCACATTGGTTTAGAAAAACCTGGTGGTTTAGAGGTTCCCGGGTCATTGTTACAACTTGAGGACTTCGGGGGTTGACGATACATATAAAGTTCATCGGGGTTGGAATTAGATTTCTCTATTTTTATGCCCTTTCCCTTATTATTTTCTTTTGCCTTTTTAAATTCAGTTGGGGTAATTTCTATAACATCATCGGAATTCTCGTTGGAATCCGATTCATCGGAGAATTGGTAATCCTCCCAATATTTTGCTTCCTTAGCGGAAACACCATTGACCATAATTAACCTTGGTCGGTTGGTTGAGGATTTTCTTTTACTTAACCGTTTTATTATTTCCCCCACCGGTTCTATTTCTTCATCTGGTTCTGATTCTTCTTCCGGTTCCGATTCTTCTTCTGGTTCCGACTCTTCTTCCGGTTCCTCTTCGGAAACTTGTGAATCAGTCCACGAATCATTCCAATTTACATTTGACTCTTCATTATTATTAGGTGAGTCAATGGGACTTGTTCTAGAGGTAGACATCTATCACATAATATCAAACGCGTTAAGAGATTAATATATCACATAATATTCACATGTTAAAAATATATAGTTTCCAACAAAATTTGTTAAGCAATCATTTTTCAAGTAAACACGGTCGAAGTCCAGACTCACTAATGCATCCTAACAAACTCGATAAGACACACTAATGCAAAATTCTGGTTCTCTAAGACCAACGCTCGGATACCAACTGAAATGTCCCGTTCTTATTGATTAAAAACGTTCCATATTAATTGATTTCGTTGCGAGGTTTTGACCTCTATATGAGACGTTTTTCAAAGACTGCATTCATTTTAAAACAAACCATAACCTTTATTTCATCAATAAAGGTTTAAAAAGCTTTACGTAGATTATCAAATAATGATAATCTAAAATATCCTGTTCACACACGACCATTACATAATGGTTTACAATACAAATATGTTACAACAAAATAAGTTTCTTGAATGCAGTTTTTACACAATATCATACAAGCATGGACTCCAAATCTCGTCCTTATTTAAGTATGCGACAGCGGAAGCTCTTAATAATCACCTGAGAATAAACATGCTTAAAACGTCAACAAAAATGTTGGTGAGTTATAGGTTTAACCTATATATATCAAATCATAATAATAGACCACAAGATTTCATATTTCAATACACATCCCATACATAGAGATAAAAATCATTCATATGGTGAACACCTGGTAACCGACATTAACAAGATGCATATATAAGAATATCCCCATCATTCCGGGACACCCTTCGGATATGATATAAATTTCGAAGTACTAAAGCATCTGGTACTTTGGATGGGGCTTGTTGGGCCCGATAGATCTATCTTTAGGATTCGCGTCAATTAGGGTGTCTGTTCCCTAATTCTTAGATTACCAGACTTAATAAAAAGGGGCATATTCGATTTCGATAATTCAACCATAGAATGTAGTTTCACGTACTTGTGTCTATTTTGTAAATCATTTATAAAACCTGCATGTATTCTCATCCCAAAAATATTAGATTTTAAAAGTGGGACTATAACTCACTTTCACAGATTTTTACTTCGTCGGGAAGTAAGACTTGGCCACTGGTTGATTCACGAACCTATAACAATATATACATATATATCAAAGTATGTTCAAAATATATTTACAACACTTTTAATATATTTTGATGTTTTAAGTTTATTAAGTCAGCTGTCCTCGTTAGTAACCTACAACTAGTTGTCCACAGTTAGATGTACAGAAATAAATCGATAAATATTATCTTGAATCAATCCACGACCCAGTGTATATGTATCTCAGTATTGATCACAACTCAAACTATATATATTTTAGAATCAACCTCAACCCTGTATAGCTAACTCCAACATTCACATATAGAGTGTCTATGGTTGTTCCGAAATATATATAGATGTGTCGACATGATAGGTCGAAACATTGTATACGTGTCTATGGTATCTCAAGATTACATAATATACAATACAAGTTGATTAAGTTATGGTTGGAATAGATTTGTTACCAATTTTCACGTAGCTAAAATGAGAAAAATTATCCAATCTTGTTTTACCCATAACTTCTTCATTTTAAATCCGTTTTGAGTGAATCAAATTGCTATGGTTTCATATTGAACTCTATTTTATGAATCTAAACAGAAAAGTATAGGTTTATAGTCAGAAAAATAAGTTACAAGTCATTTTTGTAAAGGTAGTCATTTCAGTCGAAAGAACGACGTCTAGATGACCATTTTAGAAAACATACTTCCACTTTGAGTTTAACCATAATTTTTGGATATAGTTTCATGTTCATAATAAAAATAATTTTCTCAGAATAACAACTTTTAAATCAAAGTTTATCATAGTTTTTAATTAACTAACCCAAAACAGCCCGCGGTGTTACTACGACGGCGTAAATCCGGTTTTATGGTGTTTTTCGTGTTTCCAGGTTTTAAATCATTAAGTTAGCATATCATATAGATATAGAAAATGTGTTTAGTTGATTTTAAAAGTCAAGTTAGAAGGATTAACTTTTGTTTGCGAACAAGTTTAGAATTAACTAAACTATGTTCTAGTGATTACAAGCTTAAACCTTCGAATAAGATAGCTTTATATATATGAATCGAAGGATGTTATGAACATCATTACTACCTTAAGTTCCTTGGATAAACCTACTGGAAAAGATAAAAATGGATCTAGCTTCAACGGATCCTTGGATGGCTCGAAGTTCTTGAAGCAGAATCATGACACGAAAACAAGTTCAAGTAAGATCATCACTTGAAATAAGATTGTTATAGTTATAGAAATTGAACCAAAGTTTGAATATGATTGTTACCTTGTATTAGAATGATAACCTACTGTAAGAAACAAAGATTTCTTGAGGTTGGATGATCACCTTACAAGATTGGAAGTGAGCTAGCAAACTTGAAAGTATTCTTGATTTTATGTAACTAGAACTTGTAGAATATATGAAGAACACTTAGAACTTGAAGATAGAACTTGAGAGAGATCAATTAGATGAAGAAAATTGAAGAATGAAAGTGTTTTTAGGTGTTTTTGGTCGTTGGTGTATGGATTAGATATAAAGGATATGTAATTTTGTTTTCATGTAAATAAGTCATGAATGATTACTCATATTTTTGTAATTTTATGAGATATTTCATGCTAGTTGCCAAATGATGGTTCCCACATGTGTTAGGTGACTCACATGGGCTGATAAGAGCTGATTATTGGAGTGTATATACCAATAGTACATACATCTAAAAGCTGTGTATTGTACGAGTACGAATACGGGTGCATACGAGTAGAATTGTTGATGAAACTGAACGAGGATGTAATTGTAAGCATTTTTGTTAAGTAGAAGTATTTTTATAAGTGTATTGAAGTCTTTCAAAAGTGTATAAATACATATTAAAACACTACATGTATATACATTTTAACTGAGTCATTAAGTCATCGTTAGTCGTTACATGTAAGTGTTGTTTTGAAACCTTTAGGTTAACGATCTTGTTAAATGTTGTTAACCCAATGTTTATAATATCAAATGAGATTTTAAATTATTATATTATCATGATATTATCATGTATGAATATCTCTTAATATGATATATATACATTAAATGTCTTTACAACGATAATCGTTACATATATGTCTCGTTTAAAAATCATTAAGTTAGTAGTCTTGTTTTTACATGTGTAGTTCATTGTTAATATACTTAATGATATGTTTACTTATGATAGTATCATGTTAACTATATATATATCCATATATATGTCATCATATAGTTTTTACAAGTTTTAACGTTCGTGAATCACCGGTCAACTTGGGTGGTCAATTGTCTATATGAAACATATTTCAATTAATCAAGTCTTAACAAGTTTGATTGCTTAACATGTTGGAAACATTTAATCATGTAAATATCAATCTCAATTAATATATATAAATATGGAAAAGTTCGGGTCACTACAGTCGTCTCCAGACATGAAATACCAATCTCTATTATCTCTGATAGGGATGGCAGATTTATTTCAAGATTCTGGCAGACATTACAGAAAGCATTAGGAACTCGTCTAGACATGAGTACTGCCTATCATCCACAAACTGATGGGTAGAGCGAAAGGACGATACAAACGCTTGAAGACATGCTAGCATGTGTTATTGATTTCGGAAACAGTTGGGATCAACATCTACCGTTAGCAGAATTTTCCTACAACAACAGCTACCATTCAAGCATTGAGATGGCGCCGTTTGAAGCACTTTATGGTAGAAAGTGCAGTCTCCGATTTGTTGGAGTGAAGTGGGGGATAGACAGATTACGGGTCCGGAGATTATACAAGAAACTACCGAGAAGATCATCCAAATTCTACAACGGTTGAAAACCGCCCAAAGTCGACAAAAGAGCTACGCTGACATTAAAAGAAAAGATATAGAATTTGAAATTGGAGAGATGGTCATGCTTAAAGTTGCACCTTGGAAAGGCGTTGTTCGATTTGGTAAACGAGGGAAATTAAATCCAAGGTATATTGGACCATTCAAGATTATTGATCGTGTCGGACCAGTAGCTTACCGACTTGATTTACCTCAACAACTCGCGGCTGTACATAACACTTTCCACGTCTCGAATTTGAAGAAATGTTTTGCTAAAGAAGATCTCACTATTCCGTTAGATGAAATCCAAATCAACGAAAAACTTCAATTCATCGAAGAACCCGTCGAAATAATGGATCGTGAGGTTAAAAGACTTAAGCAAAACAAGATACCAATTGTTAAGGTTCGATGGAATGCTCGTAGAGGACCCGAGTTCACCTGGGAGCGTGAAGATCAGATGAAGAAGAAATACCCGCATCTATTTCCAGAAGATTCGTCAACACCTTCAACAGCTTAAAATTTCGGGACGAAATTTATTTAACGGGTAGGTACTGTAGTGACCCGAACTTTTCCATGTTTATATATATTAATTGAGATTGATATTTACATGATTAAATGTTTCCAACATGTTAAGCAATCAAACTTGTTAAGACTTGATTAATTGAAATATGTTTCATATAGACAATTGACCACCCAAGTTGACCGGTGATTCACGAACGTTAAAACTTGTAAAAACTATACGATGACATATATATGGTTATATATATAGTTAACATGTTTTTATTATAAGTATGTATCTCATTAGGTATTTTAACAATGAGTTATATACATAAAAATGAGACTATTAATTTAAGAAACTCGAAAACGATATATATAACGATTATCGTTATAACAACGTCTTACTAGGTACATATGAATCATATTAAGATATTGATACACTTGGTTAATTATGTTAAATGATAAGTAAATATATTATTAAGTGTATTAATAATGAAATACATATGTAAAAATAAGACTACTAACTTAATGATTTCGAAACGAGACATATATGTAACGATTATCGTTGTAACGACATTTAACTGTATATACATCATACTAACATATATTATATATCATAATATCATGATAATATAATAATTTAACACCTCATTTGTTATAATAAACAATGGGTTAACAACATTCAACAAGATCGTTAACCTAAAGGTTTCAAAACAACATTTACATGTAACGACTAACGATGACTTAACGACTCAGTTAAAATGTATATACATGTAGTGTTTTAATATGTATTCATACACTTTTGAAAGACTTCAATACACTTATCAAAATACTTCTACTTAACAAAAATGCTTACAATTACATCCTCGTTCAGTTTCATCAACAATTCTACTCGTATGCACCCGTATTCGTACTCGTACAATACACAGCTTTTAGATGTATGTACTATTGGTATATACACTCCAATGATAAGCTCTTAGCAGCCCATGTGAGTCACCTAACATATGTGGGAACCATCATTTGGCAACTAGCATGAAATATCTCATAAAATTACAAAAATATGAGTAATCATTCATGACTTATTTACATGAAAACAAAATTACATATCCTTTATATCTAATCCATACACCAACGACCAAAAACACCTACAAACACTTTCATTCATCAATTTTATTCATCTAATTGATCTCTCTCAAGTTCTATCTTCAAGTTCTAAGTGTTCTTCATATATTTTACAAGTTCTAGTTACATAAAATCAAGAATACTTTCAAGTTTGCTAGCTCACTTCCAATCTTGTAAGGTGATCATCCAACCTCAAGAAATCTTTGTTTCTTACAGTAGGTTATCATTCTAATACAAGGTAATAATCATATTCAAACTTTGGTTCAATTTCTATAACTATAACAATCTTATTTCAAGTGATGATCTTACTTGAACTTGTTTTCGTGTCATGATTCTGCTTCAAGAACTTCGAGCCATCCAAGGATCCGTTGAAGCTAGATCCATTTTTTTCTTTTCCAGTAGATTTATCCAAGGAATTTAAGGTAGTAATGATGTTCATAACATCATTTGATTCATACATATAAAGCTATCTTATTCGAAGGTTTAAACTTGTAATCACTAGAACATAGTTTAGTTAATTCTAAACTTGTTCGCAAACAAAAGTTAATCCTTCTAACTTGACTTTTAAAATCAACTAAACACATGTTCTATATCTATATGATATGCTAACTTAATGATTTAAAACCTGGAAACACGAAAAACACCGTAAAACCGGATTTACGCCGTCGTAGTAACACCGCGGGCTGTTTTGGGTTAGTTAATTAAAAACTATGATAAACTTTGATTTAAAAGTTGTTATTCTGAGAAAATTATTTTTATTATGAACATGAAACTATATCCAAAAATTATGGTTAAACTCAAAGTGGAAGTATGTTTTCTAAAATGGTCATCTAGACGTCGTTCTTTCGACTGAAATGACTACCTTTACAAAAACGACTTGTAACTTATTTTTCCGACTATAAACCTATACTTTTCTGTTTAGATTCATAAAATAGAGTTCAATATGAAACCATAGCAATTTGATTCACTCAAAACGGATTTAAAATGAAGAAGTTATGGGTAAAACAAGATTGGATAATTTTTCTCATTTTAGCTACGTGAAAATTGGTAACAAATCTATTCCAACCATAACTTAATCAACTTGTATTGTATATTATGTAATCTTGAGATACCATAGACACGTATACAATGTTTCGACCTATCATGTCGACACATCTATATATATTTCGGAACAACCATAGACACTCTATATGTGAATGTTGGAGTTAGCTATACAGGGTTGAGGTTGATTCCAAAATATATATAGTTTGAGTTGTGATCAATACTGAGATACATATACACTGGGTCGTGGATTGATTCAAGATAATATTTATCGATTTATTTCTGTACATCTAACTGTGGACAACTAGTTGTAGGTTACTAACGAGGACAGCTGACTTAATAAACTTAAAACATCAAAATATATTAAAAGTGTTGTAAATATATTTTGAACATACTTTGATATATATGTATATATTGTTATAGGTTCGTGAATCAACCAGTGGCCAAGTCTTACTTCCCGACGAAGTAAAAATCTGTGAAAGTGAGTTATAGTCCCACTTTTAAAATCTAATATTTTTGGGATGAGAATACATGCAGGTTTTATAAATGATTTACAAAATAGACACAAGTACGTGAAACTACATTCTATGGTTGAATTATCGAAATCGAATATGCCCCTTTTTATTAAGTCTGGTAATCTAAGAATTAGGGAACAGACACCCTAATTGACGCGAATCCTAAAGATAGATCTATCGGGCCCAACAAGCCCCATCCAAAGTACCGGATGCTTTAGTACTTCGAAATTTATATCATATCCGAAGGGTGTCCCGGAATGATGGGGATATTCTTATATATGCATCTTGTTAATGTCGGTTACCAGGTGTTCACCATATGAATGACTTTTATCACTATGTATGGGATGTGTATTGAAATATGAAATCTTGTGGTCTATTATTATGATTTGATATATATAGGTTAAACCTATAACTCACCAACATTTTTGTTGACGTTTTAAGCATGTTTATTCTCAGGTGATTATTAAGAGCTTCCGCTGTCGCATACTTAAATAAGGACGAGATTTGGAGTCCATGTTTGTATGATATTGTGTAAAAACTGCATTCAAGAAACTTATTTTGTTGTAACATATTTGTATTGTAAACCATTATGTAATGGTCGTGTGTAAACAGGATATTTTAGATTATCATTATTTGATAATCTACGTAAAGCTTTTTAAACCTTTATTGATGAAATAAAGGTTATGGTTTGTTTTAAAATGAATGCAGTCTTTGAAAAACGTCTCATATAGAGGTCAAAACCTCGCAACGAAATCAATTAATATGGAACGTTTTTAATCAATAAGAACGGGACATTTCACAAGATACCAATTGTTAAGGTTCGATGGAATGCTCGTAGAGGACCCGAGTTTACCTGGGAATGAGAAGATCAGATGAAGAAGAAATACCCACACTTATTTCCAGAAGATACGTCAACACCTCCAACTGCTTAAAATTTTGGGACGAAATTTATTTAACGGGTAGGTACTGTAGTGACCCGAACTTTTCCATGTTTATATATATTAAATAAAATTGATATTTACATGATTAAGTGTTTCCAACATGTTAAGCAATCAAACTTGTTAAGACTTGATTAATTGAAATAGGTTTCATATAGACATTTGACCACTCAAGTTGACCGGCGATTCACGAACGTTAAAACTTGTAAAAAAAACTATATGATGACATATATATGGATATATATATATATAGTTAACATGATAGTATGATAAGTAAGTTTCTCACTAGGTATATTAACAATGAGTGATATACATAAAAATGAGTTTATTGAATTAAGAAACTCGAAACGATATATATAACGATTATCGTTATAACAACGTCTTACTAAATACCTATGAATCATATTAATATATTGATACACTATGATAAACATGATAAATGATAACTAAACATATCATTAAGTGTATTAACAATGAACTACATATGTAAAAACAAGACTACTAACTTAAGGATTTCGAAACGAGACATATATGTAACGATTATCGTTGTAACGACATTTAAATGTATATATATCATATTAATATATATTAATATATCATAATATCATGATAATGTAATAATTTAACATCTCATTAGATATAATAAACAATGTGTTAACAACATTTAACAAGATCGTTAACTTAAAGGTTTCAAAACAACACTTACATGTAACGACTAACGATGACTTAACGACTCAGTTAAAATGTATATACATGTAGTGTTTTAATATGTATTCATACACTTTTGAAAGACTTCAAGACACTTATCAAAGTACTTCTACTTAACAAAAATGCTTACAATTACATCCTCGTTCATTTTCATCAACAATCCTACTCGTATGCACCCGTATTCGTACTCGTACAATACCCAGCTTCTAAATGTATGTACTATTGGTATATACACTCCAATGATCAGCTCTTAGTAGCCCATGTGAGTCACCTAACCATGTGGGAACCATCATTTGGCAACTAGCATGAATGATTACACAAAATTACAAACTAATGTGACCTTATATGGAGTACCTACATCACTTTTTCAATCATCACCATAAACACTTTCATTTTTCAATTTTTATGCATCAAACTAAACTCTCTCAAGTGTTCTTCCATTGTTCTAAGTGTTCTTCATCATCTCCATCAAAATGTAGCTCAATCTAGTTCATAAATCCATACATAAACCAAGTTACAAAACAACTACTCAAGAACACACCAACAACACTTCCAAGTTTGCTAGCTTACTTTCAATCTTGCAAATCTATTTCAAGTGATCATCCAATCTCAAGAAATCTTTCTTATTTACAGTAAGATATCTTTCTAATTCAAGGTAATACTCATACTCAAACTTTGATTCAATTTCTATAACTATAACAATCTTATTTCGAGTGGAAATCTTACTTGAATTTGTTTTCGTGTCATGATTTTGCTTCAAGAACTTTCAAGCCATCCAAGGATCCTTTGAAGCTAGATCTATTTTTATCATTTATAGTAGGTTTATCCACAAAACTTGAGGTAGTAATGATGTTCATAACATCATTTGAATCATATATATAAAACTATCTTAATCGAAGGTTTAAACTTGTAATCACTAGAACATAGTTTAGTTAATTCTAAACTTGTTCGCAAACAAAAGTTAATTCTTCTAACTTGACTTTTAAAATCAACTAGATACATGTTCTATATCTATATGATATGCTAAATTAATGATTTAAAACCTGAAAACATGAAAAACACCGTAAAACCGGATATACGCCGTCGTAGTAACACCGTGGGCTGTTTTGGGTTAGTTAATTAAAAACTATGATAAACTTTGATTTAAGAGCTATTCTTCTGGGGAAAATGATTTCTATTATGAACATGAAACTATATCCAAAAATCATGGTTAAACTCAAAGTGGAAGTATGTTTTCCAAAATGGTCATCTAGACGTCGTTCTTTCGACTGAAATGACTACCTTTACAAAAACAACTTGTAATCTGTATTTCTGACTATAAACTTATACTTTTTCTGTTTAGATTCATAAACTTAAGTTCAATATGAAACCATAGCAACTTGAATCACTCAAAACGGATTTAAAACGAAGAAGTTATAGGTAAAACAAGATTGGATAATTTGCTTGTTGTAGCTACGTGAAAATTGGTAACAAATCTATATTAATCATATCCTAGCTAACTTATATTGTATTATACATGTATTATAATATATTATGTAATCTTGGAATACCATAGACACGTATGCAAATGTTTTGACATATCATATCGACCCATGTATATATATTATTTGGAACAACCATAGACACTCTATATGCAGTAATGTTTGAGTTAGCTATACAGGGTTGAGGTTGATTCCAAAAATATATATACTTTGAGTTGTGATCTAGCCTGAGATGTGTATACACTGGGTCATGGATTGATTCAAGATAATATATATCGATTTATTTCTGTACATCTAACTGTGGACAACTAGTTGTAGGTTACTAACGAGGACGGCTGACTTAATAAACTCAAATCATTAAAACGTAATAATAAATGTTATAAATATATTTTGAACATACTTTGATATATATGTACATATTTGTTATAGGTTCGTGAATCGACCAGTGGCCAAGTCTTACTTCTCGACGAAGTAAAAATCTGTGAAAGTGAGTTTCATTTTCCTTTTTACCCTTTATATTTTTGGGCTGAGAATACATGCGCAATTTTTATATATGTTTTACGAAATAGACACAAGTAATTGAAACTACATTATATGGATGAATGATCGAAGCCGAATATGCCCCTTTTGCTTGGTAACCTAAGAATTAGTAAATCGATCTACTAATTGACGCGAATCCTAAAGATAGATCTACTGGGCCTAACGAACCCCATCCAACGTACTGGATGCTTTAGTACTTCGAATTCATTTTTATCATGTCCGAAGGATTTTCCAGAATGATAGGGGATATTCTTATATGCATCTTGTTAATGTCAGTTACCAGGTGTTCACCATATGAATGATTTTTATCTCTATCTATGAGATGTATATTGAAATATGAAATCTTGTGGTCTATTATTACGATTTGATAAATATATAGGTTAAACCTATAACTCACCAACATTTTTGTTGACGTTTAAAGCATGTTTATTCTCAGGTGATTATTAAGAGCTTCCGCTGTTGCATGCTAAAATATGGACAAGATTCGGTGTCAGCATGATTGTATAATATTGTTTAAAACTACATTCGAGATTTACTTTGTTGTAACATATTAATATTGTAAACCAATATGTATTGGTAGTGTGTAAGTGTGATATTATTAGATTATCATTTCTTGATAATCTAGGTGGTGTCTTTTTAACCTTGTCGATAAAATAAAGGTTATGGTTTGTTTTAAAAACGAATGCAATCTTTGAAAAACGTCTCATGTAGAGGTCAAAACCTCGCAAAGAGATCAATTAATATGAAACGTTTATAATCGATATGAACGGGACATTTCAATATATAGATATATAACGGTTGACATAGGAATGCTGCGAAATTTGAGAATTAATGATTAATGCTCCCCGGTATTTGGTATGGCAACTATCGTTACCAGATGTTGATGAGTACATGATAGGGTTTTAATAAATAAGTATAGTAATTTTTCGGAGAGATTTAAGCCAAGGGGTGACGAGGTTACTGTTACGTCTGTGGTCATAAAGGTGGAATATAAAAGTTTTCCTGATAACAATAAAAGGGCAATCGTATTTATCAAGGTTATAATAAGATTGTTTCGAACGAGAAATCGGAGTTGACTTGCTAGAGCTGTGACAAAACTGACTATCTCGAACAGGAGTTGCAAGTTATTTTTGGTAATAATAACGCTAAAGGAATTAGCACAGTTATGTGCTAAATGTTTACTCAGTTTTCTAGAGTTCTTCAGATGCATGATTATTGCTTAAATCTTTCTTCTTGTAGATGAAGTGCGGTTGGTTCATCCTCTAGATTGAGGTGTTTTCAAGAATCATGAAAGGTTTGAACGCAGTTTGTAATCGTCAAGATACAAATGAGGTTTAAGATGAAATCAAGTGGCAAACTTGAAGAAATGTTTAGTTTCATATGTTATAATCCATATTTTAATTCATTTTAATTGTCCAATGTCATTAGTCCATAGTTAGGAGTCTACAATTAGTAGTTCAACAATTCAAATATAGTTTAATATATAATATTCGAATTAATTAATACGTGTCGTGACCCGTTATATACATGTCTCAGACTCGATCACAACTCAAAGTATATATATTATTTGAGA
This sequence comes from Rutidosis leptorrhynchoides, assembly GCF_046630445.1. NCBI lineage: Eukaryota > Viridiplantae > Streptophyta > Magnoliopsida > Asterales > Asteraceae > Rutidosis > Rutidosis leptorrhynchoides. The sequence goes on along the minus strand of NC_092336.1, from coordinate 335,486,070 downwards.
ATCAACCTCAACTCTGTATAGCTAACTCAAGCATTACTGCATATAGAGTGTCTATGGTTATTCCAAATAATATATATAGATGCGTCGATATGATATGTCAAAACCTTGTATACGTGTCCCGATATTTAAAGTGCGTAAAATAAATAACAGAAATTAAATGACGATAAATAAAATTGCGAGAATTAAAATTTGCGATAAATAAATGTAATAAGGAATTAACAGTTAGCTAGGAACAGTTAGCTAGGATTTTGTTAGTGTGGGTTCTTAACAAAATTTCTCATAGTTAATTTGTTTGTTTCTAACAAATTTTATTTTGTCAAATGTTTTCTTCATTATGCCACTTGTTGGATTCTGATAATTCATAATCCAAATATGAAATTGAATGAAAATGGTTATTCTGTGGTGAACGGATTCGTATATCTGTAGATGTAAGTAGGATAGTAAATGGCTGTTGAATCAGATTCGAAGAATGTACTGTGTAACTTATTAATGTAAAATCTAAATATTCCTAGGGTATTACCTACCCGTTAAAATATTTTCATCATTTACAGTTTGTACGAAAGAATTTTCAATTACAATCTTTATGAAAATATATATACATATATATTTTCTTCAGATGTAACTATGAATTTAATGAGTCAAAATGATATTAATCTCATTTGATTTATCGTTAGAACTAGAATATATAATCTCTAAAACATTAGAGATTACATAATCGCCATGAAGAATAAAGATACTGATGTTGAACGATACGTAGAACGAAGATTATGCTCGAGGTATAGATTGTGATGTTGAGGCGTGAAATGTTGAAACTTGGGTTGTTGGTGGTACTAATGTTGATGTTGGTGGTACTGTTGATGTAGGTGATGTTGCTGAAGCTGTTAAGTTTTGCACCATATTCTCCAAATTGATTACTCGAGCACGAAGTTCGTTGACTTCTTCTATTATTCCGGGATGATTGTCGGTCGGAACGAGCGAATGAATAAGGTCTAGAATTTTAGATAGAATATAATCGTGGCGAGATACTCTGGAAATGAGTGTGAAAATGGTGTTTCGAATGGGTTCGCTGGTAAGTGCTTCAGGTTCTTCGCCAAGAGTGCAGGTTGGTGGGTGGAAAGGATCGCCTTCTTCTTGTCTCCAATGATTTAGTAGACTACGAACCCATCAGATGAATTGGGAATGGCTGATTGGTTGATTCATTATGGTGACGCTGCTTCCGGAGCTTAGGTGAACATCCATGTCGGAATAGCTGTCGGGTTTCGAAGAACTTGAATTAATGACGAGTCCCATTTCGTACTTTCGAATAAAGGATTTTTCAATATGAAATGATTTTCGAATTTCGGATGGTATTCTAATTACATAGAATATCTATATATATAGAACAATAGATTTCGTAGATTACGGAGAAATTTACGGCATATGTCAGGCAAATCTACAGTAACAGATACGCTAGGATATGAATTTTGTATATACACTATTCATGCAATCAATGCAGTAAGATGTGTCTAGACTAGGAATGATAAGCAGGTAATTTCCTAAGGATGATAAGTAGATGATTTTCGACACAAAATGATAAGCAAAACTTTTGTCATGCAGACACGGTCGAAGTTCGGACTCACTAACGCATCCTAATGACTATCAGTTAGACACACTAATGCAGACCTGGTTCGCTAAGACCACCGCTCTGATACCAACTTTCATGACCCGTCCTAATCCATCTGGACGAATACATTACATTTGGTTACATCGCGAGGTACTTGACCTCTATATGATACATTTTACAAACATTGCATTCGTTTTTAAAAGACAAACTTTCTTTACATCGAAAGTTGACGGCATGCATACCATTTCATAATATATCCAACTATAATTGACTTAATAATAATCTTGATGAACTCAAAGACTCGAATGCAACGTCTTTTGAAATATGCCATGAATGACTCCAAGTAATATCTCTAGAATGAGCAAATGCACAGCGGAAGATTTCTTTCAAACCTGAGAATAAACATGCTTTCAAGTGTCAACCAAAAGGTTGGTGAGTTCATTAGTTTATCATAATCAATCATTTTCATCATTTTAATAGACCACAAGAATTCATTTTTCATAAATAATATTACACTCACAAGTGTATAAAAATCCATTCGTATGATAAACACCTGGTAACCGACATTAACATAATGCATATAGAATATCCCCGCATACTCGCAAGTATGCCATAAATATTGGCAATCGCATCACCATTTAAATCAAAGTACTAAAGCTTTCCAAATTCCAGAATGGGGTTTGTTAGGCCCATAGATCTATCTTTAGGATTCGCGTCAATTAGGGGCCATTTCCCTAATTCTTAGGTTACCAGACTTGAAGGGGCGATATTTGTAGTGACCCGAACTTTTCCATGTTTATATATATTAAATGAAATTGTTATTTACATGATTAAGTGTTTCCAACATGTTAAGCAATCAAACTTGTTAAGACTTGATTAATTGAAATAGGTTTCATATAGACAATTGACCACCAAAGTTGACCGGTGATTCACGAACGTTAAAACTTGTAAAAACTATATGATGACATATATATGGATATATATATATAGTTAACATGATATTATGATAAGTAAACATATCATTAAGTATATTAACAATGAACTACATATGTAAAAGCAAGACTACTAACTTAATAATTTTGAAACGAGACATATATGTAACGATTATCGTTGTAACGACATTTAATGTATATATATCATATTAAGAGATATTCATACATCATATTATCATGATAATATAATAATTTAAAATCTCATTTGATATTATAAACATTGGGTTAACAACATTTAACAAGATCGTTAACCTAAAGGTTTCAAAACAACACTTACATGTAACGACTAACGATGACTTAACGACTCAGTTAAAATGTATATACATGTAGTGTTTTAATATGTATTCATACACTTTTGAAAGACTTCAAGACACTTATCAAAATAATTCTACTTAACAAAAATACTTACAATTACATCCTCGTTCAGTTTCATCAACAATTCTACTCGTATGCACCCGTATTCGTACTCGTACAATACATAGCTTTTAGATGTATGTACTATTGGAATATACACTCCAATGATCAGCTCTTAGCAGCCCATATGAGTCATCTAATACATGTGGGAATCATCATTTGGCAACTAGCATGAAATATCTCATAAAATTACAAAAATATGAGTAATCATTCATGACTTATTTACATGAAAACAAAACTACATATCCTTTATATCTAATCCATACACCAACGACCAAAAATACCTACAAACACTTTCATTCTTCAATTTTTTTCATCTAATTGATCTCTCTCAAGTTCTATCTTCAAGTTCTAAGTGTTCTTCATAAATTCTACAAGTTCTAGTTTCATAAAATCAAGAATACTTCCAAGTTTGCTAGCTTACTTCCAATTTTGTAGAGTGATCATCCAACCTCAAGAAATCTTTCTTATTTACAGTAAGATATCTTTCTAATACAAGGTAACACTCATATTCAAACTTTGATTCAATTTCTATAACTATAACAATCTTATTTCGAGTGGAAATCTTACTTGAACTTGTTTTTCGTGTCATGATTCTGCTTCAAGAACTTTCAAGCCATCCAAGGATCCTTTGAAGCTAGATCCATTTTTCTCATTTCCAGTAGCTTTATCCAGAAAACTTGAGGTAGTAATGATGTTTATAACATCATTCGATTCATACATATAAAGCTATCTTATTCGAAGGTTTAAACTTGTAATCACTAGAACATAGTTTAGTTAATTCTAAACTTGTTCGCAAACAAAAGTTAATCCTTCTAACTTGACTTTTAAAATCAACTAAACACATGTTCTATATCTATATGATATACTAACTTAATGATTTAAAACCTGGAAACACGAAGAACACTGTAAACCGGACATACGCCGTCGTAGTAACACCGCGGGCTGTTTTGGGTTAGTTAATTAAAAACTATGATAAACTTTGATTTAAAAGTTGTTCTTCTGGAAAAATGATTTTTCTTATGAACATGAAGCTATATCCAAACATCATGGTTAAACTCAAAGTGGAAGTTTGTTTTCTAAAATGGTCATCTAGACGTCGTTCTTTCGACTGAAATGACTACCTTTACAAAAACAACTTGTAACTTATATTTCTGATTATAAACCTATATTTTTTCTGTTTAGATTCATAAAATAGAGTTCAATATGAAACCATAACAATTTGATTCACTCAAAACGGATTTAAAATGAAGAAGTTATGGGTAAAACAAGATTGGATAATTTTTCTTGTTGTAGCAACGTGAAAATTGGTAATAAATCTATATTAATCATATCCTAGCTAACTTATATTGTATTATATATGTATTCTAATATATTATGTAATCTTGGGATACCATAGACACGTATGCAAATATTTTGACATATCATATCGACCCATGTGTATATATTATTTGGAACAACCATAGACACTCTATATGCAGTAATGTGGGAGTTAGCTATACAGGGTTGAGGTTGATTCCAAAAATATATATACTTTGAGTTGTGATCTAGCCTGAGATGTGTATACACTGGGTCATGGATTGATTCGAGATAATATATATCAATTTTTTTTCTATACATCTAACTTTGGACAACTTTGATATATAGGTACATATTTGTTATAGGTTCGTGAATCGACCAGTGGCCAAGTCTTACTTCCCGACGAAGTAAAAATCTGTGAAAGTGAGTTATAGTCCCACTTTTAAAATCTAATATTTTTGGGATGAGAATACATGCAGGTTTTATAAATGATTTACAAAATAGACACAAGTACGTGAAACTACATTCTATGGTTGAATTATCGAAATCGAATATGCCCCTTTTTATTAAGTCTGGTAATCTAAGAATTAGGGAACAGACACCCTAATTGACGCGAATCCTAAAGATAGATCTATTGGGCCTAACAAACCCCATCCAAAGTACCGGATGCTTTAGTACTTCGAAATTTATATCATATCCGAAGGGTGTCCCGGAATGATGGGGATATTCTTATATATGCATCTTTTTAATGTCGGTTACCAGGTGTTCACCATATGAATGATTTTTATCTCTATGTATGGGATGTATATTGAAATATGAAATCTTGTGGTCTATTGTTACGATTTGATATATATAGGTTAAACCTATAACTCACCAACATTTTTTTGTTGACGTTTTAAGCATGTTTATTCTCAGGTGATTATTAAGAACTTCCGCTGTCGCATACTTAAATAAGGACAAGATTTGGAGTCCATGCTTGTATGATATTGTGTAAAAACTGCATTCAAGAAACTTATTTCGTTGTAACATATTTGTATTGTAAACCATTATGTAATAGTCGTGTGTAAACATGATATTTTAGATTATCATTATTTGATAATATACGTAAATCTTTTTAAACCTTTACTGATGAAATAAAGGTTATGGTTTGTTTTAAAATGAATGCAGTCTTTGAAAAACGTCTCATATAGAGGTCAAAACCTCGCAACGAAATCAATTAATATGGAACGTTTTTAATCAATAAGAACGGGACATTTCAATATTCGGTATAATAATCTAACCATACAATGTAATTTCAAGTACTTGTGTCTATTTCGTCAAACATTTATAAAAGCAGTGCATGTATTCTCAGCCCAAAAATATATATTGCAAAAGCATTTAAAAAGAGAGCAAATGAAACTCACAATATTGTATTTTGTAGTAAAAATACATATGACAACATTGAATAAGTGTAGGGTTGGCCTCGGATTCACGAACCTATATCAATTGTATATCTATTAAAACATATAATGGAAATCACATAATTTCCTTTATTAATTATATATTATTTGTGTTTGTAGTTTATATAAATTTTATACTAAATTCTATTAAAAACATATACTTCATTTATATTTATTATATCTTAACTTATATGTTATATATATATATATATATATATATATATATATATATATATATATATATATATATATATTACTTTAAAATAATTATTATCTATTCATTTAGTTATTTAAAAATATCTATATATACACACATATGTTTAGTGTTATATTTAAAATCAATAGTTTGTTATATGTAAGTATAATGTTAATAGGTTTGATATATATAGTTATAATTATAGTATATGTAATAAGTATATTTTATGTACAAAATATTTATTTGTTTAAAATGATAGTCCTGAAAATAATGATTTACTAATAATAATAATAATAGCTTTATTAATAATGATAATACTACTAATAATAATGATATTGTTAACAATGATACTTATGTGTAATAATAATAATAATAATAATAATAATAATAATAATAATAATAATAATAATAGTTACAAAAGTGATACTAATACTAATATTAATAAAAATAATAATAACTTGTATTATTTTCATAATAATAATAATAATAATAATAATAATAATAATAATAATAATAATAATAATAATAATAATAATAATAATAATAATAATCCTAATCATAATTATAATCATAATAATAAATGATAGTCTTTATAATAATACTTGTGTTAGTAATAATAAGTGTTCTAAAAATAACCATAATAATAATAATAACAATACTAATATTAATATTAATTTTTAAAATAGAAACTACCTTCAAAAAGGTTTTCTAAAAAGAAAAGCCTCAGACGGGGCTCGAACTCAAGACCTCTCGCTCACCCGCAAACACCGTTAACCATCATTCCAAGTCTATTTTTCTGATTATATTCCCAACCCAATTATATTTAACTCATTTATCAATACTCATCATCTTCTTCATCTTCTTCCTTAATTCATTTCAACCATGGAACTTCATAAATCAAGCTAACGAATTCGGGATTTCATTTAGGACTTTTAAAGAAACATGAAACAAAAAAAATAAAAGTGTTCTTGAAATTAAAAAATTGAAAAAAACAGCAATGAGCTTACTGCTTTGCTCGTAACATTTTAAATTTTTTTTTAATGTTTTCAATTTTGAGTTCGTTTTGAACAATCTTTACAACATGAAATATGTTTCAAATCATTCCTAAAAACTTTGTGAATCATCAATTACAACAAAAACATCAATTAGAACTCAAATTTGATTGTAGAACAATAGTTGACTTTTTTAAAATTGAAACTTTGACTCGCAAATTCGAATTCGTTATTAAGAATTGGAACTTGAGATTTTACAGGAAGTTTAAGTAAATGATTCCTAACAACTCTGCATTTTTAGTTTTTGAAATTTGTTTCGAATTCAAGTTAGTGTATATCACTGTCAAGAACACATGAGCTCAAAAGTTGGTTTTGAAATTAAGAATGTTATAGATTATGATTACAACATGAATTGTGTTGCAAATAATTCCTATAACCTTTATGGATCATCAAATTAACTGGAAACATCAAAACAAACTCGAATTTGATTCAAGAACACTTAGTTGACTTTTAAAACCCAAAACTTTGACTCTCAAATTAGAGATTAATAGAAAGAATTGAGGATTGAAAACTTACAGATAGTTTAGATAGACGATTCCTAACAAGACTGTATTATTACATTTTGAAAATTCATTCGAAATCAAAATATGGTTAAAAAGATGAAGAACAGAGGTGTCGAGCTTTATTTTATGAATTTTGTTGGTTTGGTTCTTTCTCAAAATGCAGGTGCAGGATGGTGACCGATGGCGAAGATGTTGTAGGGTGGAGTAGTGTTCTCGGTTGGTTAATTGGGTACCATATGTGTATGCATAATAAGTGTGTATATATATATATATATATATATATATATATATATATATATATATATATATATATATATATATATATATATATATATATATATATATATATATATATATATATATATATATATATATAAATATATAAAAGAGAGAATGAGTTAGTTGTGACTCAAAAGCAAACAGTAATATAATTTACATTCCGTGATCTTAAATTGTTGGTATCATACTGACAGTTTTCACGGACTGTGTATCGTGCGGAACCAGTGGCGAATAAAAGTGTTTAGAAAAATCTCATATTTTTAAATTAACTATATTTATTTATTTTGGTCATTATGGTATAAAATTTGATCATTAATTTATTAAATAAAAATTATATTAACTGTCCCTCTCATTTATGGGTGAAATATAAAAAGTTCTAAAATTTAATAAACAGCTTCTAAATACATTTTTAATAAGTCTATAACTTATAGAACTCATTTTCGGATCACCGTTTATTTTAAAATCATATAAGTTCGAATTAAACTTCTCTAAATAATTATCGAAACGTCCAACGAGTATTACAATTATTAAATAATTATATTTAATATACTCTATACATATATTTATATTTATTCTTATATGTATGCACATTTATTTACAAATATTGGTTCGTGAATCGTCGAGAATGGTTGAAGGTCAATTGAATATATGAAACAGTTCAAAATTTTTGAGACGCAACATAACGGACTTTGCTTATCGTGTCGGAAACATATAAAGATTAAGTTTAAATTTGTTCGGAAATTTCCGGGTCGTCACAGTTATGAATAGGATTTGTTTGCTGTGATTGATGATTTTGTGTTGCGATTGTGATAATAGGTTGTAATGCCTGTATAATTCGATCGGTTAATTTTTCTAACAAATCGGATTGAGAAGATGAAGATTCCGCCATTGTTACAAGCTTGTGTAACAATGAAAGCAACAAATGATACAGCTTGATTCGAGGTAGCTAGCCTCCAACAGAATAGAGAGGGAAAAGAAACATAATCTTGATTGAATTGTCAATTAGTTACAAGGTCGTTACAGATATTTCTATTTTATACAAGTACACAACAGCTAAATGACACTAGACTCTCACTTCTTTTTCCTGGGCTTGAGCTGGTAATCTTGTGCCCAAACTAGCTGTTGGACTATTCTCTTGGGCCTTGTATCATTCGGCCCACTTGTGTTTTCCTGTACAGTAGTTGTCACTACTGTATCATTGTGTTATGCATTCGTATCACTCAATTTCAAAAAGATCTCTACCTACTCATTTGAGACTATCAGAAGATCAAAAGATGTTGAGATTGTCGCTGCTATTAAGTCCAAGTTAGGACAATAAAGAATCTAAAATATCATATCCATATCCATTGTATTCCACAACCAAAGACAAGGTAATTCATATCATTAACAATACCCTGACTAATTTGAGAGACATATTTAGGCGGTGATATTCATTATTATTTATCCATTTTAATATATAGTTTTATTTTTTTGTAGGTCAACAACACCAGTTCACTAGACATTGGGAGATCCTCAATTATCAATGGATCCACTTAACTATAGCTTGAAACGTAAAAGCGAGTAACCACCACCGATGGCAGTGACACTGGAAAATCATAAACTTTAAAAGGTTTAGCTTCGCTGAAGAATCAAGATGCATGACATCTCACATTTTGATCAATACCAATATACCACCTTATGCTAATCGGCTTTTATACTTTATTTTTGTATTGGGTTTCTTTAAGTTTTAACACTAAATTTTGTTTACCTACAACTATGCCATTCAGATTTTGATATGTTTATGTTTGTTTGGAATTGGAATTACATAGTTTTAATTGTATCATACACCAAATCAGTGCTAATACTAATATTTTTGAATGCTATTTTATAAAGCTGTTGTGTAATGCACGGGCTCATAAATCTAATCTAATAGTATAATATAATGGTACTTATTTAAGTTTTTAATTTAACAAGAAGAGGGAAGGGAAGGGAAGGGATATTTATATTTAATATTTAATAAAAATAAAACGGGTCAAATATATCAAAATCCAAACCCGAACCGACATTCATATAATCCCGGTTCAACGTAAACCTAGGGCTATTATTATTCATAACATAACATCTAGGAATTCATAAACGCAAAACACACACATACAAAAAAGAGTCATCAAAAATTATTAATCAATCAAGATCAGAACTTTCTAATCATCGGAGCAATTATACACACTGCGATGCCTCCCAAAACAGCAAGGAAGTCAGTTGGACCGGGGAGAAGAGGCGGCAGAACCAGAGGAACGGCGGCGAAGGCGGCGGTGGTGAAGCCTGATCCGGTAACGACGCCGACAGAATCTGTGAATCCGGTGGAAGAACAGGTTGAACCAATTGAGGATAAAAAAGAGGAAGCTGAGAAGGTTGAAGAAAAAGTTGAGGAGAAAGTAGTGGCTGATAATGGAATTGATCGATCAAAGAGTAAGTTTTAATACGTGATATTTATTGAAGTTTTTTTGATTCTGTATGGTTTTGGGATCTGGTATTGGTTAAAGTTAGAATTTTGAATTTGAATTTGGTTTGATGGATGGCTTATTTTGATTAATTAATGATACGATTATGGTCTACACTAAATTGGTACTGGATATGGTGGCGGTACCAGGATTTCAAGTCACAGGGGGCAAATTTTTTTTTTTTAAAACCGTGGCAATTTTTTGGGCAAAATATGGAGATTTTGGGAAAAAAATGGAGGTTTTGAAGCAAATTATGGAGGTTTTGGGGCAAAATTTTAACATTTGTGGACAAAATTTGAAGGTTTTGGGATAAAATTTGGAGATTTTTGGGCAAAATTTAAAGGTTTTGGAGCAAAATATGTAGGTTTTGGGGCAAAAAAAATAAAAAAAATCCACTGGGTCAAAGTCCAAAAATCCAAAAATTTTACACTGAAAATTGCAAATCCACTGGAGGCGGCTGCCCCCGCCTGTCTCCATTAAAAACCGATGGATGGATTTTAATCTGAGAGTAAATAGTACTCCCTCGTCACAAAATAAAAAGTTGTCTCTCAACAAAAAATGTTTAAATATGTTATATGTTGTTAAAATGTTTATTTTGGCCATTTAATATGTTATCCGAATTAATTAGCTTTCTTAAGTAAGTGAGTGAATAAATTATGATCAAATGTTTACTGAATTTCATATATATAAAGGGTAGAATTAGAATTTTTGTTACTTTTTAGTGTTAGGGACGTTTATTTTGGGATAGATATAAATAGTAATGTGAACTTTTTTTATAATATATAAAGCCTAACATAAAAACTTTGATATGCAGTTTGTTTTTGTATTTCTTTAATGGAAATATGGAATGGAAGTAAGTGATAGAATGATGATCAGGTGCAAATCATATCACATACTCTGTATATGTGTACAGAGTGCACTTTAAATTAGATAATTCAAATATGTTGCTTTGGTATTGCTTCTGTCAAGTTCTTATTATAGAAAAAGAAAATGGCTTTTTATAAAATGATGGCGGCTGATAGGTTCTAATCTTTAAGTTTTTTAGACTTTAAGAACATCTGACAAGAAGACAGACTAGACATAATCAATCTCATCAGGTAACAATAAATAGAAACTGATGTGAAACAGTGAAAGGAAAACTCATGTGTTTGTCACATTTGATTATTAGTTACTATAAGACTTAATGGGTCCACAATCTATCTGTAGTATGGAGTAATACTTCAAAATTTCAAAGTTGGAATGCAGACTAGAGTCGTTTTTTTTTCTTTTGTTTCTTGAACGATTAATGGTTTGCATGGCAATCTTCATTTACTGGCTATCAAGCGGGGCATCTATTTTAGTATTGGATCTGTTGCTCCTATAAGGACGGCCCCGAGGGAAATTTAATGTGCTCATGTGGGGCTTATTGCATTGCTTTCAGCTAATACCATATCTGTTTAAGTCGGTAAAAATTAAAAGGCACCTGCTTGTTCATGGACCAGCTCCATAATTGTGGTATTCTGGATAACCGAGGATTCGGTAAGTCACATGTAAGTGTACTCATTATCCTTTATGCCTGACAGGAGAAGACAGTGATGTGAAAATATCCGTTGAGGAATGTGAAAACGGTGAACGATTGGACTTTGACGATAATGATCCTGAAGAATCTGAACCCGAGGAGTATGTTGGAGATGATGTTGATGAGAAGGAATCGGTAGAAGATGTTCAAGAGGAGGTTCATGATGATTATGATGTGGAGGAAGTTGAGGAAGAGGAAGCTTGTGAGGAAGAAGATGGTGATGAACATGAACATGAACATGAACGTGAACATGAACATGATAATGAACATGATAATGAATATGATAACGAACAAGAACATGATAACGAACAAGAACATGATAACGAATTAGAACATGAAGATGAACATGCTGCTGAAGAGCATGCTGAAATGGTAGATGCAGATGAACAGGAGCATCATGATGTTTTTAAAGAGAGACGTAAACGGAAGGAGTTTGAAATCTTTGTTGGTGGGTTAGAAAAAGATGCTACCGAGGAGGATCTTAGGAAGGTGTTTAGTGCAGTTGGTGAGGTATCTGAAGTCAGGCTTATGATGAATTCTCTAACGAAGAAGAATAAAGGATTTGCATTTATTTGTTTTGCAACTGTAGAACAGGCAAAACGAGCTTGTGTAGAGCTGAAAAACCCTGTGGTATTTTTCCTATTTAGTAATAGTTCTATAGGAAGAACTTTTTGTATGTTATAGTTAAACCATGTCTTTTTACCACCAAATTCCAGGTTCATGGGAAACAATGTGGTGTTACGCCAAGTCAAGACAGTGATACTTTATTTTTGGGTAATATATGCAAGACATGGACAAAGGAAGCTGTAAGTAAAGTAAATTAAGGAAATTTGTGATTGCTTAAAGGCTAAAAAGCTTCGTCTCTTGTGTAAAATTAGTTAAAGTTAATAGATATGTGTCTCACTGATATTACCTGTGCTTCCAGCTAATAGAGAAATTGAAAAACTATGGAATTGATACTGTCGAAGATTTGACTTTGGTTGAAGAAAATAAAACTGATGGAACTAATAAAGGCTATGCCTTTTTGGAGTTCTCTTCACGCGCAGATGCTATGGAAGCTTTTAAACGTCTGCAAAAACGAGATGTAACTTTTGGTGTTGATAGACCTGCCAAGGTTTCTTTTGCAGATTCTTTCGTTGACCCTGGTGATGACATCATGTCTCAGGTAAATGCTGGGATTCAAGTGGCCTTCAAATGAGAAACCCTTATTGAATATCTTGTTCTTTTTTGCTAGTTTGTTGGTACGTGGGAGTTGGGACAGCTTTTTTTTTTTTTTTTTTTCTTTCATCTTTCTTATTTAGATTATTATATGACACTCCCAATAAGTTTAAACCCAATGCATCCCATTTTGGTCCGGTAATGGAATGAAGCCATTCTGTTCCAGTAATGCAGTGGAGGAAGCCTATGATACATACTTACTCAAATTATTCTTTTAAGTTCACTTGTTATCTATCATTTATATGCTTATGTTCTATTTGTTATGTTCGCTTATGTTCTATTTGTTATGCTTATGCCTTCAAGTGTGTTAATGATCCTTCAGAGCAGATCTTGAAATAATGGTGTTTGTTTCTATTTACCTTTTTGATGTGTAACTTGTTTTTTGTTTATGCATTGTCAGGTTAAGACTATTTTTGTAGATGGTTTGCCTGCTTCTTGGGATGAGGCTCGAGTTCGGAAGCTTCTCAGCAAATATGGGAATGTGGAGAAAATCGAGCTTGCTCGTAACATGCCTTTTGCTAGAAGAAAAGATTACGGGTTTATCACATTTGGAACACATGATGAAGCTGTAACATGTGCTATTAACATTAATAATGAGGAACTAGGAGAAGGAAAAAACAAGGTTAGCTATTAGTATCTCTGTCAAATCATCATCATCATCATCATCATCATCATCATCATCATCATCATCATCATCATCATCATCATCATCATCATCATCATCATCATCATCATCATCATCATCATCATCATCATCATCATCATCATCATCATCATCATCATCATCATCATCATCATCATCATCATCATCATCATCATCATCATCATCATCATCATCATCATCATCATCATCATCATCATCATCATCATCATCATCATCATCATCATCATCATCATCATCATCATCATCATCATCATCATCATCATCATCATCATCATCATCATCATCATCATCATCATCATCATCATCATCATCATCATCATCATCATCATCATCATCATCATCATCATCATCTATTTTCTCACCCATAACTGTTCAATATCAGGCTAAAGTTAGGGCCAGATTGTCGCGACCAACTCAAAAAGGCAAAGGAAAACATGTTCCACGTGGTGATTTTCGACCGGGTCGTCCTGCAACTGGCGGAGTTAGAAGTTCGTGGGCCCGTTCAGTGCCACGTCATTTACCCCCACGTGGTTCAAGAAGAGTTGATGGACGACTGCCGCCTGTTGATGATCGTAGGGTTAGGAGGCCTGTTGCCTTAAGAGACAGACGACCTGCTACCGCTCTGCCACCGAGAAGGCCTGTGGCTCTGCCGCCAAGAAGGCCTGTGACTCGGCCGCCAAGAAGGCCAGTGGCTCCGCCGCCGAGAAGGCCTGTGGCTCTGCCGCCAAGAAGGCCAGTTAGTCCTGTACCAAGGTCATATGAAAGGAGGCCACCTGGTATGTTTCACTAAACATGTATAATAGAATTGTATTTTTTGGGATTATCTAAAGGGGAAATTGAACAAAATAGAAACTGACTATTTTCTGATGTTCATTCTTGAAATTAACAACCTAAATTATTAATAATGGAAATCAATGCTCAATTTCTTCATTTTATCTAGTTAAATTTGTCTGACAGTCATTTATTCACCAATTTCGAGGTTATATTTTACCAGAACTATGGAAAATTTGAGAATTGGTTTCCATGAGGAAAAAAACTCGCGCTTCGCTCCGGGGTGGTTTTGGTCAGTGAATTGAAAGGGGTGGTTTTGGTCGGTTATTTGAACGTAAAGAAAATAAAGGAAGGGAAAAGGAAGGGAAAAAAAAAGTTGCGTAGAAAAGAACAAAATAAAGTTGGGGTTATTTATGGTGGGCTGCCACTGTGAACAGTAACAGCTCACTATGATTAAGTATATATAGATAACAGATAATTACTGATAATTTTGGTAGTTGATTTTTTGAATCGATAAATAGACAATAAATCATTTCTATTTCTATTATGTACTATTCGCCCCTTTTTTAAAATTTAAATAGTACTAAATATATAAATATTCTGTATGCTGCATACAGTTCCTTCTCAAATCAAGAACAGCATGAAGCGGGCTTACAGTCAACGTGAAGAGCTTCCACCAAGGAGCAGAGTCGATGTTGAATATGGCCCACCAAGGAGCAGAGTCGATGTTGAGTATGGCCCACCAAGAAGCAGAGTTGATGCTGATTATGGCCCACCAAGGAGCAGAGTCGATGTTGAGTATGGCCCACCAAGGAGCAGAGTCGATGATGAGTATGGCCCACCGAAGAGCAGAGTCGACGATGAGTATGGCCCACCTAGGTCTACCTCAGAGAGAAGCTCTTACCCTACTCGTGGACCCACCTATGTTGATCTTCCTACAGGATCCTCTCACTCTTCATCAAGGAGAGCCTACATAGAAGGTGACGATTATCCTACTAGATTTGAGAGACCGCCAAGTTATCGTGAAGGACGCGCACGTGATTATGAGTCTGTTCCCGGATCAAAACGTCCATATGCTGCACTGGTTAGTGTGAATATATATATTATTTTTGTTTGGGTTATCAATCAATTAACATTTATATTGAATTTTGTAAGGATGATGTTCGACCCCGCTATGCTGAGGATGAACCGCGTCAGTCGCGTGCCCGCATAGATTATGATATGGGAGGTGGATCTTCACAGTACGGAGATGAATATGGAGATAGGTACACTTTTGTATAGCTTAATATTAATTTATTAGTTATATATGTGCTTTAAATTAAGATTTTGTATGAACCGTGTGCAGACTTGGAAGATCAAACATAGGATACGGTAGTAATAGGAGTCCAATTGCTGCTCACGATTCTCGTGGTCTTTATAGTAGCAGTCGACAAGGCATGTCTTATGGTGGTGGAGGTATGTCATAAGATTGCATTTCCATAGTGCACCGAGTTGTCATATATATTCTTAGGGTGCTTATAGGTTTGGTCATGTTTCTTGTATTGTTCAGCAGGCTCTTACATTGGTAATGATTCTGGTGGTATGCACTCATCAAGCTATGGTGGAGATTACATTTCTCGTGGAAGTGATGTACGTTTTTTACATATAGAATGTCTGTATGTTTTACAGTGCTCGGAATTACTTGACGAGTACTCAGTTTTTGCAACTCGGGGAGTACTCGGCGAGAACTCGGTCAAACTCGGTGAAACTTGGTCAAAATCCTTCAAACTCGGTCAAAACTCGGGATTACTTGAAAAGTCGGTCAAAATTGCGGCCGAAAGTTGGGATTATTCGAGATATCGGTCAAAATTGGTAAAGTCAAACTTGGTCAAAACTCGGGATTACTTGAAAAGTCAGTCAAAATTCGGCCGAAAGTTGGGATTATTCGAGAAATCGGTCAAAACTCGGTCAAAAATTGGTAAAGTCAAACTTGGTCAACATCCGAGTACTCCCTAAGAGCCCGTCCGAGTACTCACGAGTCGCGATTTTTGCAACCTTCATGTTTTTATTTTATTTAGTTCACTGTTCCATTTTTATTCTGTGGATTATTTTATGTGAATCTTGTAAATAGAGGCAGAGATGGAAATTGTAATATATTTACATATTGATGTTGGATGAGGGCTGTGTTTCGTTTAAAAAAAAAATAAGGAAGCGTTTTCTGAAAGTCAAAATTTAATGCCTAAACATTTTTTCAATATTACACCCTATATCTGCACATTAAAGATTTAATAAGGTTCTTTATTAAGCTTTAAGTTATTTATAAAGTTCATTAAAAAATGTAAAATGTGTTTGCGGGCCAACTTAGTTCGGCCCGTGCTATTTTAACTTGTTACTTACCCCCCTGATTCGCCCATCTTGCCACCTATAGATGAAGATACATTAAAATATAAAAATTATGACTTCGTATGTGCAGGTTGGTGGAAGCTCTTACTCATCATCACTGTATTCTGGTCGTAGCGTAGGTGGGAATGGTTACGTGGGTAGTGGAAGCTCACGATCCTACTATTGAGGTTCACACTAATTTCTCATATAATGCCTTTTTCTTGGGGCCCACGAATTCATGGTGTAGGATTGATGAAAATGGAGCATGTTACTAGTGACTTTTATCTGTGGTACAGATGATTTATTGAAGAGGCTGCTGTAGACTGAGATAATTAAAGGTCATTAATTATGATGCCTACAGCTTCTCAGGAAGGAGCGTGTAATCTTGAAAAGCCTCTCGTTTTTGTGATGGACAATCAAAATGTGGTGTTGATTCTCGTTAGGTGTAGGACATGTTAGTTTGATGGTTTAAGTTGTGTGTATGAACGAGTTCAGTTTCTGATATTATGCTGTAAGAGAAACCTGATCCGGTGATTATGAATGCAAGTTCCGTTCTAAATCTATGAACACTAATGATATGTTGCACAACCATTATAATGGATGAAAAACCAATTAAGGATAGTTGATTATATGGAGGATACGAACACGAACACGGGAGTTTGACTTTCAGCCAGTGTGTTTTGGAAAAAAAGCTTGTTGTCAACTAGGTGATATTTTAATGTCATTTAACTCCATTTAGAGAAGGTTTAAGAAATTGTTTATTTAACTAAGTAATATGGATGCACTTGCTTCACAAGCTTTTAATTCTAAGATCTTTAAGCAATGGATTAAGTTGGCATATAAACAAACCTGTAATTCTGGGTTTTTTTTTTGTATATTGTTAATGATTCATATTAAGCCAATGTCTATGGAATCGAAGTGTTAAGTTTAATATACTCTCTACATGGACTTTAGGATATACTTCGAAGATCATCACTCGCACTCAATTGTATTTATTAATCTCATTGCTTTGAAGTACCTATATGCTGAATGTACTATTGTCTTGTCGATAGTAATGCTGAAAGCCATTGTTACTTCTCCCGGTCACATATAATTGTGATATATGGTTGGTGAAAGTCAACGATCACCTTATTGGCTTATTATGTAAAGGGATCTCCTACTACTACTTTTTCACAATTAATCTCAACAAGACATTATTCATCTCCCAGGGTTAATACACTTGTGCTATCCTTCAACATATCATATGACACCATATGTCTAGCACGTTCCTCATTCAAAAAAGTGAAACACAATAAAATCCATCATACTGTTAGACCGACACAGTTAACAGACATACAAGCTACCATAAATAAACTCACACATTATATATATATATATATATATATATATATATATATATATATATATATATATATATATATATATATATATATATTTATTTTTTTTATAATAAAATTATAGATAGAGTAAACATAGCAACCGACATAATGAACATGCATTGACTAAACCATACCAATTTTGACCACTAAATATTAGCACAAAAATTTGGTTCTAAGATATTATTATGGATTATTTCATATTTTTGTGTAATGATTATAGCATATTTAGAGACTGAAAAACATAATCATTGATCATCTGGTCTGTTCGTATTTGGACAATATTACCACTGCTATAAAGCAAAGTAAATTATCAAAAACGTTACGCAGAACTACATAATATAAAAATATTTGAATCAAAATTATACTCGCAAGAAAAGAAAAAGATGTTGAGAATTGAACCATGTAGTTCTTGTACATCAATCAAGTCCTCAATTGTACAAGTCTATGCTAATATCTTAATAACTAACTATTACACACACTCATCTTTTTTACAGTGATATTTTATTTTTCGTAAAAAGTACCAATCTATACATGACTAAGGTGACACCCTTCTAGGTCGTCGAAGATAATCTCTCCACAACATGGTTACAAGCGGTATCATAATCGGCACAGCGATTGAAGTGCCCGTAAAAGCATATGAAATAGCATTATTCGGCGCAATTGCACTCATGCAAGTACCGTAATTCGAACAGAGCGCAAACAGACAAATATGAAATTCCAACCGCAAAGGGAAAGCTGCAGTGAGTACGTACATCATGTAGACCGAGGTATAGAACCCAACGGAATTTCCAAAAAGAAATATACTATAAGATATCGGGTTGTGAGTTCCCATTACCGCTCTTCCTGCAGTATGCGCTTTTACATAAGTAGTATTACTATTATTACTATTACTGTTACTATTATTTATCGTAGATGGATTAAAATCGTCTTGCCAAACGCCACCTGGCGGGCTAAGTGTGGCTTGATAGGTAGCAGTTGTTATAAGTATGACTATCACTAGAAGCGTGTTTCTTACAATGCGAGGAGAGTCTCTGAGGTTATTGAACTTGAAATATTCCAACACTTTTCTAGATGGAGATCGAGATTCCGTACGTGATGTATGTGTTTGATGTTGTTGTTGTTCTTGTGTGTATGCTGAAGTTTGTAGGTTTTCAGATTTTAGTGCCCCGGCTTGGATGAGAATTTCCTCGATTTCCCGATCACCGGATTCACTACGAAACATTAGTAGCATATCGAGAGGAGTTAAACTACTCTTGTTTAAGGAATTGAACTCTAAGTTTTCCTTATTAACTGGTCCATTTAGTAAAAAGTCAACCACCTGTGGTAAACAAAAAGCATAAATAAAAATAAATCAGACACCATAAGGTATTCAGATGTGTTTGAAACTTCCAATTTGAAGTAATATTAGGAAAAATAGCCCGCCCAATTTGACCATTTAGGGAATTTTTTTTACTTAATGTCCAAGATTTTGTGTAACTTTTAAAAGTTTTGGTGATTTTTTCACCAATGAATTTGATAGACCCAACATCAAGAACTTATACAGTACAATTAATTAATGCACAATTGTGGTGGTTTCATCAAAACTCAACATTAAAAATACACTTACCTCGTACTGTTTTTTGGATACGGCTAGGTGCAAGGCCGTATTTCCATGAAGATCCTGAACATTAAGAAGATCTTCTTTGTTTGCCTGCTTCATATGTTCAACCAAAACTTGAAAAGCTTCGAATTGGTTATTGTGCACTGCTAAATGAACAGATGTCTCACCTTGCGCAGTGACGCATTCGACAGAACTTGAACTTGCCGAAAGCAACTCTTTAATAACTTCAACGTTACCACCGTTGACCACTGCCACATGAAGAGGAATTCTTCTGTCTTTTCCTTTGACCAAACACAAACCAAGGTCAACTTTCAGAAGTTCCTTCACAATTTCGATATGCCCACTAGCAGCCGCAATGTGCAAAGAACAAAAACCGTCTTGATTTAGTTCCCTTGAATATTTTGGCCTCAGTTTGAGGAGTGTAGCTGCAAAGTTTAGATGTCCAGCCAAACAAGAAATGTGTAACGGATTCTCCCCGCCTTCTAACGAGGTAACGTGAAGTATAGATGGATTTGTGTCAATTTCTTTGAGAAGATAATCGACATCCCCATTCCATGCTGCCTGAAGTAGTATCCGATTCATGGCTCTACTAAATCTTACTATCTTAATTAATCTGTAATCAGACTAATGAAGAGTTTGTTTTATAACCGGATGGATACGACATGTGTACATTGACTTGTAGTCCAGTCAATGAGAGTAAGTTACGAGGAAATTAAGCCTCAACGGTTTAATATTTAATTATACGAGTGATGATGAATCAGGCTCAGTTATATCCTAACCTGGTACTTCTCACAAAAAGGTCAAATGCAAAATGATCATTCCAATATGTTGTTTTATTTAATCTTAGGGATACTTGGAGGTTGATCGATATGGCAGGTGTAATGCTTGTAGTTGACTCAAAAAAATTTAAGTTGCAAGCAATAATATTCTATTGATTGATGATTTGGTCAGGCTAAATTACGTTCAAGCAATAAAACCTAACACCACGTATGTGAGGTAGGGGAGGTGAGACCCGGGTATAAAAGGAGTCGGATCTCCACCCTCACGCGCATATTGACTATGGACTAACAATTTCAGTTGAAAATTCTCAACTCGGTTTGATGACCGAAGATGTTAGACCAATTAGCTATTTGTAATATAAATGAATAAATCTGAGTATCCTAGTGGTCAGATGTTAGAAATCTCTAAATAAAATCAAGTTTCAATTCTCACTAGCTACATTTTGGAGCCTTATCTTCTATAAAAAAAAAAAAAAATTGGCCTGAACCTTATTCGAAAGCTTTATTTCATGGGAACACGTCATTGGTAGTAGGTAAGATAGAGGTCTAATAAAGATTTATAAATGATAGTGATGACCCAAGTCCCATAACTTTCAAATATGTATCACAATCATAAAACATGTTTGATGCAAATGAAAAGTCATAAGTTGGGTTTTATTTCGGGATAGACGTGTTCTGGTTAAATTTATAAGCTTAATTTATTACAACATAAATTGAAAACTATAGTGGACAAATGTAGAATAGAAACTCAAGGGTCACATACGTGAAAAATATAAATGGCTTGTAGTAAAATCTTAAAATTCTATATATAAGTCCTATCATTAAATTTAGTGGTATAACTACTAGTGTCCCTAATTAAAATGACTCATTTATATCAAATTTTAGCATACTTCCACAATAATGGTGTATCCCAGGGGATACATGTGATGCCCCGTCTAAAATCATCATGGTACGGATCACCAACAACAGGTCCATTACACGGTATAACACTACATGTTAAAAACAAAGTTTTGCATTCATAAAAATATAACGTTTTCCCAACGACAAATGTTTTACAAAAGTAACGTGCTTCTACGAATAGAAAGCATTAACAATAGTACGTGACACTTAGGTCATTACAAACCATGGTTCAAATTAAACATAAGTAGTGAATGCAAAATAAAAAGCCCATGCTTAAGAGACATCTCTAACAATGCAGCGGAAGTCTAACACAGCAAGCCTATTACAGCGGAAGCAATAAACGTCTTAGTTACCCGAGAATAAAACATGCTAAAAGGTCAACACGAATGTTGGTGAGCTATAGTTTTATTGTAAACAATAATGTAATGTAGATCACGAAATTTTGTATTCAAAACAGTATGAAAAGTATATGTTTAATCGTTGGCGCTTGGTAACTAACTTAACAAAGAAATATAATGTATCACCCCCTAAAAGTACATTTGGCGAGTGCGTTAAAACAGACGAAGTATTAAACACCCGTTAAATGCTAGCGCGACTAGCCCGAGTGGGGATGTCAAACCCTATGGATCCATATCTAAGATTCGCGTTCACCGGTTTATAAACCAATGAATAAACGTTACCGAGCTAAGGGAAAAATTTGTGCCGTTATGTCACCCACACATATATAAAGTTTAAGTACTCGTGCCTAGTATGTAAAACATAAAAAGCGCATGTATTCTCAGTCCCAAAAACAGTTAAAGTAAAAATGGAGCTATAACTCACAGTGAATGTGCGGTAAAGTCGATACGAAAATGTAAGCAAGTAGTAAGTCGGTCCAAAAGGTCCTCAACCTAAGTCAATGGTTACTAAGTCAGTAAATCGTCCCAAAAAGTTTAAAAGTAAGTAAGTTAAGTCTTAAGTATCATCATTATCATCATACGTAAAAGATAAAGTAAGGTTTCAATAAGAATAGAGGTCGAAATGAAAAGCTGAATTCGAACAGCCGCTATGACCTCTACACAAACTGAAATGACGCGCGGTCAGTGGCCAAGGCTCCGTTTGTGAGTCCTCTTACCGCTATCGGAAATTCAGATCCTAACTCGATGTCGTTTGACCGTGGCGACGGTCAAAGCGCGAGTAGGTCAGAAATTTCAGCACGTCGTTACAAGGACGTAGTGAACTTCGGAAGACTATAAATCCTAAATCTTATATCGGATTTAGGCGAGTCTTAAACGAAAAGTCATCTACACATCCCGAAATTTCTGGAAATCAATTTTTCAGAAGCTCCAGGAGTCAGATCAGACCCTGAAAGGCAGATACAAGTGCTCTGGTGGGTTTCTTGGTGTTTGATACTTATCACGGTTCTCATCCTTGATGCGTATAAGCCTCAAGTGTACAACTCCTTTATGTTCTAGCATCATTTCGACCACGTTTTAACCATCAACATACAATGTCTAGACTAAGAAAAGAAATACAACTCACTTAAGAGTTTTAGAAGGATGATGAACCAAAGTTACATCAAGTTCTTAGTTTCGACACAAGTACAAGTTCTACTTGGAATTTAAAGCTAAAAACTTGGATTCAAACCAAACAAACAAGACCTTAAGTTATAGAAATTAGATCTTAGCTAAATATGGAAGACCTTAGACTCAAAATTCTAGATCTTGTGTTCTAGGTGAAACCCTAAGTTATAGAACTTAGACTTTCAACTTTTACAAAACCTTAAGCTATAAAACTTAGATTCTTACAAAGTAGAATGAATATAAGCTTTTGAGCTTTTGTTTTAATAAGTTGGATGACCATAAGTTACATAAATTAGATCAAACAAAATAATGAAACCCTAAGCTAGAAAGCTTGGATCTCTTAACAATACGTATGAGATTTCAAGCAAGAAAGCTTGTATCTTTGTTTAATGAAAACATAAGTTACAAGATTGAAGTAAAACAAATTAAAGAAGATCATAAGTTAATAAAATTGATCTTTTAACAAACTTTTTGTAGAAACCTCAAGCTAGAAAGCTTGGATCTCTAATGTTCTTAAAGATCCTTAAAGCAAAAAGCTAGATCTACAAGTTACATGAAGATCATAAACATAAGTTTTGATCCTTTAGCGAAAATAAAGAGATCTTAAGCTATGAGCTTAGATCTAACAAAGAAATGAAGATTCAAAGCTAAAGAGCTTGAATCCTCCATGTTCTTGCATCTTCTTCAAATAAAGTTTGAAGTTACAAGATATATGAAGATTCAAGTTACAAAACTTGAATCTTTGAATGACGATGATGATGAATTCGAATTATGAAAGAAAAGAAGAAAAGAAATTCAAGAAAACTTACAAGTTTTCTTAAGTAATTTAGAGTGAGAAACTAGAGAGAAGCTAAAGAGAATTTGTGTGTGTTTTGTGAAGAATGGAATGAAGTGAAAAAAAAAAATGAAAGTGGTGGTGGTGGTATAGTAGGCCGACGGTCATGGGTGGGGATGGGGGGACCATTTGGCTTGGCATGGATAGTGGTACAAGATGATGTTTGCATGTTTGCTAGAAAGGTGCATGGAGTTAAAAGATGTAAGAATTAGTACACAAGAATGCTAGTAAATTTTTCTTAACACTTAATGGGTCTTGTCTTATATCTTAATGGACTCATAAGTCCAGTAAGATGGGCTCATTTACTAGTCCATTAACTTGAGTAGGTTGGGCCATGGAATTCCTAGTCCAATAAGGTGTTAAGCCCATGTGATTAACTAGTGTGCATTAATAAGACACTAAGCGTAATTAAGCAATCATCAAGCTAAGTAATTGTCATTAAGAAATAACAATTACGATTAAGTAGTCATAACACTCCAATTATGACAAAAGTTTAGCGTGTACCAAGTACGTATCTCGTTCTAAACGACTAGTGACACTAACGGTCATAAAAGCATTCGAGGATCAAGTTAAGTGATAAAGCAATTAATAACACGTTTTAAGATATTAACGAAAGTAATTAACATGAATAATGATTCCAGAATATTATCTAGCTCAGTACGCACAAATACATAGATTCGTGAAAAAAAATATAAAGCATAAATATAAGTTGAAAAAGTCGGGTCGTTACATTACCCACCTGTTAAAGAAAATTTCGTCTTGAAATTTTAAGCTGAGGTAGACGGCAGGGTCGGGAAGAGGTGAGGATATTTCGTCCTCGTTTAGAATTCCAACAGACTCGAACGATTGGAATCTTGCTTTGCTTCAAGGTCTTGACCTCGCAGTCCATGACCTCAATAGGTTCTTCCACGAAGTGGAGTTTATCATCAATCGTAAGCTCATCGAGAGGTATGACAAGTTCTGGTTTGGCAAGACACTTCTTCAGGTTTGATACGTGGAAAGTGTAGTGACCCGTCCTAATCTATCTGGACGAAGTCTTCAACAGTTGGTCCCATTCGAGGTTCTGACCTCTATATGCCATGAACGACTCCATGTAATATGAGCAAATGCACAGCGGAAGATTTCTTTCATACCTGAGAATAAACATGCTTTAAAGTGTCAACCAAAAGGTTGGTGAGTTCATAAGTTTATCATAAAACAATAAAATTCATCATTTTGATAGACCACAAGATTTAAATCCTGCATGGTACAAATGAGCCCGAATCCTATACCCACCTGTAATGTACATGCGATATCTTTTAAATAAAGTACACCTTTCTCGTGTACGAAACCATTTTTCATAAAAACATTTTTCATAAATCTTAGTAACCGTACACATATCTCGTGCACAAAAATAACATACACATAACATGTGTATAAAATCATTCTCTCAATACATAACATTCACTTTTCATTGCTTTCATAACTTGGCTTGGTAACCGACCTTAACATATAATGTGTGATGCCCCGTCCTAATCCATCTGAACGAAGTCATCAACATTTGATCCCAGAGCGATGATTGACTCCAAGTAATGTCCTTAAAAATGAGCAAATGCACAGCAGAAGATTTCTTTCATACCTGAGAATAAACATGCTTTAAAGTGTCAACCAAAAGGTTGGTGAGTTCATAGGTTTATCATAAAACAATAAAATTCATCATTTTAATAGACCACAAGATTTAAATGTCGCATGGTACAAATGGGCCCGAATCCTATACCCACTTGTAATGTACATGCTATATCTTTTAAATACAGTACATCTTTCTCGTGTACAAAACCATTTTCATAAATCATAGTAACCGTACACATATCTTGTGCACAAAATAACATACACATAACATGTGTATAAAATCATTCTCTCGATACATAACATTCATATCAACAGGTGGCAATTATCATGTCCACATAATTCAATGGTGGCAATTATCATGTCCACATAATTCAATGGTGGCAATTATCATGTTCACATAATTCAATAATAATCCGCAGAACTTCTGTCTGCAATATAATTCATTCGAGGAATGTTTTGTTTGTGTCTATCTCGTCAAACATTTATAAAAGCATTTCATGTATTCGCAGTTCAAAATATATTTCAAAATCATTTAATAAAGCAGTTGTAAAAGTAGCACATGTATTTTCAGTCCCAAAAAAAATGTAAAGAGTAAAAGGGAATCAAATGAACTCACGCATATAAATATTGTAAAACAGTTAATAGAGCATTTGCATGTATTCTCAGCCCAAAAATGTAAAGAGTAAAAAGGGAATCAAATGAAACTCACGCATCTAATTATTGTAAAACAGTTAATAAAACATTTGCATGTATTCTCAGCCCCAAAAATGTAAAGAGTAAAAGGGAGCAAATGAAACTCACCTAATGTATTTTGTAGTAAAAATACATATGACGACATTAAACAAGTGTAGGGTTGGCCTCGGATTCATGAACCTATATCATTCGTATATATATTAAAACATATAATCGTAATCGAGCAAATTTATATATATTTAGGTATGTATTAAGATTAATATTTATATATAATTTTATTAATACTTATAATAAATTATAATGCTTATTTAATATATAATTTAGTTAATGTTATATCAATATAAATAATATTATATCATAATATTAAGTATTATTAGTATACTTATGTTATAATATATTTTTATATAAATTTTCTTTTGTTTGTAACATAACAGTTATAATAATACAAGGATAAGTATAATATTGGTAATAATAATTTTAGTACTAATAATAATAATAATGATAATAATAATAATAATAATAGTTTTAATAAAAATGATAATAATGATAAGATAAAGGTGATAGTTTTTATAAAGATAACATTTTTATTAATAACGGTGATTTTAATAATAATGATAGTTTTAATAGAAATTTTAATAGTCATAATAATAATAATAATAACATAACTACCTCAAAAGAATAAGCTCCAAAAATAATTGTCATAGCTCGGGCTCGAACCCCAGACCTCTCGCTTACACATACACACCCCTAACCAACCATCTGTTTCGTGTCTGCCTTAATTAATTCGCTACCCACTTATATTTATCCTGCTATCTGACTCAGCCCAACCATAGCCAGTTGGGTCTCGGCCCAACAATACCAAAATACGACCCAACTATATAAAAGTCCATGTATGTGTTAAATTGGATCCATAAGCCCATGAATAACCAAAAAAAATTCCAGTTGAATTCTTTAATCGATTTAAACAAGAAACTGTACAGTGAATTAGCCAAATAGGGTTTCCGTTTCATCATCATTTATGAAATCAAGATATCATCATTCTAAAATCGTTCTACCCTAACTTATCATATCATCATCGTCATCCTTCCTATACATCACCTTTAATCATTTATATCATCATCAATGATTCGCTATCATTATGCATAATATAATACTGTCACCATCATCAATTTCATTATCTAACACTTTCATCTTCAGGTTCTCGTCTAACGGAATTAGGAACAAGATAGCAGCGACTAACCAGAGGTTGGAGATTGAAGCAATAGCAGTGCATGGTGGTGTGTTTAAGGTCAGAAGTTACAGCAGGAGATAATGGCAACGGTGGTGGTGTTTGGCCGTTTATTATCAACAGAAAACAAATAGGAATGAATGGGATTTCGGTGATAAGTGATGATGACCAACGAAACTGTATAGTAGTATTAATCGATAGTTTAATGAGACACATCATGCCCACTATTTCCTTTAATAATTTAAGTGGGGTTTATATATTAGGAATTGTCGGCCAGGAAATGATAATATGTCCCACTTGCTTATTTGATAAGATACTAGTAATATTCTATAACCAAGTTGACAATGCTTTACCCTTTTCATTTCATTTAAATGTTCAAGGCTTGTGGGTTGTGATTCGAAAGAAGAAAAAAAATAAGGATATAGCAGCAGCCGTCTTATGATCTAAAGTGTTGGGTTGTTTTGTTTTTGCGGTTTTCACGACAGGAAGACAGAATCTGCTGCAGTAAAATGAGTTTTCCTGATCATCGAACATTAATAGTATGATGGTTTGAGGGAGGCGGTGTTGGAGGGGGATGACATATGTTCTAGGACGGTGATGGGTGGTCTTTGGTTGCTCAAATAAACAAGGGAGTGAAGGTGGTTAATGGTGGTTCAATTAGAAAAGATCGTGCAGGCTATAGCAATGAACAATGGGTTAATTCAGGTAAGACCTATTTCGTGTACGCTAGTCAAGAGTGTGGATATATAGCGGGTGTAAGTGGAGATATACCTGTAGGTTGATTAAGGTGAAAGGTGATGCTCTAGTAGTGTTCTTGGTTATAACAGAGTTGAAGAAGAGAGATTAAAAAGAGAGAGAGAGAGAGAGAGAGAGAGAGATTAATAATAGAAAACACAATTGATTGAAGATGGTGACGGTTATCAAAGTTGGTTCACAAAGAAAGAAAGAATGGTTACTTCTTACTGAATGTGATCACTTGTTATTTAAGAATGCAGAGATTTAATTGAATAATTGGAGCAGACAAAAACAAGGAAAAAAAGAAAGTGACTTGCAACTGAATTGATTCTTGTGTCGATCGAATCAGAAAAAGGAAATAAGAACATATAGATATCAACAAAAATTTGATTGGAACTTGAAACAGAATTTTATTCTTTTATATATTAATATAGTTAATATTAATAATTAGTATTTATAAATATATTAATAATAATAATACTTTTAATATTATTAATAATACTAAAATTAATAATACTAATATTAATATCAAGTATGTTGATAATATTTAATAATAATTATATATATATATATATATATATATATATATATATATATATATATATATATATATATATATATATATATATATATATATATATATATATATATATATATATATATATATATATATATATATTGCACACAATTGTTCATGAATCGTCGGGAGTAGTCAAAGATCAATTGATATATGAAAATAGTTTAAAAATTTTGAGACTCAACATTACAGACTTAACTTATCGTGTCAAAATCATATAAAGATTAAGTTTAAATTTGATCGGAAATTTTCGGGTCACTACATAATGCACATCAATAATATCCCCAAAACAGAACATCTCGTCTGTATAATAATCATATAAACTTCGAAGTACTAAACACCACGCCCACTAGCTCTTTTGTCTAGTGAACATTCTGGGTGGGGGTGTTAAACCCGGTAGCTACCTTTAGGATTCGCGTGAATTAGGGCCATACCCGATTCTAATTCTTAGGTTACCAAACAATAATCAGGGGAAAAATATATTCATCAATTGGTGGTAATTATCATGTCCACATAATTCAAATGGTGGCAATTATCATGTCCACATAATTCAATGGTGGCAATTATCATGTCCACATAATTCATTCGAGAAATGTTTTGCTTGTGTCTATCTCGTCAAACATTTATAAAAGCAATTCATGTATTCTCAGTTCAAAATATATTTCAAAAGCATTTAATAAAGCAGTTGTAAAAACAGCGCATGTATTCTCAGTCCCAAAAATGTAAAGAGTAAAAGGGAGCAAATGAAACTCACGATACGATATTTTGTAGTAAAATATGCATACGACGGAATTGAACAAGGCAGGGTTGATCTCGGATTCACGAACCTATATCATTTGTATATATATTAAAACGTATAATATTAATCAGCTAAATTTATAGTGTATTAAGGCAAATGTCAATATATATTTTCATATTAATACTTATAATGATCTGTTATATTATGTATATGATATATGTAATTTAATAGATGTTATATTACTATAATAATATTATATTAGTTAAAAACATGTTATAATGTACTACTAGTATATTTATGATATAGGTAATGAATATATTTTGCATAAATAATACTTGTTGTAATAATAATAATAATAATAATAATAATAATAATAATAATAATAATAATAATAATAATAATAATAATAATAATAATAATAATAATAATAATAATAATGATAGTGGTATAGTATTAATAATTATAGTTATACCTCAAGAGGAAAGGCTTACAAAAATAAACTGCCTCAGTCCAGGATCGAACCCACGACCTGTTGCTCACTCGCTAACACCCCAAACCAGTTGAACCATTTCGCTTTTATAATATATAATGGAACCCGTTTATATTTAATCTGTTTCTTTCTGCTCAATTCAACATAAACAAGAAAGCACGGCCCAATCATGAATCAGGAAACACAAATAAAATTTATCACAGCCCATAATCAATTCATTGATAGACAAAGAACTCGGTTCATCATTGTAACAAAACTTTTGCTGTTAAACTTAAGTTGAATAACCTTTACGTGTTTTAAATCCCAAACAGAAATAGATATTGAGGGTGAAAGTTATCACATAAGCCATATCACTAACTATCATCATTATTCTTTCAACTTTCATCATCATTTTCATCTTAACACTAATCATCATATTCATTCTGAAAACCGTACCCACCATTGTCATCAACTCATCACTATCCTTGTTTTATGTTACCATCACCATAATCATTATCATTACTATACAGCGAATATCACATAATCATCATCATTTTACATGTATCATCCTATACATCATGCGCTATTATCATAATCAAAATCACTTAGCTTTCTAGTAATCTAAGAGTCTCGGCCCAACAGGAACTTCGTGAGCCCAAATTACATCAGTCCAACCGAAGAATAGTACATTGCCCAAGTAACAATAACGGCCTAAAAATAAGGAGTGACAACTCAATCAAAAGCCCGATAACAGGGTCCAATTCTCGTCTAGCCCAACAATACAAAAAAAAAAAAAAAAAAACTCTTAGCCCATCAATCCTAGCCATAATCCGTAAATAAAATGGGGGGTTTACGTACATGTGTTCTTGATTTATTTTAAACTAAATAACTTAGGCATGCTACTATCTTAATCATACCCCAAATAAAAAAATGAGATGTCAATTTAAGAGGCTATGTTGGTCTGCCATTAAAGTGTGAAATGTCCCGTTCTTATTGATTAAAAACGTTCCATATTAATTGATTTCGTTGCGAGGTTTTGACCTCTATATGAGACGTTTTTCAAAGACTGCATTCATTTTTAAAACAAACCATAACCTTTATTTCATAAATAAAGGTTTAAAAAGCTTTACGTAGATTATCAAATAATGATAATCTAAAATATCCTGTTTACACACGACCATTACATAATGGTTTACAATACAAATATGTTACATCGAAATCAGTTTCTTGAATGCAGTTTTTACACAATATCATACAAACATGGACTCCAAATCTTGACCTTATTTTAGTATGCAACAGCGGAAGCTCTTAATATTCACCTGAGAATAAACATGCTTTAAACGTCAACAAAAATGTTGGTGAGTTATAGGTTTAACCTATATATATCAAATTGTAACAATAGACCACAAGATTTCATATTTCAATACACATCCCATACATAGAGATAAAAATCATTCATATGGTGAACACCTGGTAACCGACAATAACAAGATGCATATATAAGAATATCCCCATCATTCCGGGACACCCTTCGGATATGATATAAATTTCGAAGTACTAAAGCATCCGGTACTTTGGATGGGGTTTGTTAGGCCCAATAGATCTATCTTTAGGATTCGCGTCAATTAGGGTGTCTGTTCCCTAATTCTTAGATTACCAGACTTAATAAAAAGGGGCATATTCGATTTCGATAATTCAACCATAGAATGTAGTTTCACGTACTTGTGTCTATTTTGTAAATCATTTATAAAACCTGCATGTATTCTCATCCCAAAAATATTAGATTTTAAAAGTGGGACTATAACTCACTTTCACAGATTTTTACTTCGTCGGGAAGTAAGACTTGGCCACTGGTTGATTCACGAACCTATAACAATATATACATATATATCAAAGTATGTTCAAAATATATTTACAGCACTTTTAATATATTTTGATGTTTTAAGTTTATTAAGTCAGCTGTCCTCGTTAGTAACCTACAACTAGTTGTCCACAGTTAGATGTACAGAAATAAATCGATAAATATTATCTTGAATCAATCCACGACCCAGTGTATACGTATCTCAGTATTGATCACAACTCAAACTATATATATTTTGGAATCAACCTCAACCCTGTATAGCTAACTCCAACATTCACATATAGAGTGTCTATGGTTGTTCCGAAATATATATAGATGTGTCAACATGATAGGTCGAAACATTGTATACGTGTCTATGGTATCTCAAGATTACATAATATACAATACAAGTTGATTAAGTTATGGTTGGAATAGATTTGTTACCAATTTTCACGTAGCTAAAATGAGAAAAATTATCCAATCTTGTTTTACCCATAACTTCTTCATTTTAAATCCGTTTTGAGTGAATCAAATTGCTATGGTTTCATATTGAACTCTATTTTATGAATCTAAACAGAAAAAGTATAGGTTTATAGTCGGAAAAATAAGTTACAAGTCGTTTTTGTAAAGGTAGTCATTTCAGTCGAAAGAACGACGTCTAGATGACCATTTTAGAAAACATACTTCCACTTTGAGTTTAACCATAATTTTTGAATATAGTTTCATGTTCATAATAAAAATCATTTTCTCAGAATAACAACTTTTAAATCAAAGTTTATCATAGTTTTTAATTAACTAACCCAAAACAGCCCGCGGTGTTACTACGACGGCGTAAATCCGATTTTACGGTGTTTTTCGTGTTTCCAGGTTTTAAATCATTAAGTTAGTATATCATATAGATATAGAACTTGTGTTTAGTTGATTTTAAAAGTCAAGTTAGAAGGATTAACTTTTGTTTGCGAACAAGTTTAGAATTAACTAAACTATGTTCTAGTGATTACAAGTTTAAACCTTCGAATAAGATAGCTTTATATGTATGAATCGAATGATGTTATGAACATCATTACTACCTTAAGTTCCTTGGATAAACCTACTGGAAAAGAGAAAAATGGATCTAGCTTCAACGGATCCTTGGATGGCTCGAAGTTCTTGAAGCAGAATCATGACACGAAAACAAGTTTAAGTAAGATCATCACTTGAAATAAGATTGTTATAGTTATAGAAATTGAACCAAAGTTTGAATATGATTATTACCTTGTATTAGAATGATAACCTACTGTAAGAAACAAAGATTTCTTGAGGTTGGATGATCACCTTACAAGATTGGAAGTGAGCTAGCAAACTTGAAAGTATTCTTGATTTTATGTAACTAGAACTTGTAGAATATATGAAGAACACTTAGAACTTGAAGATAGAACTTGAGAGAGATCAATTAGATGAAGAAAATTGAAGAATGAAAGTGTTTGTAGGTGTTTTTGGTCGTTGGTGTATGGATTAGATATAAAGGATATGTAATTTTGTTTTCATGTAAATAAGTCATGAATGATTACTCATATTTTTGTAATTTTATGAGATATTTCATGCTAGTTGCCAAATGATGGTTCCCACATGTGTTAGGTGACTCACATGGGCTGCTAAGAGCTGATCATTGGAGTGTATATACCAATAGTATATACATCTAAAAGCTGTGTATTGTACGAGTACGAATACGGGTGCATACGAGTAGAATTGTTGATGAAACTGAACGAGGATGTAATTGTAAGCATTTTTGTTAAGTAGAAGTATTTTGATAAGTGTATTGAAGTCTTTCAAAAGTGTATAAATACATATTAAAACACTACATGTATATACATTTTAACTGAGTCGTTAAGTCATCGTTAGTCGTTACATGTAAGTGTTGTTTTGAAACCTTTAGGTTAATGATCTTGTTAAATGTTGTTAACCCAATGTTTATAATATCAAATGAGATTTTAAATTATTATATTATCATGATATTATCATGTATGAATATCTCTTAATATGATATATATACATTAAATGTCTTTACAACGATAATCGTTACATATATGTCTCGTTTAAAAATCATTAAGTTAGTAGTCTTGTTTTTACATATGTAGTTCATTGTTAATATACTTTATGATATGTTTTCTTATCATAGTATCATGTTAACTATATATATATATCCATATATATGTCATCATATAGTTTTTACAAGTTTTAACGTTCGTGAATCACCGATCAACTTGGGTGGTCAATTGTCTATATGAAACATATTTCAATTAATCAAGTCTTAACAAGTTTGATTGCTTAACATGTTGGAAACATTTAATCATGTAAATATCAATCTCAATTAATATATATAAACATGGAATAGTTCGGGTCACTACAGTACCTACCCGTTAAATAAATTTCGTCCCGAAATTTTAAGCTGTTGAAGGTGTTGACGAATCTTCTGGAAATAGATGCGGGTATTTCTTCTTCATCTGATCTTCACGCTCCCAGGTGAACTCGGGTCCTCTACGAGCATTCCATCGAACCTTAACAATTGGTATCTTGTTTTGCTTAAGTCTTTTAACCTCACGATCCATTATTTCGACGGGTTCTTCGATGAATTGGAGTTTTTCGTTGATTTGGATTTCATCTAACGGAATAGTGAGATCTTCTTTAGCAAAACATTTCTTCAAATTCGAGACGTGGAAAGTGTTATGTACAGCCGCGAGTTGTTGAGGTAACTCAAGTCGGTAAGCTACTGGTCCGACACGATCAATAATCTTGAATGGTCCAATATACCTTGGATTTAATTTCCCTCGTTTACCAAATCGAACAACGCCTTTCCAAGGTGCAACTTTAAGCATGACCATCTCTCCAATTTCAAATTCTATATCTTTTCTTTTAATGTCAGCGTAGCTCTTTTGTCGACTTTGGGCGGTTTTCAACCGTTGTTGAATTTGGATGATCTTCTCGGTAGTTTCTTGTATAATCTCCGGACCCGTAATCTGTCTATCCCCCACCTCACTCCAACAAATCGGGGACCTGCACTTTCTACCATAAAGTGCTTCAAACGGCGCCATCTCAATGCTTGAATGGTAGCTGTTGTTGTAGGAAAATTCTGCTAACGGTAGATGTCGATCCCAACTGTTTCCGAAATCAATAACACATGCTCGTAGCATGTCTTCAAGCGTTTGTATCGTCCTTTCGCTCTGCCCATCAGTTTGTGGATGATAGGCAGTACTCATGTCTAGACGAGTTCCTAATGCTTGCTGTAATGTCTGCCAGAATCTTGAAATAAATCTGCCATCCCTATCAGAGATAATAGAGATTGGTATTCCATGTCTGGAGACGACTTCCTTCAAATACAGTCGTGCTAACTTCTCCATCTTGTCATCTTCTCTTATTGGTAGGAAGTGTGCTGATTTGGTGAGACGATCAACTATTACCCAAATAGTATCAAAACCACTTGCAGTCCTTGGCAATTTAGTGATGAAATCCATGGTAATGTTTTCCCATTTCCATTCCGGGATTTCGGGTTGTTGAAGTAGACCTGATGGTTTCTGATGCTCAGCTTTGACCTTAGAACACGTCAAACATTCTCCTACGTATTTAGCAACATCGGCTTTCATACCCGGCCACCAAAAATGTTTCTTGAGATCCTTGTACATCTTCCCCGTTCCAGGATGTATTGAGTATCTGGTTTTATGAGCTTCTCTAAGTACCATTTCTCTCATATCTCCAAATTTTGGTACCCAAATCCTTTCAGCCCTATACCGGGTTCCGTCTTCCCGAATATTAAGATGCTTCTCCGATCCTTTGGGTATTTCATCCTTTAAATTTCCCTCTTTTAAAACTCCTTGTTGCGCCTCCTTTATTTGAGTAGAAATGTTATTATGAATCATTATATTCATAGATTTTACTCGAATGGGTTCTCTATCCTTCCTGCTCAAGGCATCGGCTACCACATTTGCCTTCCCCGGGTGGTAACGAATCTCAAAGTCGTAATCATTCAATAATTCAATCCACCTACGCTGCCTCATATTCAGTTGTTTCTGATTAAATATGTGTTGAAGACTTTTGTGGTCGGTATATATAATACTTTTGACCCCATATAAGTAGTGCCTCCAAGTCTTTAATGCAAAAACAACCGCGCCTAATTCCAAATCATGCGTCGTATAATTTTGTTCGTGAATCTTCAATTGTCTAGACGCATAAGCAATCACCTTCGTTCGTTGCATTAATACACAACCGAGACCTTGCTTTGATGCATCACAATAAATCACAAAATCATCATTCCCTTCAGGCAATGACAATATAGGTGCCGTAGTTAGCTTTTTCTTCAATAACCGAAACGCTTTCTCTTGTTCATCATTCCATTCAAATTTCTTCCCTTTATGCGTTAATGCAGTCAAGGGTTTTGCTATTCTGGAAAAGTCTTGGATGAACCTTCTGTAGTAACCAGCTAGTCCTAAAAACTGGCGTATGTGTTTCGGAGTTTTCGGGGTTTCCCACTTTTCAACAGTTTCTATCTTTGCCGGATCCACCTTAATACCTTCTTTGTTCACTATGTGACCGAGGAATTGAACTTCTTCCAACCAAAATGCACACTTTGAAAACTTAGCGTACAATTCTTCCTTCCTCAATACTTCTAACACCTTTCTCAAATGTTCACCGTGTTCTTGGTCATTCTTTGAGTAAATAAGTATGTCATCAATGAAAACAATGACAAACTTGTCAAGGTATGATCCACACACTCGGTTCATAAGGTCCGTGAACACAGCTGGTGCATTAGTTAAACCAAACGGCATGACCATAAACTCGTAATGACCGTAACGTGTTCTGAAAGCAGTCTTTGGAATATCATCTTCTTTCACCCGCATTTGATGATACCCGGAACGTAAGTCAATCTTTGAATAAACAGACGAGCCTTGTAGTTGATCAAATAAGTCGTCGATTCTCGGTAGTGGGTAGCGGTTCTTGATGGTAAGTTTGTTCAACTCTCGGTAGTCGATACACAACCTGAATGTACCATCTTTCTTCTTGACAAACAAAACAGGAGCTCCCCACGGTGATGTGCTTGGTCGAATGAAACCACGCTCTAAAAGTTCTTGTAATTGGCTTTGCAGTTCTTTCATCTCGCTGGGTGCGAGTCTGTAAGGAGCACGAGCTATTGGTGCAGCTCCTGGTACAAGATCTATTTGAAATTCAACGGATCGATGTGGGGGTAATCCTGGTAATTCTTTCGGAAATACATCGGGAAATTCTTTTGCAATGGGAACATCATTGATGCTCTTTTCTTCAGTTTGTACTTTCTCGATGTGTGCTAGAACAGCATAGCAACCTTTTCTTATTAGTTTTTGTGCCTTCAAATTACTAATAAGATGTAGCTTCGTGTTGCCCTTTTCTCCGTACACCATTAAGGGTTTTCCTTTTTCTCGTATAATGCGAATTGCATTTTTGTAACAAACGATCTCCGCTTTCACTTCTTTCAACCAGTCCATACCGATTATCACATCAAAACTCCCTAACTCTACTGGTATCAAATCAATCTTAAATGTTTCGCTAACCAGTTTAATTTCTCGATTCCGACATATATTATCTGCTGAAATTAATTTACCATTTGCTAATTCGAGTAAAAATTTACTATCCAAAGGCGTCAATGGACAACTTAATTTAGCACAAAAATCTCTACTCATATAGCTTCTATCCGCACCCGAATCAAATAAAACGTAAGCAGATTTATTGTCAATAAGAAACGTACCCGTAACAAGCTCCGGGTCTTCCTGTGCCTCTACCGCATTAATATTGAAAACTCTTCCACGGCCTTGTCCATTCGTGTTCTCCTGGTTCGGGCAATTTCTAATAATGTGGCCTGGTTTTCCACATTTATAACAAACTACATTGGCATAACTTGCTCCGACACTACTTGCTCCGCCATTACTCGTTCCGACACCATTTGTTCCTTTCATTCTATTAACCCCTGGTCCGTAGACCTCACACTTCGCCGCGCTATGACCATTTCTTTTACACTTGTTGCAAAATTTGGTGCAGAACCCCGAGTGATTCTTTTCACACCTTTGGCATAGTTGCTTCTGATTGTTGTTGTTGTTGCGGTTATTATTGTTGTTGGGATGATTGTTGTAGTTGCTGTTGTTGTTGTTGTTGTTGTTGTTGGGCCGTTTGTTGTAGTTGCGATTGATGTTGCGATTGTTGGGATAATTGTTGCGATTATTGTTGTAATTGCTGTTGTTGTTGTATTGGTGATTCTTATCACCGTTTTCCTCCCACTTTCTTTTGACTTGCTTCACATTGGCCTCTTCAGCAGTCTGTTCTTTAATTCTTTCTTCAATCTGGTTCACTAGTTTGTGAGCCATTCTACATGCCTGTTGTATGGAGGCGGGCTCGTGTGAACTTATATCTTCTTGGATTCTTTCCGGTAATCCTTTCACAAACGCGTCGATCTTCTCTTCCTCATCTTCGAATGCTCCCGGACACAATAGGCACAATTCTGTGAATCGTCTTTCGTACGTGGTAATATCAAATCCTTGGGTTCGTAACCCTCTAAGTTCTGTCTTGAGCTTATTGACCTCGGTTCTGGGACGGTACTTCTCGTTCATCAAGTGCTTGAATGCTGACCACGGTAGTGCGTACGCATCATCTTGTCCCACTTGCTCTAGATAGGTATTCCACCATGTTAACGCAGAACCTGTGAAGGTATGCGTAGCGTACTTCACTTTGTCCTCTTCAGTACACTTACTTATGGCAAACACCGATTCAACCTTCTCGGTCCACCGTTTCAATCCGATCGGTCCTTCGGTTCCATCAAATTCCAAAGGTTTGCAGGCAGTGAATTCTTTGTAGGTGCATCCTACACGATTTCCTGTACTGCTAGATCCAAGGTTATTGTTGGTATGTAGCGCAGCCTGTACTGCGGCTATGTTTGAAGCTAGGAAAGTAAGGAATTCCTCTTCATTCATATTCACGGTGTGTCGAGTAGTCGGTGCCATTTCCTTCAAAATAGTTAAATGGAACAAGTTAATCATACAGAATATTAAGAGTAGTTAATAGTATTTCGTAGCATAATATGAACTCATTTATAAAAGCTTTTTCTTCATATTAGCGTTTTATAAGTTTAAATTCGGGTAGTACCTACCCGTTAAGTTCATACTTAGTAGCTAATATACAATTTAACTACTACAATTCTATATGAAAAACTGATTATAATAATATTTCGCGTTCAAACTTTTATACAATATTTTACAAACTTACAATACCGCTTATTTTACATAAAGCATGAAATATAGCACACAATAACTTTGATACAAGATAGTTGTGAAGACAATTCTAGCTAGTACACAAGTCGTTCAGCAAAGGTAATAAAGACACGTAATTCATACGTCCAGAAACAAGTCATGCATTCTGGTTTTACTAGGACTACTTCCCATCCTTGGTCTTGTGCAACATAACCGTTATGGCCGTTGATAAGACAGCGTGTTGTAACGTCGTCAAAGGGACGAGGGTTACGTAATGTCCAACAGTCCCGTAATAATCTAAAAACCTCATTTCTTACCCCAATTACCGACTCCGTCACTTGTGGAAACGTTTTGTTTAATAGTTGTAGCCCGATGTTCTTGTTCTCACTTTGGTGAGAAGCGAACATTACTAATCCGTAAGCATAACATGCTTCTTTATGTTGCATGTTAGCCGCTTTTTCTAAATCACGAAGTCCAATATTCGGATATATTGAGTCAAAATAATTTCTTAACCCGTTGCGTAAAATAGCATTTGGGTTCCCCGCAATATATGCGTCAAAGTAAACACATCGTAACTTATGGGTTTCCCAATGTGATATCCCCCATCTTTCAAACGAAAGTCTCTTATAAACCAAGACATTCTTGGAACGTTCTTCGAATGTCTTACAAACTGATCTCGCCTTAAATAGTTGTGCCGAAGAATTCTGGCCGACTCTAGACAAGATTTCATCAATCATGTCTCCGGGTAGGTCTCTTAAAATATTGGGTTGTCTATCCATTTTGTGTTTTTAAACTGTAAAATAGACAAGAGTTAGATTCATAAAAAAATACTTATTAATACAAGCAATTTTTACATATATCATAAAGCATAAGAACACTATATTCCATATATTACACCACACAAATACAACTATCTTATTCCGACTCGCTCGTTTCTTCTTCTTCGGTTTTGGTTCGTTTTGCCAAGTTTCTAGGGATATATGATGTTCCCCCAATACGAGCCGTCGTTGTCCACATTGGTTTAGAAAAACCTGGTGGTTTAGAGGTTCCCGGGTCATTGTTACAACTTAAGGACTTCGGGGGTTGACGATACATATAAAGTTCATCAGGGTTGGAATTAGATTTCTCTATTTTTATGCCCTTTCCCTTATTATTTTCTTTTGCCTTTTTAAATTCAGTTGGGGTAATTTCTATAACATCATCGGAATTCTCGTCGGAATCCGATTCATCGGAGAATTGGTAATCCTCCCAATATTTTGCTTCCTTGGCGGAAACACCATTGACCATAATTAACTTTGGTCGGTTGGTTGAGGATTTTCTTTTACTTAACCGTTTTATTATTTCCCCCACCGGTTCTATTTCTTCATCCGGTTCTGATTCTTCTTCCGGTTCCGATTCTTCTTCCGGTTCCGACTCTTCTTCCGGTTCCTCTTCGGGAACTTGTGAATCAGTCCACAAATCATTCCAATTTACATTTGACTCTTCATTATTATTAGGTGAGTCAATGGGACTTGTTCTAGAGGTAGACATCTATCACATAATATCAAACACGTTAAGAGATTAATATATCACATAATATTCATATGTTAAAAATAAATAGTTTCCAACAAAAATGTTAAGCAATCATTTTTAAAGAAAACACGGTCGAAGTCCAGACTCACTAATGCATCCTAACAAACTCGATAAGACACACTAATGCAAATTTTCTGGTTCTCTAAGACCAACGCTCGGATACCAACTGAAATGTCCCGTTCTTATTGATTAAAAACGTTCCATATTAATTGATTTCGTTGCGAGGTTTTGACCTCTATATGAGACGTTTTTCAAAGACTGCATTCATTCTTAAAACAAACCATAACCTTTATTTCATAAATAAAGGTTTAAAAAGCTTTACGTAGATTATCAAATAATGATAATCTAAAATATCCTGTTTACACACGACCATTACATAATGGTTTACAATACAAATATGTTACATCGAAATCAGTTTCTTGAATGCAGTTTTTACACAATATCATACAAACATGGACTCCAAATCTTGTCCTTATTTTAGTATGCAACAGCGGAAGCTCTTAATATTCACCTGAGAATAAACATGCTTTAAACGTCAACAAAAATGTTGGTGAGTTATAGGTTTAACCTATATATATCAAATTGTAACAATAGACCACAAGATTTCATATTTCAATACACATCCCATACATAGAGATAAAAATCATTCATATGGTGAACACCTGGTAACCGACAATAACAAGATGCATATATAAGAATATCCCCATCATTCCGGGACACCCTTCGGATATGATATAAATTTCGAAGTACTAAAGCATCCGGTACTTTGGATGGGGTTTGTTAGGCCCAATAGATCTATCTTTAGGATTCGCGTCAATTAGGGTGTCTGTTCCCTAATTCTTAGATTACCAGACTTAATAAAAAGGGGCATATTCGATTTCGATAATTCAACCATAGAATGTAGTTTCACGTACTTGTGTCTATTTTGTAAATCATTTATAAAACCTGCATGTATTCTCATCCCAAAAATATTAGATTTTAAAAGTGGGACTATAACTCACTTTCACAGATTTTTACTTCGTCGGGAAGTAAGACTTGGCCACTGGTTGATTCACGAACCTATAACAATATATACATATATATCAAAGTATGTTCAAAATATATTTACAGCACTTTTAATATATTTTGATGTTTTAAGTTTATTAAGTCAGCTGTCCTCGTTAGTAACCTACAACTAGTTGTCCACAGTTAGATGTACAGAAATAAATCGATAAATATTATCTTGAATCAATCCACGACCCAGTGTATACGTATCTCAGTATTGATCACAACTCAAACTATATATATTTTGGAATCAACCTCAACCCTGTATAGCTAACTCCAACATTCACATATAGAGTGTCTATGGTTGTTCCGAAATATATATAGATGTGTCAACATGATAGGTCGAAACATTGTATACGTGTCTATGGTATCTCAAGATTACATAATATACAATACAAGTTGATTAAGTTATGGTTGGAATAGATTTGTTACCAATTTTCACGTAGCTAAAATGAGAAAAATTATCCAATCTTGTTTTACCCATAACTTCTTCATTTTAAATCCGTTTTGAGTGAATCAAATTGCTATGGTTTCATATTGAACTCTATTTTATGAATCTAAACAGAAAAAGTATAGGTTTATAGTCGGAAAAATAAGTTACAAGTCGTTTTTGTAAAGGTAGTCATTTCAGTCGAAAGAACGACGTCTAGATGACCATTTTAGAAAACATACTTCCACTTTGAGTTTAACCATAATTTTTGAATATAGTTTCATGTTCATAATAAAAATCATTTTCTCAGAATAACAACTTTTAAATCAAAGTTTATCATAGTTTTTAATTAACTAACCCAAAACAGCCCGCGGTGTTACTACGACGGCGTAAATCCGGTTTTACGGTGTTTTTCGTGTTTCCAGGTTTTAAATCATTAAGTTAGTATATCATATAGATATAGAACTTGTGTTTAGTTGATTTTAAAAGTCAAGTTAGAAGGATTAACTTTTGTTTGCGAACAAGTTTAGAATTAACTAAACTATGTTCTAGTGATTACAAGTTTAAACCTTCGAATAAGATAGCTTTATATGTATGAATCGAATGATGTTATGAACATCATTACTACCTTAAGTTCCTTGGATAAACCTACTGGAAAAGAGAAAAATGGATATAGCTTCAACGGATCCTTGGATGGCTCGAAGTTCTTGAAGCAGAATCATGACACGAAAACAAGTTTAAGTAAGATCATCACTTGAAATAAGATTGTTATAGTTATAGAAATTGAACCAAAGTTTGAATATGATTATTACCTTGTATTAGAATGATAACCTACTGTAAGAAACAAAGATTTCTTGAGGTTGGATGATCACCTTACAAGATTGGAAGTGAGCTAGCAAACTTGAAAGTATTCTTGATTTTATGTAACTAGAACTTGTAGAATATATGAAGAACACTTAGAACTTGAAGATAGAACTTGAGAGAGATCAATTAGATGAAGAAAATTGAAGAATGAAAGTGTTTGTAGGTGTTTTTGGTCGTTGGTGTATGGATTATATATAAAGGATATGTAATTTTGTTTTCATGTAAATAAGTCATGAATGATTACTCATATTTTTGTAATTTTATGAGATATTTCATGCTAGTTGCCAAATGATGGTTCCCACATGTGTTAGGTGACTCACATGGGCTGCTAAGAGCTGATCATTGGAGTGTATATACCAATAGTACATACATCTAAAAGCTGTGTATTGTACGAGTACGAATACGGGTGCATACGAGTAGAATTGTTGATGAAACTGAACGAGGATGTAATTGTAAGCATTTTTGTTAAGTAGAAGTATTTTGATAAGTGTATTGAAGTCTTTCAAAAGTGTATAAATAC
Organism: Rutidosis leptorrhynchoides; assembly: GCF_046630445.1. Lineage (NCBI taxonomy): Eukaryota > Viridiplantae > Streptophyta > Magnoliopsida > Asterales > Asteraceae > Rutidosis > Rutidosis leptorrhynchoides. Next base: position 335,442,623 of record NC_092336.1, on the reverse strand, counting down.
ATATTAAAACACTACATGTATATACATTTTAACTGAGTCGTTAAGTCATCGTTAGTCGTTACATGTAAGTGTTGTTTTGAAACCTTTAGGTTAATGATCTTGTTAAATGTTGTTAACCCAATGTTTATAATATCAAATGAGATTTTAAATTATTATATTATCATGATATTATCATGTATGAATATCTCTTAATATGATATATATACATTAAATGTCTTTACAACGATAATCGTTACATATATGTCTCGTTTAAAAATCATTAAGTTAGTAGTCTTGTTTTTACATATGTAGTTCATTGTTAATATACTTTATGATATGTTTTCTTATCATAGTATCATGTTAACTATATATATATATCCATATATATGTCATCATATAGTTTTTACAAGTTTTAACGTTCGTGAATCACCGATCAACTTGGGTGGTCAATTGTCTATATGAAACATATTTCAATTAATCAAGTCTTAACAAGTTTGATTGCTTAACATGTTGGAAACATTTAATCATGTAAATATCAATCTCAATTAATATATATAAACATGGAAAAGTTCGGGTCACTACAAAGTGTACTAATCCCACTTGCATATACAATAATATTGTGTAATATAGTATACCTTATCCAATCTGACAACTTTAATAAAGTTAACGTTCATCACTCTTATCAATTTTGTTAAAATGCCCGACAGAAAAACGGTAACACAAGCATTTCTTTGTGGGTTTCGGTTTAGAGGTTCATGGTAACAGAAAAATTAGTGGCGTTTAAAATAACAACAAAGACAGCAACAAAGGTACAGGCAAGAAGTGGTAGTATTGGGTGGTTAAATGGGTTTTAATTAAGGTGATGGTTGATAGGTGTTGTTTGAGTAAGAAGAAAAAGAGCATGCGAGCTGGTTTGCAGCAGTAAAAAAAAATATATAGTGATCTTGTTCGTGATGGTGGCTGTGAGATGATGGATGGGAGTGTGTTAGAAAATGACCGATGGTTTGTGGTGGTGGTGGAGAATGAAAGATGGTGGTGAGGGTCTGTGTAGTGACCCGAACTTTTCCATGTTTATATATATTAATTGAGATTGATATTTACATGACTAAATGTTTCCAACGTGTTAAGCAATTAAACTTGTTAAGACTTGATTAAATAAAATAAGTTTCATATAGACAATTGATCACCCAAGTTGACCGACGATTCACGAACGTTACAAAATTGTAAAAACTACATGTTGTGGTATATATAGACATATATATGGTTGACATAAGATTATGATGAGTAAGTATCTCACTAAGTATATTAACAATGTGTGATATACATAAGAAATGAGATTACTAAGTTAAGAAACTCGAAATGATATATATAACGATTATCGTTATGATAACGTCTACTAAATACATATGTATCATATTAAGATATTGATACACTATATTTAACATGATAAAATGATATTTAAATATATCATTAAGTGTGTTAACAATGAACTACATATGTAAAAACAAGACTACTAACTCAAGAATTACGAAACGAGACTTATATGTAACGATTATCGTTGTAATGATATTTTAATGTATATATCATATTAAGAGATATTCATACATCATAATATCATGATAATACAATAATTTAACATCTCATTTGATATAATAAACATTGGGTTAACAACATTAATTGAGATCGTTAACTTAAAGGTTTCAAAACAACACTTACATGTAACGACTAACGAAGACTTAACGACTCCATTAGAATGTATATACATGTTGTGTTTTGATATGTATTCTTACACTTTTGAAAGACTTCAGGAAACATATCAAAGTACTTCTACTTAACAAAAATGCTTACAATTACATCCTCGTTCAGTTTCATCAACAATTCTACTCGCATGCACCCGTATTCGTACTCGTACAATACACAGCTTTTAGATGTATGTACTATTGGTATATACACTCCAATGATCAGCTCTTAGCAGCCCATGTGAGTCACCTAATACATGTGGGAACCATCATTTGGAAACTAGCATGAAATATCTCATAAAATTACAAAAATATTAGTAATCATTCATGACTTATTTACATGAAAACAAAATTACATATACTTTATATCTAATCCATATATCAACGACCAAAAACACCTACAAACACTTTCATTCTTCAATTTTCTTCATCTAATTGATCTCTCTCAAGTTCCATCTTCAAGTTCTAAGTGTTCTTCATAAATTCCATAAGTATAGTTTCATAAAAATCAAGAATACTTCCAAGTTTGCAAGTCTACTTCCAAGCTTTCTAATCCATTCCAAGTAATCATCTAAGATCAAGGAACCTTTGTTATTTACAGTAGGTTATCTTTCTAATTCAAGGTAATATTCATATTCAAACTTTGATTCAATTTCTACAACTATAACAATCTTATTTCGACGGAGTTAAAGTATGTTTTTCAAAATGGTCATCAAGATGTCGTTCTTTCAACGGAAATGACTACCTCTTTAGTAATTGACATGTAACTTAAATTTTCGACAATAAACCTATACTTTTTCTGTTTGGATTCTTAAATTAGAGTTCAATATGAAACCATAGCAATTTGATTCACTCAAAACGGAGTTAAAATGAAGAAGTTATGGGTAAAACAAGATTGGATATTTTTGATCTTTTTAGCTACGGGAAATGTTTAACAAATCTATACAAATCATATCCTAGCTAACTTATATTGTATTATACATGTATTCTACTATATTATGTAATCTTAGGATACCATAGACACGTATGCAAATGTTTTGACATATCATATCGACCCATGTATATATATTATTTGGAACAACCATAGACACTCTATATGCAGTAATGTTGGAGTTAGCTATACAAGGTTGAGGTTGATTCCAAAAATATATATACTTTAAGTTGTGATCTAGCCTGAGACGTGTATACACTGGGTCGTGGATTGATTCAAGATAATATATATTGATTTATTTCTGTACATCTAACTGTGGACAACTAGTTGTAGGTTACTAACGAGGACAGCTGACTTAATACACTCAAATCTTTAAAACATAATAAAAATGGTTGTAATTATATTTTGATCATACTTTGATATATATGTACATATTTGTATAGGTTCGTGAATCGATCCGTGGCCAAGTCTTATTTCCGAGGAAGGAAATATCTGTGAAAGTGAGTTATAGTCCCACTTTTAAAATCTAATATTTTTGGAATGAGAATACATGCAGGTTTTATAAATGATTTACAAAATAGACACAAGTACGTGAAACTACATTCTATGGTTGAATTATCGAAATCGAATATGCCTCTTTTTATTAAGTCTGGTAATCTAAGAATTAGGGAACAGACACCCTAATTGATGCGAATCCTAAAGATAGATCTATTGGGCCTAACAAACCCCATCCAAAGTACCGGATGCTTTACTACTTTGAAATTTATATCATATCCGAAGGGTGTCCCAAAATGATGGGGATATTCTTATATATGCATCTTGTTAATGTCGGTTACTAGGTGTTCACCATATGAATGATTTTTATCTTTATTAATGGGATGTGTATTGAAATATTAAATCTTGTGGTCTATTGTTACGATTTGATATATATAGGTTAAACCTATAACTTACCAACATTTTTGTTGACGTTTAAAGCATGTTTATTCTCAGGTGTATACTAAGAGCTTCCGCTGTTGCATACTAAAATAAGGAAAAGATTTGGAGTTCATGTTTGTATGATATTGTGTAAAAACTGCATTCAAGAAACATATGTCGATGTAATATATTTCTATTGTAAACCATTATGTAATGGTCGTGTGTAAACAGTATATTTTAGATTATCATTATTTGATAATCTACGTAATGTTTTAAAACCTTTATTAATAAAATAAAGGTTATGGTTGTTTTAAAAATGAATGCAGTCTTTGAAAAAAGTCTCATATAGAGGTCAAAACCTCGCAACGAAATCAATTAATATGGAACGTTTATAATCAATATGAACGGGACATTTCAGTCTGTTTGAACAACAATAACACAACAAGGGTTTCGGTTCTTGCCTTGTTCAAATGATGTCAAAAACGAGTAGTAGCAGGTTGTAAGTAGGTTACATCGATGATGGTTTGTGTTTGAGTCGATTCAGAAACAACAACAATAACCGTGATAACTACAAGAGATGTTGGTTCACTGTTGTGATGGTAGATGGTTAGTTTGTGAGATGATGATTTGCAGGCGAAAGAGAGAAGAGATAGAGGATATAAGGTTGTGGTAGGTGAAGGTTCAATTAATTAGTAGGAAAAGAGTGTCGTGTGTATGTAAATATATTAGAATCTTATGTTAAATAATATTAATTATAATTATAATAACATGTGTTCTTAAAAGAAGAAAAATAAAATAATATAATAATATTAACAGTGCATTAATTGAATCCAGCTGCCATTCTCTTGTTTATGTGTACCGACAGAATTTCAGAGATTTATATTGTGTCAATTGCTAAACAGTTAGTACATAAAAGTCTTCCTAAAAATCCCAAATTTTTAGCTTAAGTATATTTAATTATTTCAGTCATTAACTGTTTGAAACTTGATCAAAAAGGTTCATTAATTATTTATTTTCTGTTCCAATTAATATGTACCGAGTACTAAAATCTAAACTAAAAAGGTAAAAATATTTTTATCAACCCTAAAATCTTCGTAATAGATTTACAGTTCAACTTTTATTTTTAATCTACATAAACTCGTATTAGATCTATATGAACACTAACGAAATATCAACCGAGTATCACAGACATTTACTATTTGGCTCGAAATCATTTATTTTCAATATACTTTCTATAAATAGTTTTAAATACAAGTTTTATTACTTAAATAAATATATTAATTGTATATCTTTAAACAATTAAATTTATTATATTATTATATATTTACAAGTATTATTCATATATATACATATATCTATATATTACTACGTATATTATTTTACATGTTTATCTATAACACCAATGAATATATTAGTTTGTTAATATTTTTACTATAATTATTTATATATAATTATTTATATATACATTTCTATTTACAATTAATTGTTCGTGAATCGTCGAAGCTGGTCGAGGTCAATCGAATATATGAAACAGTTCAAAAATTTTTGAGACTCAGTTTAACAGACTTTGCTTATCGTGTCGAAATCATAATAATATTAGATTTAAATTTGATCAGAAATTTCCGGGTCGTCACAGTACCTACCCGTTAAAGAAATTTCGTCCTGAAATTTGAGTGAGGTGGTCATGGTTAACAATAAAAATATTTTCATGACGAATATGAGTTGATAAATAGAGTTTTATCATTAATGAGTAATGTAGATAAAACGATTTGGTTACTTGAAGCGTATGGATGAAGCTGTCACAAAAGAATGAAATAAGGTAATAAAGTTTCGTCTTAACTTTTGACGTAGTAATAGTTGACTTCCAGAATTTAAGGAATTTTAAAGAAATCTTCTAATCAGAAGGAAAATGTAATAGCATGATTAATTAGCAGACTGTTGGAATCACGGTAAGGATAGAACTATTAAGAAAATAAATGAAAGAGTTATGAAACATGGCACATGATGAGGGCATGATCTGTGAACCATCATCACGTTCCATTAGAAACTCAGCATGACTTACTGTAATATAATCTCGTTGGCCGGGCGTCATTATATTATACTAACCCATGCTTCAATTCCCAACACTTCTCCACCATTCATTCATAATTTATACTTAGATTTTACAGAAGTTTCTAATATAATGGAATACAGAAAACACGAAGGGGTAGATAATTTCGGAATAGAATATTTATGAAAATATCCTCAGAAATATCGAAGATATTTATGATGATATTTTGGAATTTCTAAGTTCGAAGGTTGATGAAGAAAAATTTTCCGCAAGATTTTAACATGACTTCGGAGTAAGATATTATCTAAAGATTTCATCGGATCCAGAATTACCTGGATTATTTGAATATAGGTTTTGATCTGTGTATTTTTCCTTGGTCTCCTTCATGGTTAGCTCAATCCATTTTTCAGTACCAAATTTTCTATCGAGCGTTCCCAACATTCCATTCTTATTATTAAACTTTTGGCCGTTTAGACCATCTATGATTTTGCTGTTTCCTATGCATTTAATGCTACCATATCTGAATCATCAGTTATCAATCCGAGGAGATTTCAAGAGAATTGTGTTTTTAGATGATTTAAATGCTGATGGTAGTATGGTGAAATATAAAAGGTTCTCTGGTAACAATAAATGAGCACGCGTATAAAATGTCCCGTTCTTATTGATTAAAAACGTTCCATATTAATTGATTTCGTTGCGAGGTTTTGACCTCTATATGAGACGTTTTTCAAAGACTGCATTCATTTTAAAACAAACCATAACCTTTATTTCATCAATAAAGGTTTAAAAAGATTTACGTAGATTATCAAATAATGATAATCTAAAATATCCTGTTTACACACGACCATTACATAATGGTTTACAATACAAATATGTTACAACAAAATAAGTTTCTTGAATGCAGTTTTTACACAATATCATACAAGCATGGACTCCAAATCTCGTCCTTATTTAAGTATGCAACAGCGGAAGCTCTTAATATTCACCTGAGAATAAACATGCTTTAAACGTCAACAAAAATGTTGGTGAGTTATAGGTTTAACCTATATATATCAAATCGTAACAATAGACCACAAGATTTCATATTTCAATATACATCCCATACATAGAGATAAAAATCATTCATATGGTGAACACCTGGTAACCGACATTAACAAGCTGCATATATAAGAATATCCCCATCATTCCGGGACACCCTTCGGATATGATATAAATTTCGAAGTACTAAAGCATCCGGTACTTTGGATGGGGTTTGTTAGGCCCAATAGATCTATCTTTAGGATTCACGTCAATTAGAGTGTCTGTTCCCTAATTCTTAGATTACCAGACTTAATAAAAAGGGCATATTCGATTTCGATAATTCAACCACAGAATGTAGTTTCACATACTTGTGTCTATTTTGTAAATCATTTATAAAACCTGCATGTATTCTCATCCCAAAAATATTAGATTTTAAAAGTGGGACTATAACTCACTTTCACAGTTTTTTTACTTCGTTGGGAAGTATGACTTGGCCACTGGTCGATTCACGAACCCATAACAAATATGTACATATATATCAAAGTATGTTCAAAATATATTTACAACACTTTTAATACATTTTGATGTTTTAAGTTTATTAAGTCAGCTGCCCTCGTTAGTAACCTACAACTAGTTGTCCACAGTTAGATGTACAGAAAATAAATTGATATATATATTATCTTGAATCAATCCACGACCCAGTGTATACATATCTCAGTATTGATCACAACTCAAATTATATATATTTTGGAATCAACCTCAACCCTGTATAGCTAACTCTAACATTCACATATAGAGTGTCTATGGTTGTTCCAAAATATATATAGATGTGTCGACATGATAGGTCGAAACATTGTATACGTGTCTATGGTATCTCAAGATTACATAATATACAATACAAGTTGATTAAGTTATGGTTGGAATAGATTTGTTACCAATTTTCACGTAGCTAAAATGAGTAGTTTTTACCAATTTTGTTTTGCTCGCCATTTCTTCGTTTCTAATCCGTTTTGAGTGATTTAAGCGGCCACAGTTTCGTATTGAACTTGAATTTATGAAACTAAATAGAAAAGGTATAGTTTATAGTCGGAAATACAAGTTACAAGTCGTTTTTGAAAGAGGTAGTCATTTCCGTCGAAAGAACGACATCTTGATGACTGTTTTAAAAAACATACTTTCACTTTGAGTTTAACTATGATTTTTGGATATGGTTTCATGTTCATAAGAAAAATCATTTTCCCAGAAGTATAGCTTTTAAATCAAAGTTTTTCATAGTTTTTAATTATCCAAACCAAAATAGCCCCCGGTTGTAACTACGACGGCGTAAATCCGGTTTTATGGTATTTATCGTGTTTTCGGGTTTTAAATCATTAAGTTAGCATATCATATAGATATAGATCATGTGTATAGTTGATTTTAAAAGTGTATTTAGAAGGATTAACTTTATTTGCGAACAAGTTTAGAATTAACTAAACTATGTTCTAGTGATTACAAGTTTACCACTTCGAATATGATAGCTTTTTATGTATGAATCGAATGATGTTATGAACATCATTACTACCTTAAGTTCCTTGGATAAACCTACTGGAAAAGAGAAAAATGGATCTAGCTTCAACGGATCCTTAGATGGCTCGAAGTTCTTGAAGCAGAATCATGACACGAAAACAAGTTCAAGTAAGATCATCACTTGAAATAAGATTGTTATAGTTATAGAAATTGAACCAAAGTTTGAATATGATTATTACCTTGTATTAGAATGATAACCTACTGTAAGAAATAAAGATTTCTTGAGGTTGGATGATCAACTTACAAGATTGGAAGTAAGCTAGCAAACTTAGAAGTATTCTTGATTTTATGTAACTAGAACTTGTAGAATTTATGAAGAACACTTAGAACTTGAAGATAGAACTTGAGAGAGATCAATTAGATGAAGAAAATTTAAGAATGAAAGTGTTTGTAGGTGTTTTTGGTCGTTGGTGTGTGGATTAGATATAAAGGATATGTAATTTTGTTTTCATGTAAATAAGTCATGAATGATTACTCATATTTTTGTAATTTTATGAGATATTTCATGCTAGTTGCCAAATGATGGTTCCCACATGTGTTAGGTGACTCACATTGGCTACTAAGAGCTGATCATTGGAGTGTATATACCAATAGTACATACATCTAAAAGCTGTGTATTGTACGAGTACGAATACGGGTGCATACGAGTAGAATTGTTGATGAAACTGAACGAGGATGTAATTGTAAGCATTTTTGTTAAGTGGAAGTATTTTGATAAGTGTCTTGAAGTCTTTCAAAAGTGTATGAATACATATTAAAACACTACATGTATATACATTTTAACTGAGTCGTTAAGTCATCGTTAGTCGTTACATGTAACTGTTGTTTTGAAACCTTTAGGTTAACGATCTTGTTAAATGTTGTTAACCCATTGTTTATTAAATCAAATGAGATGTTAAATTATTACATTATCATGATATCATGATGTATTAATATATCTTAATATGATATATATATACATTAAATGTCGTTACAACGATAATCGTTACATATATGTCTCGTTTCAAAATCATTAAGTTAGTAGTCTTGTTTTTACATATGTAGTTCATTGTTAATATACTTAATCATATGTTTACTTATCATAATATCATGTTAACTATATATATATATATATATATATATATATATATATATATATATATATATATATATATATATATATATATATATATATCCATATATATGTCATCATATAGTTTTTACAAGTTTTAACGTTCGTGAATCATCGGTCAACTTGGGTGGTCAATTGTCTATATGAAACCTATTTCAATTAATCAAGTCTTAACAAGTTTGATTGCTTAACATGTTGGAAACACTTAATCATATAAATATCAATTTCATTTAATATATATATAAACATGGAAAAGTTCGGGTCACTACAGTACCTACCCGTTAAATAAATTTCGTCCCGAAATTTTAAGCAGTTGGAGGTGTTGACGTATCTTCTGGAAATAAGTGCGGGTATTTCTTCTTCATCTGGTCTTCTAGTTCCCAGGTGAACTCGGGTCCTCTACGAGCATTCCATCAAACCTTAACAATTGGTATCTTGTTTTGCTTAAGTCTTTTAACCTCACGATCCATTATTTCGACGGGTTCTTCGATGAATTAAAGTTTTTCGTTGATTTGGATTTCATCTAACGGAATAGTGAGATCTTCTTTAGCAAAACATTTCTTCAAATTCGAGACGTGGAAAGTGTTATGTACAGCCGCGAGTTGTTGAGGTAACTCAAGTCGGTAAGCTACTGGTCCGACACGATCTATAATCTTGAATGGTCCAATATACCTTGGATTTAATTTCCCTCATTTACCAAATCGAACAACACCTTTCCAAGGTGCAACCTTAAGCATGACCATTTCTCCAATTTCAAATTCTATATCTTTTCTTTTAATGTCGGCGTAGCTCTTTTATCGACTTTGGGCGGTTTTCAACCGTTGTTGAATTTGGATGATCTTCTCGGTAGTTTCTTGTATTATCTCCGGACCCGTAATCTGTCTATCCCCCACTTCACTCCAACAAATCGGAGACCTACACTTTCTATCATAAAGTGCTTCAAACGGAGCCATCTCAATGCTGGAATGGTAGCTATTGTTGTAGGAAAATTCTGCTAACGGTAGATGTCTATCCCAACTGTTTTCGAAATCAATAACACATGCTCGTAGCATGTCTTCAAGCGTTTGTATCATCCTTTCGCTCTGCCCATCAGTTTGTGGATGATAGGCAGTACTCATGTCTAGACGAGTTCCTAATGCTTGCTGTAATGTCTGCCAGAATCTTGAAATAAATCTGCCATCCCTATCAGAAATAATAGAGATTGGTATTCCATGTCTGGAGACGACTTCCTTCAAATACAGTCGTGCTAACTTTTTCATCTTGTCATCTTCTCTTATTGGCAGGAAGTGTGCTGATTTGGTGAGACGATCAACTATTACCCAAATAGTATCAAAACCACTTGCAGTCCTTGGAAATTTAGTGATGAAATCCATGGTAATGTTTTCCCATTTCCATTCCGGTATTTCGGGTTGTTGAAGTCGACCTGATGGTTTCTGATGCTCCGCTTTGACCTTAGAGCACGTCAAACATTCCCCTACGTATTTAGAAACATCGGCTTTCATACCTGGCCACCGAAAATGTTTCTTGAGATCCTTGTATATCTTCCCCGTTCCAGGATGTATTGAGTATCTAGTTTTATGAGCTTCTCTAAGTACCATTTCTCTCATATCTCCAAATTTTGGTACCCAAATTCTTTCAGCCCTATACCGGGTTCCGTCTTCCCGAATATTAAGATGTTTCTCCGATCCTTTGGGTATTTTCTCCTTTAAATTTCCCTCTTTTAAAACTCCTTGTTGCGCCTCCTTTATTTGAGTAGTAAGGTTATTGTGAATCATTATATTCATAGATTTTACTATAATGGGTTCTCTGTCCTTCCTGCTCAAGGTGTCGGCTACCACATTTGCCTTCCCCGGGTGGTAACGAATCTCAAAGTCGTAATCATTCAACAATTCAATCCACCTACGCTGCCTCATATTCAGTTGTTTCTGATTAAATATGTGTTGAAGACTTTTGTGGTCGGTATATATAATACTTTTAACCCCATATAAGTAGTGCCTCCAAGTCTTTAATGCAAAAACAACCGCGCCTAATTCCAAATCATGCGTTGTATAATTTTGTTCGTGAATCTTCAATTGTCTAGACGCATAAGCAATCACCTTCGTTCGTTGCATTAATACACAACCGAGACCTTGCTTTGATGCGTCACAATAAATCACAAAATCATCATTCCCTTCAGGCAATGACAATATAGGTGCCGTAGTTAGCTTTTTCTTCAATAACTGAAACGCTTTCTCTTGTTCATCCTTCCATTTAAATTTCTTCCCTTTATGCGTTAATGCAGTCAAGGGTTTTGCTATTCTGGAAAAGTCTTGGATGAACCTTCTGTAGTAACCAGCTAGTCCTAAAAACTGGCGTATGTGTTTCGGAGTTTTCGGGGTTTCCCACTTTTCAACAGTTTCTATCTTTGCCAGATCCACCTTAATACCTTCTTTGTTCACTATGTGACCGAGGAATTGAACTTCTTCCAATCAAAATGCACACTTTGAAAACTTAGCGTACAATTCTTCCTTCCTCAATACTTCTAACACCTTTCTCAAATGTTCACCATGTTCTTGGTCATTCTTTGAGTAAATAAGTATGTCATCAATGAAAATAATGACAAACTTGTCAAGGTATGGTCCACACACTCGGTTCATAAGGTCCATGAACACAGCTAGTGCATTAGTTAAACCAAACGGCATGACTATAAACTCGTAATGACCGTAACGTGTTCTAAAAGCAGTCTTTGGAATATCATCTTCTTTCACCCGCATTTGATGATACCCGGAACGTAAGTCAATCTTTGAATAAACAGATGAGCCTTGTAGTTGATCAAATAAGTCGTCGATTCTTGGTAGTGGGTAGCGGTTCTTGATGGTAAGTTTGTTCAACTCTCGGTAGTTGATACACAACCTGAATGTACCATCTTTCTTCTTGACAAACAAAACAGGAGCTTCCCACGGTGATGTGGTTAGTTGAATGAAACCACTCTCTAAAAGTTCTTGTAATTGGCTTTGCAGTTCTTTCATCTCACTGGGTACGAGTCTGTAAGGAGCACGAGCTATTGGTGTAGCTCCTGGTACAAGATCTATTTGAAATTCAACGGATCGATGTGGTGGTAGTCCCGTTAATTCTTTCAGAAATACATCGGGAAATTCTTTTGCGATAAAAACATCATTGATGCTCTTTTCTTCAGTTTGTACTTTCTCAACATGTGCTAGAATAGCATAGCAACCTTTTCTTATTAGTTTTTGTGCCTTCAAATTACTAATAAGATGTAGCTTCGTGTTGTCCTTTTCTTCGTACACCATTAAGGGTTCTCCTTCTTCTCGTACAATGCGAATTACATTTTTGTAACATACAATCTCTGCTTTCATCTTCTTCAGCCAGTCCATGCCAACTATTACATCAAAACTCCCTAACTCTACTGGTATCAAATCAATCTTAAATATTTCGCTACTCTGTTTAATTTCTCGATTCTGGCATATATTATCTGCTGAAATTAATTTACCGTTTGCTAATTCGAGTAAAAATTTACTATCCAACGACGTTAATGGACAACTTAATTTAGCACAAAAATCTTTACTCATATAGCTTCTATCCGCACCCGAATCAAATAAAATATAAGCAGATTTATTGTCAATAAGAAACGTACCCGTAACAAGCTCCGGGTCTTCCTGTGCCTCTGCTGCATTAATATTGAAAACTCTTCCGTGGCCTTGTCCATTCGTGTTCTCCTGGTTCGGGCAATTTCTAATAATGTGGCCCGGTTTTTCACATTTATAACAAACTACATTGGCATAACTTGCTCCGACACTACTTGCTCCACCATTACTCGTTTCGACACCATTTGTTCCTTTCGTTTTGTTAACTCCTGGTCCGTAGACCTCACACTTCACCGCGCTATGACCATTTCTTTTACACTTGTTGCAAAATTTGGTGCAGAACCCCGAGTGATACTTATCACACCTTTGGCATAGCTGCTTCTGATTGTTGTTATTGTTGCGGTTATTATTGTTGTTAGGATGATTGTTGTAGTTGCTGCTGCTGCTGCTGTTGTTGTAGTTGCTGCTGCTGCTGCTGCTGCTGCTGTTGTTGTTGTTGTTGTTGTTGTTGTTGTTGCTGCTGCTGAAGCTGCTGCTGCTGCTGCTGCTGCTGCTGTTGTTGTTGTTGTTGTTGTTGTTGTTGGGCCATTTGTTGTAGTTGCGATTGACGTTGCGATTGTTGGGATAGTTGCTGCGATTATTATTGTAATTGCTGTTGTTGTTGTATTGGTGATTCTTATCACCGTTTTCCTCCCACTTTCTTTTGACTTGCTTCACATTGGCCTCTTCAGCCGTCTGTTCTTTAATTCTTTCCTCAATCTGGTTCACTAGTTTGTGAGCCATTCTACATGCCTGTTGTATGGAGGCGGGCTCGTGTGAACTTATATCTTCTTGGATTCTTTCCGGTAATCCTTTCACAAATGCGTCGATCTTCTCTTCCTCATCCTCGAACGCTCCCGGACACAATAGGCATAATTCTGTGAATCGTCTTTCATACGTGGTAATATCAAATCCTTGGGTTCGTAACCCTCTAAGTTCTGTCTTGAGCTTATTGACCTCGGTTCTGGGACGGTACTTCTCGTTCATCAAGTGCTTGAATGCTGACCACGGTAGTGCGTAAGCATCATCTTGTCCCACTTGCTCTAGATAGGTATTCCACCATGTTAACGCAGAACCTGTGAAGGTATGCGTAGCGTACTTCACTTTGTCCTCTTCAGTACAATTACTTATGGCAAACACCGATTCGACCTTCTCGGTCCACCGTTTCAATCTGATCGGTCCTTCGGTTCCATCAAATTCCAAAGGTTTGCAGGCAGTGAATTCTTTGTAGGTGCATCCTACACGATTTCCTGTACTGCTAGATCCAAGGTTATTGTAGGTATGTAGCGCAGCCTGTACTGTGGCTATGTTTGAAGCAAGAAAGGCACGAAATTCTTCTTCGCTCATATTCAAGGTGTGTCGAGTAGTTGGTGACATTTCCTTCAAAATAGTCAAATGAAACAAGTTAATCATACAGAATATTAAGAGTAGTCAATAGTATCTCGTATCATAATATGAACTCATTTATAAAAGCTTTTTCTTCATATTAGCGTTTTATAAGTTTAAAGTCGGGTAGTACCTACCCGTTAAGTTCATACTTAGTAGCTAATATACAATTCAACTACTACAATTCTATATGAAAAACTGATTATAATAATATTTCGCGTTCAAACTTTTACACAATATATTTCAAACTTACAATACCGCTTATTTTACATATAGCATGAAATATAGCACACAATAAATTTGATACAAGATGGTTGTGAAGATAATTCTAGCTAGTACACAAGTCGTTCAACAAAGGCAATAAAGACACGTAATTCATACGTCCAGAAACAAGTCATGCATTCTGGTTTTACTAGGACTACTTCCAATCCTTGGTCTTGTGGAACATAACCGTTATGGCCGTTGATAAGACAGTGTGTTGTAACGTCGTCAAAGGGATGAGGGTTACGTAATGTCCAACAGTCCCGTAACAATCTAAGAACCTCATTTCTTACCCCAATTACCGACTCCGTCACTTGTGGGAACGTTTTGTTTAATAGTTGTAGCCCGATGTTCTTGTTCTCACTTTGGTGAGAAGCGAACATTACTAACCCGTAAGCATAACATGCTTCTTTATGTTGCATGTTAGCTGCTTTTTCTAAATCACGAAGTCCTATATTCGGATATATTGAGTCAAAATAATTTC
This sequence comes from Rutidosis leptorrhynchoides, assembly GCF_046630445.1. Taxonomy (NCBI): domain Eukaryota; kingdom Viridiplantae; phylum Streptophyta; class Magnoliopsida; order Asterales; family Asteraceae; genus Rutidosis; species Rutidosis leptorrhynchoides. The sequence continues at coordinate 335,427,558 of NC_092336.1, read as the reverse complement.
TTAACCCGTTGCGTAAAATAGCATTTGGGTTCCCCGCAATATTTGCGTCAAAGTAAACACATCGTAACTTATGGATTTCCCAATGTGATATCCCCCATCTTTCGAACGAAAGCCTTTTATAAATCAAGGCATTCTTGGAACGTTCTTCGAATGTCTTACCAACTGATCTCGCCTTAAATAGTTGTGCCGAGGAATTCTGACCGACTCTAGACAAGATTTCATCAATCATGTCTCCGGGTAGGTCTCTTAAAATATTGGGTTGTCTATCCATTTTGTGTTTTTATACTGTAAAATAGACAAGAGTTAGATTCATAAAAAAATACTTATTAATACAAGCAATTTTTACATATATCATAACGCATAAGCACACTATATTACATATATTACACCACACGAATACAACTATCTTATTCCGACTCGCTCGTTTCTTCTTCTTCGGTTTTGGTTCGTTTTGCCAAGTTTCTAGGGATATATGATGTTTCCCTAATACGAGCCGTCGTTTTCCACATTGGTTTAGAAAAACCTGGTGGTTTAGAGGTTCCCGGGTTATTGTCACAACTTAAGAAATACGGATGTTGACGATACATATAAAGTTCATCGGGTTTGGAATCAAATTTCTCTATTTTTATGCCCTTTCCCTTATTGTTCTCTTTTGCCTTATTAAATTGTGTTGGGGTAATTTCTATAACATCATCGGAATCCTTGTCGGGATCCGATTCATCGGAGAATTGGTAATCCTCCCAATACTTTGCTTCCTTGGCGGAAACACCATTGACCATAATTAACTTTAGTCGGTTGGTTGAGGATTTTCTTCTACTTAACCGTTTTATTATTTCCCCCACTGGTTCTATTTCTTCTTCCGATTCCGATTCTTCTTCCGGTTCCGATTCTTCTTCCGGTTCCGACTCTTCTTCTGGTTCCTCTTCGGGAACTTGTGAATCAGTCCACGAATCATTCCAATTTACATTTGACTCTTCATTATTATTAGGTGAGTCAATGGGACTTGTTCTAGAGGTAGACATCTATCACATAATATCAAACACGTTAAGAGATTAATATATCACATAATATTCACATGTTAAAAATATATAGTTTCCAACAAAATTTGTTAAGCAATCATTTTTCAAGTAAACACGGTCGAAGTCCAGACTCACTAATGCATCCTAACAAACTCGATAAGACACACTAATGCAAAATTCTGGTTCTCTAAGACCAACGCTCGGATACCAACTAAAATGTCCCGTTCTTATTGATTAAAAATGTTCCATATTAATTGATTTCGTTGCGAGATTTTGACCTCTATATGAGACGTTTTTCAAAGACTGCATTCATTTTAAAACAAACCATAACCTTTATTTCATCAATAAAGGTTTAAAAAGATTTACGTAGATTATCAAATAAGGATAATCTAAAATATCCTGTTTACACACGACCATTACATAATGGTTTACAATACAAATATGTTACAACGAAATAAGTTTCTTGTATGCAGTTTTTACACAATATCATACAAGCATGGACTCCAAATCTCGTCCTTATTTAAGTATGCAACAGCGAAAGCTCTTAATATTCACTTGAGAATAAACATGCTTTAAAAGTCAATAAAAATGTTGGTGAGTTATAGGTTTAACCTATATATATCAAATCGTAACAATAGGCCACAAGATTTCATATTTCAATATACATCCCATACATAGAGATAAAAATCATTCATATGGTGAACACCTGGTAACCGACATTAACAAGCTGCATATATAAGAATATCCCCATCATTTCGGGACACCCTTCGGATATGATATAAATTTCGAAGTACTAAAGCATCCGGTACTTTGGATGGGGTTTGTTAGGCCCAATAGATCTATCTTTAGGATTCGCGTCAATTAGGGTGTCTGTTCCCTAATTCTTAGATTACCAGACTTAATAAAAAGGGCATATTCGATTTCTATAATTCAACCATAGAATATAGTTTCACGTACTTGTATCTATTTTGTAAATCATTTATAAAACCTGCATGTATTCTCATCCCAAAAATATTAGATTTTAAAAGTGGGACTATAACTCACTTTCACAATTTTTTTACTTCGTCGGGAAGTAAGACTTGGCCACTGGTCGATTCACGAACCTATAGCAAATATGTACATATATATCAAAGTATGTTCAAAATATATTTACAACACTTTTAATACATTTTGATGTTTTAAGTTTATTAAGTCAGCTGTCCTCGTTAGTAACCTACAACTAGTTGTCCACAGTTAGATGTATATAAAATAAATCGATATATATATTATCTTGAATCAATCCACGACCCAGTGTATACATATCTCAGTATTGATCACAACTCAAACTATATATATTTTGGAATCAACCTCAACCCTGTATAGCTAACTCCAACATTCACATATAGAGTGTCTATGGTTGTTTCAAAATATATATAGATGTGTCGACATGATAGGTCGAAACATTGTATACGTGTCTATGGTATCTCAAGATTACATAATATACAATACAAGTTGATTAAGTTATGGTTGGAATAGATTTGTTACTAATTTTCACGTAGCTAAAATGAGTAGTTTTTACCAATTTTGTTTTGCTCGCCATTTCTTCGTTTCTAATCCGTTTTGAGTGATTTAAGCGGCCACGGTTTCGTATTGAACTTGAATTTATGAAACTAAACAGAAAAGGTATAGTTTATAGTCCGAAATACAAGTTACAAGTCGTTTTTGAAAGAGGTAGTCATTTCCGTCGAAAGAACGACATCTTGATGACTGTTTTGAAAAACATACTTTCACTTTGAGTTTAACCATGATTTTTGGATATGGTTTCATGTTCATAAGAAAAATCATTTTCCCAGAAGTATAGCTTTTAAATCAAAGTTTTTCATAGTTTTTAATTATCCAAACCAAAACAGCCCCCGGTTGTAACTACGACGGCGTAAATCCAGTTTTATGGTGTTTATCGTGTTTTCGGGTTTTAAATCATTAAGTTAGCATATCATATAGATATAGATCATGTGTATAGTTGATTTTAAAAGTGTAGTTAGAAGGATTAACTTTATTTGCGAACAAGTTTAGAATTAACTAAACTATGTTCTAGTGATTACAAGTTTACCACTTCGAATATGATAGCTTTTTATGTATGAATCGAATGATGTTATGAACATCATTACTACCTTAAGTTCCTTGGATAAACCTACTGGAAAAGAGAAAAATGGATCTAGCTTCAACGGATCCTTGGATGGCTCGAAGTTCTTGAAGCAGAATCATGACACGAAAACAAGTTCAAGTAAGATCATCACTAGAAATAAGATTGTTATAGTTATAGAAATTGAACCAAAGTTTGAATATGATTATTACTTTGTATTAGAATGATAACATACTATAAGAAACAAAGATTTCTTGAGGTTGGATGATCACCTTACAAGATTGGAAGTAAGCTAGCAAACTTAGAAGTATTCTTGATTTTATGTAACTAGAACTTGTAGAATTTATGAAGAACACTTAGAACTTGAAGATAGAACTTGAGAGAGATCAATTAGATGAAGAAAATTTAAGAATGAAAGTGTTTGTAGGTGTTTTTGGTCGTTGGTGTATGGATTAGATATAAAGGATATGTAATTTTGTTTTCATGTAAATAAGTCATGAATGATTACTCATATTTTTGTAATTTTATGAGATATTTCATGCTAGTTGCCAAATGATGGTTCCCACATGTGTTAGGTGACTCACATGGGCTGCTAAGAGCTGATCATTAGAGTGTATATACCAATAGTACATACATCTAAAAGCTGTGTATTGTACGAGTACGAATACGGGTGCATACGAGTAGAATTATTGATGAAACTGAACGAGGATGTATTTGTAAGCATTTTTGTTAAGTAGAAGTATTTTGATAAGTGTCTTGAAGTCTTTCAAAAGTGTATGAATACATATTAAAACACTACATGTATATACATTTTAACTGAGTCGTTAAGTCATCGTTAGTCGTTACATGTAAGTGTTGTTTTGAAACCTTTAGGTTAACGATCTTGTTAAATGTTGTTAACCCATTGTTTATTAAATTAAATGAGATGTTAAATTATTACATTATCATGATATCATGATGTATTAATATATCTTAATATGATATATATACATTAAATGTCGTTACAACGATAATCGTTACATATATGTCTCGTTTCAAAATCATTAATTAGTAGTCTTGTTTTTACATATGTAGTTCATTGTTAATATACTTAATGATATGTTTACTTATCATAATATCATTTTAACTATATATATATCCATATATATGTCATCATATAGTTTTTACAAGTTTTAACGTTCGTGAATCACCGGTCAACTTGGGTGGTCAATTGTCTATATGAAACCTATTTCAATTAATCAAGTCTTAACAAGTTTGATTGCTTAACATGTTGGAAACACTTAATCATATAAATATCAATTTCATTTAATATATATATAAACATGGAAAAGTTCGGGTCACTACAGCGTATTTATCAAGGTTATAATAAGGTTGTTTTGAACGAAAAGTCGAAGCTGTCTTGCTGGAGCTGTGACAAAATTGGCTATTTTAAAAAAAACTGCAAAGTTATTTTGGGTAATAATAACACTAAAGAAATTAGCACAGCTATGTGTTAAACATTTACTCAGTTTTCGAGAGTTTTTCAGGTGCATAACTATATGCATAAATCTTTCCTTTCGTAGATGAAATGCGGTTGGTTCATTCTCTCAATCGAGGTGTTTTCAAGAATCATGAAAGGTTTGAACGCAGATTGTAATCGTTAAGATACAATGAGGTTTAGGATGAAATCAAGTGGCAAACTTGAAGAATTGTTTAGTTTCATATGTTATAATCAATATTTTAATTCATTTTATAATTGTCCAATGTTGGTAGTCCACAGTCGATAGTCCACAGTTAATAGTCCAATAATTCATATATAGTTTAATTTATAATATTCGAATTAATTAATACGTATCGTGACCCGTGTACATGTCTCAGACTCGATCACAACTCAAAGTATATATATTATTATAGAATCAACCTCAACCCTATATAGAGAACTCGATCATTACTGCATATAGAGTGTCTTTGGTTATTCCAAATAATATATATATATATGCGTCGATATGATATGTCAAAACCTTGTATACGTGTCCCAATATTTAAAGTGCGTAAAATAATTACAGAAATTAAATGACGATAAATAAAAATTGCAAGAATTTATATTGCGATAAATAAATTGCGATAAATAAAATGTAATCAGTTAGCTAGGAACAGTTAGCTAGGAACAGTTAGCGTGGATTCTTAACAAAATTCTTCTCATAGTTAATTTGTTTGTTTCTAACAAATTTTATTTTGTCCAATGTTTTCTTCATTATGCCACTTGTTGGATTCTGGGAAGTCAAAACCCAAATATGAAATTGAATGAAAATGGTTATTTTATGGTGAACAGATTCGTATATCGGTGAATGTAAGTAGGATAGTAAATGACTGTTGGATCAGATTCACAGAATGTAAAGTGTAACTTATTAATGTGAAATCTAAATATTCCTCAGGAATTACCTACCCGTTAAAATATTTTCACCATTAACAGTTTGTATAAAAGAATTTTTAATTACAATCTTTATGAAAACATATATACATATATATTTTCTTCAGGTGTAATCATGGATTTAATGAGTCAATCATGATATTAATCTCATTTGATTTACCGTTAGACTAGAATACATAATCTCCAAAACATTAGAGATTATATAATCGTCATGTAGAATGAAAATAAATGATATAGAACGTCATGTAGAACGATGATTATACTCGAGGTACAGAATGAGATGTCGAAGCTGGTGATGTTGAAACTTAGGTTGTTGGTGGTACTGGTGTGCCGATGCTGTTGCTGAAGCTGGTAGGTTTTGCATCACGTTTTCCAGATTGATTATTCGAGCGCGAAGCTCGTTGACTTCTTCCATTATTCTGGGATGATTGTCGGTTGGAACGAGCAGATGAATAAGGTTTAGAATTTGTGAGATAGTATATAATCATGATGAGATATTTGGGTAATGAGGGAGAAAATAGTATTACGAACAGGTTCGCCGGTAAGTGCTTCAGGTTCTTTGACAAGAGAGAAATGTGATGGATGGAAGGGATTGCCTTCTTCGCATCTCCTTTGATTAAGTTGACTAAGAACCCATCAGATGAATTGGGGATGGCTGATTTGGTTGATTCATTTTGGTGACGCTGCTTCCGGAGTTTAGGTGAACATCCATATCGGAATAGCTGTTGAAATTCGAGGGACTTGAACTAGTGGCGAGTTCCATTTCGTACGATTGAGTAAAGGATTTTTCGATAGGAAATGATTTTTGGTTATTGGATGGTATCCTAACTACATAGAATATATATATATATATATATATATATATATATATATATATATATATATATATATATAGAACAAAAGATTTCATAGATTACGGAGGAATTTACGGAATATGTCAGGAAAAGTTACAGTAACAGATACGCTAAGATATGAAGTAGCAGATACGCTAAGATATGAATTTTGTCTATACGCTATTCATGCGATCCAGGCAGTAAGATATGTCTAGATTAAGAATGATAAGCAAGTGATTCCCTAAGAATGATAAGCAGGTAATTTTCGACACGAAATGATAAGCAAAACTTTTGACATGCAGACACGGTCGAAGTCCAGACCCACTAATGCATCTAAACAACTATCAGTTAGACACACTAATGCAAGACCTGGTTCGCTAAGACCACTGCTCTGATACCACCTGTAGTGACCAGTCCTAATCCATCTGGACGAAGTCTTCAACAGTTGGTCCCATTGCGAGGTTCTGACCTCTATATGCCATGAACGACTCCATGTAATATGAGCAAATGCACAGCGGAAGATTTCTTTCATACCTGAGAATAAACATGCTTTAAAGTGTCAACCAAAAGGTTGGTGAGTTCATAAGTTTATCATAAAACAATAAAATTCATCATTTTGATAAACCACAAGATTTACATCCTGCATGGTATAAATGAGCCCGAATCCTATACCCACCTGTAATGTACATGCGATATCTTTTAAATACAGTACACTTTTCTCGTGTACGAAACCATTTTTTATAAAACCATTTTTCATAAATCTTAGTAACCGTACACATATCTCGTGCACAAAAATAACATACACATAACCTGTGTATAAAATCATTCTCTCAATACATAACATTCACTTTTCATTGCTTTCATAACTTGGATTGGTAACCGACCTTAACATATAATGCGCATCAATAATATCCCCAAAACAGAACATCTCGTCTGTATAATAATCATATAAACTTCGAAGTACTAAACACCACGCCCACTAGATCTTCCGTCTAGTGAACATTCTAGGTAGGGGTGTTAAACCCGGTAGCTACCTTTAGGATTCGCGTGAATTAGGGCCATACCCGATTCTAATTCTTAGGTTACCAAACAATAATCAGGGGAAAAAATATATTCATCAATTGGTGGCAATTATCACATCCACATAATTCAAATGGTGGCAATTATCATGTCCACATAATTCAATGGTGGCAATTATCATGTCCACATAATTCATTCGAGAAATGTTTTGCTTGTGTCTATCTCGTCAAATATTTATAAAAGCAATTCATGTATTCTCAGTTCAAAATATATTTCAAAAGCATTTAATAAAGCAGTTGTAAAAACAGCGCATGTATTCTCAGTCCCAAAAATGTACAGAGTAAAAGGGAGCAAATGAAACTCACGATACGATATTTTGTAGTAAAATATGCATACGACGGAATTGAACAAGGCAGGGTTGATCTCAGATTCACGAACCTATATCATTTGTATATATATTAAAACGTATAATATTAATCAGCTAAATTTATAGTGTATTAAGGCAAATGTCATTATATATTTTCATATTAATACTTATAATGATCTGTTATATTATGTATATGATATATGTAATTTAATAGATGTTATATTACTATAATAATATTATATTAGTTAAAAACATGTTATTATGTACTACTAGTATATTTATTATATAGGTAATGAATATATTTTTGCATAAATAATACTTGTTGTAATAATAATAATAATAATAATAATAATAATAATAATAATAATAATAATAATAATAATAATGATAGTGGTATAGTATTAATAATTATAGTTATACCTCAAGAAGAAAGGCTTACAAAAATAAACTGCCTCAGTCCAGGATCGAACCCACGACCTGTTGCTCACTCGCTTACATCCCAAACCAGTTGAACCATTTCGCTTTTATAATATATAACGGAACCCGTTTATATTTAATCTGTTTCTTTCAGCTCAATTCATCATAAACAAGAAAGCACAGCCCAATCATGAATCAGGAAACACGGATAAAATTTATCACAGCCCATAATCAATTCATTGATAGACAAAAAATCGGTTCATCATTGTAACAAAACTTTTGCTGTTAAACTTAAGTTGAATAACCTTTACGTGTTTTAAATCCCAAACAGAAATAGATATTGAGGGTGAAAGTTATCACATAAGCCATATCACTAACTATCATCATTATTCTTTCAACTTTCATCATCATTTTCATCTTAACACTAATCATCATATTCATTCTGAAAATAGTACCCACCATTTTCATCAACTCATCACTATCATTGTTTTATGTTACCATCACCATAATCATTATCATTACTATATAGCGAACATCACAGAATCATCATCATTTTACATGTATCATCCTATACATCATGCGCTATTATCATAATCAAAATCACTTAGCTTTCTAGTAATCTAAGAGTCTCGGCCCAACAGGAACTTCGTGAGCCCAAATTACATCAGTCCAACCGAAGAACAGTACATTGCTCAAGTAACAATAACGACCCAATAATAAGGAGTGACAACTCAATCAAAAGCCCGATAACAGGGTCCAATTCTCGTCTAGCCCAACAATACAAAAAAAAAAAACAAAAAACTCTTAGCCCATCAATCCTAGCCATAATCCGTAAATAAAATGGGGGGTTTACGTACATGTGTTCTTGATTTATTTTAAACTAAATAACTTAGGCATGCTACTATCTTAATCATACCCCAAATAAAAAAATGAGATGTCAATTTAAGAGGCTATGTTGGTCTGCCATTAAAGTGTACTAATCCCACTTGCATATACAATAATATTGTGTAATATAGTATACCTTATCTAATCTAACAACTTTAATAAAGTTAACGTTCATCACTCTTATCAATTTTGTTAAAATGCCCGATAGAAAAACGGTAACACAAGCATTTCTTTGTGGGTTTCGGTTTAGAGGTTCATGGTAACAGAAAAGTTGGTGGCGTTTAAAATAACAACAAAGACAGCAACAAAGGTACATGCAAGAAGTGGTAGTATTGGGTGGTTAAATGGGTTTTAATTAAGGTGATGGTTGATAGGTGTTGTTTGAGTAAGAAGAAAAAGAGCATGCGAGCTGGTTTGCAGCAGTAAAAAGAAATATATAGTGATCTTGTTCGTGATGGTGGCTGTGAGATGACGGATGGGAGTGTGTTAGAAAATGACCGATGGTTTGTGGTGGTGGTGGAGAATGAAAGATGGTGGTGAGGGTCTGTTTGAACAACAATAAAACAACAAGGGTTTCGGTTCTTGCCTTGTTCAAATGAAGTCAAAAACGAGTAGTAGCAGGTTGTAAGTGGGTTACATCGATGATGGTTTGTGTTTGAGTCGATTCAGAAACAACAACAATAACCGTGATAACTACAAGAGATGTTGGTTCACTGTTGTGATGGTAGATGGTTGGCTTGTGAGATGATGATTTGCAGGCGAAAGAGAGAAGAGATAGAGGATATAAGGTTGTGGTAGGTGAAGGTTCAATTAATTAGTAGGAAAAGAGTGTCGTGTGTATGTAAATATATTAGAATCTTATGTTAAATAATATTAATTATAATTATAATAACATGTGTTCTTAAAAGAAGAAAAATAAAATAATATAATAATATTAACAGTGCAATAATTGAATCCAGCTGCCATTCTCTTATTTATGTGTACCGACAGAATTTCAGAGATTTATATTGTGTCAATTGCTAAACAGTTAATACATAAAAGTCTTCCTAAAAATCCCAAATTTTTAGCTTAAGTATATTTAATTATTTCAGCCATTAACTGTTTGAAACCTGATCAAAAAGGTTCATTAATTATTTATTTTCTGTTCCAATTAATATGTACCGAGTACTAAAATCTAAACTAAAAAGGTAAAAATATTTTTATCAACCCTAAAATCTTCGTAATAGATTTACAGTTCAACTTTTATTTTTAATCTACATAAACTCGTATTAGATCTATATGAACACTAACGAAATGTCAACCGAGTATTACAGACGTTTACTATTTGGCTCGAAATCATTTATTTTCAATATACTTTCTATAAACAGTTTTAAATACAAGTTTTATTACTTAAATAAATATATTAATTGTATATCTTTAAACAATTAAATTTAATATATTATTATATATTTACAAGTATTATTCATATATATACATATATCTATATATTACTACGTATATTATTTTACATGTTTATCTATAACACCAATGCATATATTAGTTTGTTAATATTTTTACTATAATTATTTATATATAATTATTTATATATACATTTCTATTTACAATTAATTGTTCGTGAATCGTCGAAGCTGGTCGAGGTCAATTGAATATATGAAACAGTTCAAAAATTTTTGAGACTCAGTTTAACAGACTTTGCTTATCGTGTCGAAATCATAATAATATTAGATTTAAATTTGATTAGAAATTTCTGGGTCGTCACAGAAAGTGGGATGAATAGAACTTAATTGAGTTGGAAGATCTAAACGATAAGCAACGGGTCCAACACGCTCCAAGATTTCAAAAGGACCAATATATCACGGATTTAGCTTTCCACGCTTTCCGAAATGGATTATACCTTTTCAATGTGCGACTTTTAACATTACATGGTCACCCACTTGGAATTCGAATCCTTACGTCTAATGTCGGCATAGCTCTTTTGACGATTACGGGCCGTCTTGAGCCTTCTTGGATTTGAACGATCTTCTCGGTTGTTTCGTGAGTTCGGGCCCAGTGATTTGCTTATCACCTACTTCGTCCCAACAAATCAGAGAACGACATTTACGGCCATATAAAGCTTTGAAAGGTGCAGCATTAATACTCAAATGGTAACTATTGTTGTAAGAGAATTCTGCTAGAGGCAAATGCTTTTCCCAAGCTTTTCCGAAATCAATAACACAAGCTCGTAACATGTCTTCCAAGGTTTGAATCGTGCATTCGATTTGTCCGTCAGTTTATGGGTGATATGTGGTACTCATATCTAAACGTGTTCCTAAGGCTTCTTGTAAGGAACTCCAAAATCTAGAAGCGAAACGGGCATCTCGGTCAGAAATAATTGATAAGGGTACATCGTGACGGGATACAATTTCCTTTATGTACAGTTGTGCAAGTTTGTCCATTGTATCGGTTTCTTTCATGGCTATTAAGTGAGCGGATTTGGTGAGACGGTCAATAATAACCCAGATTGTATCATAATCGCCTACCGTTTTTGGTAGTTTCGTGATAAAGTCCATCGTTATTCTTTCCCACTTCCATTACGGGATTTCGGGTTATTGAAGTAACCCGGATGGCCTTTGATGTTCGACTTTGGCCTTGGAACAAGTTAAACACTTTCCAACATAAGTAGAAACATCCATTTTTAGATTTGACCACCAATATTGTTCTTTGAGATCGTGGTACATCTTACCAGCCCCTGGATGAATCGAATACCTTGACTTATGGGCTTCGTCTAGAATAAGGCTTCGTAAATCACCATAACTAGGCACCCAAATTCTTCCGGCGAAATATTGGAGCCCAATTTCTTTAACCTCAAATCGAGAGACGAGAATGTTCAAGCGTTTTTGAGAAATATTCTCATCTTGGCCTACACGGATTTGGCTATTGAGATTTATGTGGATGGTGATGTTTAAGGCTCGGACACGAAGATGTACCATTCTTTTCTTTCGGCTCAAGGCATCGGCTACTACATTTGCCTTTCCGGGATGGTAACGAAGGTCACAATAATAATCATTCAATGTTTCGATCCACCGTCGTTGTCTCATATTTAGTTGTTTTTGATCGAAAATGTGTTGGAGGCTTTTGTGGTCGGTGAAGATGGTACTTTTAGTTTCGTAAAGATAGTGTCTCCAAAATTTTAGTTCAAAGACTACAGCTCCCAGTTCGAGATCATGTGTCGTGTAGTTTCGTTCGTGAATTTTCAATTGTCGAGAGGCATAAGCAATAACTTTCTTTCATTGCATCAATACACACCCAAAACCATGTTTCGGGGCATCGCAATATACAATAAAGTCATCATTGCCTTCGGGAAGAGATAAGATGGGTGCGGTGATTAACTTTTTCTTTAAGGTTTGAAACACCGACTCTTGTTCGGCCACCCAAACGAATTTCTTCCCTTTGTGAGTTAACGCGGTTAAAGGACGTGTAATCAAAGAGAAACCTTCGATGAATCTACGATAATAACCGGCGAGGCCTAAAAATTGGCGAATATGAGTAGGAATAGTGGGGGTTTCCCACTTGCTAATGGCTTCAATTTTCGCGGGATCGACTTTAATACCTTGATCACTTACAACATGACCAAGAAATTGAACTTCCTTTAGCCAAAATTCACACTTGGATAATTTGGCATAGAGTTGCTCTTGTCTCAAGAGTCCAAGCATGAGTCGAAGGTGTTGTTCGTGTTCTTCTTCGCTTTTTGAATAGATTAAGATATCATCTATGAATACGATAACCAATTTGTCTAGATACGGCTTGCACACACGGTTCATAAGATCCATAAACACAACAGGTGCATTAGTCAAACCAAATGGCATCACAAGAACTCATAATGACCGTAACAAGTTCAAAACACAGTCTTAGGAACATCGTCCTCCTTCACCCTCAACTGGTGATAACCTGATCACAAATCAATCTTGGAGTAAACGGTTGATCCTTGCAGCTGATCGAATAGATCATCAATCCTGGGAAGGGGATACCAGTTCTTGATTGTCAACTTGTTTAGTTCGCGATAATAGATATACATACAGAAAGATCCGTCCTTCTTCTTTACGAACAAAACAGGAGCGCCCCAAGGCGAAGAACTCGGTTGAATAAATCCACGGTCCAATAATTCTTGTAGTTGACTCTGCAATTCTTGCATTTTAGTTGGTGCAAGTCGATAAGGTGCACGAGCTACAGGTGCAGCTCCCGGCACTAGATCAATCTGAAACTCCACTAATCGCGGTGGGGGTAATCTTGGCAACTCTTCTGGAAAAACTTCAGGGAATTCGTTTACAATGGGTACATCCTTCACGCTTTTCTCCTCAGTTTTCAACTTCTTCACATGTGCCAAAATAGCAAAACGCCCTTTTCTCATGAACTTCTGTACCTTCATACAACTAATAAGGTTCAGCTTTGGGCTACATCTCTCCCCATAAACTATTAATGGCACACCATTCTCGCGAGGTATACGAATAATCTTCTCCTCACAGACAACTTCTGCTTTTTCCTTAGACAGCCAGTCTATGCCGACTATCAGGCCAAAGCTCCCCAACTTAATGGGTATCAAATCAATTTTAAAATCCACACCAGCTAGGTTTATTATACTTCCGCGACAGATTTGATCAACTTTCTCAAACTTCCCATTAGCCACCTCAACAAGATATTTCTCATCCAAAGGAACTAATGACCAATCTAACTTAGAGAAAAAATGTCTACACATATAACTCCTATCTGCTCCAGTATTGAATAAGACAGAAGCTAATAGTTTATTGACAGTGAATGTACCTGTAACCAAGTCAGGATCCTCGCGGGCATCTCTGGCGTTCATGTTAAAGACTCTTCCATGTGCTGGACCACCATCATTCTTCTTGTTAGGACACTCATTCTTAAAATGACCCTGTTGGCTACACTCGAAGCAATTCCTTGGCGCATTCGGATTCGCTTTCACAGCTAGAGTGTTGATCCTACAATCATTGCCGATGTGTCCCGTCCTCTTACATTTCTCACACCACATTGTAGTACCCAGTATGATGCTTATAGCTTCTCTTGCACTGAGGAACGTTACCTTTATAGTTTGGATTAGGGCTCCTCCCCTCATTGTTCCCCCTAAACTTCTCATGTCTCTTGACTGGATTCTGATCAATACCTTTACCCTTGTTTCCATCCTATTTGCACTTCTCATTACTTGCTCCAGACCCTGATTACACCTTCTCTGGCTCTTGGCAGATAATCGGATCCATCAAGGTGTGCGCCATGCGCATAGCTTCCTGGACAGTTCCTGGTTTTGAAGAAGTGAGATTTCCCTGAATGTCTTTGGGAAGTCCCCACAGATACCGCTCTAACCATTTGTACTCAGGAGTAACCATTGTGGGGTACATTAAGGCTAGCTCCAAGAATCTCTGATCATAACCATCAAGGTCAGTTCCTACGACCTTTAATTCCCACAATTCAGTTTCCATCTTCTGAATTTTAATTCTGGGGCAGTATTCCCCTATCATAGCCCTCTTGAACTCTTCCCATGGTGTGGCATATGCTTCATCAATTTCCTGGGCCTGGGCGAACGTGTTCCACCATGTCAAAGCGCCATCCGACAGCGTGCATGATGCGTACTTAGTCATGTTCACGTCTGAAATGTCCCGTTCTTATTGATTAAAAACGTTCCATATTAATTGATTTCGTTGCGAGGTTTTGACCTCTATATGAGACGTTTTTCAAAGACTGCATTCATTTTTAAAACAAACCATAACCTTTATTTCATAAATAAAGGTTTAAAAAGCTTTATGTAGATTATCAAAAAATGATAATCTAAAATATCCTGTTTACACACGACCATTACATAATGGTTTACAATACAAATATGTTACATCGAAATCAGTTTCTTGAATGCAGTTTTTACACAATATCATACAAACATGGACTCCAAATCTTGTCCTTATTTTAGTATGCAACAGCGGAAGCTCTTAGTATTCACCTGAAAATAAACATGCTTTAAACGTCAACAAAAATGTTGGTGAGTTATAGGTTTAACCTATATATATCAAATCGTAACAATAGACCACAAGATTTCATATTTCAATACACATCCCATACATAGAGATAAAAATCATTCATATGGTGAACACCTGGTAACCGACAATAACAAGATGCATATATAAGAATATCCCCATCATTCCGGGACACCCTTCGGATATGATATAAATTTCGAAGTACTAAAGCATCCGGTACTTTGGATGGGGTTTGTTAGGCCCAATAGATCTATCTTTAGGATTCGCGTCAATTAGGGTGTCTGTTCCCTAATTCTTAGATTACCAGACTTAATAAAAAGGGGCATATTCGATTTCGATAATTCAACCATAGAATGTAGTTTCACGTACTTGTGTCTATTTTGTAAATCATTTATAAAACCTGCATGTATTCTCATCCCAAAAATATTAGATTTTAAAAGTGGGACTATAACTCACTTTCACAGATTTTTACTTCGTCGGGAAGTAAGACTTGGCCACTGGTTGATTCACGAACCTATAACAATATATACATATATATCAAAGTATGTTCAAAATATATTTACAACACTTTTAATATATTTCGATGTTTTAAGTTTATTAAGTCAGCTGTCCTCGTTAGTAACCTACAACTAGTTGTCCACAGTTAGATGTACAGAAATAAATCGATAAATATTATCTTGAATCAATCCACGACCCAGTGTATACGTATCTCAGTATTGATCACAACTCAAACTATATATATTTTGGAATCAACCTCAACCCTGATAGCTAACTCCAACATTCACATATAGAGTGTCTATGGTTGTTCCGAAATATATATAGATGTGTCGACATGATAGGTCGAAACGTTGTATACGTGTCTATGGTATCTCAAGATTACATAATATACAATACAAGTTGATTACGTTATGGTTGGAATAGATTTGTTACCAATTTTCACGTAGCTAAAATGAGAAAAATTATCCAATCTTGTTTTACCCATAACTTCTTCATTTTAAATCCGTTTTGAGTGAATCAAATTGCTATGGTTTCATATTGAACTCTATTTTATGAATCTAAACAGAAAAAGTATAGGTTTATAGTCGGAAAAATAAGTTACAAGTCGTTTTTGTAAAGGTAGTCATTTCAGTCGAAAGAACGACGTCTAGATGACCATTTTAGAAAACATACTTCCACTTTGAGTTTAACCATAATTTTTGGATATAGTTTAATGTTCATAATAAAAATCATTTTCTCAGAATAACAACTTTTAAATCAAAGTTTATCATAGTTTTTAATTAACTAACCCAAAACAGCCCGCGGTGTTACTACGACGGCGTAAATCCGGTTTTACGGTGTTTTTCGTGTTTCCAGGTTTTAAATCATTAAGTTAGAATATCATATAGATATAGAACATGTGTTTAGTTGATTTTAAAAGTCAAGTTAGAAGGATTAACTTTTGTTTGCGAACAAGTTTAGAATTAACTAAACTATGTTCTAGTGATTACAAGTTTAAACCTTCGAATAAGATAGCTTTATATGTATGAATCGAATGATGTTATGAACATCATTACTACCTTAATTTCCTTGGATAAACCTACTGGAAAAGAGAAAAATGGATCTTGCTTCAATGGATCCTTGGATGGCTCGAAGTTCTTGAAGCAGAATCATGACACGAAAACAAGTTCAAGTAAGATCATCACTTGAAATAAGATTGTTATAGTTATAGAAATTGAACCAAAGTTTGAATATGATTATTACCTTGTATTAGAATGATAACCTACTGTAAGAAACAAAGATTTCTTGAGGTTGGATGATCACCTTACAAGATTGAAAGTGAGCTAGCAAACTTGAAAGTATTCTTGATTTTATGAAACTAGAACTTTTGGAATTTATGAAGAACACTTAGAACTTGAAGATAGAACTTGAGAGAGATCAATTATATGAAGAAAATTGAAGAATGAAAGTGTTTTTAGGTGTTTTTGGTCGTTGGTGTATGGATTAGATATAAAGGATATGTAATTTTGTTTTCATGTAAATAAGTCATGAATGATTACTCATATTTTTGTAATTTTATGAGATATTTCATGCTAGTTGCCAAATGATGGTTCCCACATGTGTTAGGTGACTCACATGGGCTGCTAAGAGCTGATCATTGGAGTGTATATACCAATATTACATACATCTAAAAGCTGTGTATTGTACGAGTACGAATACGGGTGCATACGAGTAGAATTGTTGATGAAACTGAACGAGGATGTAATTGTAAGCATTTTTGTTAAGTAGAAGTATTTTGATAAGTGTATTGAAGTCTTTCAAAAGTGTATAAATACATATTAAAACACTACATGTATATACATTTTAACTGAGTCGTTAAGTCATCGTTAGTCGTTACATGTAAATGTTGTTTTGAAACCTTTAGGTTAACGATCTTGTTAAATGTTGTTAACCCAATGTTTATAATATCAAAAGAGATTTTAAATTATTATATTATCATGATATTATGATGTACGAATATCTCTTAATATGATATATATACATTAAATGTCGTTACAACGATAATCGTTACATATATGTCTCGTTTCAAAATCATTAAGTTAGTAGTCTTGTTTTTACATATGTAGTTCATTGTTAATATACTTAATGATATGTTTAATTATCATAATATAATGTTAACTATATATATAACCATATATATGTCATCATATAGTTTTTACAAGTTTTAACGTTCGTGAATCACCGGTCAACTTGGGTGGTCAATTGTCTATATGAAACCTATTTCAATTAATCAAGTCTTAACAAGTTTGATTGCTTAACATGTTGGAAACATTTAATCATGTAAATATCACTCTCAATTAATATATATATAAACATGGAAAAGTTCGGGTCACTACAGTACCTACCCGTTAAATAAATTTCGTCCCAAAATTTTAAGTTGTTGAAGGTGTTGACGAATCTTCTGGAAATAGATGCGGGTATTTCTTCTTCATCTGATCTTCACGCTCCCAGGTGAACTCGGGTCCTCTACGAGCATTCCATCGAACCTTAACAATTGGTATCTTGTTTTGCTTAAGTCTTTTAACCTCACGATCCATTATTTCGACGGGTTCTTCGATGAATTGAAGTTTTTCGTTGATTTGGATTTCATCTAACGGAATAGTGAGATCTTCTTTAGCTAAACATTTCTTCAAATTCGAGACGTGGAAAGTGTTATGTACAGCCGCGAGTTGTTGAGGTAACTCAAGTCGGTAAGCTACTGGTCCGACACGATCAATAATCTTGAATGGTCCAATATACCTTGGATTTAATTTCCCTCGTTTACCAAATCGAACAACGCCTTTCCAAGGTGCAACTTTAAGCATGACCATCTCTCCAATTTCAAATTCTATATCTTTTCTTTTAATGTCAGCGTAGCTCTTTTGTCGACTTTGGGCGGTTTTCAACCGTTGTTGAATTTGGATGATCTTCTCGGTAGTTTCTTGTATAATCTCCGGACCCGTAATCTGTCTATCCCCCACTTCACTTCAACAAATTGGAGACCTGCACTTTCTACCATAAAGTGCTTCAAACGGCGCCATCTCAATGCTTGAATGGTAGCTGTTGTTGTAGGAAAATTCTGCTAACGGTAGATGTCGATCCCAACTGTTTCCGAAATCAATAACACATGCTCGTAGCATGTCTTCAAGCGTTTGTATCGTCCTTTCACTCTGCCCATCAGTTTGTGGATGATAGGCAGTACTCATGTCTAGACGAGTTCCTAATGCTTGCTGTAATGTATGCCAGAATCTTGAAATAAATCTGCCATCCCTATAAGAGATAATAGAGATTGGTATTCCATGTCTGGAGACGACTTCCTTCAAATACAGTCGTGCTAACTTCTCCATCTTGTCATCTTCTCTTATTGGCAGGAAGTGTGCTGATTTGGTGAGACGATCAACTATTACCCAAATAGTATCAAAACCACTTGTAGTCCTTGGCAATTTAGTGATGAAATCCATGGTAATGTTTTCCCATTTCCATTTCGGGATTTCGGGTTGTTGAAGTAGACCTGATGGTTTTTGATGCTCAGCTTTGACCTTAGAACACGTCAAACATTCTCCTACGTATTTAGCAACATCGGCTTTCATACCCGGCCACCAAAAATGTTTCTTGAGATCCTTGTACATCTTCCCCGTTCCAGGATGTATTGAGTATCTAGTTTTATGAGCTTCTCTAAGTACCATTTCTCTCATATCTCCAAATTTTGGTACCCAAATCCTTTCAGTCCTATACCGGGTTCCGTCTTCCCGAATATTAAGATGCTTCTCCAATCCTTTAGGTATTTCATCCTTTAAATTTCCCTCTTTTAAAACTCCTTGTTGCGCCTCCTTTATTTGAGTAGTAAGGTTATTATGAATCATTATATTCATAGATTTTACTCGAATGGGTTCTCTGTCCTTCCTGCTCAAGGCATCGGCTACCACATTTGCCTTCCCCGGGTGGTAACGAATCTCAAAGTCGTAATCATTCAACAATTCAATCCACCTACGCTGCCTCATATTCAGTTGTTTCTGATTAAATATGTGTTGAAGACTTTTGTGGTCGGTATATATAATACTTTTGACCCCATATAAGTAGTGCCTCCAAGTCTTTAATGCAAAAACAACCGCGCCTAATTCCAAATCATGCGTCGTATAATTTTGCTCGTGAATCTTCAATTGTCTAGAGGCATAAGCAATCACCTTCGTTCGTTGCATTAATACACAACCGAGACCTTGCTTTGATGCGTCACAATAAATCACAAAATCATCATTCCCTTCAGGCAATGACAATATAGGTGCCGTAGTTAGCTTTTTCTTCAATAACTGAAACGCTTTCTCTTGTTCATCCTTCCATTCAAATTTCTTCCCTTTATGCGTTAATGCAGTCAAGGGTTTTGCTATTCTGGAAAAGTCTTGGATGAACCTTCTGTAGTAACCAGCTAGTCCTAAAAGCTGGCGTATGTGTTTCGGAGTTTTCGGGGTTTCCCACTTTTCAACAGTTTCTATCTTTGCCGGATCCACCTTAATACCTTCTTTGTTCACTATGTGACCGAGGAATTGAACTTCTTTCAACCAAAATGCACACTTTGAAAACTTAGCGTACAATTCTTCCTTCCTCAATACTTCTAACACCTTTCTCAAATGTTCACCGTGTTCTTGGTCATTCTTTGAGTAAATAAGTATGTCATCAATGAAAACAATGACAAACTTGTCAAGGTATGGTCCACACACTCGGTTCATAAGGTCCATGAACACAGCTGGTGCATTAGTTAAACCAAACGGCATGACCATAAACTTGTAATGACCGTAACGTGTTCGGAAAGCAGTCTTTGGAATATCATCTTCTTTCACCCGCATTTGATGATACCCAGAACGTAAGTCAATCTTTGAATAAACAGACGAGCCTTGTAGTTGATCAAATAAGTCGTCGATTCTCGGTAGTGGGTAGCGGTTCTTGATGGTAAGTTTGTTCAACTCTCGGTAGTCGATACACAACCTGAATGTACCATCTTTCTTCTTGACAAACAAAACAGGAGCTCCCCACGGTGATGTGCTTGGTCGAATGAAACCACGCTCTAAAAGTTCTTGTAATTGGCTTTGCAGTTCTTTCATCTCGATGGGTGCGAGTCTATAAGGAGCACGAGCTATTGGTGCAGCTCCTGGTACAAGATCTATTTGAAATTCAACGGATCGATGTGGGGGTAATCCCGGTAATTCTTTCGGAAATACATCGGGAAATTCTTTTGCAATGGGAACATCATTGATGCTCTTTTCTTCAGTTTGTACTTTCTCGACATGTGCTAGAACAGTATAGAAACCTTTTCTTATTAGTTTTTGTGCCTTCAAATTACTAATAAGATGTAGCTTCGTGTTGCCCTTTTCTCCGTACACCATTAAGGGTTTTCCTTTTTCTCGTATAATGCAAATTGCATTTTTGTAACAGACGATCTCTGCTTTCACTTCTTTCAACCAGTCCATACCGATTATCACATCAAAACTCCCTAACTCTACTGGTATCAAATCAATCTTAAATGTTTCGCAAACCAGTTTAATTTCTCGATTCCGACATATATTATCTGCTGAAATTAATTTACCATTTGCTAATTCGAGTAAAAATTTACTATCCAAAGGCGTCAATGGACAACTTAATTTAGCACAAAAATCTCTACTCATATAGCTTCTATCCGCACCCGAATCAAATAAAACGTAAGAAGATTTATTGTCAATAAGAAACGTACCCGTAACAAGCTCCGGGTCTTCCTGTGCCTCTGCCGCATTAATATTGAAAACTCTTCCGCGGCCTTGTCCATTCGTGTTCTCCTGGTTCGGGCAATTTCTAATAATGTGGCCCGATTTTCCACATTTATAACAAACTACATTGGCATAACTTGCTCCGACACTACTTGCTCCGCCATTACTCGTTCCGACACCATTTGTTCCTTTCGTTCTATTAACCCCTGGTCCGTAGACCTCACACTTCGCCGCGCTATGACCATTTCTTTTACACTTGTTGCAAAATTTGGTGCAGAATCCCGAGTGATACTTTTCACACCTTTGGCATAGCTGCTTCTGATTGTTGTTGTTGTTGCGGTTATTATTGTTGTTGGGATGATTGTTGTAGTTGCTGTTGCTGTTGTTGTTGTTGTTGTTGTTGTTGGGCCGTTTGTTGTAGTTGTGATTGATGTTGCGATTGTTGGGATAATTGTTGCGATTATTGTTGTAATTGCTGTTGTTGTATTGGTGATTCTTATCACCGTTTTCCTCCCACTTTCTTTTGACTTGCTTCACATTGGCCTCTTCAGCAGTCTGTTCATTAATTCTTTCTTCAATCTGGTTCACTAGTTTGTGAGCCATTCTACATGCCTGTTGTATAAAGGCGGGCTCGTGTGAACTTATATCTTCTTGGATTCTTTCCGGTGTTCCTTTCACAAATGCGTCGATCTTCTCTTCCTCATCTTCGAATGCTCCCGGACACAATAGGCACAATTCTGTGAATCGTCTTTCGTACGTGGTAATATCAAATCCTTGGGTTCGTAACCCTCTAAGTTCTGTCTTGAGCTTATTGACCTCGGTTCTGGGACGGTACTTCTCGTTCATCAAGTGCTTGAATGCTGACCACGGTAGTGCGTACGCATCGTCTTGTCCCACTTGCTCTAGATAGGTATTCCACCATGTTAACGCAGAACCTGTGAAGGTATGCGTAGCGTACTTCACTTTGTCCTCTTCAGTACACTTACTTATGGAAAACACCGATTCGACCTTCTCGGTCCACCGTTTCAATCCGATCAGTCCTTCGGTTCCATTAAATTCCAAAGGTTTGCAGGCAGTGAATTCTTTGTAGGTGCATCCTACACGATTTCCTGTACTGCTAGATCCAAGGTTATTGTTGGTATGTAGCGCAGCCTGTACTGCGGCTATGTTTGAAGCTAAAAAAGTACGGAATTCCTCTTCATTCATATTCACGGTGTGTCGAGTAGTCGGTGCCATTTCCTTCAAAATAGTCAAATGGAACAAGTTAATCATACAGAATATTAAGAGTAGTTAATAGTATTTCGTAGCATAATATGAACTCATTTATAAAAGCTTTTTCTTCATATTAGCGTTTTATAAGTTTAAATTCGGGTAGTACCTACCCGTTAAGTTCATACTTAGTAGCTAATATACAATTCAACTACTACAATTCTATATGAAAAACTGATTATAATAATATTTCGAGTTCAAACTTTTATACAATATTTTACAAACTTACAATACCGCTTATTTTACATAAAGCATGAAATATAGCACACAATAACTTTGATACAAGATAGTTGTGAAGATAATTCTAGCTAGTACACAAGTCGTTCAGCAAAGGCAATAAAGACACGTAATTCATACATCCAGAAACAAGTCATGCATTCTGGTTTTACTAGGACTACTTCCCATCCTTGGTCTTGTGGAACATGACCGTTATGGCCGTTGATAAGACAGCGTGTTGTAACGTCGTCAAAGGGACGACGGTTACGTAATGTCCAACAGTCCCGTAATAATCTAAAAACCTCATTTCTTACCCCAATTACCGACTCCGTCACTTGTGGAAACATTTTGTTTAATAGTTGTAGCCCGATGTTCTTGTTCTCACTTTGGTGAGAAGCGAACATTACTAATCCGTAAGCATAACATGCTTCTTTATGTTGCATGTTAGCCGCTTTTTCTAAATCACGAAATCCAATATTCGGATATATTGAGTCAAAATAATTTCTTAACCCGTTGCGTAAAATAGCATTTGGGTTCCCCGCAATATATGCGTCAAAGTAAACACATCGTAACTTATGGGTTTCCCAATGTGATATCCCCCATCTTTCAAACGAAAGTCTCTTATAAACCAAGACATTCTTGGAACGTTCTTCGAATGTCTTACAAACTGATCTCGCCTTAAATAGTTGTGTCGAGGAATTCTGGCCGACTCTAGACAAGATTTCATCAATCATGTCTCCGGGTAGGTCTCTTAAAATATTGGGTTGTCTATCCATTTTGTGTTTTTAAACTGTAAAATAGACAAGAGTTAGATTCATAAAAAAAATACTTATTAATACAAGCAATTTTTACATATATCATAAAGCATAAGAATACTATATTACATATATTACACCACACGAATACAACTATCTTATTCCGACTCGCTCGTTTCTTCTTCTTCAGTTTTGGTTCGTTTTGCCAAGTTTCTAGGGATATATGATGTTCCCCTAATACGAGCCGTCGTTGTCCACATTGGTTTAGAAAAACCTGGTGGTTTAGAGGTTCCCGGGTCATTGTTACAACTTAAGGACTTCGGGGGTTGACGATAAATATAAAGTTCATCGGGGTTGGAATTAGATTTCTCTATTTTTATGCCCTTTCCCTTATTATTTTCTTTTGCCTTTTTAAATTCAGTTGGGGTAATTTCTATAACATCATTGGAATTCTCGTCGGAATCCGATTCATCGGAGAATTGGTAATCCTCCCAATATTTTGCTTCCTTGGCGGAAACACCATTGACCATAATTAATCTTGGTCGGTTAGTTGAGGATTCTCTTTTACTTAACCGTTTTATTATTTCCCCCACTGGTTTCGATTCTTCTTCCGGTTCCGATTCTTCTTCCGGTTCCGACTCTTCTTCCGGTTCCTCTTCGGGAACTTGTGAATCAGTCCGCGAATCATTCCAATTTACATTTGACTCTTCATTATTATTAGGTGAGTCAATGGGACTTGTTCTAGAGGTAGACATCTAACACATAATATCAAACACGTTAATAGATTAATATATCACATAATATTCATATGTTAAAAATATATAGTTTCCAACAAAAATGTTAAGCAATCATTTTTAAAGAAAACACGGTCGAAGTCCAGACTCACTAATGCATCCTAACAAACTCGATAAGACACACTAATGCAAATTTTCTGGTTCTCTAAGACCAACGCTCTGATACCAACTGAAATGTCCCGTTCTTATTGATTAAAAACGTTCAATATTAATTGATTTCGTTGCGAGGTTTTGACCTCTATATGAGACGTTTTTCAAAGACTGCATTCATTTTTAAAACAAACCATAACCTTTATTTCATAAATAAAGGTTTAAAAAGCTTTACGTAGATTATCGAAAAATGATAATCTAAAATATCCTGTTTACACACGACCATTACATAATGGTTTACAATACAAATATGTTACATCGAAATCAGTTTCTTGAATGCAGTTTTTACACAATATCATACAAACATGGACTCCAAATCTTGTCCTTATTTTAGTATGCAACAGCGGAAGCTCTTAGTATTCACCTGAGAATAAACATGCTTTAAACGTCAACAAAAATGTTGGTGAGTTATAGGTTCAACCTATATATATCAAATCGTAACAATAGACCACAAGATTTCATATTTCAATACACATCCCATACATAGAGATAAAAATCATTCATATGGTGAACACCTGGTAACCGACAATAACAAGATGCATATATAAGAATATCCCCATCATTCCGGGACACCCTTCGGATATGATATAAATTTTGAAGTACTAAAGCATCCGGTACTTTGGATGGGGTTTGTTAGGCCCAATAGATCTATCTTTAGGATTCGCGTCAATTAGGGTGTCTGTTCCCTAATTCTTAGATTACCAGACTTAATAAAAAGGGGCATATTCGATTTTGATAATTCAACCATAGAATGTAGTTTCACGTACTTGTGTCTATTTTGTAAATCATTTATAAAACCTGCATGTATTCTCATCCCAAAAATATTAGATTTTAAAAGTGGGACTATAACTCACTTTCACAGATTTTTACTTCGTCGGGAAGTAAGACTTGGCCACTGGTTGATTCACGAACCTATAACAATATATACATATATATCAAAGTATGTTCAAAATATATTTACAACACTTTTAATATATTTCGATGTTTTAAGTTTATTAAGTCAGCTGTCCTCGTTAGTAACCTACAACTAGTTGTCCACAGTTAGATGTACAGAAATAAATCGATAAATATTATCTTGAATCAATCCACGACCCAGTGTATACGTATCTCAGTATTGATCACAACTCAAACTATATATATTTTGGAATCAACCTCAACCCTGTATAGCTAACTCCAACATTCACATATAGAGTGTCTATGGTTGTTCCGAAATATATATAGATGTGTCGACATGATAGGTCGAAACGTTGTATACGTGTCTATGGTATCTCAAGATTACATAATATACAATACAAGTTGATTAAGTTATGGTTGGAATAGATTTGTTACCAATTTTCACGTAGCTAAAATGAGAAAAATTATCCAATCTTGTTTTACCCATAACTTCTTCATTTTAAATCCATTTTGAGTGAATCAAATTGCTATGGTTTCATATTGAACTCTATTTTATGAATCTAAACAGAAAAAGTATTGGTTTATAGTCGGAAAAATAAGTTACAAGTCGTTTTTGTAAAGGTAGTCATTTCAGTCGAAAGAACGACGTCTAGATGACCATTTTAGAAAACATACTTCCACTTTGAGTTTAACCATAATTTTTGGATATAGTTTCATGTTCATAATGAAAATCATTTTCTCAGAATAACAACTTTTAAATCAAAGTTTATCATAGTTTTTAATTAACTAACCCAAAACAGCCCGCGGTGTTACTACGACGGCGTAAATCCGGTTTTACGGTGTTTTTCGTGTTTCCAGGTTTTAAATCATTAAGTTATAATATCATATAGATATAGAACATGTGTTTAGTTGATTTTAAAAGTCAAGTTAGAAGGATTAACTTTTGTTTGCGAACAAGTTTAGAATTAACTAAACTATGTTCTAGTGATTACAAGTTTAAACCTTCGAATAAGATAGCTTTATATGTATTAATCGAATGATGTTATGAACATCATTACTACCTTAATTTCCTTGGATAAACCTACTGGAAAAGAGAAAAATGGATCTAGCTTCAATGGATCCTTGGATGGCTCGAAGTTCTTGAAGCAGAATCATGACACGAAAACAAGTTCAAGTAAGATCATCACTTGAAATAAGATTGTTATAGTTATAGAAATTGAACCAAAGTTTGAATATGATTATTACCTTGTATTAGAATGATAACCTACTGTAAGAAACAAAGATTTCTTGAGGTTGGATGATCACCTTACAAGATTGAAAGTGAGCTAGCAAACTTGAAAGTATTCTTGATTTTATGAAACTAGAACTTTTGGAATTTATGAAGAACACTTAGAACTTGAAGATAGAACTTGAGAGAGATCAATTAGATGAAGAAAATTGAAGAATGAAAGTGTTTGTAGGTGTTTTTGGTCGTTGGTGTATGGATTAGATATAAAGGATATGTAATTTTGTTTTCATGTAAATAAGTCATGAATGATTACTCATATTTTTGTAATTTTATGAGATATTTCATGCTAGTTGCCAAATGATGGTTCCCACATGTGTTAGGTGACTCACATGGGCTGCTAAGAGCTGATCATTGGAGTGTATATACCAATAGTACATACATCTAAAAGCTGTGTATTGTACGAGTACGAATACGGGTGCATACGAGTAGAATTGTTGATGAAACTGAACGAGGATGTAATTGTAAGCATTTTTGTTAAGTAGAAGTATTTTGATAAGTGTATTGAAGTCTTTCAAAAGTGTATAAATACATATTAAAACACTACATGTATATACATTTTAACTGAGTCGTTAAGTCATCGTTAGTCGTTACATGTAAATGTTGTTTTGAAACCTTTAGGTTAACGATCTTGTTAAATGTTGTTAACCCAATGTTTATAATATCAAAAGAGATTTTAAATTATTATATTATCATGATATTATGATGTACGAATATCTCTTAATATGATATATATACATTAAATGTCGTTACAACGATAATCGTTACATATATGTCTCGTTTCAAAATCATTAAGTTAGTAGTCTTGTTTTTACATATGTAGTTCATTGTTAATATACTTAATGATATGTTTAATTATCATAATATAATGTTAACTATATATATAACCATATATATGTCATCATATAGTTTTTACAAGTTTTAACGTTCGTGAATCACCGGTCAACTTGGGTGGTCAATTTTCTATATGAAACCTATTTCAATTAATCAAGTCTTAACAAGTTTGATTGCTTAACATGTTGGAAACATTTAATCATGTAAATATCACTCTCAATTAATATATATAAACATGGAAAAGTTCGGGTCACTACAACGTCGAAGCAGTTGCTAACCCGAAATACCAATTCTAACTTTTCAAACCATCTCGTTAACTGATAGTGCTCCAAATGAACATATATTTAGGCACAATATCCTTCCAATATGTAAAGCTTTTAGTTGCAATTGTTCTATTTTTATGTAATATTCATTTAAATAAATAAGTGCGAAGACAAAAGAAGAAAACGACGATTTAAAGACGCAAATGACCAAAAAGCTCAAATGAACAAGATATAATTCAAGTGGTTCCATTTATTGATGAGAAAAGTCTAAAATTTACAAGAGTACAGGCCGCTGAACGCAAAGTACAAGATATCTAATGTAGTGACCCGAACTTTTCCATGTTTATATATATTAAATGAAATTGTTATTTACATGATTAAGTGTTTCCAACATGTTAAGCAATCAAACTTGTTAAGACTTGATTAATTTAAATAGGTTTCATATAGACAATTGACCACCCAAGTTGACCGGTGATTCACGAACGTTAAAACTTGTAAAAACTATATGATGACATATATATGATTATATATATAGTTAACATGATATTATGATAAGTAAGTATCTCATTAGGTATTTTAACAATGAGTTATATACATAAAAATGAGACTATTGAATTTAAGAAACTCGAAAACGATATATATAACGATTATCGTTATATCAACGTCTTACTAAGTACATATGAATCATATTAAGATATTGATACACTTGGTTAATTATTTTAAATGATAAGCAAATATATCATTAAGTGTATTAACAATGAACTACATATGTAAAAATAAGACTACTAACTTAATGATTTCGAAACGAGACATATATGTAACGATTATCGTTGTAATGACATTTAACTGAATATATCATACTAAGATATATTATATATCATAATATCATGATAATGTAACAATTTAAAATCTCTTTAGATATAATAAACATTGGGTTAACAACATTTAACATGATCGTTAACTTAAATGTTTCAAATCAACATTTACATGTAACGACTAACGATGACTTAACGACTTAGTTAAAATGTTTATACATATAGTGTTTTAATATGTATTTATACACATTTGAAAGACTTCAAGACACTTATCAAAATACTTCTACTTAACAAAAATGCTTACAATTACATCCTCGTTCAGTTTCATCAACAATTCTACTCGTATGCACCCGTATTCGTACTCGTACAATACACAGCTTTTAGATGTATGTACTATTGGTATATACACTCCAATGATCAGCTCTTAGCAGACCATGTGAGTCACCTAACACATGTGGGAACCATCATTTGGCAACTAGCATGAAATATCTCATAAAATTACAAAAATATGAGTAATCATTCATGACTTATTTACATGAAAACAAAATTACATATCCTTTATATCTAATCCATATACCAATGACCAAAAACACCCACAAACACTTTCATTCTTCAACTTTTTTCATCTAATTTATCTCTCTCAAGTTCCATCTTCAAGTTCTAAGTGTTCTTCATAAATTCTACAAGTTCTAGTTTCATAAAATCAAGAATACTTCCAAGTTTACTAGCTCACTTCCAATCTTGTAAAGTGATCATCCAACCTCAAGAAATCCTTGTTGTTTACAGTAAGATATCATTCCAAATCAAGATAATACTCATATACAAACTTTGATTCAATTCCTATAACTATAACTATCTTAATTCGAGTGATAATCTTACTTGAACTTGTTTTC
The DNA here is from genome assembly GCF_046630445.1 of Rutidosis leptorrhynchoides. Taxonomy (NCBI): domain Eukaryota; kingdom Viridiplantae; phylum Streptophyta; class Magnoliopsida; order Asterales; family Asteraceae; genus Rutidosis; species Rutidosis leptorrhynchoides. The sequence continues at coordinate 335,398,049 of NC_092336.1, read as the reverse complement.
GTGTCATGATTCTACTTCAAGAACTTTCAAGCCATCCAAGATCCTTTGAAGCTAGATCATTTTTTATCACTTTCAGTAGGTTTACCTACTAAACTTGAGGTAGTAATAATGTTCATAACATCATTCGATTCATACATATAAAACTATCTTATTCGAAGATTTGAACATGTAATCACTAGAACATAGTTTAGCTAATTCTAAACTTGTTCGCAAACAAAAATTAATCCTTCTAACTTGACTTTTAAAATCAACTAAATACATTTTATATGTCTATATGATATGCTAACTTAATGATTTAAAACTGGAAAACACGAAAACACCGTAAAACCGGATATACGCCGTCGTAGTAACACCGCGGGCTGTTTTGGGTTAGTTAATTAAAAACTATGATAAACTTTGATTTAAAAGTTGTTTTTCTGGGAAAATGATTTTTCTTATGAACATGAAACTATTTCCAAAAATCATGGTTAAACTCAAAGTGGAAGTATGTTTTCCAAAATGGTTATCTAGACGTCGCTCTTTCGACTGAAATGACTACCTTTACAAAAACGACTTGTAACTTATTTTTCCAACTTTAAACCTATACTTTTTATGTTTATATTCATAAAATATAGTTCAATATGAAACCATAGCAATTTGATTCACTCAAATCGGATTTAAAACGAAGAAGTTATGGGTAAAACAAGATTGGATATTTTTTGATTGTTGTAGCTACGGGAAATATTGTAACAATTCTATACAAATCATATCCTAGCTAACTTATATTGTATTATACATGTATTCTAATGTAATCTTGGGATACCATAGACACGTATGCATATGTTTTGACATATCATATCGACCCATGTATATATATTATTTGGAACAACCATAGGCACTCTATATGCAGTAATGTTGGAGTTAGCTATACAGGGTTGAGGTTTATTCCAAAAATATATATACTTTGAGTTGTGATCTAGCATGAGACGTGTATACACTGGGTTGTGAATTGATTCAAGATAATATATATCAATTTATTTCTGTACATCTAACTGTGGACAACTAGTTGTAGGTTACTAACGAGGACAACTGACTTAATAAATTTAAAACAGTAAAACGTATTAAAAATATTATAAATATATTTTAAACATACTTTGATATATATGTACATATTTGTTATAGGTTCGTGAATCGACCAGTGGCCAAGTCTTACTTCCCGACGAAGTAAAAATCTGTGAAAGTGAGTTATAGTCCCACTTTTAAAAACTAATATTTTGGGATGAGAATACATGCAGTTTTATAAATGTTTTATGAAATAGACACAAGTAAATGAAACTACATTATATGGGTGAATGATCGAAGCCAAATATGCCCCTTTTGCTTGGTAGCCTAAGAATTAGTAAACCGATCTACTAATTGATGTGAATCCTAAAGATAGATCTATTGGGCCTAACGAACCCCATCCAAAGTACCAGATGCTTTAGTACTTCGAAGTTGTTTTTATCATGTCCGAAGGATTTCCCGAAATGATAGGGGATATTCTTATATGCATCTTGTTAATGTCGGTTACCAGGTGTTCACCATATGAATGATTTTTTATCTCTATGTATGGGATGTATATTGAAATATGAAATCTTGTGGTCTATTATTATGATTTGATAATATATAGGTTAAACCTATAACTCACCAACATTTTTGTTGACGTTTTAAGCATGTTTATTCTCAGGTGATTATTAAGAGCTTCCGCTATTGCATACTAAAATAAGGACAAGATTTGGAGTCCATGCTTGTATGATATTATGTAAAAACTGCATTCAAGAAACTTATTTTTGATGTAATATATTCTTATTGTAAACCATTATGTAATGGTTGTGTGTAAATGGTATATTTTAGATTATCATTATTTGATAATCTACGTAATGCTTTTTAAACCTTTATAGATAAAATAAAGGTTATGGTTGTTTTAAAAATAAATGCAGTCTTTAAAAACGTCTCATATAGAGGTCAAAACCTCGTGACGAAATCAATTAATATGGAACGTTTATAATCAATATGAACGGGAAATTTCAGTTGGTATCCGAGCGTTGGTCTTAGAGAACCAGAAAATTGCATTAGTGTGTCTTACCGAGTTTGTTAGGATGCATTAGTGAGTCTGAACTTCGACCGTATTTTTCTTCAAAAACGATTGCTTAACACTTTTTTGTTGGAAACTATATATTATTAACATGTAAATATTATGTGATATATTAATCTCTTAACGTGTTTGATATTGTGTGATAGCTGTCTACCTCTAGTACAAATCCCATTGATTCACCTAATAATAATGAAGAGTCGAATATATTTTGGGAAGATTCACAAATTCCTGAAGAGGAACCGGAAGAGGAGGAACCGGAAGAGGAGGAACCGGAAGAAGAGGAACCAGAAGAGGAGGAATCGGAAGAGGAGGAACTAGAAGAAGAGGTTCTGGAGGAAGAAATATTGATACTTATAGTAAATCGATTAAATAAAAGAAAATCCTCAACCAACGGACCAAAGTTAATAATGGTCAATGGTGTTTCCGCCGAAGAAGCAAAATATTGGGAAGATTACCAATTTTTCGATGAATCGGATCCCGATGAGGATTCCGATGATGTTATAGAAATTACCTCGACCCAATTTAATAAAGCAAAAGAAAATAGTAAGGGAAAAGTTATAAAAATAGAGAAACTCGATTCCAACCCCGATGAACTTTATATGTATCGGCAACATCCGTATTTCCTAAAATGTAACAATGACCCGGGAACCTCTAAACCACCAGGTTTTTCTAAACCATTATGGAAAACGACAGCTCGTATTAGAGGAACACCATATATTCCTAGAAAATTAGGAAAATGAACCAAGTCCGAAGAAGAAGAAAGCAGTGATTCAGATTAGAGGGTTGTAATCATGTTGTGTATTATATGTATTGTAGTGTGCTTGTACTTTTATGTTCTATGTAAAAATTGCTTGTATTGTTTGTTATTAAGAATCTAATCCTTGTCTATTTTACAGTATAAAAACAAAATGGACGTTAAGGGTAGACAACCGAATATTTTAGAAGACCTACCAGAAGATATGATTGAGGAAATCTTGTCTAGAGTCGGTGTCAAACATTTGAAAGACTTTCCAGAAATGCCTTAGTTTATAAAAGGCTTTCCTTTGATAGGTGGGGTATATCACATTGGGGAGACCGTAAGTTACGCCGTGTTTTCTTTAAAGCATTAAATGCGGGGAACCCAAATGCAATTTTACGCTATGAGTTAAGAACCTATTTTGACTCAACATATCCCAATATAGGATTTTGTGAATTAGAAAGAGCTTCTAACATGCAACATAAAGAAGAATGTTATGCTTATGGGTTAGTGATGTTTGCTTCTTACCAAAGTGAGAAAAAGAACATCGGATTGCAACTTTTAAATAAAAGCTTCCCACAAGTGACGGATTCAGTAGTTGGGGTAAGAAACAAGGTTTTTAGATTATTACGGGGCTGTTGGACATTACGAAACCCTCGTCCTTTTGACGACATTACAACATGCTTCCTAGCCAATGGTCATAACGGTTATTTTCCACAAGACCAAGGATGTGAAGTCATCTTAGTAAAACCAGAATGCATGACTTGTTTCTGGACTTATGAATTACGTGTCTTTATTTTTTTTGCTGAACAACTTGCGTATTAACTAGATTTATCTTCAAAACTGTCCTGTATCATAGTGTACTATATTTCATGTTATATGTAATATAGCGAAGTTGTAAGTTTGAAGAATATCTATATGTGATATATTATTATAATCAGTTTTTCATATGGAATTGTAGTAGTTGAATTGTATATTAGCTACTAAGTATGAACTTAACGGGTAGGTAGTACCCGAATTTAGACTTATAAAACGCTAATATGAAGAAAAAGCTTTTATAAATGAGTTCATATTATGCTACAAAATACTATTGACTACTCTTAATATTCTGTATGATTAACTCGATTCAGTTGGCTATTTTGAAGGAAATGGCACCGACTACTCGACACACAATGAATATGAGCGAAGAGGAATTTCGTACCTTTTTTGCTGCAAACATAGCCGCAGTACAGGCTGCGCTACATATCAACAATAACTCTGAATCTAGTAATGCAGCTAACGGCACAAAAAATCGTGTAGGATGCTCCTACAAAGAATTTACTGCCTGCAAACCTTTGGCATTTGATGGAAACGAAGGACCAATTGGATTGAAATGGTGGACCGAGAAATTCGAATCGGTGTTTGCCATAAGTAAGTGTACTGAAGAGGACAAAGTTATGTACACTACGCATACCTTCATAGGTACTGCGTTAACGTGGTGGAACACCTATCTTGAACATGTAGGACAAAATGCTGCTTACGCACTACCTTGGTCGGCATTCAAGCAATTGATGAACGAGCAGTACCGTCCTAGAAATGAAGTCAATAAACTCAAGGCAGAACTTAGAGAGTTGCGAACACAAGGGTTCGATGTTACCACGCCTATTGTGTCCGGGAGCATTCGAAGATGAAGAAGAGAAGATCGACGCGTTTGTAAAAGGGTTACCAGTAAGGATTTAAGAAGATGTGAGTTCACACGAGCTCGCTTCTATACAGAAGGCAAGTCGAATGGCTCATAAACTCATAAATCAGATTGAGGGAAGAATTAAAGAGCAGGCGGTCGAAAAAGCCAACACGAAACAACTCAAGAGAAAATGGGAGGAAAATGGTGACAAGAGTCACCAGTACAACAACAACAATTACAACCACAATCGCAACAACTATCCCAACAACCGCAACAATAACCGCAATCCTAACAATAACTACAACAAACATCCCAACAACAACAACAACTATAACAACCGTTTCAACAACAATAACAATCCCAACAACAACATTAATAACAACAACGGCAACAAAAACCAAAAACAGCCATGTCATAGGTGTGAAGAAAATCATCAGGTGTTTTGCACAACATTTTGCAATAGGTGTAAAAGAAATGGTCATAGCGCGACAAAGTGTGAGGTCTACGGACCAAAGTTTAACAGAACCAAAGGAACAAATAATGTCGGAACAAGTAATGCCGAAACGAATAGTGTCGGAGCAAGTAATACCAACGCTGTTTGTTATAAATGTGGAAAATCGGGCCACATTATTAGAAATTCCTGAATCAGGGTAATACTAATGGGCAGGCCCGTGGAAGATTTTTCAATATTAATGCGGCAGAAGCACAGGAAGACCCGGAGCTTGTTACGGGTACGTTTCTTATTGATGATAAATCTACTTATGTTTTATTTGATTCAGGTGCGGATAGAAGCTATATGAGTAGAGAATTTTGTGCTAAATTAAGTTGCCCATTGACGCCTTTGGATAATAAATTTTTACTCGAATTAGCAAATGGTAAATTAATTTCAGCAGATAATATATGTCGGGATAGAGAAATTATACTGGGTGATGAAACGTTTAAGATTGATTTAATACCAGTCGAGTTAGGGAGTTTTGATGTAATAATTGGCATGGACTGGTTGAAGAAGGTGAGAGCAGAGGTTGTTTGTTACAAAAACACGATTCGCATTATGAGTGAAAAAGAAAAACCTTTAATGGTGTACGGAGAAAAGAACAACGTGAAATTAAATCTTATTAGTAGTTTGAAGGTGCAAAAACTAATAAGAAAAGGTTGTTACGTCATTCTAGCACACATCGAGGAAGTTAAACCTGAAGAAAAGAACATCAGTGATGTTCCCGTCGTAAAAGAATTTCCCGATGTATTTCCGAAAGAATTACCGGGATTACCCCCACATCGATCCATTGAATTTCAAATAGACCTTGTACCAGGAGCTGCACCAATAGCTCATGCTCCATACAGACTCGCACCCAGCAAAATGAAAGAATTACAAAGTCAGTTACAGAAACTTTTAGAACGTGGTTTCATTCGACCAAGCACATCACCATGGGGAGCTCCTGTTTTGTTTGTCAAGAAGAAAGATGGTACATTCAGATTATGTATCGACTACCGAGAGTTGAACAAACTTACCATCAAGAACCGCTACCCACTACCGAGAATCGACGACTTATTTGATCAACTACAAGGCTCATCTGTTTATTCGAAGATCGGTTTTCGTTCTGGATATCATCAAATGCGGGTGAAGGAGGATGATATCCCAAAGACTGCTTTTAGGACGCGTTACGGTCATTACGAGTTTATGGTTATGCTGTTTGGATTGACGAACGCACCAGCTGTGTTCATGGACCTCATGAACCGAGTGTGTGGGCCATATCTTGACAAGTTTGTCATTGTTTTCATCGATGACATACTTATTTACTCGAAGAATGATTAAGAGCATGAAGAACATTTAAGAAAAGTGCTAGAGTTGCTGAGAAAAGAAAAACTGTACGGTAAGTTTTCAAAGTGTGCATTTTGGTTGGAAGAAGTTCAATTCCTCGGTCACATAGTAAACAAAGAAGGTATTCAGGTGGATCCAGCAAAGATTGAAACCGTTGAGAAATGGGAAACCCCGAAAACTCCGAAGCATATACGCCAATTTTTAGGACTAGCTGGTTACTACAGAAGGTTCATCCAAGATTTTTCCAGAATAGCAAAACCCTTGACTGCATTAACGCATAAAGGGAGGAAATTTGAATGGAAGGATGAACAAGAGAAAGCGTTTCAATTGTTAAAGAAAAAATTAACTACGGCACCTATATTGTCATTATTTGAAGGGAATGATGATTTTGTGATATATTGTGATGCTTCAAAGCAAGGTCTCGGTTGTGTATTAATGCAACGAACGAAGGTAATTGCTTATGCGTCTAGACAATTGAAGATTCACGAGCAGAATTATACGACGCATGATTTGGAATTAGGCGCGGTTGTTTTTGCATTAAAGACTTGGAGGCACTACTTATATGGGGTCAAAAGTATTATATATACCGACCACAAAAGTCTTCAACACATATTTAATCAGAAACAACAGAACATGAGGCAGCGCAGATGGATTGAATTATTGGATGATTACAACTTTGAGATTTGTTACCACCCAGGGAAGGCAAATGTGGTAGCCGACGCCTTGAGCAGAAAGGACAGAGAACCCATTCGTGTAAAATCTATGAATATAATGATTCACACTAACCTTACTACTCAAAAAAAGGAGGCGCAACAAGGAGTTTTAAAAAAGGGAAACTTAAAGGATGAAATACCCAAAGGATCAGAGAAGCATCTTAATATTCGGGAAGACGGAACCCGGTATAGGGCTGAAAGAATTTGGGTGCCAAAATTTAGAGATATGAGAGAAAAGGTACTTAGAGAAGCTCATAAAACCAGATACTCAATACATCCTGGAACGGGGAAGATGTACAAGGATCTCAAGAAACATTTTTGGTGGCCAGGTGTGAAAGCCGATGTTGCTAAATATGTAGGGGAATGTTTGACGTGTTCTAAGGTCAAAGCTGAGCATCAGAAACCATCAGGTCTACTTCAACAACCCGAAATCCCGGAATGGAAATGGGAAAATGTCATAACCCGTCCTTAACCATAAGAACGAGTTAGATAACGTATGATTTCATTGCGAGGTATTGACCTCTATATGCGACATTTTTAAAAGAACAACTGCATTTATTTTACATTACAAACCATAACTCTTATGTTAATACAAGCTTTAGACAATATAAAGATGATTATCGTTTAGCAATAATCTTAGACTTACAAACTTTACATGTGATGATAACAATACGATTTCTAGCATATTTTACATTACAATTCCTCGGATATGCAGTTTTATTTTTGACACAAATATGCATACTCAAGATCTTGCTTAAATTCAACATGTTGCAGCGGAAGCTTTTAGTTATCACCTGAGAATAGACACGTTTAAAACGTCAACATAAAGTTGGTGAGATATAGGTTTAATGCCGGCAGCGATATAAATATAGACCACAAGATTTCATATGTAAACATTTTAATAAAAATATTCTAAGTGGTTGAGCACTTGGTAACCATACTTAACATTTAATCACGTCGCATATTCCCTTTATTATGAAATCTTACTACACCGTACCAAGTGTAGTCACGAAACGAAGTACTGTGCAACCGTTGAATACTGGTCGTCCAGTCCAGTTGGGGTTGTCAGGCCCGATAGATCTATCAACAGGATTCGCGTTTACAATACCGCTGTAAATAGTAGTTACCAAGCTACAGGGAAGTATGCCAGTGGTACAACTCAACGTAGAATATATTTTTCAGTTACTTGTGTCCATAGCGTAAAACATAAAATACATGTATTCTCATCCCGAAATACTTAGAGTTTAAAAGTGGGACTATATACTCACTTTTGCCTTGAAGATATATATATTTTGACTTGGTCTCCGGTTGATATCACGAACCTATCCATATATAGTTTATCAATATAGTTCCATTTTAAACAATCGTCACATATATATACTTATTATACTTTTAATAGTTTTAATAATTTCTTAGTCCGTAGTTAGCAGTCCGATGTTAGTAATTCAATTTTAATGGTTCATATTTAGGTGTTTAATAAATAAAACCCCCATCGAAATAAATAAAACCCCATCATATTTGTATTGGTCGGGATTAATCTTGACCACGGTACCGGTGTTTTCAAATGACGTGTTGCGTACATAAAGTACCGGTGTTGTCAAATGACGTGTTGCGTACAATCATGGGATCATATGATTAATCTTCTCGTATTGTTTACGGGTGGTCCTGAAATATATAAAATTAAATTATGAGTACATATATATAAAATATCATGTTATTTTAGAAAGATGTGATTCATTTAATTTTTCTCCAATTATTTTCGTGGCTAAACTAGTTTTGGATATCCGATCTTGTTTTGGTCATAGTTTCTTCGTTACAACTCCGTTTTCGTTGGTTCAACTTGTCACTTCCTTGGATCGAGTTCTTATTTAAGACCATGAACTGTAAATACCTTAGTTTGTATTCGAAATCACAGGTCATAGGTCAAACTTTGGTGAAACTTATGAAGTTAATCATTTTCCCTTATGTAAACAACATTAAATGATTATTTTTCTAAAAATACTTATACTTTGAGTTAAATCATGAAATTTTTATGTGTTATCATATTCATAGTAAATATCATTTTTCCAGAAAATAAACCTTCAATTCAAGGTTCAAAATAGTTTTTAATTATCCAACCCAAAACCGCCCCCGGTTGCACTCCGACGTCGTAAAAATAGTTTTTAAGGTGTTCTTTGAAAAACGAAGTTATACCTTGTTAAATTAGCATATATTTATGATATATTACATGTCTTGAAGTATTTTAAAAGTTAAGTTAGAAGGATCTATTTAGTTTGCAAACAAGTTTGAAAACATTCAAACTATGTTCTTGTTGTTAAAATTTTATACCATAAAATAAGATAGCTATATATATATGAATCGAATAAGGTTATGAACAAAGTTACTACCTCAAGTTACTTAGACAAGATTGCTGTAAAAGAGGAGTAAAAACCTAGAACCAAAAGAGTGATGGAATTGGATGAAAGATTGGAAGTAAACTTGTGTTCTTGGAAGGATTCTTGAAGTGTTTTTGTAAGGGTTTTCTTATGATAATTAAGTGATGTTTTTGGAACTAGATCTTCATGGTTGTGAGCTGAGATGGTTAAGGGGTTTAAGGCTCATAAGTGTGTGTGTTTTTAGCTAGAGAATTGAAGTAAAAATGAATCAAAATGATGATCCCCCATGGCTCTTAAAAAACGTGAATGGGGGGGGGAACCAAGACAAGATTTTAGTTTGTAATTTTATGTATTTAGTCAAGCAATCATACAAAAGTAATTACCTTATACATAAGGCATGAACAAGGGCTGGTTGGTGGTGATTTGATGTGTATTTACCAATAGTAAATACGTATAGAAGCTAGGTATGATACGAGTACATATACTCTAGATATACGTATAAAAATCTTGTGAAAACGGAATGAGAATTCAAATATAGCTATCTTTTGTGAATATACTTATATGGTTTTATGTATTTAAGTCCTTAAAAAGTGATTAAATACATTATATATACGATATATGTATAAACATTATAGGTCATAAGTATTTATGTCAAATAACATTACGTATGGTTATCGTTTTAAAAACTTAAGTTAGTAGTTTCAAAATATACTTATAACTTATTGTTATTAGTACAAAATGAGATATTAAAACATCCATAAATCATGTTAAATATGTATATATACATATATATACACAAACGTATAATTATCATATATTATATAGTTCGTGATATCATCGGTCAAACTAGACGGTCAAACGTTGTGTAAAACTCTTTTCGAAAACATAAGTTTCAATAATTTGGATTGCTTATCATGTTGGTAAGGTTTAATTTATGTAAATATTAATCTTATAAGTATAGATTGATCGAAAAAGTCCGGGTCATTACAGTACCTACCCGTTAAATAAATTTCGTCCCGAAATTTTAAAATTGTATCTATTTTGCGTCATCGAGAAACAAGTGTGGATACTTTTGTTTCATCTGATCCTCTCGTTCCCAAGTAAACTCAGGACCTCTTCGAGCATTCCAACGAACCTTAACGATCGGTATGTTGCTCTGCTTGAGCCGTTTAACTTCACGATCCATGATTTCGATTGGTTCTTCGATGAATTGTAGTTTCTCGTCGACATGGATTTCTTCAAGAGGAATGGTGAGATCTTTCTTTGCAAGACACTTCTTAAGGTTTGAGACGTGAAATGTATTATGTACTCCAGCGAGTTGTTGTGGTAACTCGAGTCGATAAGCTACCGGTCCAATGCGTTCGATAATCTTGAACGGGCCTACGTACCTTGGGTTCAGTTTACCTCTTTTTCCGAAACGTATTACACCTTTCCATGGTGACACCTTTAACATAACCATGTCACCGATCTGAAACTCTAATGGTTTCCTTCGAACATCGGCGTAGCTCTTTTGGCGACTACGGGCTGTTTTCAATCTTTCCTTAATTTGTACTATCTTTTCTGTAGTTTCATGTATGATCTCGGGACCAGTTAATTGTCGATCTCCTACTTCATTCCAATAGATAGGAGATCTACACTTCCTTCCATACAGTGCTTCGAATGGCGCAGCTTTAATGCTCGCATGATAACTATTATTATACGAGAATTCTGCTAATGGTAGATATTTATCCCATCCGTTTCCAAAATCGATCACACATGCCCTGAGCATGTCTTCAAGAGTTTGAATCGTTCTTTCACTCTGCCCGTCGGTTTGTGGATGATATGCGGTGATCATATCCAAACGAGTTCCTAGGGCCTCTTGTAGCAATTGCCAGAACTTTGATGTAAATCTACTATCACGATCGGATATAATGGAAATAGGTATTCCATGCCTTGAAACAATTTCCTTTATATACAATCGTAATAGTTTCTCCATTCAATCCGTTTCCTTTATAGGCAAGAAATGTGCAGATTTGGTGAGATGATCAACAATCACCCAAATGGTGTCGTATCCCCAGGCAGTCTTTGGTAACTTCGTGATGAAATCCATGGTAATACCATCCCATTTCCATTCTGGGATTTCTGGTTGTTGAAGTAACCCTGACGGCTTCTGGTGTTCTGCTTTGACTTTGGAACAAGTTAAACACTCCCCAACATATGTTGCAACGTCTGTCTTTAAATTAGGCCACCAATAATGTGTCTTAAGATCTTGGTACATCTTTCCAACTCCAGGATGTATCGAGTATCTTGTTTTATGTGCCTCATTCAATATCAACTTCCTTAATCCACCCAACTTCGGTACCCAAATACGGTTTGCAAAATATCGAATTCCGTCTTCCCGTATAACGAGTTGCTTCTCATACTTCTTCATTATTTCATTTCTTATGTTTTCTTTAGTAAGTGCTTCTCGTTGAACTTCTTTGATTTATGAGTTGAGATTCATGCGAATTTTTATGTTCATTGCTCGTACTCGAATTGGTTCTCATTCCTTTCTGCTTAGAGCATCGGCCACCACGTTCGCCTTCCCGGGATGATAACGAATTTCACAATCATAGTCGTTTATCAGCTCGACCCACCTACGTTGCCTCATGTTGAGCTGTTTCTGATCAAAAATATGTTGAAGACTTTTATGATCAGTGAACACAGTGCATTTAACCCCATACAAGTAGTGTCTCCATATCTTCAATGCAAACACGACTGCTCCCAGTTCTAAATCATGCGTCGTATAATTCCGCTCGTGAATCTTCAATTGTCGGGATGCGTATGCAATAACTTTCTTCCGTTGCATAAGAACGCAACCAAAACCTTGTCGCGAAGCGTCACAATATATTTCAAAATCATCGTTCCCTTCTGGTAACGATAAAATAGGCGTCGTAGTTAACTTCTTCTTTAGTAATTGAAATGCACTCTCCTGCTCAGATGTCCATTCATATTTCTTCCCTTTTTGCGTTAACGCTGTCAACGGCTTAGCTATTCGGGAAAAATCTTGAATAAACCTTCTATAATAACCGGCTAAACCCAAAAATTGGCGTATCTGCGTTGGTGTCTTAGGAGTCTCCCATTTTTCAATGGCTTCAATTTTTGCTGGATCAACCTGAATTCCTTTGCTACTAACAACGTGGCCAAGAAATTACACTTCTTTCAACCAGAAAGCACATTTAGAAAATTTAGCATATAGCTGTTCTTTTCTCAACAACTCTAATATCAACCTTAAATGCTGCTCATGCTCTTGCTCACTCTTGGAATAGATAAGAATATCATCAATGAAAACGATAACAAACTTATCTAAATATGGACTACAAACTCGATTCATGAGGTCCATGAATACAGCTGGCGCATTTGTCAACCCAAACGGCATGACCAAAAATTCGTAATGACCATAACGTGTCCGAAAAGCAGTTTTCGGTATATCTTCTTCTTTGACGCGTAATTGATGATAGCCCGATCTTAGGTCAATTTTCGAGTACACACATGATCCTTGGAGTTGATCAAATAAGTCGTCAATTCTCGGTAGTGGATACCGATTCTTGATAGTTAACTTATTTAATTCACGATAATCTATACACATCCTAAAAGATCCATCTTTCTTTTTAACAAATAGAATCGGAGCTCCCCACGGTGAAGTACTTGGTCGTATGAATCCACGATCCAATAATTCTTTTAACTGACTCTGAAGTTCTTTTAACTCGGACGGTGCAAGTCTATATGGAGCACGGGCAACTGGTGCAGCTCCTGGTACTAAATCTATTTGAAATTCTACAGATCTAAATGGAGGTAATCCCGGCAACTCTTCTGGAAAAACTTCAGGAAAATCTCTTGCCACAGGCACGTCGTTGATGCACTTCTCTTTTTCTTTCTTTTCGACTTTATTAACATGTGCTAGAATAGCATAACATCCCTTTTCTAAACACTTCTTGGCTTTCAAACAGCTAATGAGTTTTAGCTTTGAGTTACCCTTCTCTCCATAAATCATCACCGGCATTTTATCCTTACAAGGAATGCGAATTGCCTTCTTGGCACACACAACTTCAGCTCCTACTTTGGACATCCAGTCCATGCCGAGTATTACATCAAAACTTCCTAATTCTACGGGTATCAAGTCAATTTTAAACGTTTCACCAGCTAAATTCATTTCACAATCACGACAAATTTTATCGGCTTTAATTAGTTTACCATTAGCTAACTCAATCATGTACTTAGCATCTAGAGGTAATGATGAACAATTCAATTTAGCGTAAAAGCCTCTACTCACGTAACTTCTATCAGCACCAGTATCAAATATAATAGATGCGGATAAGTTATTAATGGTAAACGTACCCGTAACAAGCTCCGGGTCTTCACACGCCTCTCTAGCATTAATAACAAATGCTCTTCCACGTGCAGATCCATTATTCTTCTCTGGATTCGGACACTGACTCTTATAGTGACCTTGTTTTCCACACCCATAACAAGTAATGGTAGCCAAAGCAGTTCTATTTGCATTGGTGGCAGGAGTCTTGGTACCATTTATATTTGTAACGAGAGCCCTAAAATCTTCAGCAAGATGACCCTTTCGATTACATTTGTTGCATACCACATTACAGTAGCCAGAGTGATGTTTGTGGCATCGGTTACATAAAGGATTTTGTCCTTTGTAACCAAAGCTTAAACCACTACCCGCACCTTGCGTGATTTCTTGTTTCTTAAAAGATTGTTGTTGGTTACCTCGATCATAATTTCCATTCCACTTTCTTTTGTTACCTGATACCTTCACATCAGTATTGGATACTTTCTTATCCATGATGACCTGATCCATTAGCTCGTTTGCCATGGTTATAGCTTCATGAATTGTCTTAGGTTTCGATGCTGTAACATTTGCCTTGACCTTTTTGGGCAAACCATCTTTGTACATTTCAATCTTCCGTTCTTCGGTTGGAACCAATTCAGGACATAGCAAAACTAATTCCATGAATCGCTGATTGTAGTTGGTGATTTCAGTACCAACAACCTTCAGGCTTCGTAATTCATCTTCCAACTTCCTAACCTCGTTCCTTGGACAATACTCGTTGATTAACATTATTTTGAATTCTTCCCATGGGGTATCATAAGCTACATCTCCTCCTACAGCTTTCACATAATTTTTCCACCACGTGAGTGCACTATCTTGTAAAGTGCACGATGCATACTTGGTCATGTCCTTTTCAACACAACCACTGATTTTAAACAAAGTCTCCATCTTTTCTATCCACCGGGTTAAACCGATCGGTCCTTCCGTTCCACTGAATGATGAGGGCTTGCAAGCTTGAAAAGTCTTGTAGGTACATCCTACACGAGGATTTGGGTTAACTGCAGCAGCTCTTGCAGCTTCGACCCATAACATTCTGTCGTTCACTCGCTGGTTGATGAATTCCTCGACTTCTTGTTCCGTCATTCGATTCAATCGCGCCATTTCCTAATGAAAGAAAATAATTATTCACATGGAATATTATAGATGTAGTGTGTATTTATAGTACATTATAGCTTGTTAACAATATGAACCAGGTATTATTATAAAAGCCTTTTCTTCTTATTAGCATTTTATAATTATATCTAGGGTAGTACCTACCCGTTAATGTTCATACTTAATAGCTTAGTACAGAACCAATTACTACAATCTAAATAATACTTAACCATGGAAAATTATTGCATTTCATACTTCACTATTTTACATATGCTTATCTTACATCGAACATTAAGCAAACCACACTAATAATATTATACAAAACATTATATGATCCCATGGTTTAATACGGCAGCGCATCGTTTGGTCTATTTTCTAGGACGTTTAGGTTCAAGGAATGGCCTAACGCTTATCCTAGCTGTCTGCCTATATTTTGGCTGTGGGGCTGAAGAACTAGATGCCGGGATAGAACGAATAGGAATAGCGAGAATAGGGGTGGTAGTGTCAAGTGGAGTTGGTGCCACATCATCCTTACTAAACTCAGGATTTGAATTTTCTAATTCATTAGCCTTTCGTTTCTTTCCTAGTTCGAACTTGTCTTTCGTAATTTCTTGTATTTCTTCCTCGGGTTCACTTTCCTCCTCGGGTTCACTTTCCGGGTTCTTTATTGTTGGTTCATCCGGAATTTGTGAGTCTTCCCCAAAGATATTATTTTCGTCATCGGATAGGTTAATGACTGAAACACCATCTGAAGATTCTGATTCGGAGTCGCTGAATGTGATAATAAGTTTTGAGCCCGACATCTATCACACAACAACTAACCCATTAGTACTACATAATATTTACATATAAATTTTAACCAACAATGATAAGCAATGGTTGTTAAATTAGATCCGGTCAAAGTCCAGACTTACTAATGTATCCTAACGACTTATCAGTTAGACACACTAATGCAAACCTGGTTCGCTAAGACCACCGCTCTGATACCACATGTCATAACCCGTCCTTAACCATACGAACGAGTTAGATAACGTATGATTTCATTGCGAGGTATTGACCTCTATATGCGACATTTTTAAAAGAACAACTGCATTTATTTTACATTACAAACCATAACTCTTATGTTAATACAAGCTTTAGACAATATAAAGATGATTATCGTTTAGCGATAATCTTAGACTTACAAACTTTACATGTGATGATAACAATACGATTTCTAGCATATTTTACATTACAATTCCTCGGATATGCAGTTTTATTTTTGAAACAAATATGCATACTCAAGATCTTGCTTAAATTCAACATGTTGCAGCGGAAGCTTTTAGTTATCACCTGAGAATAGACATGTTTAAAACGTCAACATAAAGTTGGTGAAATATAGGTTTAATGCCGGCAGCGATATAAATATAGACCACAAGATTTCATATGTAAACATTTTAATAAAAATATTCTAAGTGGTTGAGCACTTGGTAACCATACTTAACATTTAATCACGTCGCATATTCCCTTTATTATGAAATCTTACTACACCGTACCAAGTGTAGTCATGAAACGAAGTACTGTGCAACCCTTGAATACTGGTCGTCCAGTCCGGTTGGGGTTGTCAGGCCCGATAGATCTATCAACAGGATTCGCGTTTACAATACCGCTGTAAATAGTAGTTACCAAGCTACAGGGAAGTATGCCAGTGGTACAACTCAATGTAGAATATATTTTTCAGTTACTTGTGTCCATAACGTAAAACATAAAATACATGTATTCTCATCCCGAAATACTTAGAGTTTAAAAGTGGGACTATATACTCACTTTTGCCTTGAAGATATATATATTTTGACTTGGTCTCCGGTTGATATCACGAACCTATCCATATATAGTTTATCAATATATTTCCATTTTAAACAATCGTCACATATATATATACTTATTATACTTTTAATAGTTTTAATAATTTCTTAGTCCGTAGTTAGCAGTCCGATGTTAGTAATTCAATTTTAATGGTTCATATTTAGGTGTTTAATAAATAAAACCCCCATCGAAATAAATAAAACCCCATCGTATTTGTATTGGTCGGGATTAATCTTGACCCACGGTACCGGTGTTGTCAAATGACGTGTTGCGTACATAAAGTACCGGTGTTGTCAAATGACGTGTTGCGTACAATCATGGGATCTTATGATTAATCTTCTCGTATTGTTTACGGGTGGTCCTGAAATACATAAAATTAAATTATGAGTACATATATATAAAATATCATGTTATTTTAGAAAGATGTGATTCATTTAATTTTTCTCCAATTATTTTCGTGGCTAAACTAGTTTTGGATATCCGATCTTGTTTTGGTCATAGTTTCTTCGTTACAACTCCGTTTTCGTTGGTTCAACTTGCCACTTCCTTGGATCGAGTTCTTCTTTAAGACTATGAACTGTAAATACCTTAGTTTGTATTCGAAATCACAGGTCATAGGTCAAACTTTGGTGAAACTTATGAAGTTAATCATTTTCCCTTATGTAAACAACATTAAATGATTATTTTTCTAAAAATACTTATACTTTGAGTTAAATCATGAAATTTTTATGTGTTATCATATTCATAGTAAATATCATTTTTCCAGAAAATAAACCTTCAATTCAAGGTTCAAAATAGTTTTTAATTATCCAACCCAAAACCGCCCCCGGTTGCACTCCGACGTCGTAAAAACAGTTTTTAAGGTGTTCTTTGAAAAACCAAGTTATACCTTGTTAAATTAGCATATATTTATGATATATTACATGTCTTGAAGTATTTTAAAAGTTAAGTTAGAAGGATCTATTTAGTTTGCAAACAAGTTTGAAAACATTCAAACTATGTTCTTGTTGTTAAAATTTTATACCATAAAATAAGATAGCTATATATATATGAATCGAATAAGGTTATGAACAAAGTTACTACCTCAAGTTACTTGGACAAGATTGCTGTAAAAGAGGAGTAAAAACCTAGAACCAAAAGAGTGATGGAATTGGATGAAAGATTGGAAGTAAACTTGTGTTCTTGGAAGGATTCTTGAAGTGTTTTTGTAAGGGTTTTCTTATGATAATTAAGTGATGTTTTTGGAACTAGATCTTCATGGTTGTGAGCTGAGATGGTTAAGGGGTTTAAGGCTCATAAGTGTGTGTGTTTTTAGCTAGAGAATTGAAGTAAAAATGAATCAAAATGATGATCCCCCATGGCTCTTAAAAAACGTGAATGGGGGGGGGGAACCAAGACAAGATTTTAGTTTGTAATTTTATGTATTTAGTCAAGCAATCATACAAAAGTAATTACCTTATACATAAGGCATGAACAAGGGCTGGTTGGTGGTGATTTGATGTGTATTTACCAATAGTAAATACGTATAGAAGCTAGGTATGATACGAGTACATATACTCTAGATATACGTATAAAAATCTTGTGAAAACGGAATGAGAATTCAAATATAGCTATCTTTTGTGAATATACTTATATGGTTTTATGTATTTAAGTCCTTAAAAAGTGATTAAATATATTATATATACGATATATGTATAAACATTATAGGTCATAAGTATTTATGTCAAATAACGTTACGTATGGTTATCGTTTTGAAAACTTAAGTTAGTAGTTTCAAAATATACTTATAACTTATTGTTATTAGTACAAAATGAGATATTAAAACATCCATAAATCATGTTAAATATGTATATATACATATATATACACAAACGTATAATTATCATATATTATATAGTTCGTGATATCATCGGTCAAACTAGACGGTCAAACGTTGTGTAAAACTCTTTTCGAAAACATAAGTTTCAATAATTTGGATTACTTATCATGTTGGTAAGGTTTAATTTATGTAAATATTAATCTTATAAGTATAGATTGATTGAAAAAGTCCGGGTCATTACAGAAAACATTACCATGGATTTCATCACTAAATTGCCAAGGACTGCAAGTGGTTTTGATACTATTTGGGTAATAGTTGATCGTCTCACCAAATCAGCACACTTCCTGCCAATAAGAGAAGATGACAAGATGGAGAAGTTAGCACGACTGTATTTGAAGGAAGCCGTCTCCAGACATGGAATACCAATCTCTATTATCTCTGATAGGGATGGCAGATTTATTTCAAGATTCTGGCAGACATTACAGCAAGCATTAGGAACTCATCTAGACATGAGTACTGCCTATCATCCACAAACTGATGGGCAGAGCTAAAGGATGATACAAACACTTGAAGACATGCTACGAGCATGTGTTATTGATTCGGAAACAGTTAGGATCGACATCTACCGTTAGCAGAATTTTCCTACAACAACAACTACCATTCAAGCATTGAGATGGCGCCGTTTGAAGCACTTTATGGTAGAAAGTGCAGGTCTCCGATTTGTTGGAGTGAAGTGGGGGATAGAAATATTACGAGTTTGGAAATAATACAAGAAACTACCGAGAAGATCATCCAAATTCAACAACGGTTGAAAACCGCCCAAGTCGACAAAAGAGCTACGCCGACATTAAAAGAAAAGATATAGAATTTGAAATTATAGAGATGGTCATGCTTAAGGTTGCACCTTGTAAAGTGATTTTTCGATTTGGTAAACGAGGGAAATTAAATCCAAGGTATATAGGACCATTCAAGATTATTGATCGTGTCGGACCAGTAGCTTACCGACTTGAATTACCACAACAACTCACGGTTGTACATAACACTTTCCACGTCTCAAATTTGAAGAAATGTTTTGCTAAAGAAGATCTCACTATTCCGTTAGACGAAATCCAAATCAACAAAAAACTTCAATTCGTCGAAGAACCCGTCGAAATAATGGATCGTGAGGTTAAAAGACTTAAGCAAAATAAGATACCAATTGTTAAAGTTCGATGGAATGCTCGTAGAGGACCCAAGTTCACCTGGGAATGAGAAGATTAGATGAAGAAGAAATACCCGCACTTATTTCCAGAAGATACATCAACACCTCCAACTACTTAAAATTTCGGGACGAAATTTATTTAACGGGTAGGTACTGTAGTGACCCGAACTTTTTCATGTTTATATATATTAAATGAAATTGTTATTTACATGATTAAGTGTTTCCAATATGTTAAGTAATCAAACTTGTTAAGACTTGATTAATTTAAATAGGTTTCATATAGACAATTGACCACCCAAGTTGACCGATGATTCACGAACGTTAAAACTTGTAAAAAATATATGATGACATATATATGATTATATATATAGTTAACATGATATTATGATAATTAAGTATCTCATTAGGTATTTTAACAATGAGTTATATACATAAAAATGAGACTATTGAATTTAAGAAACTCGAAAACGATATACATAACGATTATCGTTATATCAACGTCTTACTAAGTACATATGAATCATATTAAGATATTGATACACTTGGTTAATTATGTTAAATGATAAGTAAATATATCATTAAGTGTATAAACAATGAACTACATATGTAAAAATAAGACTACTAACTTAATGATTTTGAAACGAGACATATATGTAACGATTATCGTTGTAACGACATTTAACTGTATATTTATCATACTAAGATATATTATATATCATAATATCATGATAATGTAACAATTTAACATCTCTTTAGATATAATAAACATTGGGTTACCAACATTTAACATGATCGTTAACTTAAATGTTTCAAATCAACATTTACATGTAACGAGTAATCATTCATGACTTATTTACATGAAAACAAAATTACATATCCTTTATATCTAATCCATATACCAAAGACCAAAAACACCTACAAACACTTTCATTCTTCAATTTTATTCATCTAATTGATCTCTCTCAAGTTCCATCTTCAAGTTCTAAGTGTTCTTCATAAATTCTACAAGTTCTAGTTTCATAAAATCAAGAATACTTCCAAGTTTACTAGCTCACTTCCAATCTTGTAAAGTGATCATCTAACCTCAAGAAATCCTTGTTGTTTACAGTAAGATATCATTCCAAATCAAGGTAATACTCATATACAAACTTTGATTCAATTCCTATAACTATAACTATCTTAATTCGAGTGATAATCTTACTTGAACTTGTTTTCGTGTCATGATTCTACTTCAAGAACTTTCAAGCCATCCAAGATCCTTTGAAGCTAGATCATTTCTTATCACTTCCAGTAGGTTTACCTACTAAACTTGAGGTAGTAATGATGTTCATAACATCATTCGATTCATACATATAAAACTATCTTATTCGAAGATTTAAACATGTAATCACTAGAACATAGTTTAGTTAATTCTAAACTTGTTCGCAAACAAAAGTTAATCCTTCTAACTTGACTTTTAAAATAAACTAAACATATGTTCTATATCTATATGATATGCTAACTTAATGATTTAAAACCGGAAAACATGAAAAACACCGTAAAACCGGATATACGCCGTCGTAGTAACACCGCGGGCTGTTTTGGGTTAGTTAATTAAAAACTATGATAAACTTTGATTTAAAAGTTGTTCTTCTGGGAAAATGATTTTTCTTATGAACATGAAACTATATCCAAAAATTATGGTTAAACTCAAAGTGGAAGTATATTTTCCAAAATGGTCATCTAGACGTCGTTCTTTCGACTGAAATGACTACCTTAACAAAAATGACTTGTAAATTATTTTTCCGACTATAAACCTATAATTTTTATGTTTAGATTCATAAAATAGAGTTCAATATGAAACCATAGCAATTTGATTCACTCAAATCGGATTTAAAACGAAGAAGTTATGGGTAAAACAAGATTGGATATTTTTTGATTGTTGTAGCTACGGGAAATATTGTAACAATTCTATATAAATCATATCCTAGCTAACTTATATTGTATTATACGTGTATTCTAATGTAATCTTGGGATACCATAGACACGTATGCAAATGTTTTGACATATCATATCGACCCATGTATATATATTATTTGAAACAACCATAGACACTCTATTTGCAGTAATGTTGGAGTTAGCTATACAGGGTTGAGGTTGATTCCAAAAATATATATACTTTGAGTTGTGATCTAGCCTGAGACGTGTATACACTGGGTCGTGGATTGATTCAAGATAATATATATCGATTTATTTATGTACATCTAACTTTGGACAAGTAGTTGTAGGTTACTAACGAGGACAGATGACTTAATAAATTTAAAACAGTAAAACGTATTAAAAATGTTGTAAATATATTTTGAACATACTTTGATATATATGTACATATTTGTTATAGGTTTGTGAATCGACCAGTGGCCAAGTCTTACTTCCCGAAGAAGTAAAAATCTGTGAAAGTGAGTTATAGTCCCACTTTTAAAAACTAATATTTTGGGATGAGAATACATGCAGTTTTATAAATGTTTTACTAAATAGACACAAGTAAATGAAACTACATTATATGGGTGAATGATCGAAGCCGAATATGCCCCTTTTGCTTGGTAGCCTAAGAATTAGTAAACCGATTTACTAATTGACGCGAATCCTAAAGATAGATCTATTGGGCCTAACGAACCCCATCCAAAGTACCGGATGCTTTAGTACTTCAATGTTGTTTTTATCATGTCCTAAGAATTTCCCGGAATGATAGGGGATATTCTTATATGCATCTTGTTAATGTCGGTTACCAGGTGTTCACTATATGAATGATTTTTTATCTCTATGTATGGGATGTATATTGAAATATGAAATCTTGTGGTCTATTAATATGATTTGATAATATATAGGTTAAACCTATAACTCACCAACATTTTTGCTGACATTTTAAGCATGTTTATTCTCAGGTAATTATTAAGAGCTTTCGCTGTTGCATACTAAAATAAGGACAAGATTTGGAGTCCATGCTTGTATGATATTATGTAAAAACTGCATTCAAGAAACTTATTTTTGATGTAATATATTCTTATTGTAAACCATTATGTAATGGTCGTGTGTAAACGGTATATTTTAGATTATCTTTATTTGATAATCTACGTAATGCATTTTAAACCTTTATAGATAAAATAAAGGTTATGGTTGTTTTAAAAATGAATGCAGTCTTTGAAAAACGTCTCATATAGAGGTCAAAATCTCGCGATGAAATCAATTAATATGGAACGTTTATAATCAATATGAACGGGACATTTCATCTAAGCATACGAAAAGACGTTCGAAAATCTGGAACTGAGACAAGAACCGAGCATCAACGCGCGAGTCAACGGAGCTAAAATTACAAGTCAACTATGCACAATAATATAATATAATATATATATAATTATATAAAATTATATATATTATATTATATTATATATTAAATAAATCTCAGTAGCCCACGTTTTAATCAAGATATGAGCTGGCCAGGGCGGCCATGCGAGTGCATGGGAAATGCACTGAAATCTCATGCGAGTGCATGAGCTACAGGATTCAGAAAAGTACTATAAAAGGCCACGAATTCTGTTCGACTAATTACACCTTTTCTCTTCTTTCTTTCCTTATGTAAGAATTATATATTTATAATTTTAAGTTTAAATTAAGTTTAATAATAATTGGGTTAATGTAAGAAATGTTTTAAGGTTTTGTAAGTGGAAATTCTGTCCGTGCAACGCTACACAATTAATCACCACTGTAAGCTATGTTCTTCCTTTTTAATTTAATGTCTCGTAACTAAGTTATTATTATGCTTATTTGAGCCAAAGTAATCGTGATGTTAGACTAAATATTAAGACGGGGTTATTAGATTTTGTACATAATTAAGGTTTGGACAAAAGACCGACACTTGTGGACATTGGACTATTGACTATTAATAGATAGGGGGTATTGTCTAATCGAATGACAACTCATTAGAATCTGTCGAACCTATCTTCAAATTAGTTAATCTAATAATTATTAAAATGATTATGTATGTTCTATTTAGTGACGTTTATACGACATCTTTTACAATCATTTAATTAATTATTCGGGTTGGGTAGTTGATTAATCATTCTGATCAAGTGGGTAAATTAATATTCATATCTCATTAAAATAGGGGTGGATTACATACAAGGATAATTAGTGTAATTGTTAACAAAGTATTAAAACCTTGGATTACACGCAGTAGATAAACTGGTGTAATCATTAAACAAAGTATTAAAACCTTGTTACAGTTCGAATCCCTAATTAGTTGGAATATTTAACTTCGGGAATAAGGTTAATTTGACGAGCATTTTATAATTATGACCGATGGACTATTATGGACAAAAACCAGATAGGTATCAAATAAACCAGGACAAAGGACAATTAACCCGGGTAACAATTAATTAAAATCAAAACGTCAAACATCATGATTACGGAAGTTTAAATAAGCATAATACTTTTATTTCATATTTCATCGTACCTTTATTTACTATCATTTTAATTACTGCAATTTACTTTATCGCAATTTAAATTCCGTCATTTACATTATCGTCATTTATCTTTACGCTTTATTTAAAATCGACAAACCGGTCATTAAACGGTAAAACCCCCCTTTTATAATAATAATACTACTACTATATTACTAATATATATATATATATATATATATATATATATATATATATATATATATATATATATATATATATATATATATATATATTTATACAAATATAGTTTAAAATATATATAGCGTTAAACTCAGCTAGCTCCCTGTGGAACAAACCGGATTTACTAAAAACTACACTACTCTACGATTAGGTACACTGCCTATAGTGTTGTAGCAAGGTTTAAGTATATCCCATCTATATAAATAAATAAAACTTGTGTAAATTGTATCGTATTTCGTAATAAAAATAATAGTATTTCGTACACCTCCGTTGCACACATCAAGTTTTTGGCGCCGCTGCCGGGGAACACTCAACGACGAAGCGAAACACTATAAATATTTTTTTTTAGTTTTTAAGTTAGTTTTGTAAAAATATATTTATATAAGTTTTAAATATAAAAATATAAAAATATAAAAAAAAGAGAGAAAAATATATTTCTATATTTTTAAGTATTTAAATTAAAAAGTTTATATTTTTTTAGTTATAAAAACTAATAAGTAATTTATTTTTTTAGTTTATTTAAATTAATATAAATATTTTTCTATAAAAAAAATATATAATTAAAATAAGATTGGGCCGAACCTGATCGAAGCCCAAAACTAATCTGGAATCCAGGCCCATGCGATCGCATGAGCCAGATACCTTAATTCAATGCAACTGCATGGTTGAATCTGACAGGTCTGATCCCAGCATTAATTGCGCCGTTAGGGTTTAATATTTTAATTATTATTATTAGGTTTAATTTAATAATTAGTTTTTAGTTTTAATATTTAATTTGTAATATTTAGTTTAAGTTTTTATTATTAATTATATAGTTTAATATTTTTATATATATATATAAAAATATTTTATATATATATATATATATATATATATATATATATATATATATATATATATATATATATATATATATATATATATATATATATATATATATATATATATATATATATATATATATATATAGGGTTTAATATTTTAATTATTATTATTAGGTTTAATTTAATAATTAGTTTTTAGTTTTAATATTTAATTTGTAATATTTAGTTTAAGTTTTTATTATTAATTATATAGTTTAATATTTTTATATAATATAAATATAAAAATAATATTTTTATAAAAAATTTTTGTATTTTTATCATTTTAGTTATAATTTGTCTTTTTATCGTTTAATCGTAATTTGTATATTTATCGTTCGTAATATTAGTTTCATAGTTATAGATTTGCCGTAGATTTTTAGCTTTTAAGAATTTGCCATAAAATTTCTTAAGTGCTTTTTCTTTAGATTAAGATTTTGGCGCTTTAGAATTTTGCCACGCCGTTCATATATTTTAGTGCCTTTTAAGTTATTGCCGTTTTAGATATAGAATTCCTTTTAAATCTTAATACCTTTAGGCGCAACTTTTAATTTTTAGTTTTTAGACTTTTAAGTTTCGATGTTTTTCTTTCTTATATTTATTTTTCGACCTTTTATTTTTCAACGTTTTACGACGCACTCTTTTTCTTTCTTATTTCTCGACGCTCTAGTTTTTAGGACATAGAATTTTCTTTATCTTCTTTAAACTTCGATGAAAAATTATTTTAAGCGGTTAAATTGATAGACATCTAAAATTTTCTGGTTCGTAGTAATAGTTGGATTTGTTAGTGGCGAGTTGTGGGCTTCCGATTTAAAGAGTCCTGGCTACCTGCTGCATCTATTGGCTATTCGAAATGTGGGTAAAATCAGAAAAGTCTATTAATTTGATAGCTTATATAATTTTTATCTTTTATAACTTATAGGACATTCAGTGAATGCACCGAGCAAAACGTTCACCACCTTTCATACGTTCACCACCTGTAACTCGATCAAGACATCTAGCCAACATTGCCGCCGTTGATTTTTCTTTAGAATCGTCATCTAGTCAACCAAGTACTCCAATTCAAATTTCCGATAATCCATTTTTTGAACCCGATTTCACTATCGAGAACCCGGAGGATATTCAAGGACAATTCCAAGATCCTGAACCACTAATTATTCCTTCTGAACCATAAATCGTTAAATCAGAATCCTCTACTGATTCGTATTCAACAAATTCAATTATGGAAGTAACGAAACCTCTAAGTATGGAAGATCGAATGACAGCCACACACACGGGCCAAGGACACGCCATTATTAAGCCAGACATTAATGCGCCATATTATGAAATCAAAGGACAAATCCTACACATGGTAACTAATCAATGCCAATTTAGTGGTGCGCCGAAGGAAGATCCAAAAGAACATCTTCGAACATCTTCGAACTTTTAATAGGATCTGTACTCTATTCAAAATAAGAGAAGTTGAGGATGAACAGATCTATCTCATGTTATTTCCCTGGACTTTAAAGGGAGAAGCCAAAGATTGGTTAGATCGTTACCTGAAGGGGCGATTGACACATGGAATGTTTTAGTTGAGAAATTTCTTAAAAGATTCTTTCCGGCATCTAAAGCTGTGAGACTTCAAGGAGAAATTGTTACGTTCACGCAAAAGCCAAATGAAACTCTATATGAGGCGTGGACAAGATTTGGAAAGTTGTTGAGAGGATGTCCTCAACATGGTTTAGACATGTTAGGACCCCGAAGTTGTATAGTGTTAATGTGAAATAAGCTTAAATGAAGGTTCCTTAGAAGAGGGCTATATAAGGAACCTAAGTAGTCCTAATTAGATAGCCATTGCATTGTAACTGAGTTCTAGAAGCTGTGGAATGTAATTTTACCGATTCTCTCTAATACCGAGTCTCATTCTTACATACCGAATCTCTCTTTATCTTATCATTTCTCTCAATCTCAATATGATCTGACCTATCATTTGGTATCAGAGCTTCCAGGAAGTGATTCTACATCACTATATCGATCCAGAGATTGTAGATTACATAATCTGAATACTCTCGGTATTTTGAATCACATTCAGTATTATCGAATTTGATAATCTGACATTCAGATTCTTGTGATAAGTTCAGCGAAGGTGCATTAGATCTTTTAGAAAGAGTTTCGATCATCATTACAGCTTTTTACCTTCAATTATGGAGAATCAAGTTGATTTTTAGAGTTTGTGGCTAAAACTCTCGGTATTGCTTAATTCAAGCTTGATTCTGGATTTTTGTGAAGATTTAAGGATTCAGTTGTGTTCGTGAGGTGTTAAATCATATTTCTGACGGTTCAATTTCTTCAATTCATCAAGTTTTGAAGATTTGATCAACACTCTGTATCGTAACTGTCATACCGAGTCTGCTTCATTACTTAAATTCATCTTAAGTGTTGTAGATTGTGGTGTGATCGTGATTCTATCACATTCAGTTTGATTATATGCAGCTAATTGGTGTGGTTTGAGAAAGGATTCTGTCATATTTTTAAGTTTTAAACTTAGACTCGGTATTGTCAACTGCTACAGTTGACATTCGGTATCCTATACTTTCGGTATCTTTGATATTTTGTGTGATACTAACTTATTTCCTTGTGCAGCAAGGTTACAGAATCTAATTCAAAAGGATTGAATTGAGTTTGAACTTCAAATTCATACAGAATCTGACTACCGAGTCAGATACAGAATCTGAGTTTTTGTATCACTTAATCCATTGTTTTAAGTGGTTACAGGCTACAATTCTTGTGATTACTGAATCTATACTGAATCTGGGTGTGTCACTTGTATTTCTGATCAGTTTCTTATACAGAATCTGATATATAGAATCTTTACCGAATCTGCTACAGTACCGAATCTGATACAGAATCTGACATTCTGATCAGATTGTTGTGATTTTTTATCTTAGATTTGTGTAATACAGAATCTTTACCGAATCTACCTCATTTTCAAGATGTCTACTCAAGATACTTTGATCATTGGATCAGATTCCCGTCCTCCAGTGTTGTTTGATGGCAAGTACACTCAGTGGCTTCACCGTATCACTCAGTACATAGACTATAAGGGTGAGAAAGCAAAGTACATTTGGGCTTCTCTGTGAGATAGTCCAGTTGTTGATTATCATCCGGATACTGGTATGCCAATTCTAGTCTATGAACTTTCTGGTGATAAGCGTGAGAGAGCTCAGGGTGACATAGAGGCAAAGAATATTGTTATGCAAGCTATCCCGTATGAATTGTTTGAAAATGTTGATAGCAACACAACAACAAAAGATATATGGGATGAGATCAAATGACAGCAAGAAGGTTATGACATGTCAGACGTTACTAAATTGAATAAGGCTCTGGGATTCTAAGAAGATTTCAAGCAGGAAACTTATGAACCACTCAAGGATACCTATCGTCATTTCAATGGTGTTCTCAATGAGTTAAAAAGGTGCAAGATCATAAAAGTAAATGCTGAAGTCAACATGAAGTTTCTCAAAAAGCTCAATGTTGATTGGCTTCCTTATGGAACCATTGTTCGATCTACTAAAGAGATTGACAAGTTGACTATTCATGAGATTGTTGGAGTTCTTATGCATTACCAACCTGAAGTGTCAAAACTTCAAGAAGGAAGGAAAGAGTCTTCTCCGGGCGATCCACTTGCCCTAATTGCCAAAAAGAAGAGCAAATCGTTGACGTCTTCCAAAAGCTTGTCCAAGAAAGTGCTTGTAGAAGAATCAACTGATTCAGAAGATTTGAATCTTTCTGATGTTGATGATTCTCACCTTGAATTAGTCAAGATGTCAGCCATGTTCACAAAAGCCTTGAACAAACACAAGTTTAAAGGCAAATCAAGTAATCAACGCAAAAACTCGTCATCTTCCTCGTACTACAAGAAAGCTGATCAATCTAAACAACAACGTGCTGATGATTCCAAGAAGGAAGATTCAATTTGTTTCAATTGTGGCAAAGCTGGTCATTACTCTCGTGAGTGCAAGATGCCTAAGAAGAAGGACGCAGCTTACTATAAGAAGAAAATGTTGATGGCTAAGATTGTGGAAACTGGGGGAGAGCTAAAACTGGTTGATGATACTTGGTTTAACTGGACTGATGATTCAGATTCAGAGGTGGAACATGCAAATGTTTTCAAGGTGACAAAGCTCATCAAAGCTAAGGAAGCAATGGAGAATTCTGACTCAACATCCGATGATGATGAGGTACAATCAACTGAATTCTCACCTGATTTTATAAAAATGCAAAATGACTTGATGAAGAATCTGGTCTCAATGTCAAAAGAAGTCAAAGGTTTAAAATCTGAAACAAGGTTTTAAAAGATAAAATCAAAATGAATGAGACCAGACCTTCCTCATCCAAATTGCAAACGGATGTACAACGATTGACTCTCCAACTCAACTCTACGGAAACTGAGTTGGAAGATCTAAAAAAGACAATTCATCCGATTAAAGTTGAAAGAACTGATTATCGTTTAAAATCGGAACGACTTGCAGAAAAAGTTCAATTTTTAGAAAAAGATCTTTCTGATTTGAAAAACCAACATGAACCCACACTTTCAAAACTAAACAAGAAAATCGTTCAATTTGAAATCACCATAATTGAAAAGAACACTGAAATTTCTTTATTGTCAAAAGAATCTTTTCAAATGAAAGCATTACTTGCTCGATATGAGGAAAAACTCTATCGAACAGAGCAATCCAAAGCTATCATGGATATGGAACTTTCAAAACAAACAATTTTCATGAATAGACCAAAAACGATTCATGGTGAAAAGTGGGGGTTGGGTTATGAAGATCCGAAAATTTTGGAAGATGCTTCCAAAAAGATTCCAGGATTATATCATTCTGATTATTTTCAAGCCGGTTTACCATCGCATTTTGTACATGCTTCTGATGCTGATTTTGATGATATTATTGTGAATCATAAATCTAGGAAATACCATCAAATTAGCTTAATGTATGAAAAAATCAATGCTAAGATAGGTAAATCGAATCCTGATTTCTTGAAAAATCTTGTTGAAACTGAAAAGAACATGCAACGTGAAGATTATGTGCCTAAGCGTAGACTGGTTTATATCCCAACACTCATTCTAGAGAAATACATTTTAATGCTTGAGAATGAAGAGTTTAACAAACCTAGTTCTAGCATTACTGCAATAGATGAGGTGTTTGATGAACCAATTTTTGATGTGAAACCAATTCTACCAAC
The DNA here is from genome assembly GCF_046630445.1 of Rutidosis leptorrhynchoides. Lineage (NCBI taxonomy): Eukaryota > Viridiplantae > Streptophyta > Magnoliopsida > Asterales > Asteraceae > Rutidosis > Rutidosis leptorrhynchoides. The sequence continues at coordinate 335,367,542 of NC_092336.1, read as the reverse complement.
TTTACCTGCATGTCCAGATGATGTTTTTCGTGAAGACCTAGCACATGAACTAACTGTCTTCTTTGAGACAGATTCTCTAGGTCAAAATTCTTTAGATGAAAAAGTAGAACCTCAGAATGAACCGAACATTGAACCTTTGATAGATTTTGAAAGTCAACTTGATCCTTTGCATGATTATTACTTGCATTTGCCTGCTGTACGTGATTTGAATCGTATAGTAGCTCAACATGAATAGGAGAATATTGACTTGCAACTTAAGTGCCAATCATTAGAACAAATGCTTACTTTGTGTGATAAATTGCCTTCACTGCCTAAGAAAGAATGTACTTATGCTTTTAAGGAGGGTGAAGTGATAGTTTCTGCTGAAGAATTATGTCTTGAGATTAAAAGCTTAAACCAAAAGATAATTCAACTAAAACAGGCTAACACACTTAAGCAAACGTCTAATGTTGCAACCAATGTGCTTGAATGTACTGGTGGGATTACTAAGAAGGGGAAGGGAACAACAACATCTAAGGATGTAAAACTCATTATTCTTAAAAATCCTCTACGTTCTCAATTTGGCAATCATGGTTCGAAAGTTGTTTCTACAACTCAGTATATTGTTAAAAAGGTTCATTCTCCAAATGGATCTGTGTTAACTGAAAAGATTCCTATGATTCCTATGATAAAAACTTCAAAAGCGAGTCTTTTAAAGAAATCAGTTAAGTCCACAACACACACAAGTTCTAAACCTAATTTAAGTGAGTATGATGCAAAAGAACGTACAATCAAATTGAAAATTCTGCAAAATCAGTCATCTCATGTGTCAACTGAAAAGTTTGGACGTCTAACTAACAAAGGTGTTTTTCGTGTCACAGGTCATAATCCAAACTTGAATTACAAATCTGTATGGGTTCCTCAGTCCACGACTAAGAAAGTAGCAACCAAACCAAAGAAATCTGCTAGTCGGCCTCGGAAATCATATCATATTTTTCAATTTTCGTCTGTCAACAAAACATCTACTTGGAATAAATTGTGTGTTAAGACTTCTGATAACGATGTAAAGATTGATATTGCGTATGATGCTTCATGTAATGTGGTTTTAAATGATGCTTTATTGTCTAAACTGCATGATGCTTTACGTGATTATTTCATCATTGATCCAAAGTTTGTTATTAATCCAAAGTTTATTGCTGGTACTAACCGAAAAGGACCCAAGAAACTTTGGGTACCTAAACTCTAGGAAATTCACATTTATAGGGTTTTGACGTCTGTGTTTGGTATATCGATTCCGGTTGTTCTCGACACATGACGAGCGATAAATCCTTGCTTGTCAACTTCATTAACAAATTCCTAGGAACGGTTACATTCGGAAATGATGAGATTGCAGCAATAACGGGTTACGGAGATTTTGTGCAAAATGGCATAACAATCAAACGGGTTTCATATGTTGAGGGTTTGTGGTGCAGTTTATTTAGTGTGAGCCAATTCTGCGATGGAGATCTCAAAGTTTTATTTGAAAGTCGACAATGCTCGGTGCAATCCACCGAAGGGAATGATCTTCTTGTTGGTAAACGTTGTGCTTCACTTTATACTATTGACCTCAATGATGCACCATCACATGCAACCATGTGTTTGGCCACTCGTTCTACCAAAGAAAATTCATGGTTATGGCATCATCGGATGTCACACCTGAATTACAAGGGTATCAATCGGCTAGTCTCTAAAGATTTAGTTGATGGTATTCCAACCTTTCAATATGATAAGCATCATGTGTGTCCATCATATGCGATAGGTAAGCTGAAACGGACCAATCATCCGCTTAAGAAAAACCCTAGTACTTCATCGTCTTTGCAATTATTGCATATGGACTTATGTGGACTCATGTGTATTTCTAGCCTCGGTGGCAAAAAACATGTGCTTGTCATTGTTGATGACTATACCCGGTTTACATGGATTTTTCTTTTGCGAACTAAGTCAGAAACCCCCGCCATTATCATTGAGTTCATTAAAAAGATTCAACGCTCTTTTAACAAACATGTTAAGAGCATCAGAACTGATAATGGGACGGAATTTAAGAATGACCCGCTTGATAGTTATTTGAAAGACCAAGGCATTGAACATCAGTTCTCTGCTGCTCGGACCCCCCCAACAAAATGGAGTAGTCGAACGACGTAATCGTACATTGTGCGAAGTAGCACGAACGATGCTTGCCTACTCTAAATTACCTCCAAAAATGTGGGGGGAGGCCATTTCAACTGCATGCTATACCCAAAATCGTTGTATTGTAAACAAACGTTTTGATAAAACTCCATATGAGTTATTATATGGTAGACGCCAGAATGTCAAATATTTCCGTGTTTTTGGTTGTATATGCTATGTGCTTAACGATTTTGACAGCCTCGGAAAGTTTGATCCTCATGGCGATCAGGCCATATTTCTTGGTTATTTCTCGAACAAAGTTGCTTATCGTGTTTATCATAAGCGGACAAAGATGATTAAAGAGAGCATTAACGTCAAGTTCGATGAATTTTCGGGAATGGCTTTTGAACAACTCAGTTCAAAACCCGATCCTAACCTGGCTACTACTTCTTCCGCGCAAAACTCAATTTTCTCGAAGAACGGTGTTCCTACGGTTACATCAGAGGAACTGGATATCTTGTTTGATAGTCTTTATACTCCTCAACGGGATTCAAATGTTCAAACCGTACCGGTTACACCATCACAGTCAACTACTGTGGAGACTCTTCAAAGTCTTTTTGATGAAGATTCAACACCAACTGATTCACCTGTTGCTTCTTCATCCTCCCTCCAACCTCCTGTTACTGATAATCTTGAACAAGATCAAGATTCATCATTTGATACAACTCCAGCTGTTTCTCCAGATACTCTATTGAATCTATTAGATAATGTTACATCAGATCAAGCAGATCAAGGCTCAACGTCAACAACGGTTGATGTTCCGATGGATACAATTGATGTTCAACCTCTTCCCCACACCCGATGGACTAAAAGTCATCCAATAGATCTTATTATTGGTGACGCATCTGCTCCAGTTTCAACTCGAAGGGCTACTCAGAATATGTGTCTATTCATAGCCTTTCTTAGTAAGATTGAACCAACAACGGTTGCTCAAGCTTTACTAGATCCATACTGGGAAGTTGCAATGCAAGACGAGATCAATCAATTTGAACGATTGAAAGTATGGCGATTAGTTCCAAGACCAACGGGTCAACGACCAATAGGGGTTAAGTAGATTTTCAAGAACAAGAAGGATTCTGATGGAATTATGGTTCAAAATAAGGCACGTCTTGTGGCCAAAGGATATCGACAACAAGAGGGCATTGATTATGACGAAACATTTGCTATAGTTGCTAGGATTGAGGCAATTCATCTTTTCCTTGCATTTGCTTCTCATACGAAGTTCACGGTGTTTCAAATGGATGTCAAAACTGCTTTTCTGAATGGTTATCTTCAAGAGGAAGTCTATGTTGATCAACCAGAAGGCTTTATCGATCCCATTCATCCAAACCACGTTTACTACTTGGAGAAAGCTTTATACGATCTGAAGCAAGCATCGCGTGCATGGTACGAGACCTTAACAAAGTATTTGCTGGACAATGACTTCTCTCGTGGAACGATTGATACAATGCTATTCATCCGTAAAAACCACGGTCACATTCTCTTGGTTCAAATTTACGTTGATGATATTATTTTTGGTTCCACGTCCCCGGCCTTATGCAAAGAATTTGGTGACCTTATGGCCATCAAATTCGAAATGAGCATGCTTGACCAGTTAACTTTCTTCTTGGGGTTACAAGTAAAACAATTACCAAATGGGATTTTTATCAGTCAAACAAAGTATATCAATGATATGCTAAAACGTTTTAAATTGACTGCTTTAAAACCAATGACAACCCCAATGAGGACTTTACTGGATGCTGATACTAATGGGGAACCCTTTGACATTACGCTTTATCGAAGCATGGTTGCAATAACAAGCAACAACAAGCAACCCGGTTCAGCATTCTAAAACTAAACACATAGATATTCGTTATCATTTCATTAAGGACCATGTAGAGAAAGGGGATGTAGAGTTATACTTTGTGCCTACTAAAGTGCAATTAGCTGACATGTTCACTAAATCTTTAGATGAACTTAGGCTAAAATTCTTGATCAAAGAGATTGGCATGGTAGAGTATAGTGCTTGATATTCCTTAGCTCTGTTGGGACTTATTTTTGGGATCTTGTGTTTAGGGGGAGTAGATACTTTCTAGGGGGAGCAACTAAGTTTTAGTGCTTTAGATAATTTTTCTTTAAGGGACTGCCTTTAGATTAATGATAACTTCCTAGATATATTTGTTCAATCGTTACGCAAGGGGGAGGTAACTCATTGATATCCTATTTCAAGGGGGAGTTAATTCATTTTCTTGGGAACATAATCAAAATGCTGATTTACTTTCTTGTATATCACATTTTGAGGGGGGAGAAAAAGGGAGAAAATGAGATAATTATTCCCCAAAAATATTGTTTTTCAAAAGTGAATTCAAAATTTCTTTGTTTTTATCTGAAATAATTCACTATGGCTTGTATACATCTCAGTATGCAACCCGTGTCAACAATTGGTATCACTGAAGATTTGTACTTTGTATAAAATTCAAAGTTCTTTTAAGTACAAATATTATTTTGAAAAATTCATAAAAATTGGAAAAGATAAAATCCAAAAAATATTTAAATTTTACTAAATAAATGCTATTTTTAGCATTTTACCGAGTCTGACAATCAACATTACAGATTCGGTAAGTTCAAAGTTTTCAAAAATTGTCTCAGAATTGTTTTTCATGAAAAGATTGAAATGGATTTCAAGAGGAAAAATCAATTTGTCAAGATTTGGAGTTAAATTGTTAAAGTTTTGAAAAATTGGACTGTATTCGGTATATTAGGCCCATTCTGTAAAGCCCATTCGGTATTTTACCATCGGTATCTATAAAAGGAGAGTCAAAGTCAAATATTACTCTCTTACTGTTATTAATTACCTACCGAGTCTGTTGATTATACCGAATCTGCCTAATTCTACCGAGTCCGTCATTCTGTTTCTTCAAATTCTTGGTAATTGTTCATTTTAATCAATGTTTAAGATATATAATTGTAGATCTGAGATAATTAAGTTTTTATCAACCAGAAAAGATCAAAAATAACTGGATTATAACCTTTAATTTTTGAAATCTTGTTGATTATACCAAGTCTGAGTCGATTTCAATTAATCTTTGATTAAACTCAATTGATTTGGAAAATCAACATGAAATCTTGTCTAATCTGAGTTAAATTAACTGATCTATCATTTAACCGAGCTTGATTACATGTTTAATTGTTTTTTTGATGAATTCTGTATCTACCGAATGTGTTCTTATCCTGATACCGAGTTTGTTCATACAATTAACATGTTAATATGCTTGTAATTGAATGGTTAATTGATCATGGTTGTGAAATTACATGATATGTGATAGAATATGCATGTTTGAGTGACTTTCTGTTAATTGTTGAAGATACCGAATCTGGTTTTCTTTCTTGATACCGAGTCTGAAATTTGGTACCTTGAAATTTTCTGATTTTTATCTTCAAACACTTAACATGTTTATTCTATATCTTTCTGATATGAAAACTCAAGCTTATTTGGTTACAGAATCTAAAGTTTTTATAAATACCGAATCTGCTTGAATTGTGCTGAAAATTGACTAAGTATTGTTCTGATTTCTTATGTTATATAATTGACTTTGCATGATGATTTTGTACTAAGATGAATATCATATGAATGTCATGGTTGTCAATTATTTGTTCATATTTGGAATAAATGATTTTTATATCTTAGAAAAATCATAAAAATTATAAAATTTGAAAAATATAAAAAGGATTTCAAAGGAAATAAGAATAGAGAAATGTGCTTTATGATAACATTTTGTGGTCTTCTATTTCTTATGTATACAGCTAAATGGTGAATAATCACTTTATCAATTCTGAAACCAATATTCCCTGCATTTATTGGACTGCAATTCTAGAGAGGCATACTTTATGGCCTGCTCTGAGCTCCACAGTTAGTGTGCCAGAAATAGACTTGGATATTCTTAACAGATCAATCAGATTTGTGGAGGCTACACAACCAAATGCTACTAATCCACAGGGTGAACCAGCCAGATTTGAATTTAGGCTGAGGGGAGTACAAGGATTCAGGAGTATCACAAAAGCAGACTTCAAGAGGATATTCAGACTTCCTCTTGTACAGAATGCTCCTGCTTTTCCTGCCACACAACAGATGATGTCTTCAATCTTTTCTCTTGGATATGTTGGAGCAACTAATGTTCCACCTGCTAAGTTTTAAAAGAAGTATCTGCACTCCAGGTGGTATGTGATATTCTCAATCATCAACAGATGCTTGTTGATGACAAGAAATGGATCTGATAGCTTAACTGTGCCGATGCTCAAACTTTTCTACTCATTCACAAGAGTAGAAAATCCTGATTATGCAGAACTTATATGGGATTTGGTTCAGGCACAGGTTGAAAATCCAAGGGGTGCTTATATCCCTTGCGAAAGGTTTTTCTGTATCTTTATCCATGATGCTATAAATGCTTGCAGAAATGCAAATATATTTATACCAGGTACACATGGATTACAGATGAAAAGGTTTGGAGAGCTGAAGATGAACACCCCTATGGTGTCTGATAATCAATTCACTGCGCCAATTCCAAATTGGCTAGTGAGGCTAGCTGAACCCCAAGACGCTCGTATGCGTTCTTATTTTCAGGTTGTAGGAATACCTCTTCCGAACCCGGTACAACAAGAACAAGTTAAACCTGCCGTGATTCCAGCCCCAGAGGTTGTAGAGGAACCTGTAGTTCAACCACCCGGGCCAGCTAATCCTCCACTTAGGGTGAACCTCAAATGATCTAGGGTAGCACACCAAGCTCAACCCATGAGGATCAGGGAACCTAGTTCAACTAGGATTGAACCAACCCTTTCCACAACACCCGAAGTAAGCAGTGACACTTCAACAACAGCATCTGAATCATCTCCTGAACATTCTCCTAAGAGAACTCGATACATGCCTGATGAGATGATTCAGACTCTGCCAACCCAACGAGTAACTAGATCTAGGTCTTCGACACCTATCGTCCGCCAAACAGTTACTCCAACCATTGATGATACGGACCAAGACCTAGAGCCAATTAGGTCACCTTCACCCATCTCCGTATCACATCCAAGAATAACAGTAAGCCCTACACTAAATGAAGCGCAAGCTTCGGTAGGCAAGAGATCTAAATGCACGGATGGTAAAAAGACCACTAAGCCCATCCAATCTAAACAGGACTTAAGAATAAATCCCACAAAGCAAGATGGTTCGGCATCTAAGGAAGTAAAGTCTTCCTCTGCAGTAAAGTCTGCGTTGACTCAATCGATTGAGGACACTCAATCATTGAAGTCCAGAACGGCCGAAGGGGAGCCGAAAAATCTTGAAAAGGCACCCTGCGTATCGGCTGGAAATCCTCCTGTACCTCAACGTACAACAGGGTCTCGAGGTCCGGCTTATCTTGATGAGGAAGATCTGCCGCGTCCCATGGAAATGAGTCAACATGACAATCCTTTGGGATATTTATCAGACTTCCAGCAGACTGTTCCCTTGGTTCATGAAAGTGATCTATTGGTTCAAACCACTTTTCTTTCGGATTCTGAATCTCAAGGTCTGGAGGAAGAGTCTTTAACTGAAAGAGATGTGCTACCTCATGGTATATCAATGATTTCAGGAGTCGGGGTTAGCAATATCTCTGTGAGAACTAAACAGACGGGTAGTTCTACTACTCTGGCAGAGTCCCATGAGACCAAAGTCATGGAGGCGGATGCTTCGAAAGAAACTTCGCCGGTGACAACTCCGGTTGTTACCCAACCTCCATCAGAAGGGGATATCACGAATCTGACTAGTAGCATGTATAGCCCTACATATAAGAATAATACCGCACAATCATCCTTACCTGCCCTCACGGCAACTCAAACACTTCCACAGACATCACCTTCAACAGTTGCTGCTGCTGGTGTTCCTATTGTTACTTTTCCACCTTCACCCTCTCGTTTACCACATTTCTATGATGCTTTGGAGCAAGAATATTTTAGTCGTATATTTTCTAGAGTCAATCTAGATGTTCTTCGACGCACTTTGCTTCAAGCATTGTTTCGTGCTCGTGTTCGATATCCACTTAATTCCTGCTCTTCTCCATTGAGTCCTCACCGTGATGATGAACATGACGATTCTGATCCTCAGAATAGCCATGAGGGGGAGATAGGAGTAGATGGAGAATATCTAACGGTAAACATTTCAACTAAGGGTGGTGGTGTAAGGTCTTCATCAGCTTCACAAGCTCAACAAGTTCAGATGGAATCAGAAATGGTTACTACACATGATGAAATTGATGATAAGGAGCCTGAGCAAGTTATAATTCCAATTGTTCATAATGAGGCTGATAGTGGACTGGTAGAAGAGGATTTGAACTTGAGTGATTTCTATCTTGAAGAGACGGATGACGATGGATTTGTCATTCTAAGCAAGTTATCATTAGTATCTTCAATTCCGGAAGATGTAGAGATTGTAGATGAAGAGAATCCTGAACCAGTAATAGAAAGTGATGATGAAATGGATTCTTCTGATGACGATGAAGACAATCTTTATGTTAATCCAAATGAAGATGAGATCTTTGATCATATTGAAGATGATGATGTTCCTAATGATGATGCAACAAATCCTGCTGGTCATTCATCAAATTCTACACCCTCGTCGAGTTCAAATCCAACAAATGCTAATGAAAGTTCAACTTCTGGTACATCTACATCAAGTGAAATAGTGGATTCTAGATTCAAATACAACCATGGAATATTCTTTAAGAATTAGGAGCAAAGATTATTGTTGGGAGTAGAACATGATTTTATAACATTACGAAACACATTCATCGAGGAAAATGCTTACAAGATCTTCCGCATCAATGAATTACCAAGGAGTAAAAGGTTTACTTATATAGGTTCACGATTGCTTCCAGCAAGTGAAAGGAATTGGTATGAGGTTATGTGGAGGAAACATATCAACAAAGATGAAGATGATCTGTGGCTTCAAAGAAAATATCGTATTTCAGAAGTGTTGAATATTACTCGAGTCGGAGTAGAGATAAGCGAAAAGAAAGACGTCATCAGTCAGTTCCACGTTATCAGAGAAGATGAGAAAGAGTACAAGTTCACTGAAATAGATTTTCATAATCTAGATATGCTTGACATCATTCACATCTACAACTACCTCAGTATCATCACCATACGACCTTTTGCTAAGGCTCAAGCTTTGGAAGCTGTGAAAAGATACATGATGGAGACAATTGAACTGATGAGACGTGAAGATTTTCAAATAGGTCTCGAAGCAAAAAGGAAAAAGATTCGAATTACGTGTTCGTATCAATTTATAGAGGGACCGAAGGATATGAGGATGTTTCAAATGCAATTTGAACCCGAAGGGTTTGTTTTTGTAAATTCTCAAAAAGAAAAGGTGTTCATTCGTACTGAAGAGCTGAATAAATATTCAAATGGAACACTTAAGGCTGCACTGAAGTATCTTAAGATTCATCAAAGCAAGTTCCATGACATTGATATGATAATGGGTCTTGGAGAATTCATAAAGCATATAAGAGATCGTCTGAAACTCCGAGTACGTACAAGACAGTTTGAGATACTTCGTGGACAGAGAAAGAGAAGATATTTCAAAGAAATGGATGAATATCCATTACATGAGGGAGATCCAAGAAAAGCGTGGGGTGTCTGGAAACCTTCTAAGCAATTTTCGAAAAATCAAGTAGAAGTTTCAAAACCAGATGGCACACGATGGAAACTAACGTTTGGACCTCTCAAGATTACAAAATAGGATTATGTTGTAAAGTTCACATTTTACACTAAGGGGAGATTGTTAGGACCCCGAAGTTGTATAGTGTTAATGTGAAATAAGCTTAAATGAAGGTTCCTTAGAAGAGGGCTATATAAGGAACCTAAGTAGTCCTAATTAGATAGCCATTGCATTGTAACCGAGTTCTAGAAGCTGTGGAATGTAATTTTACCGATTCTCTCTAATACCGAGTCTCATTCTTACATACCGAATCTCTCTTTATCTTATCATTTCTCTCAATCTCAATATGATCTGACCTATCAAGACACTTATCAAATAGAACAAATATTCTACCAAGGATGCGATATTACTACACGAAAAGACATCGACATAGCAGCTGGTGGTTCCATTATGAAGAAAACCTCAACTGAAGCTTACAAAATTATTGATAACACTGCTTCCCACTCACATGAGTGGCATCAAGAAAAAGACATCGTTAGATCATCTAAAGTGGCTAGAGCCGATTCTAGCCATGACTTTGATTCCGTTTCCGCAAAAATAGATGCTTTCGAAAGACGAATAGAAAAGATGACTAAAGATATTAACGCAATACGAATCAGTTATGAGCAATGCCGTGGACCACACTTAACGAAAGATTGTCACATCGAGCAAACGATGGAACAACGTGAGAATGTTTCCTACATGAACCAAAGGCCGGGAAATAATTATCAACCGCCAAGGCCAATTTTTAATCAAAATCAAAATATTCTTTACAATCCAAATGGACCCAACAATAACTCGTACAACCAACAAGGTCCGAATAACCAACCAACTCAAAACAACACTTTCAATCAACAAAGACCTAGCTTGTATAAACCACCACAACAAAGCGAAGAGAAAAAGTCAAATCTGGAAGAAATGATGGTAAAGCTAATGGAATCTCAAACACAATTTATTACATCTCAAACCCAAACGAATGAGTGGTTTGATCAGTCAATAAGAACTCAACAAGCTTCCATTCTGAATCTAGAAAAATATGTAGGTACTCTTGCTAGCATGATGAGTGAGAGGGAACAAGGAAAGCTACCGAGTAATACTGAAGTAAATCCTCGAAATGAGAATGTTAATATGGTGTCAACAAATTTTGAAAAACCAGCATAAGAAGATGGGAAGGTTTTTAATGTGAGTAACAATGAAGAAGTTACAACACCACCACCACCCGAGTATGTAAAGCCAGTGGTGGCACCATACAGACTACCCATCCCGTTTCCAAGAAAAGGAGTTGAGTATGAGCAAGTGATAGGTAATAAAGTTTATGATACCTTTGGAAAGAAGAAGAAGAAGAATAAGAAAGTATAAGAAACAAAAACCGTAAAGATAAACCCAGTAAAGACAGTTCCACCAAAACCTCCACCCAGGTTGGGTGATCCGAGTGAATTTATTGTTCCTTGTTTACTTAGTGATTGTGTCATGTATGATGCACTAGCAGATTTAGGTGCGAGTGTGAGTGTTATGGCTCTTTCATTATATAAGAGATTAGGAGTTGGTGAGTTAAATCCAACGAACATGAGTGTTAGACTCTTTGATCAAACCATTAGGCACCCAGTTAGAATTGCTGACAACCTACCCGTTCAAGTGGGTAATTTAACCTTTTTAGTCGAATTTATTGTCATTGACATAGAAGAGGACCCAAACATTCCTCTAATTTTAGGTCGACCATTCTTAGCGTCCACCGAGGCATTATTTGATGTAAGAGAGGGTAGAATGACACTTAGTAATGATGAAAAATCGATCACCTTTGTGAGTCGAAAGTCGAAATCTCCACCAACCAAAACCGTTGAACCAACAAAAACGATTGGTAAGAACCGTATTGTTTTACCCACTTCAACGGTAGTGCTTAACAATAATAAAACTCCTAAGTGTGGGGAAGATGAAGTAACACCTAATGATAACTTGATAACAAAGAACCCCGTTGTTGATGCAAAATTAAATGACCCCGTTATTGACAGTTCAATGAAGAAACTTATTAAACGGATTCGCGATACTAGAACCAAGGGGAACTTTAAGTTATGTAACCGGTTAGTATCCAATCTATCGCCTAAAGAAAAAGCAAAAATAGTTGAATTTGTGGAAATTACACAGGAATCCGACCAATGGCTTAAAGCAAAAGTCACAGATATGCAAGTTGATTATGGTCCAAGAGAAATTGACGATGAAGTTAATCACAATTTCAAAACCATGACTACCTAAGTGTGGGGAGATTCAAATGTTCTAAAAAGAAAATGCTGTCTAGAGTTAGTTGTTCTGCTCTCGTGTAGTTCCGAGAATGGAATCCGATTGGTCTTTTCCACTAGCAGACACTAAAGAACTAGTTTTCTCCCCCTCCCCATTCTGAATTTTTGTTTTGTAGGTTTTGTATAAAATTAATATGCATTTTTAAATTTAAGTTTTGTGTGAATTTAAAAACAAAAAATTACTTTATTTCATTAAGTTTAAAAAATGATTTCTAAAATTCATCGTAAGTTGAAGACTAGGTCATGGAACCGAAATTACTTTACCCGAGGGCGGGGCGAAAAATTTTGTTATCATTATTTTTAATTTTATTGATCTAAAGTATACCAAAAAAATTAAAAAACCCAAAAATCTTTGCTTTTAAAACAATCGCTTTAAAAACGAAAAATTTTAAATTTTGTTGAGGGACGGACTAGGTAAACATACCAAAACTACCTAAAGTAAAAGGAAACAAAGTTTTAAAAAATTATTCATTTTAATTATTTTAATAAATAAAGGTTTTATATATATATATATATATATATATATATATATATATATATATATATATATATAGTTTATCTCATGTACAAAATAGGGTAAAACAGCGCACTTTCAAAGACTGACATTAAGTTCAGCAAAAGCTACTAATTTTGACGCCAAGACGCAAAATATCAAATGTGATATAAAATAATATGTTTGCAAACTCAGTATTTTTAATCACTTTTCTACACTAATCACCCTCATGAATTTATAATTATAGTCTGATTTCATGCAAATGAGGGCATTGCATGATCTCAAGTGTGGGGAAGAGTTATAAATTCTCTCGGGTTTGCACTTGGTTTATTTGCTAAATTTTATGAAAATTTGAAAATTTTTCAACTAAATGAATTCAAAATTATGTTTATACATATTTATGAACGATCAAACTAGGTGTTAATACCGAAATTATTGTTACCTCGGAAAGGACATAAATTGAGAAACAACCCAAAACGTTAGAATTCATTTAAAATAAAATAAAGGAGAATAAAAAGGCAAAGAAAGAAATAAATAAAAGCCAAGTGTGGGGAGAATGTACAAAGTTTTTCAATTAAAAACTATCTATCACATGTTTCTGTAAAGTTATTGCAGGTGCTTTTGTTTTGGACAAAATTAACTGTTTTACCCGGTAAATTATAATATATTTGAAAGAAAGATGGATCTACACGATGAATCAATTCCATCATTATAGGAAGTAAAGTCTTCCGAAAAAGACACGCGCTTCTTGATTTAGGTCAGGAAGTTGTCGTCCAGACCAGTTGTAGAGTCTACGAAAAACCTTGAAAAGTTTTCTCGAAAATCAGCTAGAAATCCACAGACCTCCGCATCAAACAGGGTCGCCAAGTGGTCAGACTTATCCTATCCTTGAGAGGATCTGTCTCGTAAAATGGGGAGGGCGCCATGCAAATTAGCTTGATAAGACTAATGAATCAGACCCCCAGAAAGGATAATCTCCATAAAGATTAAAAATCAGCTTCTAAGCCTGATATTATTCAATCCTTGAGATTGACCTTAAAGATTGAGAATTACAAATTCATGGAATTCAATGATATCTAAACTCGAGCTTGAACGAGAAAATATTTTGATCAAATTAAAACCGATTTGTTTTCTAAAAACCTATTTTCAATGCGTTCATTACCATTGAACGTAAAATCCTAAGAATTCACCGGAATTCATTGGGTCACCTGAACCAAATCAGCTGTCAACCGTAAGAACGATGGTTGCATAGCATGGTCGAAGACAGAACCTTGTGCCAGATCAAAAAATTATAGGGTGATCTTTACTATTGCTCCTACAAAGGCTAGTAATTGCATCCGACACATTGTAGACCATGAACAAATGCATGTCATTAGACATTGCCTTAACAGTTGCTTGTTCAACGCTTTCCTTTACAACCGAACGATAGTTTACTGAAAGGTAATATACGGAACAAGTATACTGGACGTGTTGCTTTCCTAATACAAGGTTAGCAAGTGCGTAACATAAAACCGCAAGTTTTGAGCTAAAATTTTAAAATTTGAAACCCACAAAACCCACAAAACCCACAAAAATATTTTGAAAACACCGTTGAAGGGTTATTCTGGAAAACTTATCTAGGGTAAAAGCTAGAATGAATTTTCAAAAGATCAAATGTTTTCATAAAGATCCAATTTCTTTTAAGGATCTAAATTTTTATAGTCATGTGGGACTGTAAACCGCATCGTTACTATCATTGTTTATACCGCTGTATCAAAATCACTGATGTACAAAGTGTGAGAATAAAAAAAGTAATTCGAGTGAAGTGTGATTTTATTTCAAGTTCTGTATTGCTTGAGGACAAGCAACGCTCAAGTGTGGGGATATTTGATAGTGCTCCAAATGAACATATATTTAGGCACAATATCCTTCCAATATGTAAAGCTTTTAGTTGCAATTGTTCTATTTTTATGTAATATTCGTTTAAATAAATAAATGCGAAGACAAAAGAAGAAAATGACGATTTAAAGACGCAAATGACCAAAAAGCTCAAATGAACAAGATATAATTCAAGTGGTTCCATTTAATAATGAGAAACGTCTAAAATTTACAAGTGTACAAGCCACGGAACGCAAAGTACAAGATATCTAAGCATACGAAAAGACGTTCAAAAATCCGGAACCGAGACAAGAATCGAGCATCAACGCGTGAGTCAACGGAGCTAAAATTACAAGTCAACTATGCACAAGAATATAATATAATATATATATAATTATATAAAATTATATATATTATATTATATATTAAATAAATCTCAGCAGCCCACGTTTTAATCAAGATATGAGCTGGCCAGGGTAGCCATGCGAGTGCATGGGAAATGCACTGAAATCTCATGCGAGTGCATGAGCTACAGGATTCAGAAAAGTACTATAAAAGGCCACAAATTCTGCTCGACTGATTACACCTTTTCTCTTCTTTCTTTCCTTATGTAAGAATTATATATTTATAATTTTAAGTTTAAATTAAGTTTAATAATAATTGGGTTAATGTAAGAAATGTTTTAAGGTTTTGTAAGTCGAAATTCTGTCTGTTCAACGCTACGCAATTAATCACCACTGTAAGCTATGTTCTTCCTTTTTTAATTTAATGTCTCGTAACTAAGTTATTATTATGCTTATTTGAGCCAAAGTAATCGTGATGTTAGACTAAATATTAAGACGGGGTTATTAGATTTTGTACCATAATTAAGGTTTGGACAAAAGACTGACACTTGTGGACATTGGACTATTGACTATTAATAGATAGGGGGTATTGTCTAATCGAATGACAACTCATTAGAATCTGTCGAACCTATCTTCAAATTAGTTAATCTAATAATTATTAAAATGATTATGTATGTTCTATTTAGTGACGTTTATACGACATCTTTTACAATCATTTAATTAATAATTCGGGTTGGGTAATTGATTATTCATTCTGATCAAGTGGGTAAATTAATATTCATATCTCATTAAAACAGGGGTGGATTACATACAAGGATAATTGGTGTAATTGTTAACAAAGTATTAAAACCTTGGATTACACGCAGTCGATAACCTGGTGTAATCATTAAACAAAGTATTAAAACCTTGTTACAGTTCGAATCCCTAATTAATTGGAATATTTGACTTCGGGAATAAGGTTAATTTGACGAGCATTTTATACTTATGACCGATGGACTATTATGGACAAAAACCAGATAGGTTTCAAATAAACCAGGACAAAGGACAATTAACCCGGGTAACAATTAATTAAAATCAAAACGTCAAACATCATGATTACGGAAGTTTAAATAAGCATAATACTTTTATTTCATATTTCATCGTACCTTTATTTAATGTCATTTTAATTACTGCAATTTACTTTATCGCAATTTAAATTCCATCATTTATATTATCGTCATTTATCTTTACGCTTTATTTAAAATCGACAAACCAGTCATTAAATGGTAAAACCCCCCTTTTATAATAATAATAATACTACTATATTACTAATATATATATATATATATATATATATATATATACATATATATATATACATATATATATATACATATATATATATACATATATATATATATACATATATATATATATATGTATATACATATATATATATATATGTATATACATATATATATATATGTATATACATATATATATACATATATATACATATATATATATATATATATATATATATATATTAGTAATATATATATATTTATACAAATATAGTTTAAAATATATATAGCGTTAAACTCAGCTAGCTCCCTGTGGAACGAACCGGACTTACTAAAAAGTACACTACTCTATGATTAGGTACACTGCCTATAGTGTTGTAGCAAGCTTTAAGTATATCCCATCTATATAAATAAATAAAACTTATGTAAATTGTATCGTATTTCGTAAAAAAAATAATAGTATTTCGTACACCTCAGTTGCACACATCATTAACCTAACTGGTCCTTCCGTTCCACTAAAGGTATGTGGATTGCAACCCTAAAATTCTTTGTAAGTGCACCCATTTTGAATATTTTGGTTAGCCCTCGGGGCTTGTGCAGGGATGGCATTCGCCATAGTTATGGCCACTCGATCAGCCACCATTTCCTCAATTTGCGCTGCAGTGGGTATTCCTCTTGGACCTCTCCTTGCTGCCATTGATCTTCCAACAAAAATTTCGACTTAAGTCAAAATACATTATTCAATAATTAATAATGCTATAGTAATATGCTAATCAATTAGTCAATCAACACAATACATGTTAACTAAGTATGGCAAACTAGTTACAAATATCATAAAACCATCATACAATATCTTAAAGAAAACATTGTACAATAATTCAAACAACATTAAGTTCAATTCATAATATGAAAAAGTCGCAGACAACTTCATAAGTTTCCGTACAATACACGAATGAAATCATGAAACTACTAATGGAAATACATAATGAAATCTAATACATAAGTCCTATAGAGATGGACGATAAATGACGTCCATCAGGTGGGACACCTGGTCCTCAAGCTCAGTCACCCGGGCACGTAGGGCATACACTTCCCTCATTAGCTCCTCGATGGTGGGAGGTGCCGGTGGGGCAGGTGGTGCAGATGGTGCAGGTGGCGCAGGTGGTGCAGATGTAGCACTAGAAGTAGATGGCGCATAACGGGCGATCTTACGCACAAATGGATCAGGAGGTATCGGCACAACCCGCTTACGAGCGGTGATCCTAACCAACTGTCCCTGCGCGTTCACGAACGGCTTGCCTCCATTTATGAAATGTCCCGTTCTTATTGATTAAAAATGTTCCATATTAATTGATTTCGTTGCGAGGTTTTGACCTCTATATGAGACGTTTTTCAAAGACTGCATTCATTTTTAAAACAAACCATAACCTTTATTTCATAAATAAAGGTTTAAAAAGCTTTACGTAGATTATCAAATAATGATAATCTAAAATATCCTGTTTACACACGACCATTACATAATGGTTTACAATACAAATATGTTACATCGAAATCAGTTTCTTGAATGCAGTTTTTACACAATATCAAACAAATATGGACTCCAAATCTTGTCCTTATTTTAGTATGCAACAGCGGAAGCTCTTAGTATTCACCTGAGAATAAACATGCTTTAAACGTCAACAAAAATGTTGGTGAGTTATAGGTTTAACCTATATATATATCAAATCGTAACAATAGACCACAAGATTTCATATTTCAATACACATCCCATACATAGAGATAAAAAGCATTCATATGGTGAACACCTGGTAACCGACATTAACAAGATGCATATATAAGAATATCCCCATCATTCCAGGACACCCTTCGGATATGATATAAATTTCGAAGTACAGAAGCATCTGGTACTTTGGATGGGGTTTGTTAGGCCCAATAGATCTATCTTTAGGATTCGTGTCAATTAGGGTGTCTGTTCCCTAATTCTTAGATTACCAGACTTAATAAAAAGGGGCATATTCGATTTCGATAATTCAACCATAGAATGTAGTTTCACGTACTTGTGTCTATTTTGTAAATCATTTATAAAACCTACATGTATTCTCATCCCAAAAATATTAGATTTTAAAAGTGGGACTATAACTCACTTTCACAGATTTTTACTTCGTCGGGAAGTAAGACTTGGCCACTGGTTGATTCACGAACCTATAACAATATATACATATATATATCAAAGTATGTTCAAAATATATTTACAACACTTTTAATATATTTTGATGTTTTAAGTTTATTAAGTCAGCTGTCCTCGCTAGTAACCTACAACTAGTTGTCCACAGTTAGATGTACAGAAATAAATCGATAAATATTATCTTGAATCAATCCACGACCCAGTGTATACGTATCTCAGTATTGATCACGACTCAAACTATATATATTTTGGAATCAACCTCAACCCTGTATAGCTAACTCCAACATTCACATATAGAGTGTCTATGGTTGTTCCGAAATATATATAGATGTGTCGACATGATAGGTCGAAACATTGTATACGTGTCTATGGTATCTCAAGATTACATAATATACAATACAAGTTGATTAAGTTATGGTTGGAATAGATTTGTTACCAATTTTCACGTAGCTAAAATGAGAAAAATTATCCAATCTTGTTTTACCCATAACTTCTTCATTTTAAATCTGTTTTGAGTGAATCAAATTGCTATGGTTTCATATTGAACTCTATTTTATGAATCTAAATAGAAAAAGTATAGGTTTATAGTCGGAAAAATAAATTACAAGTCGCTTTTGTAAAGGTAGTCATTTCAGTCGAAAGAACGACGTCTAGATGACCATTTTAGAAAACATACTTCCACTTTGAGTTTAACCATAATTTTTGGATATAGTTTCATGTTCATAATAAAAATCATTTTCCCAGAATAACAACTTTTAAGTCAAAGTTTATCATAGTTTTTAATTAACTAACCCAAAACAGCCCGCGGTGTTACTACGACGGCGTAAATCCGGTTTTACGGTGTTTTTCGTGTTTCCAGGTTTTAAATCATTAAGTTAGCATATCATATAGATATAGAACATGTGTTTAGTTGATTTTAAAAGTCAAGTTAGAAGGATTAACTTTTATTTGCGAACAAGTTTAGAATTAACTAAACTATGTTCTAGTGATTACAATTTTAAACCTTCGAATAAGATAGCTTTATATGTATGAATCGAATGTTGTTATGAACATCATTACTACCTCAAGTTCCTTGGATAAAACTACTGGAAATTAGAAAAATAGATCTAGCTTCAAAGGATCCTTGGATGGCTTGAAAGTTGTTGAAGCAGAATCATGACACGAAAACAATTTCAAGTAAGATTTTCACTTGAAATAAGATTGTTATAGTTATAGAAATTGAATTAAAGTTTGAATATGATTATTACCTTGTATTAGAAATATAACCTACTGTAAGTAACAAAGGTTTCTTGATCTTGGATGATTACTTGGAATGGATTTAAAAAACTTGGAAGTAAACTTGCAATCTTGGAAGTATTCTTGATTTTATGAAACTAGAACTTTTGGAATTTATGAAGAACACTTAGAACTTGAAGATAGAACTTGAGAGAGATCAATTAGATGAAGAAAATTGAAGAATGAAAGTGTTTGTAGGTGTTTTTGGTCGTTGGTGTATGGATTAGATATAAAGGATATGTAATTTTGTTTTCATGTAAATAAGTCATGAATGATTACTCATATTTTTGTAATTTTATGAGATATTTCATGCTAGTTGCCAAATGATGGTTCCCACATATGTTAGGTGACTCACATGGGCCGCTAAGAGCTGATCATTGGAGTGTATATACCAATAGTACATACATCTAAAAGCTGTGTATTGTACGAGTACGAATACGGGTGCATACGAGTAGAATTGTTGATGAAACTTAACGAGGATGTAATTGTAAGCATTTTTGTTAAGTAGAAGTATTTTGATAAGTGTCTTGAAGTCTTTCAAAAGTGTATGAATACATATTAAAACACTACATGTATATACATTTTAACTGAGTCGTTAAGTCATCGTTAGTCATTACATGTAAATGTTGTTTTGAAACCTTTAGGTTAACGATCTTGTTGAATGTTGTTAACCCATTGTTTATTATAACAAATGAGATGTTAAATTGTTATATTATCATGATATTATGATATATAATATATCTTAGTATGATGTATATACAGTTAAATGTCGTTACAACGATAATCGTTACATATATGTCTCGTTTCGAAACCATTGAGTTAGTAGTTTTATTTTTACATATGTATTTCATTGTTAATACACTTAATAATATATTTACTTATCATTTAACATAATTAACCAAGTGTATCAATATCTTAATATGATTCATATGTACCTAGTAAGACGTTGTTATAACGATAATCGTTATATATATCGTTTTCGAGTTTCTTAAATTAATAGTCTCATTTTTATGTATATAACTCATTGTTAAAATACCTAATGAGATACATACTTATAATAAAATCATGTTAACTATATATATAACCATATATTTGTCATCGTATAGTTTTTACAAGTTTTAACGTTCGTGAATCACCGGTCAACTTGGGTGGTCAATTGTCTATATGAAACCTATTTCAATTAATCAAGTCTTAACAAGTTTGATTGCTTAACATGTTGGAAGCACTTAATCATGTAAATAACAATTTCATTTTATATATATATAAACATGGAAAAGTTCGGGTCACTACAGTACCTACCCGTTAAATAAATTTCGTCCCGAAATTTTAAGCAGTTGGAGGTGTTGACGTATCTTCTGGAAATAAATGCGGGTATTTCTTCTTCATCTGATCTTCACACTCCCAGGTGAACTTAGGTCCTCTACGAGCATTCCATCAAACCTTAACAATCGGTATCTTGTTTTGTTTAAGTCTCTTAACCTCACGATCCATTATTTCGACGGGTTCTTCAATGAATTGAAGTTTTTCATTGATTTGGATTTCGTCCAACGGAATAGTGAGATCTTCTTTAGCAAAACATTTTTTTCAAATTCGAGACGTGGAAAGTGTTATGTACAGCCGCGAGTTGTTGAGGTAACTCAAGTCGGTAAGCTACTGGTCCGACACGATCAATAATCTTGAATGGTCCAATATACCTTGGATTTAATTTCCCTCGTTTACCAAATCGAACAACGCCTTTCCAAGGTGCAACTTTAAGCATGACCATCTCTCCAATTTCAAATTCTATATCTTTTCTTTTAATGTCAGCGTAGCTCTTTTGTCGACTTTGGGCGGTTTTCAACCGTTGTTGAATTTGGATGATCTTCTCGGTAGTTTCTTGTATTATCTCCGGACCCGTAATCTGTCTATCCCCCACTTCACTCCAACAAATCGGAGATCTGCACTTTCTACCATAAAGTGCTTCAAACCGCGCCATCTCAATGCTTGAATGGTAGCTGTTGTTGTAGGAAAATTTTGCTAACGGTAGATGTCGATCCCAACTGTTTCTGAAATCAATAACACATGCTCGTAGCATGTCTTCAAGCATTTGTATCGTCCTTCCGCTCTGCCCATCAGTTTGTGGATGATAGGCAGTACTCATGTCTAGACGAGTTCCCAATGCTTGCTGTAATGTCTGCCAGAATCTTGAAATAAATCTTCCATCCCTATCAGAGATAATAGAGATTGGTATTTCATGTCTGGAGACGACTTCCTTCAAATACAGTCGTGCTAACTTCTCCATCTTGTCATCTTCTCTTATTGGCAGGAAGTGTGCTGACTTGGTGAGACGATCAACTATTACCCAAATAGTATCAAAACCACTTGCAGTCCTTGGCAATTTAGTGATGAAATCCATGGTAATGTTTTCCCATTTCCATTCCGGGATTTCGGGTTGTTGAAGTAGACCTGATGGTTTCTGATGTTCAGCTTTGACCTTAGAACACGTCAAACATTCTCCTACATATTTAGCAATATCGGCTTTCATACCTGGCCACTAAAAATGTTTCTTAAGATCCTTGTACATCTTCCCCGTTCCAGGATGTATTGAGTATCTGGTTTTATGAGCTTCTCTAAGTACCATTTCTCTCATATCTCCAAATTTTGGTACCCAAATTCTTTCAGCCCTATATCGGGTTCCGTCTTCCCGAATATTAAGATGCTTCTCCGATCCTTTGGGTATTTCATCCTTTAAATTTCCCTCTTTTAAAACTCTTTGTTGCGCCTCCTTTATTTGAGAATTAAGGTTAGTGTGAATCATTATATTCATAGATTTTACTCGAATGGTTTCTCTTTCCTTTCTGCTCAAGGCGTCGGCTACCACATTTGCCTTTCCCGGGTGGTAACGAATCTCAAAGTCGTAATCATTCAATAATTCAATCCACCTACGCTGCCTCATATTCAGTTGTTTCTGATTAAATATGTGTTGAAGACTTTTGTGGTCGGTATATATAATACTTTTGACCCCATATAAGTAGTGCCTCCAAGTCTTTAATGCAAAAACAACCGCGCCTAATTCCAAATCATGCGTCGTATAATTTTGCTCGTGAATCTTCAATTGTCTAGACGTATAAGCAATCACCTTCATTCGTTGCATTAATACACAACCGAGACCTTGCTTTGATGCGTTACAATAAATCACAAAATCATCATTCCCTTCAGGCAATGACAATATAGGTGCCGTAGTTAGCTTTTTCTTTAATAACTGAAACGCTTTCTCTTGTTCATCCTTTCATTCAAATTTCTTCCCTTTATGCGTTAATGCAGTCAAGGGTTTTGCTATTTTGGAAAAGTCTTGGATGAACCTTCTATAGTAACCAGCTAGTCCTAAAAACTGGCATATGTGTTTCGGAGTTTTCGGGGTTTCCCACTTTTCAACAGTTTCTATCTTTGCCTGATCCACCTTAATACCTTTTTTGTTCACTATGTGACCGAGGAATTGAACTTCTTCGAACCAAAATGCACACTTTGAAAACTTAGTGTACAGTTTTTCTTTCCTCAATACTTCTAGCACTTTTCTCAAATGTTCTTCGTGCTCTTGATCATTCTTTGAGTAAATAAGTATGTCATCGATGAAAACAATGATAAACTTGTCAAGATATGGCCCACACACTCGGTTCATGAGGTCCATGAACACAGCTGGTGCGTTAGTCAATCCAAACGGTATAACCATAAACTCGTAATGACCATAACGCGTCCTAAAAGCAGCTTTTGGAATATCATCCTCCTTTACTTGCATTTGATGATATCCAGAACGTAAATCGATCTTCGAATAAACCGACGAGCCTTGTAGTTGATCAAATAAGTCATCAATTCTCGGTAGTGGATAACGGTTTTTGATGGTAAGTTTGTTCATATCTCTGCAGTCAATACACAACCTAAATGTACCATCCTTCTTCTTGACAAACAAAACAGGAGCTCCCCATGGTGATGTGCTTGGTCGAATGAAATCACGTTCTAATAGTTCTTGCAGTTGGCTTTGCAGTTCTTTCATCTTACTGGGTGCGAGTCTATAAGGAGCACGAGCTATTGGTGAAGCTCCTGGTACAAGATCTATTTGAAATTCAATAGATCGATGTGGAGGTAGTCCCGTTAATTCTTTCGGAAATACATCGGGAAATTCTTTTGCGACGAGAACATCATTGATGCTCTTTTCTTCAGTTTATACTTTCTTGATGTGTGCTAGAACAACATAGCAACCTTTTCATATTAGTTTTTGTGCCTTCAAATTACTAATAAGATGTAGCTTCATGTTGCCCTTTTCTCCGTACACCATTAAGGGTTCTCCTTCTTCTCGTACAATGCGAATTGCATTTTTATAACATACGATCTCTGCTTTCACCTTCTTCAGCCAGTCCATGCCAACTATTACATCAAAACTCCCAAACTCTACTGTTATCAAATCAATCTTAAATATTTCGCTACCCAGTTTAATTTCTCGATTCCGACATATATTATCTGCTGAAATTAATTTACCGTTTGCTAATTCGAGTAAAAATTTACTATCCAACGGCGTCAATGGACAACTTAATTTTGCACAAAAATCTCTACTCATATAGCTTCTATCCGCACCCGAATCAAATAAAACGTAAGCAGATTTATTGTCAATAAGAAACGTACCCGTAATAAGCTCCGGGTCTTCCTATGCCTCTGCCGCATTAATATTGAAAACTCTTTCACTGCCTTGTCCATTCGTGTTCTCCTGGTTCGGGCAATTTCTAATAATGTGGCCCGATTTTCCACATTTATAACAAACTACATTGGCATAACTTGCTCCGACACTACTTGCTCCGCCATTACTCGTTCCGACACCATTTTTTCCTTTAGTTCTGTTAACCCCTGGTCCGTAGACCTCACACTTTGTCGCGCTATGACCATTTCTTTTACACTTGTTGCAAAATTTGGTGCAGAACCCCGAGTGATACTTTTCACACCTTTGGCATAGCTGCTTCTGATTGTTGTTGTTGTTGCGGTTGTTATTGTTGTTGGGATGATTGTTGTAGTTGTTGTTGTTGTTGTTGTTGTTGTTGGGTCGTTTGTTGTAGTTGCGATTGATGTTGTAATTGTTGGGATAATTGTTGCGATTATTATTGTAATTGCTGTTGTTGTTGTATTGGTGATTCTTATCACCGTTTTCTTCCCACTTTCTTTTTACTTGCTTCACATTGGCCTCTTCAGCCGTCTGTTCTTCAATTCTTTCCTCAATCTGGTTCACTAGTTTGTGAGCCATTCTACATGCCTGTTGTATGGAGGCGGGCTTGTGTGAACTTTTATCTTCTTGGATTCTTTCCGGTAATCCTTTCACAAATGCGTCGATCTTCTCTTCCTCATCTTCGAACGCTCCCGGACATAATAGGCACAATTCTGTGAATCATCTTTCGTACGTGGTAATATCAAATCCTTGGGTTCGTAACCCTCTAAGTTCTGTCTTGAGATTATTGACCTCGGTTCTGGGACGGTACTTGTGATGACCCGAGAATTTCCGACCAAATTTAAACTTAATCTTTATATGATTTCGATACGATAAGCAAAGTATGTAATGTTAAGTTTATAAAATTTTGAAACGATGTTCATATATTCAATTGATCTTCGACTGCTCTCGGTGATTCATGAACAATTAATTATAAATAGATATGTGTGTATGTATTATAAATAATAATTCGAAATATAATTTGAAGTATTATATGTTGTTGTTATTAAAAATTAATAAAATAAAAATAGGATATTATGATAATTATTATTTAAAATATATCTCTATATATAATAAAGTATATTAAAAATAAATACTAATTGAATGTAATGCTCGTATGATGTTTCGATCGATATTAAACAAGTCTAAATATAAACTTATGTGCTTTTAAAATAAACGGTGATTCGAAAATGAGTTATATAAATTAGAGGCTTATTTAAAATATATTTAGAAACTAATTGTTGAATTTTAAAACTTTTTATATTTTACTTACGGTTGGGAGTGAATAATTAATGTAATTTTTATTTAATAGTTAATGACTGAATTTTATACCATAATGATCAAAATAAATAAATATAGTTAATTTAAAAATATGAGATTTTTCTGAACACTTTTATCCGCCACTGGTTTCGCACGATACACAGTCCGTGAAAACTGTCGGCACATTAATACAAATCAAAAAGGGCTGCTTCACTGTATCGCACTATTTAGGAACACGTTTTTATTTCTTTATAATATTTCCTCAACTTTACATATTATATGAATATGTGTGTATGCAAGAGTTAATAATCACACACACACATCTCCTGTCTCCATCCATCGACTAATAACTACACTTCACCATACTCACCGGCCACCACCAAGAACTACGGTTGTCCATCACAATCCCACCATGAACCGCCACTCTCTCTCTCTCTCTCTCTCTCTCCCTCTCTCCCTCTCTCATATTTCTACTTGAACTCATAATAAACCAAACACTAGCACCATCTTAAGTGAATCACCACCGGTTAATCTCATCACAATTCTCCACCATTTCTACTTCTACTTGTAACCACCTTGAAACCGTCGTGAGCATAAATCAAACCACCACCATTGAACCAAATTTTTTGTTGTTGTTTGAAATCCTATTTCGGTTGTAAGTCAACCCATCAAAACTCCATCACCACTTACCATCGAGCTATTGCAAACTGCCATGCTTGTTGCTGCTATAAACTACTGTTTCAATGCCACCTTGCACCATTTTATATCCTGTTTTGATTCGATAGTCACTATCACTAGATCATCATAAACGCAAATATGTTTTCTTTAACTACCGTTCATTTTTTCCTCACTAATCGAATATAACCCGGCAAGAACACCAATCAAGTTTGTTTCAAACCCAAACCCCAACAACCCATTTAGTTATTTCACTATTGTTCACTGTTATTGCTATCGTCTCTATCATTACCACCACTACCCTTACTACTTAGTTACTGCTGCTACTTTGATTGTCTTGTTGGAACCATAAAAATTTCTAGAGTAATGATGATGAGGGTGATGTTATGAAGACTGTTTCAGCTTTGTTAAAGATCGACTAAGATGAGGTAAAACTTCGATGTAGGGCCAATTGATGTTATGTCTTTGGTTCTAATACAGATTATTGATCAAGACCCCCACTTACATATAAAATATATATGGATAATAATGCACCAAGTTGTTAAACCATTAATAAAATAAGATGTCATATTTGTCAATGGTGGCTTTTAGACTTATGAAATGGCAAAATGATGATAGTACACAAAATTTATAATGGTGATGAGTTGTTCGTTACTTTAGCAGGAAGATACCAAACAAAAGTTTTCACTTGACCATTTAAATAATTTACTAGTCTATTGTGGGGACATTACATGAACATGAATTTGAAAAAGATAGTTTAAGGAGTTGGAGTTTTACGTATCCCATTTTGTTAATTGTTGTTGAACCGTGGAATTAATAGGCAAATTAGACCGAGATCCATATTATTGTATTGGGCCGTGAGTTGTTTTTGGGCCGTGATCCAGTTATTATTTCCTATTGGGCTGCTGCTTGAGATGTGTGTTTCCAATACTTCTGTCGCTACACATGTATAAATGAAACATTTTACATCATGATAATAACAAATAAGATGATGATTTTATTTTAATATTTAGGATGATGATGCAGTTTTGTGAATGAAAATGATAAGGGTTTGATTACAAAAATGATTATGATGATAAGTGACAATGATGAACATGATTAGATTATAATAAGGATTAGGTGATGATGTTAGATGATAGATTAATGGTGATATACGATATTGGAATAAGTATGATGATGAATGAGATCAAGATGGGGAAGATGGAAAAAGATAATGATCATATGGTGTATGATTATTATTATGATAATGAAAATTAGATGGTGATGAGTAATATTTAAATATAATGATCCAAGATATAAGATGGTTTTGATGATAAAAAGGATACATAAGGTAACGAATATAGTGATGATGATGTTAGGTGGTTTTGGACGTATGAGAGGTCTCGGGCTCGAGCCCGGGCTCGGGCATTTTTTTTTAGAAAAAGAAGAAGAAGGAATCAGAAGTAAAGGTTAATAACAATTTAAGGATGTTATCGGGTTAGCTGGATGTCGCGGGTTCAAACCCGGACTTGGGCATTTTTAGGCTACTTCTTTGAGGTTCGTGAATCCAAGGCCAACCCTACAATTGTTCAATGCCGTCATATGTATTTTTACTACAAAATACATTATGGTGAGTTTTTCAGTAATCCCTTTTTAAATGCTTTTGCAATATATATTTTTGGGACTGAGAATACATGCGCTGTTTTTATAACTGTTTTACGAAATAGACACAAGTAATTGAAACTACATTATATGGTTGAATGATCGAAATCGAATATGCCCCTTTTTATTAAGTCTGGTAATCTAAGAATTAGGGAACAGACACCCTAATTGACGCGAACTCTAAAGATAGATCTATCGGGCCCAACAAGCCCCATCCAAAGTACCGGATGCTTTAGTACTTCGAAATTTATATCATGTCTGATGGAGGATCCCGGAATGATGGGGATATTCTTATATGCATATTGTTAATGTCGGTTACCAGGTGTTCAATCCATATGAATGATATTTTGTCTCTATGCATGGGACGTATGTTTATGAGAAATGGAAATATGAAATCTTGTGGTCTATTAAAATTATGAAATGATTATTTATGCTAAACTAATGAACTCACCAACCTTTTGGTTGACACTTTAAAGCATGTTTATTCTCAGGTATGAAAGAAATCTTCCGCTGTGCATTTGCTCATTTTAAGGACATTACTTGGAGTCGATCATCGCTCTGGAATCAAATGTTGATGACTTCGTCCAGATGGATTAGGACGGGGCGTTTCAGTTGGTATCAGAGCGGTGGTCTTAGTGAACCAAGTCTTGCATTAGTGTGTCTAACTGATAGTCGTTAGGATGCATTAGTAAGTCTGGACTTCGACCGTGTCTGCATGTCAAAAGTTTTGCTTATCATTCCTGTCGAAAATCATCTACTTATTATCCTTAGGAAATTACCTTCTTATCATTCTTAGTCTAGACATACCTTACTGCAATGATTGCATGAATAGTGTATAGACAAAATTCGTATCTCCGCGTATCTGCTAATTCATATCTCAGCATATCTGTTACTGTAGACTTTGTCTGACAGCTTCCGTAGATTCCTCCGTAACTTATGGGATTTTAGTATTGTATATGCATATGTGAATTATATATTGCAGGGTACTAATCTACATCCTATAATCTGTTTCTTATTGAAAATACTTCATCTGATCGTACGAGATGAATCCCTCAACGAGTTCGAGTCCCTCAGATTTCGATAGCTATTCCGATAGTTAGTCCCACAGCTATTCCAACATGGATATTCACCTAAGCTCCGAAAGCGGTGTCACCAGAATGAATCAATCAATCAACCATTCCCAATTCATTTGATGGGTTCGTAGTCGACTTAATCAATGGAGATGCGAGGAAGGCGATCCTTTCCATCCACCACATTCACCTCTTGACGAAAAACCAAAAGCACTTACCGGCGAACCTGTTCGAGACACCATTTTCTCTCATTTCCAGAGTAACTCGACACAATTATATTCTATCCACAATTCAAAACCTTATTCACTCGCTCGTTCCTACTGACAATCATCCCGGAGTAATCGAAGAAGTCAACGAACTTCGCGCTCGAGTAATTAATTTGGAAAACGTGGTGCAAAACCTACCAGCTTCAGCAACAGCACTGGCAACACCAGTACCACCAACAACCCAAGTTTCAATATCACACGCCTCAACATCTCATTCTGTACCTCGAGCACAATCATCGTTCTACGAATCGTTCTACATCATTTATCTTCGTTCGACATGGCAATTATGTAATCTTTAATGTTTTAGAGATTATATATATTCTTATTCTAACGATAAATCAAATGAGTTTAATATCATATTGACTCATTAAATTCATGATTACATCTGAAGAAAATATATACGTATATATGTTTTCATAAAGATTGTAATTAAAAATTCTTTTGTACAAACTATTAATGGTGAAAATATTTTAACGGGTAGGTAATACCCGAGGAGTATTTAGATTTCACATTAATAAGTTACACTGTATATTCTTCGAATCTGATTCAACAATTATTCACTATCCTATTTACAACCACTGAGATACGTATCCGTTCATCAAAGAATAACTATTTTCATTCAAATTCAATTTCATATTTGGATTTTGACCTATCAGAATCCAACAAGTGGCATAATGAAGAAATAATGGACACAATAAAAATTGATTAGAAACAGACTAATTAACAATATTAAATTTTATTAAGAAACCACGCTAACAAAATCATAGCTAACTGTTCCTAGCTAACTGTTAATTCCGTATTACATTTTATTTATCACAATTTAATTATCGCAATTTACATTTTCGCAATTTTATTTATCGTCATTTAATTTCTGTTATTTATTAATTAATTCGAATATTATATATTAAACTATATATAAATTTTTAGACTGTTAACTGTGGACTATTAACTGTGGACTATCAACAGTGGACAATTAAAATGAATTAAAATATTAATTATAACATATGAAACTAAACAATTCTTCAAGTTTGCCACTTGATTTCATCTTAAACCCCATTTGTATCTTGACGATTACAATCTGCGTTTAAACCTTTCATGATTCTTGAAAACACCTCAATCGAGAGGATGAACCAACCTCACTTCATCTACGGAAGGAAAGATTTATGTATATAGTATTGCACCTGAGAAACTCTCGGCAACTGAGTAAAAGTTTAACACGTAGCCACGTCAGATCCTTTGGCAATTATTAGCAAAAATAATTTTTCAATCCCTTTTCAAAGTAGACAATTTTGTCACAGCTCCAGCAAGTCAACTTCGACTTTTCATTCAAAGTAACCTTACTATAATCCTGATATATACAATTACTCTTTTGATACCGGAGAATTCTTTTATATTCCACTATATTACCAGCAGACGTACCAGCAACCTCGTTGCTCCTTGGCTCAAATCTCTCTGACAAATCATTATATTTATTCATTGAAACCCTATCATATACTCATCCGCATCCTGTAACGAGAACTGCCATAACTATTACCGAGAATCATCAATCAATACTTTGAAAACTCACATCATATCTACATCAACAGTTATATGTATGACATTTATCTCTTAGAATTATGATCTCTCATTCTGAAATTCTAAAAAGCACTCAGTCACAAATCAATACTCTGAATGTTGAAAAAGTTGAATGAAGCAGCAGAAACCATAGACAACCGTAAACGACCTTAATCATCGGAAGTTTGGTGATAAAGAATAATATGTTGGAAAAGCTCAGAAACGTTGGAACTGAAAAACGGATAGAATTAGCCATGAAGGAGACCAAGGACAAATACAAAGACCATACCATATATTCAAAGAATTCAGGTAATTCTGGATCCGATGAAACCTTCAACGAATATCTTGCTCCGTACTCATGTTAAAATCTTGCGGAAAATCTTCTTTCTTATCAACCATTAAACTTAGAAATTCCAAAATATCATCATAAATATCTTCGATATTTCTGAAGATATTTTCATAAATATTCTCGTCCGAAATTATTTATCTCTTCGTGCTATCTATGTTACATCATAAAGGAAACTACTTTAGCTTCTAAAATTCTTTAAAATTCGAGCTTAAAATATGAATGTTATTGAAGTAATGTTGGGAACTGATGCATGAGTTAGTTTAATATAATGACACTTGATCAACGTGATTATATTACAGTAAGTCATGCTGAGTTCTAATGGGACATGATGGTTCACAGTAGATCATACCACCATCATGTGTCATGTTACATAACTCTTTCATTCTAATTAACTTCTGAACATATCAAGAAAGTATACTCTTGATAGCTCTATTCTCAATGATTCTGGTAATTTGACGAATCAAATCGTGCTATTACATTCTTTCTTGATTATAACATTAAATTCATTCGAAACTCCATACTTACAAATTCTAGACCATTACTCGTTTTACTAGAGATCGAGAGGAGATTAAAAATACGAAGAGCTCTGAAACATAAAGGAAGATATAAAACCCAACAACAACACTGAAATTAGAATAATTAAAAATTAAAACATCACGACAATTAAAAATTAAAAGATTACAATCAAACTACTCGTCGTCGTCAATTGTCATCTGCAAAGTAGCGTTCACCAGTCATTTCACCATCCGTGAGGTACTCTGGAGACATCGATATTTCTCTTGATGCCTCAACTGCTGCTTCAGCTGATTCATCGAGGTAACGATAACCCAACGTGTCTTCATCTTCAAGAACCGCATACAAAGAAATGCGTTTACCACGATCTTCAATGGTATCTTTTATAAAGTACCATTGATCATCGGTACACAGAAAACTTGCCCTACAATCCGCATCATAATCGTCTTTATAAAAGAGAACAGACGTGAATTCACACGGAACTTTTTCCTTCAGAAAGGATAGCAAGTCTTGTAAACCAACATCACGAATGTCGATATCTTCAAACGAAATACTATCGCCCCACTTATATTCCTTCATTTGATTACGGAAATCACCTCCGTAATGAACATCGAATGAAATAATCATTGAGGGAAGTGTTAACATTTTGCAGTTTGGGAGTGTTTGATTTTGATTTTGAAAAAGGTGGAAATATAAAAGAAATATATGTTTGAGTGTATAAAATGAAGTATATGGTTGGTATTTTTATAGTGTAAAAGTGACCGTTGGGATAGCCGTTGGAAATTTTTTTTATTTTATTTTACTAACGACTAAAAATTTGGGCAAGTTTTTGGGCGAAGGTGGACGATACCCGTTGGGACCTCTCTCCTGATCTGAACAAAATAAAATGAGTCTCTTTTTCTGGTTATATAGATAAGGCTTTTTCAGGAATCGTTCTAGTGACAACATTCCCACTTTTATTATCACTTCCGGTACTGGCAGGGGCAATTACCATGGTTAATACATTCGTGCTCTTCGAATAATCGAATTATTTTATCTGTATTATTTTGTAATGAGGAAAACTCTATTTAACAAATCATATTCGTCAGGAAAACATACTTATTGTTAGCCATGACGACCTCACTCAAATTTCGGGACGAAATTTCTTTAACGGGTAGGTACTGTGATGACCCGAGAATTTCTGACCAAATTTAAACTTAATCTTTATATGATTTCGATACGATAAGCAAAGTATGTAATGTTAAGTTTATAAAATTTTGAAACGATGTTCATATATTCAATTGACCTTTGACTGCTCTCGGCGATTCATGAACAATTAATTATAAATAGATATGTGTGTATGTATATATAAATAATAATTTGAAATATAATTTGAAGTATTATATGTTGTTGTTATTAAAAATTAATAAAATAAAAATAGGATATTATGATAATTATTATTTAAAATATATCTCTATATATAATAAAGTATATTAAAAATAAATACTAATTGAATGTAATGCTCGTATGATGTTTCGATCGATATTAAACAAGTCTAAATATAAACTTATGTGCTTTTAAAATAAACGGTGATTCGAAAATGAGTTATATAAATTAGAGGCTTATTTAAAATATATTTAGAAACTAATTGTTAAATTTTAAAACTTTTTATATTTTACTTACGGTTGGGAGTGAATAATTAATGTAATTTTTATTTAATAGTTAATGACTGAATTTTATACCATAATGATCAAAATAAATAAATATAGTTAATTTAAAAATATGGGATTTTTCTGAACACTTTTATCCGCCACTGGTTTCGCACGATACACAGTCCGTGAAAACTGTCGGCACATTAATACAAATCAAAAAGGGCTGCTTCACTGTATCGCACTATTTAGGAACACGTTTTTATTTCTTTATAATATTTCCTCAACTTTACATATTATATGAATATGTGTGTATGCAAGAGTTAATAATCACACACACACATCTCCTGTCTCCATCCATCGACTAACAGCTACACTTCACCATACTCACCGGCCACCACCAAGAACTACGGTTGTCCATCACAATCCCACCATGAACCGCCACACACACTCTCTCTCTCTCTCTCCCTCTCTCATATTTCTACTTAAACTCATAATAAACCAAACACTAACACCATCTTAAGTGAATCACCACCGGTTAATCTCATAACAATTCTCCACCATTTCTACTTCTACTTGTAACCACCTTGAAACCGTCGTGAGCATAAATCAAACCACCACCATTGAACCAAATTTTTTGTTGTTGTTTGAAATCCTATTTCGGTTGTAAGTCAACCCATCAAAACTCCATCACCACTTACCATCGAGCTATTGCAAAACTGCCATGCTTGTTGCTGCTATAAACTACTGTTTCAACGCCACCTTGCACCATTTTATATCCTGTTTTGATTCGATAGTCACTATCACTAGATCATCATAAACGCAAATATGTTTTCTTTAACTACCGTTCATTTTTTTCTCACTAATCGAATATAACCCGGCAAGAACACCAATCAAGTTTGTTTCAAACCCAAACCCCAACAACCCATTTAGTTATTTCACTATTGTTCACTGTTATTGCTATCGTCTCTATCATTACCACCACTACCCTTACTACTTAGTTACTGCTGCTACTTTGATTGTCTTGTTGGAACCATAAAAATTTCTAGAGTAATGATGATGAGGGTGATGTTATGAAGACTGTTTCAGCTTTGTTAAACATCGACTAAGATGAGGTAAAACTTCGATGTAGGGCCAATTGATGTTATGTCTTTGGTTCTAATACAGATTAATGATCAAGACCCCCACTTACATATAAAATATATATGGATAATAATGCACCAAGTTGTTAAACCATTAATAAAATAAGATGTCATATTTGTCAATGGTGGCTTTTAGACTTATGAAATGGCAAAATGATGATAGTACACAAAATTTATAATGGTGATGAGTTGTTCGTTACTTTAGCAGGAAGATACCAAACAAAAGTTTTCACTTGACCATTTAAATAATTTACTAGTCTATTGTGGGGACATTACATGAACATGAATTTGAAAAAGATAGTTTAAGGAGTTGGAGTTTTACGTATCCCATTTTGTTAATTGTTGTGGAACCGTGGAATTAATAGCCAAATTGGACCGAGATCCATATTATTGTATTGGGCCGTGAGTTGTTTTTGGGCCGTGATCCAGTTATTATTTCCTATTGGGCTGCTGCTTGAGATGTGTGTTTCCAATACTTCTGTCGCTACACATGTATAAATGAAACATTTTACATCATGATAATAACAAATAAGATGATGATTTTATTTTAATATTTAGGATGATGATGCAGTTTTGTGAATGAAAATGATAAGGGTTTGATTACAAAAATGATTATGATGATAAGTGACAATGATGAACATGATTAGATTATAATAAGGATTAGGTGATGATGTTAGATGATAGATTAATGGTGATATACGATATTGGAATAAGTATGATGATGAATGAGATCAAGATGGGGAAGATGGAAAAAGATAATGATCATATGGTGTATGATTATTATTATGATAATGAAAATTAGATGGTGATGAGTAATATTTAAATATAATGATCCAAGATATAAGATGGTTTTGATGATAAAAAGGATACATAAGGTAACGAATATAGTGATGATGATGTTAGGTGGTTTTGGACGTATG
Organism: Rutidosis leptorrhynchoides; assembly: GCF_046630445.1. Lineage (NCBI taxonomy): Eukaryota > Viridiplantae > Streptophyta > Magnoliopsida > Asterales > Asteraceae > Rutidosis > Rutidosis leptorrhynchoides. Next base: position 335,332,181 of record NC_092336.1, on the reverse strand, counting down.
AGAGGTCTCGGGCTCGAGCCCGGGCTCGGGCATTTTTTTTTTAGAAAAAGAAGAAGAAGGATGCAGAAGTAAAGGTTAATAACAATTTAAGGATGTTATCGGGTTAGCTGGATGTCGCGGGTTCAAACCCGGACTTGGGCATTTTTAGGCTACTTCTTTGAGGTTCGTGAATCCAAGGCCAACCCTACAATTGTTCAATGCCGTCATATGTATTTTTACTACAAAATACATTATGGTGAGTTTTTCATTAATCCCTTTTTAAATGCTTTTGCAATATATATTTTTGGGACTGAGAATACATGCGCTGTTTTTATAACTGTTTTACGAAATAGACACAAGTAATTGAAACTACATTATATGGTTGAATGATCGAAATCGAATATGCCCCTTTTTATTAAGTCTGGTAATCTAAGAATTAGGGAACAGACACCCTAATTGACGCGAACTCTAAAGATAGATCTATCGGGCCCAACAAGCCCCATCCAAAGTACCGGATGCTTTAGTACTTCGAAATTTATATCATGTCCGATGGAGGATCCCGGAATGATGGGGATATTCTTATATGCATATTGTTTATGAGAAATGGAAATATGAAATCTTGTGGTCTATTAAAATTATGAAATGATTATTTATGCTAAACTAATGAACTCACCAACCTTTTGGTTGACACTTTAAAGCATGTTTATTCTCAGGTATGAAAGAAATCTTCCGCTGTGCATTTGCTCATTTTAAGGACATTACTTGGAGTCGATCATCGCTCTGGAATCAAATGTTGATGACTTCGTCCAGATGGATTAGGACGGGGCGTTTCAGTACTTCTCGTTCATCAAGTGCTTGAATGCTGACCACGGTAGTGCGTACGCATCATCTTGTCCCACTTGCTCTAGATAGGTATTCCACCATGTTAACGCATAACCTGTGAAGGTATGCGTAGCGTACTTCACTTTGTCCTCTTCAGTACACTTACTACGGCAAACACCGATTCGACCTTCTCAGTCCACCGTTTCAATCCGATCGGTCCTTCGATTCCATCAAATTCCAAAGGTTTGCAGGCAGTGAATTCTTTGTATGTGCATCCTACACGATTTCCTGTACTGCTAGATCCAAGGTTATTGTTGGTATGTAGCACAGCCTGTACTGCGGCTATGTTTGAAGCTAGGAAAGTACGGAATTCCTCTTTATTCATATTCACGGTGTGTCGAGTAGTCGGTGCCATTTCCTTCAAAATAGTTAAATGGAACAAGTTAATCATACAAAATATTAAGAGTAGTTAATAGTATTTCGTAGCATAATATGAAGTCATTTATAAAAGCTTTTTCTTCATATTAGCGTTTTATAAGTTTAAATTCGGGTAGTACCTACCCGTTAAGTTCATACTTAGTAGCTAATATACAATTCAACTACTACCATTCTATATGAAAAACTGATTATAATAATATTTCGCGTTCAAACTTTTATACAATATTTTACAAACTTACAATACCGCTTATTTTACATAAAGCATGAAATATAGCACACAATAACTTTGATACAAGATAGTTGTGAAGATAATTCTAGCTAGTACACAAGTCGTTCAGCAAAGGCAATAACGACGCGTAATTCATACATCCAGAAACAAGTCATGCATTCTGGTTTTACTAGGACTACTTTCCATCCTTGGTCTTGTGGAACATAACCGTTATGGCCGTTGATAAGACAGCGTGTTGTAACGTCGTCAAAGGGACGAGTGTTACGTAATGACCAACAGTCTCGTAATAACCTAAAAACCTCATTTCTTACCCCAATTACCGACTCCGTCACTTGTGGGAACGTTTTGTTTAATAGTTGTAGCCCGATGTTCTTTTTCTCACTTTGGTGAGAAGCGAACATTACTAACCCGTAAGCATAGCATGCTTCTTTATGTTGCATGTTAGCCGCTTTTTCTAAATCATGATGTCCTATATTCGGATACATTGAGTCAAAATAATTTCTTAACCCGTTGCGTAACATAGCATTTGGGTTCCCCGCAATATATGCGTCAAAGTAAACACATTGTAACTTATGGGTTTCCCAATGTGATATCCCCCATCTTTCAAACGAAAGTCTCTTATAAACCAAGGCATTCTTGGAACGTTCTTCGAATGTCTTACAAACTGATTTCGCCGTAAATAGCTGTGCTGAAGAATTCTGACCGACTCTAAACAAGATTTCATCAATCATGTCTCCGGGTAGGTATCTTAAAATATTGGGTTGTCTATCCATTTTGTATTTTTATACTGTAAAATAGACAAGAGTTAGATTCATAAAAAAAAATACTTATCAATACAAGCAATTTATACATATATCATAAAGCATAAGCACAATATATTACATATATTACACCACACGAATACAACTATCTTATTCCGACTCGCTCGTTTCTTCTTCTTCGGTTTTGGTTCGTTTTGCCAAGTTTCTAGGGATATATGATGTTCCCCTAATACGAGCCGTCGTTTTCCACAAAGGTTTAGAAAAACCTAGTGGTTTAGAGGTTCCCGGGTCATTGTTACAACTTAAGGGCTTCGGGGGTTGACGATACATATAAAGTTCATCGGGGTTGGAATTAGATTTCTCTATTTTTATGCCCTTTCCCTTATTATTTTCTTTTGCCTTTTTAAATTCAGTTGGGGTAATTTCTATAACATCATCGGAATTCTCGTCGGAATCCGATTCGTCGGAGAATTGGTAATCCTCCCAATATTTTGCTTCCTTGGCGGAAACACCATTGACCATAATTAACCTTGGTCGGTTGGTTGAGGATTTTCTTTTACTTAACCGTTTTATTATTTCCCCCACCGGTTCTATTTCCTCCTCCGGTTCCTCCTCTTCCGGTTCTGATTCTTCTTCCGGTTCTGATTCTTCTTCCGGTTCCTCTTCGGGAACTTGTGAATCAGTCCAATATATATTCGACTCTTCGTTATTATTAGGTGAGTCAATGGGATTTGTGCTAGAGGTAGACATCTATCACACAATATCAAACATGTTAAGAGATTAATATATCACATAATATATACATGTTAATAATATATAGTTTCCAACAAAAATGTTAAGCAATCATTTTTAAAGAAAACACAGTCGAAGTCCAGACTCACTAATGCATCTTAACAAACTCGATAAGACACAGTATTGCAAATTTTCTGGTTCTCTAAGGCCAACGCTCGGATACCAACTGAAATGTCCCGTTCTTATTGATTAAAAACGTTCCATATTAATTGATTTCGTTGCGAAGTTTTGACCTCTATATGAGATGTTTTTCAAAGACTGCACTCATTTTTAAAACAAACCATAACCTTTATTTCATAAATAAAGGTTTAAAAATCTTTACGTAGATTATCAAATAATGATAATCTAAAATATCCTGTTTACACACGACCATTACATAATGGTTTACAATACAAATATGTTACATCAAAATCAGTTTCTTGAATGCAGTTTTTACATAATATTATACAAATATGGACTCCAAATCTTGTCCTTATTTTAGTATGCAACAGCGAAAGCTCTTAGTATTCACCTGAGAATAAACATGCTTTAAACGTCAACAAAAATGTTGGTGAGTTATAGGTTTAACCTATATATATCAAATCGTAACAATAGACCATAAGATTTCATATTTCAATACACATCCCATACATAGAGATAAAAATCATTCATATGGTGAACACCTGGTAACCAACATTAACAAGATGCATATATAAGAATATCCCCATCATTCCGGGACACCCTTTGGATATGATATAAATTTTGAAGTACTAAAGCATCCGGTACTTTGGATGGGGTTTGTTAGGCCCAATAGATCTATCTTTAGGATTCACGTCAATTAGGGTGTCTGTTTCCTAATTCTTAGATTACCAGACTTAATAAAAAGGGGCATATTCGATTTCGATAATTCAACCATAGAATGTAGTTTCACGTACTTGTGTCTATTTTGTAAATCATTTATAAAACCTGCATGTATTCTCATCCCAAAAATTTAGATTTTAAAAGTGGGACTATAACTCACTTTCACAGATTTTTACTTCGTCGGGAAGTAAGACTTGGCCACTGGTTGATTCACGAACCTATAACAATATATACATATATATCAAAGTATGTTCAAAATATATTTACAACACTTTTAATATATTTTGATGTTTTAAGTTTATAAAGTCAGCTGTCCTCGTTAGTAACCTACAACTAGTTGTCCACAGTTAGATGTACAGAAATAAATCGATAAATATTATTTTGAATCAATCCATGACCCAGTGTATACGTATCTCAGTATTGATCACAACTCAAACTATATATATTTTGGAATCAACCTCAACCCTGTATAGCTAACTCCAACATTCACATATAGAGTGTCTATGGTTGTTCCGAAATATATAGATGTGTCAACATGATAGGTCGAAACATTGTATACGTGTCTATGGTATCTCAAGATTACATAATATACAATACAAGTTGATTAAGTTATGGTTGGAATAGATTTGTTACCAATTTTCACGTAGCTAAAATGAGAAAAATTATCCAATCTTGTTTTACCCATAACTTCTTCATTTTAAATCCGTTTTGAGTGAATCAAATTGCTATGGTTTCATATTGAACTCTATTTTATGAATCTAAACAGAAAAAGTATAGGTTTATAGTCAGAAAAATAAATTACAAGTCGTTTTTGTAAAGGTAGTCATTTCAGCCGAAAGAACGACGTCTAGATGACCATTTTAGAAAACATACTTCCACTTTGAGTTGAACCATAATTTTTGGATATAGTTTCATGTTCATAATAAAAATCATTTTCCCAGAATAACAACTTTTAAATCAAAGTTTATCATAGTTTTTAATTAACTAACCCAAAACAGCCCGCGGTGTTACTACGACGGCGTAAATCCGGTTTTACGGTATTTTTCGTGTTTCTAGGTTTTAAATCATTAAGTTAGCATATAATATAGATATAGAACATGTGTTTAGTTGATTTTAAAAGTCAAGTTAGAAGGATTAACTTTTATTTGCGAACAAGTTTAGAATTAACTAAACTATGTTCTAGTGATTACAATTTTAAACCTTCGAATAAGATAGCTTTATATGTATGAATCGAATGATGTTATGAACATCATTAATACCTCAAGTTCCTTAGATAAACCTACTGGAAATGAGAAAAATAGATCTAGCTTCAAAGGATCCTTGGATGGCTTGAAAGTTATTGAAGCAGAATCATGACACGAAAACAATTTCAAGTAAGATTTCCACTCGAAATAAGATTGTTATAGTTATAGAAATTGAATTAAAGTTTGAATATGATTATTACCTTGTATTAGAAAGATAACCTACTGTAAGTAACAAAGGTTTCTTGATCTTGGATGATTACTTGGAATGGATTTAGAAAACTTGGAAGTAAACTTGCAATCTTGGAAGTATTCTTGATTTTATGAAACTAGAACTTTTGGAATTTATGAAGAACACTTAGAACTTGAAGATAGAACTTGAGAGAGATCAATTAGATGAAGAAAATTGAAGAATGAAAGTGTTTGTAGGTATTTTTGGTCGTTGGTGTATGGATTAGATATAAAGGATATGTAATTTTGTTTTCATGTAAATAAGTCATGAATGATTACTCATATTTTTGTAATTTTATGAGATATTTCATGCTAGTTGCCAAATGATGGTTCCCACATATGTTAGGTGACTCACATGGGCTACTAAGAGCTGATCATTGGAGTGTATATACTAATAGTACATACATCTAAAAGCTAGCTGTGTATTGTACGAGTACGAATACGGGTGCATACGAGTAGAATTATTGATGGAACTGAACGAGGATGTAATTGTAAGCATTTTAGTTAAGTAGAAGTATTTTGATAAGTGTCTTGAAGTCTTTCAAAAGTGTATGAATACATATTAAAACACTACATGTATATACATTTTAACTGAGTCGTTAAGTCATCGTTAGTCGTTACATGTAAATGTTGTTTTGAAACCTTTAGGTTAACGATCTTGTTGAATGTTGTTAACCCATTATTTATTACAACAAATGAGATGTTAAATTGTCATATTATCATGATATTATGATATATAATATATCTTAGTATGATGTATATACAGTTAAATGTCGTTACAACGATAATCGTTACATATATGTCTCGTTTCGAAATCATTAAGTTAGTAGTTTTATTTTTACATATGTATTTCATTGTTAATACACTTAATAATATATTTACTTATCATTTAACATAATTAACCAAGTGTATCAATATCTTAATATGATTCATATGTACCTAGTAAGACGTTGTTATAACGATAATCGTTATATATATCGTTTTCGAGTTTCTTAAATTAATAGTCTCATTTTTATGTATATAACTCATTGTTAAAATACCTAATGAGATACATACTTATAATAAAATCATGTTAACTATATATATAACCATATATATGTCATCGTATAGTTTTTACAAGTTTTAACGTTCGTGAATCACCGGTCAACTTGGGTGGTCAATTGTCTATATGAAACCTATTTCAATTAATCAAGTCTTAACAAGTTTGATTGCTTAACATGTTGGAAACATTTAATCATGTAAATAACAATTTCATTTAATATATATATAATATTGGAAAAGTTCGGGTCACTACAATTTACCCCAGGAATAACAGTATCGTCATAGTGGTAACGCTTCTTCGGAGGGGTAGAGGGTGGTGGTACAGGCTCCTCCTCAGAATCCTCCTCACTGGTATCGTCTGATGATGAACTATCTGCGTTATCTGAAGGTGGCGCAGGTGCATCATGTGACGACCCGAAAATTTTTGATCAAATTAAACTTAATCTTTATATGATTTCGATACGATAAGCAAAGTCTGTAATCTTGAATCTCAAAAACTTTTGAACTATTTTCATATATTAAATTACCCTGTGACTAATCTCGACGATTCACAAACAATTAATTGTAATGAGATATGTGTGTATGTGTATATAAATAATAATTCGAAATATAATTTGAAGTATTGTTATTATTAAAAATTAATAAAATAAAAATAGTATATTATAATAATTGTTATTTAAAATATATTTATATATATAAATAAAATATATTAAAAATAAATATTAAATGATTGTAATACTCGTTGGACGTTTCGATTATCATTTAGAGAAGTTAATTCGAACTTATATGATTTTAAACTAAACGGTGATCCGAAAATGAGTTCTATAAATTTTAGACTTACTAAAAATGTATTTAGGACCTAGTTATTAAATTTCAACATTTTTTTATATTTTACCCAGATTTGAGAGGGACAGTTGATGTAATTTTTATTTAATAGTTAATGATCGAATTTTATACCATAATGACTAAATTAAATAAATATAATTACTGTAAAAATTTAGAATTTTTCTGAAGACTTTTATCCGCCACTAATTTAACAACGGGGTACAATTTAGCAGTCCATGATAAAGTGTCGGCGCATATAACAAATTTTGACTATGCATGCCCGATTTTTATAATCTTCCTTTTGATATTTTTATTTTTATATTGTACCTATCATTACTATTAATAAAGTATATGTGAAAGATACAATCAATAATATGCATATATGCATAAGTCTCGATCAATCATGAACACTTGGTTTCATATTACTACACGATCACTAGTACCACCAAATTATAATTCCTATTATTGATTGAGTCCTTTTTACACCACTAACTTATTAAATATATGTACTTACATATATATCTTTCTACCTATCTCACTCGTCTAATATATATACTTCTATTTTGATTTCAAGAACACCACAAAAACAAAAACAAAATATGCATTTCATGCACAAACTACCAGCACCTCAATCAACTTGACCACATCATCACCCCCTTTACTTCTCCCTCTTACTTCTATCTTTCAACATCGAATACCACCCTAGCTTCCTCTTCATCCTCCATCAAGACCACCATGAACTACCACTACTACAATCATCATCGTGGTAAATTCTTTTTACTTTTCTAACCGAGAGCACATCACGACCAAAACACACTCGAAACTACCTAGCTGCTATTGTTTCCTATTTTGCAGCCCACATCAAAGCCACCACCACCGTGAGCACCACCCACCTCCACAACCACCATCACTTTCCTCTCTCTCTCTCTATATCTCTCTCTCTCTCTGCAAACGTGAATCACCATCGGCAACCATCTCAGTTTATCACCTCCATCGAGCCACCGTACACCACTAGAGACTGCTACAATTATCCTTCTGTCTTGTACTGTTACAGCAGCGTTTTGCAGTGGAGAACTCAACCAAAAACTGCTGCTATATATATTTTTTTTTCGAAACCCAGAACTGTTCAACTACTACTTTTGAACTACTGCAGCTCGAGAACTACCGGAATAACACCACCATCGATCACCTCTTACAATTTCTGCTGTTGTCATTCAGCTTCTGTTTCAATTTGAAAACCATCATCAAACCATTTCTGCTGCTGCAATTCTTTTGTTCCATTCCTGTGCAAATGAACGATGATAATCATGATGGGAAGATTATAAAGATTATGAGATGAATGATAGAAGATGTTGGGTGATGAATAAAGATGATGAACGTTGGATCGTGATTAACATAATGAATAACCAATATTGATAATGATGCGTTTATATTTTTTTTCTTATTAGCCGACAAACCCTAATGCCCCACTTCCAATTCTAAAGCGTTCTGATATTTTTTTTACAAACTGAAACCTATTATTTTGCAACATGGATCGATTAACTTGTATTGAGATTGGGCTTTAAGAATTCTTTTGATCAATATAAACGGGTTAGCATATTGTAGGCTTGTGGAATTGTTAAATGGGCCGTGATCCATGTTAGTGTGGACTAGAAATGGAACAGATAGCATTTGAGTAAAATGGGCCGTGACCCATGTTCCTGATCGATTCATGTTGGGGAGGAAAAAGGAACAGATAGCATTTGAGTTATATATTTATTTCTGCGAAATTATAATAGAAATTCAAATGGCCGAATGGTTGGTGTGGTGTTGGGTTAGCGAGAGGTCGCGGGTTCGAGTCCCGGCTTGGGCGGTTTGTTGTTTTTTTTTTGAGACTTTAAAGGTAGTTCCATTATCAATTTATTATTATTATCATTATTATTAGTTTTATTATTATTATAATTGTAATTATAATTATTATTGTTAATGTATGTATTATTATTTTTTTTAACATGATTAGGATTATTATTAGTATTATTTATTAGTTATTAGGATTATTATTATTATTAATCTAAGTATCATTATCATTAATATTAGTATATTAGGAGTACCCTTTTACATTAATTTTAGTATTATTAATTATGAACACTAAAAATTTCTATTTAAAACGATAATTATTATTAAACTTACCAATACTATTGAAAATGCTATTTTTGCTAAAACTATTATTTTTTACTTTATCATTACTAATAGAATTACCGTTTTTATAAAAATTATTATTATCAGTATTATTATTATCCTTAAACTAGTATTACTACAATTGATAAATTTTACAAAACAAACGAAATATATATATAAATACAGATATATTTACTAAATAAAGTATACTAATACTACCTAAAATTTCGTTTTAACTAGTAACATTAATTAAATATCAAATAAGTATCATAATGTAAAGTAAGTATTAATAAAATTATATATAAAAGAACATTAATCTTAATACATAAAATAATAAATATACACTTGTTTGATTACGATTATTTGTTTTAATATAAATACAAATTATATAGGTTCGTGAATCCAAGGCCAACCCTGCATTGTTCAGTTGTTCAATATTGTTATATGTATTTTTACTACAAAATACATTTGGTGAGTTTCATTTGCCCTTTTTACTCTTTACGTTTTTGGGCTGAGAATACATGCAAATGCATTATTAACTGTTTTTACAATATTTATATGTGTGAGTTTCATTATTCCCTTTTAAGTGCTTTTGCAGTATATATTTTTGGGACTGAGAATACATGCGCTGCTTTTATAACTGTTTTATGAAATAGACACAAGTAATCGAAACTACATTCTATGGTTGGATTATTAAACCGAATATACCCCTATTTAGTCTGGTAATCTAAGAATTAGGGAACAGACACCCTAATTGACGCGAACTCTAAAGATAGATCTATCGGGCCCAACAAGCCCCATCCAAAGTACCGGATGCTTTAGTACTTCGAAATTTATATCAAGTCCGAAGGAGGATCCCGGAATGATGGGGATATTCTTATATGCATATTGTGAATGTCGGTTACCAGGTGCTCAATCCATATGAATGATATTTTTGTCTCTATGCATGGGACGTATGTTTATGCGAAATGGAAATATGAAATCTTGTGGTCTATTAAAATTATGAAATGATTCTTTATGATAAACTAATGAACTCACCAACCTTTTGGTTGACACTTTAAAGCATGTTTATTCTCAGGTACGAAAGAAATCTTCCGCTGTGCATTTGCTCATATTAGAGATATTACTTGGAGTCATTCATGACATATTTCAAAAGATGTTGCATTCGAGTCGTTGAGTTCATCAAGATTATTATTAAGTCAATTATATTTGGATATATTATGAAATGCTTTACATGCCTGTCAACTGTCAATGTAACGAAAGTTTGTCTTTTAAAAATGAATGCAATGTTTGTAAAATTTATCATATAGAGGTCAATTACCTCGCGATGTAATCAACTGTTGTGAATCGTTTGTAATCGATATGGACTTCGTCCGGATGGATTAGGACGGGTCCTCACAGTTGGTATCAGAGCGGTGGTCTTAGTGAACCAGGTCTTGCATTAGAATGTCTAACTGATAGTTGTTAGGATGCATTAGTAAGTCTGGACTTCGACCGTGTCTGCATGTCAAAAGTTTTGCCTATCATTTTCTAGTCGGAAATCATCTGCTTATCATCCTTAGGAAATTACCTGCTTATCATTCTTAGTCTAGACACATTTTACTGCATTGACTGCATGAATAGTGTAAAGACCAAAATTCATATCTTAGCGTATCTGCTGCTTTATATCTTAGCGTATCTGTTACTGTAACTTTGCCTGACAACTTTCGTAGATTCCTCCATAACTTATGGGATTTTAGTATTATATATGCATATGTAAATTATGTATTGCAGGGTACTAATCTACATCCTATAACCTATTTCTTATTGAAAATCCTTCATCTGATCGTACGAGATGAATCCTGCAACCAGTTCGAGTCCCTCAGATTTCGATAGCTATTCCGATAGTTATTCCGACCTAGATGTTCACCTAAGCTTCGAAAACAGCGTCATCGGCATGAATCAACCAATCAGCCATTATCAATTCATCTGATGGGTTCGTAGTTGACTTAATTAATGGAAACGCGCAGAAGGCAATCCCTTCCACCAACTGAATTCACCTCTTGATAATGAACCTGAAGCGTATACCGGCGAACCTGTTCGAGACACCATTTTTAGTCTCATTTCCAGGGTAACTCGACAAGATCATATTCTATCCACAATTCTAAACCTTATTCATCCGCTCGTTCTGACCGACAATCATCATGGAGTAATAAGTCAACGAACTTCGCGCTCGAATAATCAATTCGGAGAATATGGTGCAAAATGTACCAGCTTCAGCAACATCACCAGCACCAACAGTACCATCAATAACAGTACCAGTACCATCAACAATCCATGCTTCAATATCATCGTCTGTACTTTGAGTATGATCTTCGTTCTACGTATCGTTCTACCTCATTTATCTTCGTTCGACATGACGAATATGTAATCTCTAAAGTTTTAGAGATTATTTATTCTAGTTCCAACCGAAAAGCAAATGAGTTTAATATCATGTTAACTTATTAAATCCATGAGTACATCTGAAGAAAATATATATGTATATATGTTTTCATAAAGATTGTAATTAAAAATTCTCTTGTACAAACTGTTAATGGTGAAAATATTTTAACGGGTAGGTAATACCCGAGGAATATTTAAAATTTCACATTAATAAGTTACATTGTACGTTCTTCGAATTTGATTCAACAGTCATTTACTATCATATTTACATCCACCGATATACAAATCCGTTCACCACAGAATAACCATATTCATCCAATTTCAAATTTGGATTTTGATTTATCAGAATCCAACAAGTGGCATAATGAAGAAATAATGGACACAATAAAAATTGATTAGAAACAGACTAATTAACAATATGAAATTTTGTTAAGAAATCACGCTAACAAGATCCTAGCTAACTGTTCCTAGCTAACTGGTTACATTTTATTTATCGCAATTTACATTCTCGCAATTTTATTTATCGTCATTTAATTTCTGTTATTTATTTTACGCACTTTATTTATCGTCATTCTGTTATTTACGCATTTTAAATATCGGGACACGTATACAATGTTTTGACATATCATATCGACCCATATATATATATATATATATATATATATATATATATATATATATATATATATATATATATACTTTGAGTTGTGATCGAGTCTGAGATGAATACGGGTCACGATACGTATTGATTAATTCGAATATTATATATTAAATTATATATAAATTGTTGAATTGCTAACCGCGGACTATCAATCGAGGACTACCAACATTGGACAATTAAAATGAATTAAAATATTAATTATAACATATGAAACTAAACAAATCTTCAAGTTTGCCAGTTGATTTCACCCTAAAACCTCATTTGTATCTTGACGATTACAATCTGCGTCCAAACCTTTCGTAATTCTTGAAAACACCTCAATCGAGAGGATAAACCAGCCGCATTTCATCTACGGAAGAAAAGATTGATGCATATAACTTTTCACCTGAGAAACTCTCGTCAACTGAGTAAACGTTTAAACATAGCTATGCTAATTTTTTTTGTGTTATTATTACCCAAAATAACTTTGCAATCCCTTTCTGAATTAGCAAAGTTTGTCACAGCTCCAGCAAGTCAACTTTGACTTTTCGTTCAAAACAACCTTATTATAACCTTGATTCATATGTGTACTCTTTTATTATTATCGGAGAACCTGTTATATTCCACCATATTACCGTCAGCGTTTAATCATCTAAAAACACAATTATCTTAAAATTATCTCAGAACGATAACCAATGATTCAGATATGGTAGCAGTAAATGTTGAGGAATCGGCAATCAGTACTTTGAAAACTCACAGCATATCTACATCAACAAATATATATATAATAATTATCTCCTAGAATTACGACCTTCAATTCAAAAATTTTGAAAAGGTACCCAGTTTACGAATCGATACTCTGTATGTTGAAAAAGCTGAATGAAGCAGCAGAAACTGTAGGCAATCGTAAACGACCTTAGTCGTCGAAATTTGATGATAAAGAATAGTATGTTAGAAAAGCTCAGAAACGTTGGAACTGAAAAACTGATTGAGAAAACTACGAAGGAGTCTCTGAAAAAATCACAAGGACTAAACTTGTACATTAAGAATCCTGATGATTCTATTTCTGATGAAATCTTTAGCGAATACCTTGCTTCTGACTCCAAACTCTTGCGAACAAATTTTCTTCACCATCCTTCGATATTAGAAATTCCAAGATATCATCGTATCTTTCATTATAAATGTCCTCCATATTTCTGAAGATATTTTCATAACTATTCTTATCTGAAATCATTAATCTCTTCGTGCTATCAGTGTTACATCATATAGAAACTGTTAGTTTCTATATTCTGTAAACTTTCGAGCTTAAAATATGAATGTTATTGAAGTAATGTTGGGAACTGATGCATGAGCTAGTATAATATAGTGACACTTGATCAACGTGATTATATTATAGTAAGTCATGCTGAGTTTCTAATGGGACGTGATGACTCACAGTACCATCATCATGTGCCATGTTACATGATTCTTTCATTCTATATAACCTCAAGACATATCAAGAATATATTCTTGACAGTTCTATCCTCAGTAATTCTGGTAATTTAACAAATCAAATCGTGCTATTACTTTTCCTTTCTGCCTATAATCTTAGTTATGTTGTTTCAAATTTCATACCTACAAACCGAGACGTCTTTATCGCTTTACTTAAGGTCGGGACAAGAAAACAAAAGCATGGGGCTTTGAAATATAAGGGAGAACATAAAGTCCGATAATACCACATAAATTACAAACCGTGTATATCAATGTTTATTGCAACATAAAGACACGGGAGAATTATAAACATTATAAGCCCAAGGGTGAAGTAGAAGAAAACAGATTCCTCCGGTGGTAGTTGGAAAAGGAGAATGATTGTTGAGATAGTAAGGATAACGACAAGAATCAGAACTGGATTAAGCATTTTCACAGTCTTTTGAATTTTGGAATTTAGTATAGGAGTGGTAAAAATAATTGAACGGAAGAAGTTAATTTATAGTAAATTAACCGATGAAGAAATCAAGACAGATTTCTGCATTTAATTAGAGAGATCCTAATTTCCTTAATCCCGAGGAAATCAGATCTTATTCAGATTTCAAAGATTTTCTTCAAATTCCTTGAATTCCGGAATTCAACCAAGACAACGTCAAAAGTTAAGACGCACCTTATTTTTCTAAATTCAACCGTTACTACATCAAAAGTTAAATCTCTATCTCAATCTTTTGTAATAGCTTCACTCGTACTCTTTGAGTAATCGAATTATATTATCCATATTACTCAACAGTAATAAAACTCTATTTAGCAACTCATATTCGTCATGAAAACATTTTTATTGTTAGCCATGACCACCTCACTCAAATTTCGGGAGGAAATTTCTTTAACGGGTAGGTACTGTGACGACCCGAAAATTTCTGATCAAATTTAAACTTAATCTTTATATGATTTCGATACGATAAGCAAAGTCTGTAATCTTGAATCTCAAAAACTTTTGAACTATTTTCATATATTAAATTACCCTGTGACTAATCTCGACGATTCACAAACAATTAATTGTAATGAGATATGTGTGTATGTGTATATAAATAATAATTCGAAATATAATTTGAAGTATTGTTATTATTAAAAATTAATAAAATAAAAATAGTATATTATAATAATTGTTATTTAAAATATATTTATATATATAAATAAAATATATTAAAAATAAATATTAAATGATTGTAATACTCGTTGGACGTTTCGATTATCATTTAGAGAAGTTAATTCGAACTTATATGATTTTAAACTAAACGGTGATCCGAAAATGAGTTCTATAAATTTTATGCTTACTAAAAATGTATTTAGGACCTAGTTATTAAATTTCAACATTTTTTTATATTTTACCCAGATTTGAGAGGGACAGTTGATGTAATTTATATTTAATAGTTAATGATCGAATTTTATACCATAATGACTAAATTAAATAAATATAATTACTGTAAAAATTTAGAATTTTTCCGAAGACTTTTATCCGCCACTAATTTAACAACGGGGTACAATTTAGCAGTCCATGATAAAGTGTCGGCGCATATAACAAATTTTGACTATGCATGCCCGATTTTTATAATCTTCCTTTTGATATTTTTATTTTTATATTGTACCTATCATTACTATTAATAAAGTATATGTGAAAGATACAATCAATAATATGCATATATGCATAAGTCTCGATCAATCATGAACACTTGGTTTCATATTACTACATGATCACTAGTACCACCAAATTATAATTCCTATTATTGATTGAGTCCTTTTTACACCACTAACTTATTAAATATATGTACTTACATATATATCTTTCTACCTATCTCACTCGTCTAATATATATACTTCTGTTTTGATTTCAAGAACACCACAAAAACAAAAACAAAATATGCATTTCATGCACAAACTACCAGCACCTCAATCAACTTGCCCACATCATCACCCCTTTACTTCTCCCTCTTACTTCTATCTTTCAACATCGAATACCACCCTAGCTTCCTCTTCATCCTCCATCAAGACCACCATGAACTACCACTACTACAATCATCATCGTGGTAAATTCTTTTTACTTTTCTAACCGAGAGCACATCACGACCAAAACACACTCGAAACTACCTAGCTGCTATTGTTTCCTATTTTGCAGCCCACATCAAAGCCAACACCACCGTGAGCACCACCCACCTCCACAACCACCATCACTTTCCTCTCTCTCTATATCTCTCTCACTGCAAACGTGAATCACCATCGGCAACCACCTCAGTTTATCACCTCCATCGAGCCACCGTACACCACTAGAGACTGCTACAATTATCCTTCTGTCTTGTACTGTTACAGCAGCATTTTGCAGTGGAGAACTCAACCAAAAACTGCTGCTATATATATATATTTTTTCGAAACCCAGAACTGTTCAACTACTACTTTTGAACTACTGCAGCTCGAGAACTACCGGAATAACATCACCATCGATCACCTCTTACAATTTCTGCTGTTGTCATTCAGCTTCTGTTTCAATTTGAAAACCATCATCAAACCACTTCTGCTGCTGCAATTCTTTTGTTCCATTCCTGTGCAAATGAACGATGATAATCATGATGGGAAGATTATAAAGATTATGAGATGAATGATAGAAGATATTTGGTGATGAATAAAGATGATGAACGTTGGATCGTGATTAACATAATGAATAACCAATATTGATAATGATGCGTTTATATTTTTTTTCTTATTGGCCGACAAACCCTAAAGCCCCACTTCCAATTCTAAAGCGTTCTGATATTTTTTTTTACAAACTGAAACCTATTATTTTGCAACATGGATTGATTAACTTGTATTGAGATTGGGCTTTAAGAATTCTTTTGATCAATATAAACGGTTAGCATATTGTAGGCTTGTGGAATTGTTAAATGGGCCGTGATCCATATTAGTGTGGACTAGAAATGGAACAGATATCATTTGAGTTAAATGGGCCGTGACCCATGTTCTTGATCGATTCATGTTGGGGAGGAAAAAGGAACAGATAGCATTTGAGTTATATATTTATTTCTGCGAAATTATAATAGAAATTCAAATGGCCGAATGGTTGGTGTGGTGTTGGGTTAGCGAGAGGTCGCGGGTTCGAGTCCCGGCTTGGGCGGTTTGTTGTTTTTTTTGAGACTTTAAAGGTAGTTCCATTATCAATTTATTATTATTATTATTATTATCATTATTATTAGTTTTATTATTATTATAATTGTAATTATAATTATTATTGTTAATGTATGTATTATTTTTTTTTAACATGATTAGGATTATTATTAGTATTATTTATTAGTTATTAGGATTATTATTATTATTAATCTAAGTATCATTATCATTAATATTAGTATATTAGGAGTACCCTTTTACATTAATTTTAGTATTATTAATTATGAACACTAAAAATTTCTATTTAAAACGATAATTATTATTAAATTAACCAATACTATTGAAAATGCTATTTTTTGCTAAAACTATTATTTTTTACTTTATCATTACTAATAGAATTACCGTTTTTACTAAAATTACTATTATCAGTATTATTATTATCCTTAAACTAGTATTACTACAATTGATAAATTTTACAAAACAAACGAAATATATATATAAATACAGATATATTTACTAAATAAAGTATACTAATACTACATAAAATTTCGTTTTAACTAGTAACATTAATTAAATATCAAATAAGTATCATAATGTAAAGTAAGTATTAATAAAATTATATATATAAGAACATTAATCTTAATACATAAAATAATAAATATACACTTGTTTGATTACGATTATTTGTTTTAATATAAATACAAATTATATAGGTTCGTGAATCCAAGGCCAACCCTGCATTGTTCAGTTGTTCAATATTATTATATGTATTTTTACTACAAAATACATTTGGTGAGTTTCATTTGCCCTTTTTACTCTTTACGTTTTTGGGCTGAGAATACATGCAAATGCTTTATTAACTGTTTTTACAATATTTATATGTGTGAGTTTCATTATTCCCTTTTAAGTGCTTTTGCAATATATATTTTTGGGACTGAGAATACATGTGCTGCTTTTATAACTGTTTTACAAAATAGACACAAGTAATCGAAACTACATTCTATGGTTGGATTATTAAACCGAATATACCCCTATTTAGTCTGGTAATCTAAGAATTAGGGAACAGACACCCTAATTGACGCGAACACTAAAGATAGATCTATCGGGCCCAACAAGCCCCATCCAAAGTACCGGATGCTTTAGTACTTCGAAATTTATATCATGTCCGAAGGAGGATCCCGGAATGATGGGGATATTCTTATATACATATTGTGAATGTTGGTTACCAGGTGTTCAATCCATATGAATGATATTTTTGTCTCTATGCATGGGACGTATGTTTATGAGAAATGGAAATATGAAATCTTGTGGTCTATTAAAATTATGAAATGATTCTTTATGATAAACTAATGAACTCACCAACCTTTTAGTTGACACTTTAAAGCATGTTTATTCTCAGGTACGAAAGAAATCTTCCGCTGTGCATTTGCTCATATTAGAGATATTACTTGGAGTCATTCATGACATATTTCAAAAGATGTTGCATTCGAGTCATTGAGTTCATCAAGATTATTATTAAGTCAATTATATTTGGATATATTATGAAATGCTTTACATGCCTGTCAACTGTCGATGTAACGAAAGTTTGTCTTTTAAAAACGAATGCAATGTTTGTAAAATTTATCATATAGAGGTCAATTACCTCGTGATGTAATCAACTGTTGTGAATCGTTTGTAATCGATATGGACTTCGTCCGGATGGATTAGGACGGGTCTTCACACATCACGTGTGGGAGAATATGTCTGGTCGGTGGTCATGATCCGATGTCTGCCAGGTGGAATTGACACACCCGCCCGTCGGTGATGTGTCTGACCGAGTGTTCACATTCGTTAAGAAATGGACGGCCCCCGTTTATCCCAGGGATCACGGTACCATCTAAATGATACTGTGGGCCAGGGAGACTAGGGCTGGGTGGAGCTGGGATCTCCTCGAGATCCTCATCACTTTCAGAGATGACCATCAGGTCAGGCGAGTGACTGCTATCCCCAGAAGATGAGTCACTAGAGTCGTCAAAGGGTAGTGGTGACAGAATAGGTGTGTCAGCAACAACAATCCGCGAAGTAGTAGACGAGTCCGAATCACTCTTCAAGTCAATAATCATAGGCGGTATGTCCGACATCTGAACAAGGAAAAATATATTTTTCCATGTCAGTAAGACGTATAGCAAGCATGTAATCAGGCATAATAATAACAGCAGCCTAGATCATCTACAGCAGTACATAGCATGGCAATGATAGTATCATACAGCAGTATCGTGCAATCAAAAGCAGATAGTAGTAGCATGCAGTAGTGGAAATAGACAGTAGCATACGGTAATAATATATAGCAGTAATAGTAAGCAGTAGCATATAGTAGTTCCGTAGAAACAAGTAAACGGTAAAGTTGTAGATTAGTCCTATTAGTGAATCCTAATCGACTCGGTCAAGACACACTAATGCAGCCTAATTCCCTACAACCAATGCTCTGATACCAAATGTGAAGCCCCGTCCAAAACCATCATGGTACGGATCATCAACAACAGGTCCATTACACGGTATAACACTATATGCTGTTAAAAACAAGGTTTTGCATTCATAAAAAGATAACATTTTACCAACGACAATTGTTTTACAAAAGTAATGTGCTTCTACTAATAGAAAGCATTAACAATAGTACGTGACACTTAGGTCATTACAAACCATGGTTCAAATTAAACATAAGTAGTGAATGTAAAATAAAAAGTCCATGCTTAAGAGACATCTCTAACAATGCAGCGGAAGACTAATACAGCAAGTCTATTACAGCGGAATCAATAAACGTCTTAGTTACCTGAGAATAAAACATGCTAAAAGGTCAACACGAATGTTGGTGAGCTATAGTTTTATTGTAAACAATAATGTAATGTAGACAACGCAATTTTGTATTCAAAACAGTATGAAAAGTATATGCTTAACCGTGGGCACTGGTTAATAACTTAACAAAGAAATATAATGTATCACCCCCTAAAAGTACACTTGGATAGTGTGTTTGAACAGACAAAGTATTAAACACACGTTAAATGCTAGGGCGACTAGCCCGAGTGGGGATGAAAAACCCTATGGATCCACATCTAAGATTCGCATTCACCGGTTCATAAACCAATGACTAAACGTTACCGAGCTAAGGGGAAAATTGGTGCCGTTATGTCACCCACACATATATAAAGTTGAAGTACTCGTGTCTAGTATGTAAAACATAAAAAGCACATGTATTCTCAGTCCCAAAAATAGTTAAGTAAAAAGGGAGCTATAACTCACAGTGAATGTGCGGTAAAGTCGATACGAAAATGTAAGCAAGTAGTAAGTCGGTCCAAAAGGTCCTCAACCTAAGTCAATGGTTACTAAGTCAGTAAATCGTCCCAAAAAGTTTAAAAGTAAGTAATTTAAGTCTTAAGTATCATCATTATCATCATACGTAAAAGATAAAGTAAGGTTTCAACAAGAATAGAGGTCGAAATGAAAAGCTGAATTCGAATAGCCGCTACGACCTCTACACAAACTGAAATGATGCGCGGTCAGTGTCCAAGGCTCCATTTATGAGTCCTATAACTGCTGTCCGATATTCAGATGCTAACTCGATGTCGTTTGACCGTGGCGAAGGTCAAAGCGCGAGTAGGTCAGAAATTTGAGCACTTCGTTACAAGGACGTAGTGAACTTCAGAAGACTATAAATCCTAAACCGTATATCGGATTTAGGCGAGTCTTAGACGAAAAGTCATCTACACATCCCGAACTTTCTGGAAATCAGTTTTCCAGAAGCTCCAGGAGTCAGATCAGACCCTGAAAGACAGATACAAGTGCTTCGGTGGGTTTCTTGGTGTTTGATGCTTATCACGGTTCTTATCCTTGATGCGTATAAGCCTCAAGTGTACAACTCCTTGATGTTCTAGCATCATTTTGACCAAATTTTAGCCATTAACACACAATGTCTAGACTAAGAAAAGAAATACAACTCACTTAAGAGTTTTAGAAGGATGATGAACCGAAGTTACATCAAGTTCTTAGTTTCGACACAAGTACAAGTTCTACTTGGAATTTAAAGCTACAAACTTGGATTCAAACCAAACAAGCAAGACCTTAAGTTATAGAACTTAGATATTAGCTAAATATGGAAGACCTTAGACTAGAAAGTCTAGATTTTGTGTTCTAGGTGAAACCCTTAGTTATAGAACTTAGGCTTTCAACTTTTACAAAACCTTAAGTTATAAAACTTAGATTCTTACAAAGTAGAATGAATATAAGCTTTTGAGATTTTATTTTAATAATTTGGATGACCATAAGTTACATAACTTAGATCAAACAAGATAATGAAACCCTAAGCTAGAAAGCTTGGATCTCTTAACAATACATATGAGATTTCAAGCAAGAAAGCTTGTTTCTTTGTTTAATGAAAACATAAGTTACAAGATTGAAGTAAAACAAATTAAACAAAATCATAAGTTAATAAAATTGATCTTTTAACAAACTTTTTGTAGAAACCTCAAGCTAGAAAGCTTGGATCTCTAATGTTCTTAAAGATCCTTAAAGCAAAAAGCTAGATCTACAAGTTACATGAAGATCATAAACATAAGTTTTGATCCTTTAACGAAAATAAAGAGATCTTAAGCTATGAGCTTAGATCTAACAAAGTAATGAAGATTCAAAGCTAAAGAGCTTAAATCCTCCATGTTCTTGCATCTTCTTCAAATAAAGTTTGAAGTTACAAGATATATGAAGATTCAAGTTACAAAACTTGATTCTTTGAATGATGATGATGATGAATTCGAATTATGAAAGAAAAGAAGAAAAGAAATTCAAGAAAACTTACAAGTTTTCTTAAGTAATTTAGAGTGAGAAACTAGAGAGAAGCTAGAGAGAATTTGTGTGTGTTTTGTGAAGAATGGAATGAAGTTAAAAAAAAAATGAAAGTGGTGGTGGTGGTATATGTTGGAATTCAATATAACAACATGTTCTTAATGTTAACATAATTACTAAATCAATTTAGTAAGAAATATAGCAAGCGGAAGCATGATATATTAAGAAAACAAGTGTATATATTAAACCATTTTAGTTGAATTCCAAGTAGATATCAAGTCTTGATAATATACTTACAAATATAACAAGTAAAGGAAGAAGATTATACCTCCTCTATGATGAGTTATGAGCTTAATTTGGACAGCAATATCGATGACAAAGATGATGGAATAAAGCCTCTAACTTGAAGCCTCAAGTGTGTAATACCCCAAGCCTTTTGAGCACCAACACCACCTTTAATTTAGTTAGGACTTTGACACTTAATAAACTAGCAAAACAAGCAAGAGAACCTCTTCTTCTTGCCCCAAACAACCACGTTCAACAGCTGAGTTTTTCAGCAGAAAAAGTATTGCAGTTTGTGTGTGTATATTGCTAGTTAAGTGTATCTTGAGTCAAGCAAAAACCCTTGGTTAAAGAGAGTCATATATGCCTTAAGGAATATCTTGTTGCAAGTAACCAAGCAAGAATGGGAATGTCCTAGGAGTCCCCAAAATCTGCATACATTTGCTTTTTAAATAACAAGTATTCTTTTAAAAAAAACTTGTTATAATTTATAAAAACTTGTTATAAAAGTCCATTTTATATATATTGGTTACTTGTACTTTATAAACCAATTCATAAAGTATAACTTAACATAATTATTTATACTTATAAATAATTAAATCCTTAATATATAAATTGTCCAAACAATTTATCTCAAGTGATAATATTTTAGAAACCCGATTTTCTAAAATCCAAGTGTCGCGTATTTGTTTAATGATCCAATAGTTAAGATCAAATATGTATAAGGTGTCGGTAAGCTTGTTATTGGGTATGACCCGACTTGGATCATAACTTATTAGCCACATTAATTCAATATGTCTCTCAGGCATACGAAAAACCTACAATCTCCCACTTGCACGAGAAACAAATGAAATTAATGCAAGTGATGGATACCGCCTAACGACCGTCCATCACCCATAATATGTTATGACTTTGTGCCATTCAATAACATCATCCCTTTCGAGTTCCCATCTCGAATATGATTTGGTGAATCTTTCATTATTTCCTTTCGTCCTAGATGTCATGTTAGATCCAAGAGACACAGAGTGATCACTCTCTTCTAGATTTAACTTTATCAGGCCTTAGATATCTAACTCTCAACGAATAAGAGGGACAAATTCCATCTTGACTACATACGTCCTAAATATATATACCTTGCATTATACCCGAGCTCTTCCTTATGAGCTACCATATTTCAGAATAGCGAAGGAAAGAATCAAGGCACAATACTTGGTAAATATCCGAACCCAACATGTATCTCAGGTCAGAGGATACAATGATATTTGCCTTTACTCAAGATTACATGTGATCAACCACAAAGGCTCCATTTAGTAAATCTTGAGGGCGGGTCTTCCAATATTTGCATCCCACAAATATCTATGAACCTTGGTAGCAACCTTGCCCCACATTTAGTCCGTGAATGTATACCAATCCAAGTTCATAATAGTCTAAACCTCACACTTGTTCCCACGAATGTGATCGACTACGGAATTTAGAATAATTACTTATTCATGGATAAAATATGCAAAATAGGAACATGACTCAAAATAAATTAATACCATAATTATATTAACGAGTTTGAACAATTTCATTCTATTACAATACTTAAAACAGATCATGACCAATCACTAGAATATTGAAGCCCTAATGCACAAACATGTCCTGCATGTTTTGCTCCATGTAAGAGCTTCGTGAGAGGATCCGCTATATTTAGATCTGTGTGAACTTTACGAATACATATCTTTCCTTTTTCAACTTCACCCCTTATATAGTTGAATCTTCGCTCAATGTGACGTGTCTTTTGGTGAGCACGAGGTTCCTTGATTTGAGCAATCGCACCCTCGTTGTCACAAAAGATCTCAAGAGGGTCCTGAATGGAAGGGACTACTCCTAAGTCGTCGATGAATTTCTTCATCCATGCAGCTTCCTGAGCTGCCAATGATGCGGCAATGTACTCCAACTCTGTAGTGGATAATGCAACAACATCCTGTTTTGAACTCTTCCAAGAGACCGCACCTCCATTTAACGTGAAGACATAACCAGAGTGTGATCGAGAATCATCTCGATCAGTTTGGAAACTCGCGTCCACGTAACCTTTTACAGCGAGTTCCTCCTCACCAGACCGATATGTTAGAAACACATCCTTAGTTCTCCTAAGGTATTTCAATATACTTTTAACCGCAATCCAATGACTGTTTCCTGGGTTATTCTGGTATCTACTTGTCAAGCTTAGGGCGCATGACACATCCGATCTAGTGCATATCATTGCATACATGATTGACCCAATAGCAGATGCATAAGGGACTCTCTTCATTCTCTCTTGTTCATCTTTCGTGGTAGGGCACTGAGATGAACTGAGAGGCGTTCCTCTTTGAATAGGTACCAAACAACTCTTAGAGTTCTCCATCTTGAACCTTTTCAAGACCTTTTCAATGTATGCACTTTGATTCAAACCTATCAGTTTCTTGGATCTATTCCTATAGATCCCAATCCCCAAAACGTATTGTGCTTCTCCAAGATCCTTAATGGAGAAGCATTTACTTAGCCAAGTTTTAACTCCTTGCATTGTCGGAATATCATTTCCAAATAACAATATATCATCCACATATAGTACAAGGAACATGATAGTGCTCCCACTAGCTTTCTTATATACACAAGCTTCATCACCATTTTTAATGAAGCCAAATTTCTGGGCTTCCTCATTAAAACGATGATTCCACATTCTAGACGCTTGTTTCAATCCGTAAATTGACTTCTTTAACTTGCATACCTTTTTAGGATATTTTGGATCAACAAAACCTTCAGGCTGAACCATATAGACATCTTCCATAAGATGTCCATTTAGGAAAGCGGTCTTGACATCCATTTGCCATATTTCATAATCATAATGAGTAGCAATGGCAAATAATATCCTAATAGACTTTAGCATTGCCACAGGCAAAAAAGTTTCATCATAGTCAACCCCTTGAGTTTGAGTGAAACCTTTTGCTACAAGTCTAGCTTTATATGTATCCAAGTTTCCATGTATGTCGGTCTTCATTTTGAAAAGCCATTTACAATCAACTAGCCTTGAGCCAGCAGGTTGTGCAACAAGTTCCCAAACTTAGTTGTCATACATGGATTGCATCTCAGCGTTCATGGCTTCCTGCCATTTATCCTTATCAATCCTTGATAAAGCATCTTGGTAGTTCGTTGGTTCATCTAAATCAACCACATAGAAACCATCCATGAGAAACCCATATCTCTCAGGAGGGTTACTAATCCTACCAGATCTGCGAACGTCTTGTGTATTTTGATCATCCATTTGATCATTCTCAACATTTTCACGTTGAGTGCTAGTGTTAACCAATTGTGTATCATCTACTTGATTTTGAACCTCTTCAAGATCTATCTTCCTTTCATTATCACCTTCTAGTAGGAATTTAGTTTCAAGGAATTCAGCCTTCCGAGCAACAAATACATTCTGCTCGGAAGGATCATAGAAATAATATCCCATATTATCCTTGGGATATCCTATGAAGATACACTTCGTGGATCGAGCATTCAACTTATTAGGGACGTAGCGCTTAGGATAAGCTTCACATCCCCATACCTTTAAGTATGAAAGAGATGGAGGTTTTCCAAACCACATTTCATGAGGAGTTCGTTCCACTTTCTTGGTTGGGGCTATATTTTAAATACGATCCGCGGAGCATAGACAATAACCCCAAAATGATAGAGGTAACGTGCTTCTAGCCATCATAGATCGAACCATATCCATTAGGGTTCGGTTCCTCCTTTTGGAAACTCCATTAATTTGGGGTGTTCCAGGAGGAGTAAGTTGTGAGATAATCCCACAACCTTTAAGATGATCTTGGAAAGCATCGTTTAGGTATTCACCTCCTCTATCGGTACGAAGTACCTTGATTGTCTTATTGAGTTGATTTTGTACTTCGTTTTGATACTCTTTGAATGCTTCAAAAGTTTCGTCCTTATGTCTTAACAAGTAGACATATCCGAAATGACTGAAGTCATCAATGAAAGTAACCAAGTATCTTTCACCGTTCCTAGTTATGGGCTTAAAGGGTCCACATACATCCGAATGTATTAATCCCAATAAGTCCTTAGCCCTTTCATAGGTCCCTTTGAAAGGTGCTTTAGTCATTTTGCCTTGTAAACAAGATTCACATACATCAAACGAGTCTAGTTCATTTGATTTCAAAAGGCCATTCTTTTGAAGTGTATGCATTCGATTCTTGTTTATGTGACCAAGACGACAATGCCATAAGTAGGAATCACTCAAATCCCTTTTGAGTTTCTTGGTGTTTGCATGGAACATTGAGCTATTGTATGATGTGTCATCATGAACCAGTTCATAAATACCATTTGAAGGTGAAGCCTTAAAATAGAACACATTATCTAAAGAAACATGGATATCATCATTAATGAAATTAAGATTAAAACCATATTGCTTCAAACGGGATACAGAAATAATGTTTCGCGATAAATCGGGTGCATACAAAACATTTTTCAAAATAAGTTCCAAACCACTTGGAAGCTTTAGAATAAAGTCTCCTTGAGCTACTACGTGCACCTTAGCTTCATTTCCTATATAGAGACTTGATGTTCCCGCTTCTTGTTTACTTCTTTTGGTCCTTTCCTCTTAGCTGCCTTCGGCTTAGAAGTGTTATTGCTTTTGGACCCGCCTTCATTGATCATAAACATGGGTGAAGCCCTTTTACCCATGCTCGCTTCGGCCGTCTTAAGCATGGCGTGTAATTCGCCAATGCTCTTATCCCATCCATTCATGTTGTAATTCATTACAAATGTGTCAAACCTCTTTGACAAGGAATTAAGGATAAGGTTCGTGGCTAATTCATTAGACACGTTGCAGTTTAGACGGTTCGCTCGATCAATTAGGCTTTTCATCTTAAGGACATAAGATGAAACGGATTGGGAGTCGTCCATCCGACATGCATAAAGCGCTCGAACCATTTCGAAGCGCTTGACACGAGCTTGTTGAAGGAACATCTCCTTCAACTGTGTGATCATTGATCAATTCTTAATTAATGATGTTGCTTAATTACAGATTGAGTACACTAAGATTATAATGGAGGATGGGATGTTCGATGATTATTTTGGGCCCCGATGATCGTTTTTCACTTTAACTATCAAGTGATCAACCACCCCGACCCGGTCTTCGTTATCGATTAGCATGATTCACCTTAACTCAATGTAAGAAGTCCTTGGGCAAAGTCACAAGTGAAATCTACAAAGGCTTAGGCAAATGGCAGAGAATCAACAACCCATAAATGATAGGCCAAGCTTCCTATTTATAGTATCCGTGATATCCACGGTCTGCGAGATGTTCAGCTCTCCGCGGAAAGTTAGCGGATCAAACCGCAGTTTGGCATTTCAGCGAATACATAACCGCCGTATTTATTTTCAGCGAATATTGCATAACTGTGCCTTATAATCCACGTAGTTCTGTCCTTAGCTTTTTAGAAAATAAAATATATATATACAATGCTATGTATATGATCAAGTCCCCCCAGTTTATTATGATGCATTTTCGCGAAGCAAATGCATCATGATAAACTCTAAAAATAAAGAAGTGCATCTTAAAATATCTCGCGAACTTTATTATATAATTTTTACTGTCCATTTATTACCGTTGTTTTAATTAGGCGAAACACGTAATTACAACGGTAACTTTCGCTATTATGTCAAATCAGCTTATTTTAACGGCTAGATTTTTACCGTTTTACGCATCACAGTAATTACAGTCGTTAAAATTCAATGATTACCTTTTCAACTTGCTCGCCCTAATCCCAATTATAAATAGCAGACAACGCCGCACAAAAACTTTACGCTTTCCTTTCCCAATTTCGCATTCAATTTGCAATCTTACAACCGCAATCGTAATTGACAATTAGCCAATTCAGCCTTTGATTTTCTCAATTCGACCTTCAATTTCATCACTTCCATACTCAATTTTTCCTTGCATATTATTAATGGCTGCTTCTACATCGATGCATACTCCCGGCAGTTTTGTGTCATATATGACAGAGGCCAAACTACAAACCCTTACAGAGTGGTATCTGCCACTTGGGCATTTTGTTCCAACCGTGCCCCTTCACGAGGACCGAGCCGATACTCCCCCTAAGGGGATGATTACGGTATATGAGGCTGCCATTTCGCAGGGCAACCTCCGTTTTCCTTTAACCGAATTTGTTCGCAGTGTATGCAAACACTACAGGGTTGCATTAGCACAGCTTCACCCAAATGCGGTGAACAAAATTGTGCTTTTCGAAATGTATTGCCACGCCAACAACAAGCAGCCGTTGTTAACCGTGTTCCACACTCTTAACAGCTTAATTTTATATGATGTGGGATGGTTCTCATTCTGCAGCAAGTTGGGCAATATGGTTTCTCCTAAAGATTCCATCGGCAATTGGCGCGGTTCGTTTTTCTATATTAACGATACCGCGTATGTCAATAGCAACATTCCGAGGAAGTGGAGTGAGGAGATTAATTCGGAAGTCAATGAGAAGCCGGTGTTGGATGATCTTGAGAACGATGTTCTCAATATTTTTAGGAAGGCGGGCATCATTGTGAGGCCATATTCCAATGTACCGCTGTACATTAGACACGTATCAATCCAGTGGCCATGGAGCGACCATGACGCACTTTTAGTTGATCAAGCCAAGAATGGTATTTCACTTGTCTTTTTTCGCATAACATATTTCACAGTATACATTTTGCCTTGTATAACATTTCGCATTGTTTTTTTCGCAGAGATTCCTCTTGACCTTGTTATGAGGACCATTGATGTTAGCAGAATCAGCCCTGCTCGCCGCCCGAAGGAGGGCGAGGGCGATATTATTCTGATTGATGAACCAATCATCAACGAGCTTTTCATCGTCGGCGGCGAGGACCGGGGCAAAAGGAAAATGGTGGAGAGTTCACCGACTCCACGCAAGAAACGACTTCATACTCTTGCAGAACAAGAGACAAGTGCGTAATTTTAATTTTACGACTTCTAATCATATATGCGCATATTATGCATAAATTAGCGATATTTATTAATCTTGTTTCAGTTGTGATTTCAGAGTCTCCCGCTGAAACCAATCCGCGCTACAACATCAGGAGCCGCACTCCCGCAGATGTGGTAGGAGAGCCTGAGCAAGACCCATCCCTTCCTTCTGACGCAGAGGCATCCAATCAGGAAGAAGGAGAGGGTGCTGATGAAGAAGATGCTGTAGCTAATGAGGAAGCCAACAGACTGTATCAGAAACTGCATGAATTTCTTCCTGAGCAAACAAAGGCAAAGTACCGCAGTCTAACTTTGGCTGAATCTGCAAGACAGCGGTTATATAATTGCTATAACTCGCTCTGTCTTACTATGGATAGAATAGAACGGTTCACTGATTTATCAGATGAACGTGAACATGCTGTCAAGGTGGCCAACGCTCAGTACTTGAGAGCGGAAAAATTAAAAACGCAGCTGAGGAAAGCGAAGGAAGCAATCGCCCAGCTTAATAGGAGAGCGAACACTACGGAACATGATTTCGCTCAACTTGTTAAGTATCTTCCCGAGTTCGCAGATAAAGTGATGGACTCAAAACCCGTCACTGAAAAATTTCAAGCTTATTCTCAAGCTGCCAAACTTGCCACTCGCTGCGAGTGGTATGACTTACTATGTAAGCTCGGCGATCTCTCCAAACCCCTTCCATCAGACTTAGCCGACGAAATATGTTCAACGGATGATGCTCGCGAAGCATTAAAAGTGGCTAAGAAAGAGGTGGAGAAGGTGAGCATTCCAGCTTTGGAAGAGTTATGTCAGCGTGAAGGCGTGACATTCGCTGACATTAAAGCGCTGAAGCTTTAGTTTATAGTTGGTTTATTTTAATGTATACGTGCAATTTATGAATTGCTTTTTTGTAACTATCTGCGACTTGTTCGCTTTGTTAATATAACATTATTCGCACTTTATTTATCATTCACAGTTGCAACTTCTTTTATTTATATAGCGCTTTTACTTTAATTATTCATAATTCAGACTTGTCCATTGCAATTTCCGCATTCGTTATTGTGCACATAACAAAGCGTACTTTGTGCGAAACAATCTTTTAACATTATGAATCTTCTAAGTCCGACAAAACGATCCTTAGGTAAAATCTAGCATTGCGAAGCATCTAAGTGTTGGCAAGATCAAACACTTAGGAAAATTTATCCTTTCGCAATTTTTATTAACATAAGTGGGCAATTTCATCACTTGGCTTTTCTGCAAAGTATTTCGCAATACAGTTATGTATTGATATATTATTTTAAGCAGGTCATGTTTAGCGAAAACAATGCCACCTTACTTAAAGCATCCGCAGAGCAAACATTAACTTAGTGTTTCAAAAAGATAAGTATTTGTATTCTGCGAAATAAACACTACGCGTGGCCACACGCAGTGTTTTCGCTGTTTAAAGAAACAAGTACTAACACTGAAATTAACTTCGCTTTATTCTTTATTAATTCGCATTACATTATTCAAATCATGAACATAACATGTCTCGCATTAATGGAATTTCAATACAATATTTTGTTAATCATTTTCGCACTAAGCAGGGTTAACTGAATGCCCATCAACACACATATCCGCACTTGTCATAACCATAGCACATGAAGGCTCGATTTCCGTAGAAATCATCGTGCCAATACCCTTATTAGCAAAAAACTTTAGCATACCATGTATTGTAGATGGTATAGCGCCAAACATGCGCAAAGCTGTGCGGCCAAGTATCATATTGAACCGCGATTGATTCCGCATAATGTACAAATTCAATAAGGCTTCACGCCTTAGCGACTCATCGCTATCATCAACCAATTCCATTTGTAATTCCAATTGGCCAACAGGCCATGATGATTCTCCCGAAAAACCAGCCATATGAAACCGCAGTAGGTTTCATCAAAGCCTGAATTTGTGCGGGCAGCTTGAGAAAACATTGCTCGTACATGATATCTACACTGCTACCAGTGTCAACATGTACCTTCATGATTATAATGCCGGTATTAGCAACACGACATGAAATAACCACGGGCTTATCAACATCCGCATTCAAACGCGCTGAGGGAAATGTAATAGAGGGACATTTCCAGCTAACAATTTGCGCCGAAATTTGTAGCACTGACATTTCACCGTGCACTTCCACCACATTAATCACTTGTACCCCGTGCTGATTTTCTTTCTTATTTACCATCCGTACTCCCAAATTTTTCACCGCAGGAGCTTTCCGCTCAACCGTGTTTGGGGCACTCGAACCATTAGCTTCAGCTGGCATAATGATCGCATTCGCAGTGCTGGATGAGTTCTGCGCCAACAAATGGTCCAACTTACCCTGTTCATACGCTTCCACAATAAATTCCGCTAAATCTCTGCAGCGATTGGTGTCATGACCGTAATCGTCGTGAAAGACACAAAACTTTGATCTGTCACGCCTGCTGTTTTCTCCCAATGGCTGCGGATCAGGGAAAGACTTAGCAACTCGCTCTTGCAGTAAGATTTCTTTGGGTGTTTTTGTTAGCATCTGAATGATATTGAATGACTCATTATTCCACGTGCGCGTAGAATAGCGGTTATTACGGCCATATGAATGGTTATCGTTCTGACCTTGAAACCTGTCATTACACTGATATTCGCCGCCACCATTTCTTCGCGAAAAACCTGGACCGCGATAGCTATCGCTGTTACTATCTCTGAAAGAGTCATTATCATCTCGCCAACTTTTATCTCTACCCTAGCCACATGCAGGGGTAATACTGCTATCTTCTCCTCCGCGAATATAATCATAAGTTTCCTGTTGCACTTTTGCGAATGTCTGCGGGACATCTCTTCTTAATCGCCACACAAGCATAGGGTGTCGCTGTGGGTTGATAGCATGCAAGAAATCAGAAATTTTCTGGCACTCATAAATATACCGCGTAAGTAGCGCACTTAGAGTCTCCTTGTTGCCTTGTTTAATATCGTGACACTCTATATGTGTCTTTTTATGCGGTAATAAATTTTGAAACTGCAGCAAAAACTTTTCTCGCAAATCCACAAAGCCAACGATACTGCGAGATGGCAAGCTGTGAAACCATTCCCTTGCTGACCCCTGCAAGGCCATAGGAAACACTCTACATGCGACTGGTTCATCCCAGTTGTAAGTGCTTACGACGCCCTCAAAGCGTTGCAGAAAATCCAAGGGATCAGTGAGGCCTGAGTAAACTCCCAATGTCGCCGGCACAATCGGTGGAGAAACAATTGGATAGTCAGAAATGTGCTGGACAAATTTATCTGCAGCAGTGGTAATTTCTGTTGCCTTTTTTGCGCGAATGTCTGTGTTATCCGCACAGAATTTGGTAAGCATATCTTGCAGAAAATTTGGCTGATCGAACTTATGCTGCATTGATTTCGGCGCAATGCTTCTGAAAGCATCCGCTAAAAAATTTTGGGCGTTTTCTCTGCCCGTAGCTTCAGACGCTTCACCTTCCTCCCCATAGCGAGGGAAAGGTGTTGGTGGTCGCTTTCGCTTGACATATGGATTTTTAACAAACTCTTCTGCGCTATCTGAGTCATCAGAAAATTCATCTTACTGCCTTGGCGCTTTCGCCAATCTGGACTTGTGTGCGGAGCGCGCGTGGATTTGATCATCCGCGTTATCACTATCCCTGTCATTGTGCTTAAGAACCAACCGATCACTTTGTGATCCTGAACCACTTAATGGCCATAAGTATGTGCGCGGTATGCGAGATTCACAAATATGCTTAGCGTCTCTTTTGGCTTGCTCAATAGCAGTATTAACAATTTTCTCAGTGCGTAAACTGGATTTTCCCGATAAGATTTTCGCTCGCTTTCCATCAGCGATTGATTTTTCGCGATTTTGCAATAACGTTCTACGTGCGATCATTTTTTCAGTGGCAGCTTCAGGCTGCGAATCGTTAGCATTGTTTGCATTAGATTTTTTAGCATTCGTTTCCTGAACCGATTTTCCCGCAGTAACACTTGCATCTGTTTGCATTGGAAATACGATAACGTTCTGCGAATTGCCAGGCAATGCATCAGCATTCGCAGAGACGCCAGTTTGTTTTGCATTTGACGTCATGATTGTTAAGCAGATTAAAAATTTGCGTATTAGAAAAAACACCTGCAAATCATCACAACAAAAACACGATTTGAAATTAAACCGTTGAATTAATTGTTTAATCGGCGTAAAACAAAAAAAATTCAATTTAATTTGTAAAACGTGTCCCACGGATGGCGCCAATTGATCAATCCTTAATTAATGATGTTGCTTAATTACGGATTGAGTGCAATAAGATTATAATGGAGGATGGGATGTTCGATGATTATTTTGGGCCCCGATGATTGTTTTTCACTTTAACTATCAAGTGATCAACCACCCCGACCCGATCTTCGTTATCGATTAGCATGATTCACCTTAACTCAATGTAAGAAGTCCTTGGGCAAAGTCACAAGTGAAATCTACAAAGGCTTAGGCAAATGGCAGAGAATCAACAACCCATAAATGAGAGGCCAAGCTCCCTATTTATAGTATCCGTGATATCCGCGGTCTGCGAGATGTTCAGCTCTTCGCGGAAAGTCAGCAGATCAAACCGCAGTTTGGCATTTCAGCGAATACATAACCGCAGTATTTATTTTCAGCGAATATTGCATAACTGTGCCTTATAATCCGCGTAGTTCTGTCCTTAGCTTTTTAGAAAATAAAATATACATATACAATGCTATGTATATGATCAATCATGTCATATGCACTATGATGCTCAAAATCCTTTTGGAGTTCGGGTATCATAGTCCCAAGCATGAGGCAAGAAACTTGCACCGAATCGGTGCAATATTTCTCCCAATAAGCCATGCCTTCCGTATCATCCTCGTCCGGTTGATCGGGAATGGGGTCTTCCAACACATACGCCCTATCCTCTAGTTTGAGGACAATTCTTAGATTGCGAAACCAATCCATGAAGTTCGTATGGTTGAGTTTTTCCTTTTCGAGGATTGACCTCAACGATAGGTTGTTAAAGTTTATTGGTGCGTTTGGAATGTTGTTGTTATTGGCTGCCATCTACAAAATTTAACAAAGTTATTTAAGAATTAATTTTAATTTAACAATCAATACCCTTTAAATCCAATTGATATTTATTAAATTTTTAGAATCCAACGGTAAACCAAATTTCGGTTAGGTGACCTTTATCCTGTCATTTGATTTAGCTAGGTAGTCATTATATGACAATTGCAATCCTTTTGCAACTTCTAAGTTATGGGATCAGGCAATCCTTTTGCATGGCATATTATCCCATCAATGCCTATTTGTTCATCATGATTCGGTGACCCTAAGTTCATGATTTCCAAATCAAGTCGTCCTACTTGTGTAAACGTGTAAACTTAACATACAAGTGGTTAGGTGACCTTTATCCCACAAGCATGCGAAATTCACCTTAATCATATTAGTTTGCTCATAACGGTTAGGTGACCTTTATCCCATTATGAGTTCCCTAATATTTTTAAGTGTTGCACAAAAGGATTGCGTTTAACTTGTTTACCTTGTTAATAAGGGATTTTAAGTTTTCATTAATTCTAGTTTGAGAAAACAATCATGCCATACACCAACATGCATTTATTGTATGGTTAATTTGAAATCCATTTTCAAGTCTTGTAATTTTAGCCAATTACATGATACAAACCATTTTATATATATGATCCTTATCATATTCTTAATAACCGATTATCAATGTCCTTTTAGCCATTTTAATTCAACCATTTAAATTGACGTTTTGCATGTCGTTAATAATGTTTTAATTTAACCAATTAAATTGCCATTTTCTAGTTGTTGACTTGTGTGATTAACTTGTAGCATACAAACATACAATCCACATAATCATACAAAACAACCACGCATGCAAAAACATATGTTCACAATCAAGCCATTTTGGTGGACATTTGTTTAGCCAAAAACAAATGCCACCGGTGAAGGGGTTATAACACAAAGTAGGAGATTTTAAATCTCCCACTTAATCTTGCATCTAAATGCTTCTTCATGTGTTCTTCAAGTCTTCATCATCTTCATTATTTTACAAAATATATCCTAATACATTTTGTCTAAAAAAAAATGAAAATACATCCTAATCTATTTTACATACCAAATATAAAATAAATTACATAACCAAATGAATAATTATTACAAACCAAATAGATGAATAAATCAACTAAATGAACATCCATTCAAACACAAAGTCGTGGCTATGATTATGAACAATAAATATGACCAAAATGGAACAACCCAAAACTCATTTTGGGTGTCCAAGAATTCGGCCAAACCAAGCAACCCTCCAAACCCGAAAAGTTTTTGCAATCTACTTTCATGCATGTTTATAGATTACAAATTCATGGGTTTATAAACCATATAAGAAGCATATTCCAAAGACCTCGGCTCTAGATACCATTGTTGGAATTCAATATAACAACATGTTCTTAATGTTAACATAATTACTAAATCAATTTAGTAAGAAATATAGCAAGTGGAAGCATGATATATTAAGAAAACAAGTGTATATATTAAACCATTTTAGTTGAATTCCAAGTAGATATCAAGTCTTGATAATATGCTTACAAATATAACAAGTAAAGGAAGAAGATTATACCTCCTCTATGATGAGTTATGAGCTGAATTTGGAAAGCAATATGGATGAAAAAGATGATGGAATAAAGCCACTAACTTGAAGCCTCAAGTGTGTAATACCCCAAGCCTTTTTAGCACCAACACCACCCTTAATTTAGTTAGGACTTTGACACTTAATCAACTAGCAAAACAAGCAAGAGAACCTTTTCTTCTTGCCCCAAACAGCCACGTCCAACATCTGAGTTTTTCAGCAGAAAAAGTATTGCAGTTTGTGTGTATATATTGCTAGTTAGTGTATCTTGAGTCAAGCAAAAACCCTTGGTTAAAGAGAGTCAAATATGCCTTAAGGAATATCTTGTTGCAAGTAACCAAGCAACCATGGGAATGTCCTAGGAGTCCCCAAAATCTGCATACATTTGCTTTTTAAATAACAAGTATTCTTTAAAAAAAAAACTTGTTATAATTTATAAAAACTTGTTATAAAAGTCCATTTTATATATATTGGTTACTTGTACTTTATAATCCAATTTATAAAGTATAACTTAACATAATTATTTATACTTATAAATAATTAAATCCTTAATATTTAAATTGTCCAAACAATTTATCTCAAGTGATAATATTTTAGAAACCCGATTTTCTAAAATCCAAGTGTCACGTATTTGTTTAATGATCCAATAGTTAAGAGCAAATACGTATAAGGTGTCGGTAAGCTTGTTATTGGGTATGACCCGACTTGGATCATAACATATTAGCCACATTAATTCAATATGTCTCTCGGGCATACGAAAAACCTACAGTATAGTAGGCCGACAGTCATGGTTGGGATGGGGGACCATTTAGATTGGCATGGGTGGTGGTACAAGATGATGTTTGCATGTTTGCTAGCATGGTGCATGGAGTTAAAAGATGTAAGAATTAGTAGACAAGCATGCTAGTAAATTTGTCTTAACACTTAATGGGTCTTGTCTTATATCTTAATGGACTCATAAGTCCATTAAGATCGGCTCATTTACTAGTCCATTAACTTGAGTAGGTTGGGCCACGGAAGTCCTAGTCCAATAAGGTGTTAAGCCCATGTGATTAACTAGTGTGCATTAATAAGACACTAAGCGTAATTAAGCAATCGTCAAGCTAAGTAATTGTCATTAAGAAATAACAATTATGATTAAGTAGTCATAACACTCCAATTATGACAAAATTTTAACATGTACCAAGTACGTATCTCGTTCTAAATGACTAGTGACACTAACGGTCATAAAAGCATTCGAGGATCAAGTTAAGTGATTAAGCACTTAATAACACATTTTAAGATATTAACGAAAGTAATTAACATGAATAATGATTCCAGAATGTTATCTAGCTCAGTACGCACAAATACGCAGATTCGTGAAAAAAATATAAAGCATAAATATAAGTCGAAAAAGTTGGGTCGTTACAATACACGCATAAAAGCATCGTTTTTTTATAAAAGAAAAAGATCAAAAAGCATAAAAGATAGCAATTTCGCTAGTTTTTAGCATTATTCATCCAGAGTTTAGCCAGGCCGCCCAGCGTTATGCGTAAGCCCTGCAGGCAGCTTCAACGCTTAAGCCCTTTAATTAGGCGCGTGAGCCTAACGCAGCCACGTCAAAGTCGATTTCGGATATTTCGCATAACTGAATTAATCAGTGTTTGACCCATGTTTCCAGAGAATTTTGGACATTCTGTGCCTATAAATAGACCCCTTGGGTCACCACATTTGACATCTGAACTTCAATTAGAGAGAAGTACACTTTCTCTCACACACAGTACTTTCTCATTCTAAAACCTTAACCGCTGAGCAACAGAACACTACACAGATCAATTCCAGATTGGTAAAAAGACTGATTGAGGCCACTCCATGGATTTCTCATCCGTGTTCCGGGTCTGCAAGGATTATTTCCCGAGGGCAAACATCAGTCAGCAACATATCGCTCAATGCTAGCTAAGCTGTTATTGTACAATACTGGTACCTATCATCCGCTATACGGAAAATAGTACCAACATATGGTGCCATCCGTTTCGAAGAACAACAAGAATACCAAGAACGAAAAAGAAACTAACACGAATTGAATACGCACACCACTCGACCCAATTACTGAGAACATAGTCAAGAATATACCAGTTGACCAATTAACTTTGGAAGAGACTTCAATTAAAGAACAAGATCAGGGGAATACTGATGCCATACAAGAACATGTGAATGACACAACAACACGATTGAAGAATATGTTGCTGGAGAATTCAAGTGGAAGATTATGGAAAGTACAGCGGGGAACGCAAAACATTTCTTTTAAAAGGACATCTGATGTAAATGCTAAACATAAAAGCAAAGGAAAGGCAGTCTCCAAGCAGCAATTGTTCAACTTATTTTATCAATTGAAAACTTTGGTAGATGATTCTGAGCGTGAACACACTGATGAAGTTTTTCTAGAAAATACATGGGAATACGGACAAGAAGAAGAGCAACAATTTATGTCTGAAGAAATGTCAAGAAAAGTACTGGATGAGATCTTAACCAAAACTTCGCCATTGAAATACAAACTAAAGTTAGCGCAGCCCGCCATCCGTACAACAACGGTGGATAACTTGTTGCTTTAATCCCAGGAGATGAGGCTATCAAACCTCCAGCAATGGCAGAGTTAACTCAATGTTTCATCACTCAAATTACAGAATATCCATTATCAAGAAATCTGGAGATACCGTCTATCAGTGTTTATGATGGAACAACTGACCCAAAAGATTTTCTTACTATGTTTGAGGGTGTTATGAGACTGCAACACTGGGAAGATGAGGTTGCGTGTCATATGTTTCCCATGGTGTTGCAGAAAATGGCACGAGAGTGGTTTGCAAGTCTTCCGCCCAGGAGCACTACCAGTTTTCTTGAGTTAAGGGCCAAATTCATCATACAATACCAAAGCCTGGGGAGTTGTACATTGTCACACCTAGATGCACATGAAATCACTATGCACCAGAATGAATCCTTAAGCAATTTCATGAAGTGTTATACTATCGAGTGTCAGAAAATACCTGATATACCAGAATCTTAGCTTGTGTCTGGTTTTATTTTATGTCTTGATCAGCGTCGATTTGCAAGTTCGGTTCACGCGGTACGATATGATATCCCAAAAACATTGCACTAAGCATTGGTTGTTGCACAGAAGCATTTGAGAGCTGGAGAAATGGGACATCCACGAGTTGATAACTATCAAAGGAATTTTAGAAAGCAGAATGAATGGCGGAACCCGAATGACAACTATCAAAGGCAGCGTGGGTATGATAATGGTTATTAAAGGTAACAACATGGTTGGAGGGGCAATAACCACCCGAATGATAATTACTATCATCGCAAACCATTAGAAAGGCACCCACTCATCATGGCTTTAATCAAAACACCAAAGGAGATCTTATTCACTAAAACTATAAAAGAGACTTTCAACCCTCCAGCACCAATGGAAGAAAGCGAAGGGCCAAAAAGTGACAGGTGGGGTGATTTCCATGAGGCATATGGACATGATACTGACCATTGCAAGTCATTGATGAGGGAAATCATTGCTAAGATCAAGGCTGGTGAATTGAACCATTTGTTACCTGGAAAGCAGTACATGAGGAATGACCCAAATAAACGTTTTGCTTGGCAAGAAAAATTGCGTCACGGTGGGTGGAGAGATTACAATCGTAGAGAGGAAAGGAAGGATTAGAGGGATCCAACTCCTGAGAGGCATATTAAGGTTATCTGGAATGAAGGAGAAGAACATGAGGTGAGCGGAGAGCGTAGCACGAAGGAGTGGATGTATGCTCCTATCGTAATCCATACAATTCCTAATTGGCGACTATTAGAGGACCCTGTTGTCATTTCAGCTGTAATTGCAAATGGCGCATGACCAGAATTTACACAGATACTAGCAGTGAGGCAGAAATCTTGTACTTGGATTATTTTAGGGATTTTTCGTTCAACGTTAAGGACAGGCTGCGCAATATAGACTTGAAGATTGCTGGCATAACAAGAGCATCGATAAGGGTGGTTGGAAAGATCAAATTGGATGTTATGATGGGAGCACACCCTCTAATTCGTACTGAAATTGTGGACTTCACAGTGCTAGATGGCAGGTCAAGGTTCAACGCTTTGTTTGGAAGGCGGACACTCCGAAAGTTTGGTGCAATTTCTTTAACACCACATGCGGAATTATGATTCCCAATCCCAAATGGCATAGCTGTGGTGCATTCAGAGTATGTGGGACCAACAAGGGAAATGCCTGTTGTTTATGAAGCACAAAGGGATACGGTCAGAGGTATAACTTCAAGGAAATTATTCAGCAGGAATGAGGTGAATGGATACTTTAAGGTTTCCAAATTGATGGAATCTTAGAATCACAATGCATGACGCTTGATATCGGCTAAAATGTCACATTTTTACCCCCGATATTAGGCCATATTTAATAAAGTATTTAACTTTATTTCCAAAATATGCATCTATTTTCTTAGATTGGTACATTTGGTAATTACAAAGGCAATGCAAAAAGAATCAGCGAAAACGTACCTAAAATGAAGAATCTAGAGCGAAAACGGCAAAAACCTGGAAAGTCTCTAGAAACAAACGGCCTGCCAGGGTCCAAAAACACAGCCTTCCATAGTATGGTGGACGGCCTGCCTGATTAAAAATGGGTGGCCCAAAAACCGGGCCTATCAAATGGGCTGCCAGCCTAGTGGACGGCCCAACATCAAATTAGACGGGCTTATTGGACGACTAGCCATCATATCAGACGGCCTGCTGTAACAACCCAGAATTTTCCAACGTTTATTATTAATAATTATTATTAATACTTGTGCTTTAATAAATGTATTTTATTACATTTACTTGTTATCGTATTAAACTTTCCATGGCCCGACTAGTCTTTGTGACACGCATACTTTTCACGAATAATATTTTCGAATATTATTTACATTCATGATTAATTAATATTAGTCATTTTTTTAATTAACTAAGGTTAGTGGTTAATTACTTGGGCTTTTTATTTATTTATTGATTACTTGGGCTTGGACTTTTATTACTTGGACTAGTAAGCCCACCCTACACTTATAATGGAGTTGTAAGCCCATTTATTCTGCTAGTATATCATTAAATTTAAGCATGGATTAATTAGCCTAATGAGGAGACAAACCTTTCAAGCATGCATGACCATTTACCCATACACTTAACCTTATACACCTTTCTAGCTAACACCTTATTCCCACATTAGAAAGCACCTTGTTGACTTCCCCATTTTGCTCACTTTGGCCGTGGCCTTTTTGGATGGCAAAGGAGTTCTTTTTTTTCCAACTTTGTTACTTAGTTACTTGCA
Organism: Rutidosis leptorrhynchoides; assembly: GCF_046630445.1. Taxonomy (NCBI): domain Eukaryota; kingdom Viridiplantae; phylum Streptophyta; class Magnoliopsida; order Asterales; family Asteraceae; genus Rutidosis; species Rutidosis leptorrhynchoides. The sequence continues at coordinate 335,291,062 of NC_092336.1, read as the reverse complement.
TCTCATTTCCTTTACACACACTTACATTCAACACTTCAAACTCTCTCAACTTTTCTCTCTTTTCTTGTAAGTAAAAATGTTTCATTTCCTCTTTTCTTTCTTAAACAAAACCGAAACCTACACCTTCATCATCATCATTTTCCTACTTGTTAACTACTTGTTCTTTGTTTATGGTTACTTACTTGTTGTTGTTGTTGTTGCTTACTACTAGCTATAAGAATCAAACTTTCTAGTTTGATTCGTCATATCATCTTGTTTATTCAAGAACATACAAGAATCTAAACTTTCTAGTTTATGGTTCTACATTTAGTGTTTTCAAGACTAAAAGTTCATAAGTTTATAATCTTCTTTGTTTTCATGTTTGTAGACTTGAATTCTTAAGATTCAAAACTTTAGTTTGAATCTTCTCAAGTATGAAGCAAATATTGAAGGTATTTCATATGCCCGAGAGACATAGTAAATTAATGTGGCCAATATGTTATGATCCAAGTCGGGTCATACCCAATAACAAGCCAACAACACCTTTTATATGTATTTGTTTTAACGAGTGGATCTTTAAAATAAATACTTGACACTTAGATTTTAGAAATTGGTTTTCTAAAGATAAAATGCAAGAAATAATTATTTGGATAATTATAAGTGCAAGTTTAATTATTTATATGATTAAACTTATATGTGTGTTATAATTTTATAAAGTGGTTTATAAAATTATATAAATATATATGTTAGTAACATATATATCTTATAAATGGTTTATAAGATCAAAATATGTTCATGTATTTAAATTAACAAGGATGTGCATGTATCATGGAATTATTACAAGACATTTTAATAAAATGAAAAGCAAAAAAAAAAAAAAATAAGAGGAAGGGGTGGTGGCAGTTTTGGGGGTTCCAAGACACCCACCCCATGCTTGCTTTTACTTGTAATTATACTCCATCCACATGCATTCACACTTGCACTCTTTCACACTTGCACTCTTTCACACACACTCTCTTACTAGCATTTTGAATTTGCAAAATTCTCTCCCATTTTTATCTTTTGGCTGAAAATATTGAGGAGGAAGAAGAGGTTCTTCAAACTAGTTTTCTTGCTAATTAGTGTCAAAAATCCTAACCAATTCCTAGGGTGTTGATTTGGAAAAGGCTTGTGGGTATACAAAGCTTGAGGCTTCAAGTTAGAAGTTGCTTGTTCATCATCATCTTCTTCATCATCTTGTAGTAACCCTCAACTTGCTTGAGGAGGTAAAACTCTAAACCCACTTGTTGTATGTAAGCATATTATTCAAGACTTGATATATTTATGGAATTTGTCTTTCAAAATGGTTGTTATATAACATGAACTTTACATGCTTCCGCTTACTTTAATCTTCATAAAATGGGTTTTATGAACTTTGTTAATGTGTAGAACATGTTTGATTAAAAGATTGTCAAATTCCATCAATGGTATCTAGAGCCCAGGTCTTTGAAATATGCTTCTTGTTTATGACTTTTAAATCCACTAATCTTACAATCTAGTAACATGCATGAAACTAGAATGTACAAATTTTGGATTTTGGGTGGGGTTTAATTTTGGCCGAATTTTAGGGGTTCCAAAATGGGTTTGGAACTTCAAGTTTGGTCAAGTTTTGTTGTTAGTTGTTGTTCACAATCAAGCCTTGGTCTTGTGGTTGCATGTGTGTATGATGTGGTTGTTTTATTCATTCTTATGGTTTGTAATATTAATTCATTCATTTGGTTTGTAATAATTTGTAATATTTATTCATTTGTAATTTATTTTATATTTGGTATGTAAAATAGATTAGGTTGTAATTTCATTTTCTAGAAAAATGTATTAGGATATATTTTTTGTAAAGAGAATGAAGAATGAAAATTCAAGATGAATGAAGAACACAAGATGGATGCAAGAGCTAGTGGGAGATTTGTAAATCTCCTACTTCGTCATAACCCTTAGAAGGTGACATTTGTTTTGGCTAAACAAATGTCTACCAAATTGGCTTGATTGTGAACTTGGTTATTTTGCATGTTTATTGTGTTTGTATGTTTGGTTGCTACAATTTATCACATATTTACAACTTGCAAAATGACATTATAATTGGTTATAATTAAAACAACAAAGGACACTAATAAATGGTTATTAAGGACATGATGTTAATGTATATAAAATGGTTTATATCATGTAATTGGCTTTACTAATATGACATGAAAATTGGTTTTTCATAATGTACTATACACCAAATGCATGTTGGTGTATGGCAAATGTTTTCTTAAACTAGAATTTATGAAAACTTAAAATCCCTTAACTAAAACAAGGTAAACAAGTTAAACGCCATTCTTTTGTGGGAACACTTGAACATAGTAGGGAACTCATAATGGGATAAAGGTCACCTAACCATTATGAACTAACTAATATGGTTAAGGTAAAATTCGCATGCTTGTGGGATAAAGATCACCTAACCACTTGTATGTTGATTTTACATGTTTACACAAGTAGGACAACTTGATTTGGGAATCATGAACTTAGGGTCTGTGACAACCCGGAAATTTCCAACCAAATTTAAACTTTAATCTTTATATGTTTCCGACACGATAAGCAATATTTGTTAAGTTAAATTGAAAGAATTTTAAACTATGTTCATACATTCATTCAACCTCTACCAAGTTCCAACGATTCACGAACCATTAAACAAATATGATTATATATGTATATGTGTATATATATTATAACTTGAAACGTAAACAAAATATTAGATTAAATACTTTATATGATTGTATCTGTTTCAAAATGTTTATCAATAGAATTTGAAGATAAGATCAAATGATTGAATTATCAGATATATTGAATTATGATTACAAGTCTCTGTTGAAAGGCCCACGTTGATTTGAGAAATCTTTCCATTTTAACAATATTCGGAAAATGGTAAAGTGATTTATAAATAAGAACAAATTGTCAATCATTGAGAACTAGACAAAGGATAGTGGAAGATTGAATCTCATAAAGACTCGATTGATCTATTTAGTTTCAAATGTACAAAAACGTTTTCAGTTTAAAAAGAACTTTATTATTAAAACGTATATAACTTTTATAAATATCTAGAACCACTTTTGACAACTCATTACTTAACTAGTATGATAAAGATAACGATATTTATATTTTATTTTATTAAATATATATAACGATTTAAATTAATATTATATATATTTATACGCGTATTATACGTACATAGTTTTATACTTTTACTATACTTAAACTTTACCTTTACTTTATTTTTACTTTACTTTAACTTTAATAATTCACTTTAATAATTCATACTTTAATAATTCACTTTAATAATTCATACTTTAATAATTCACTTTAATAATTCATACTTTAATAATTCACTTTAATAATTCATACTTTAATAATTCACTTTAATAATTCAAAAATCTATTATAAATAGAATTCAATAGGTTTCATTATTTCATAGAAACTTGAAAATATTTTTCCCTAAACTCTCTCAATCGATTTACATATATATATATTTACTCCGTATTATTTCAAGATATTATTAGTATACATAAAATATTATGACGGAGTACTGTCCGAGTGATTTCGAAATTGTTTTTCGAGTAGGATATGATTAAGGAAATTATGGGTTATAGCTATGGAGGTGATTGAGTATGGTTCATGGGTATGCTCGTGAGGTCAATATAGGGTTTATCATTTCCGTTGCGTCTACGTACCTTTCCTGCAATATTTGTAACGACCCGGAAATTTCCGACCAAATTTAAACTCTAATCTCTATATGGTTCCGACACGATAAGCAAAAACCCTAAAGTTGACCCGCACTTTTTCGATCATTCTATACTTATAAGATTAATATTTACATAAATTAAACCTTACCAACATGATAAGCAATCCAAATTGTTGAGATTTATGTTTCCGAAAAGAGTTTTACACAACGTTTGACCGTCTAGTTTGACCGATGATATCACGAACTATACAATATATGATAATTATACGTTTGTGTATATATATGTATATATACATATTTAACATGATTAATGAATGTTTTAATATCTCATTTTGTATTAATAACAATAAGTTATAAGTATATTTTGAAACTACTAACTTAAGTTTTCAAAACGATAACTATACGTAACGTTATTTGACATAAATACTTAAGACTTATAATGTTTATACATATATCGTATAAGTAATGTATTTAATCACTTTTAAAGACTTAAATACATAAAATCATATAAGTGTATTCACAAAAGATAGCTATATTTGAATCCTCATTCCATTTTTCACAAAATTTCTATACGTATATCTAGAGTATTTGTACTCGTATCATACCTAGCTTCTATACGTATTTACTATTGGTATATACACATCAAATCACCACCTAACCAGCCCTTGTTCATGCCTTATGTATAAGGTAATTACTTTTGAATGATTGTAAGACTAATTACAAAAATACAAACTAAAAATTTGTCCATGTCTACTACATAAACATTTTTTTAGGAGTATATATGTATCCTCATTTTGTTTCATTTTTACTTCCATTCTCTAGCTAAAAACACCCACACTCTCAAGAACATTAAACTCCATTAAACATTCAGCAAAGTTCCATGAAGATCTAGCTTCAAAAACCTTACTTAAACACCATAAGAAAACCATACAAAAACACTTCAAGAAATCCTTCCAAGAACACAAACTTACTTCCAATCTTTCATCCACTTCCATCACCCTTTTGATTCTAGCTTCTTACTCCTCTTTTACAGCAACCTTGTCCAAGGAACTTGAGGTAGTATCTATGTTCATAACCTTATTCGATTCATATATATATAGCTATCTTATTTTGTGGTATAAAAGTTTAACAACAAGAACATAGTTTGAATGTTTTCAAACTTGTTTGCAAACTAAATAGATCCTTCTAACTTAACTTTTAAAATACTTCAAGACCTGTAATATAACTTAAATATATGCTAATTTAACAAGGTATAATTTGGTTTTTCAAAGAATATCTTAAAAACTGTTTTTACGACGTCGGAGTGCCACCGGGGACTGTTTTGGGTTGGATAATTAAAAACTATCTTAAACTTTAGTTAGAGGTTTATGTTCTGGAAAAATGATTTTTACTATGAATATGATAACACATAAAAATTTCATGATTTAATTCAAAGTATAAGTATTTTTAGAAAAATAATCATTTAAGGTTGTTTAAATAAAGGAAAATGTTTAACTTCATAAGTTTCACTAAAGTTTCACCTATGCCGTGTGATTTTGAATACAAACCAAGGTATTTTCAGTTCATAGTCTTAAAGAGGGACTCGATCCAAGGAGATGGCAAGTTGAATCAACGAAAACGGATTTGTAACGAAGAAACTATGACCGAAACAAAATTGGTTATCCAAGACTTGTTTAACTTCGGGATTAATTGGGAAAAATTAAATAAAATCACATCTTTCTAAAATAACATGATATTTTATATATATGTACTCATAATTCAATTTTATATGGTTCAGGATCACCCGTAAACAATACGAGAAGATTAATCATAAGATCCCATGATTGTACGCAACACGTCATTTGACAACACCGGTACTTTATGTACGCAACACGTCATTTGACAACACCGGTACCGTGGGTCAAGATTAATCTCGACCAATACATATACGATGAGGGTTTTATTTATTTCATTGGGGGTTTATTAAACATCTAAATATGAACCATTAAAATTGAATTACTAACAACGAACTGCTAACTACGGACTAAGGAATTATTCAAAGTATTAAAAGTATAACAAGTATATATATGTGACGTTTGTTTAAAAAAAAAAAGGTATTGATATATTATATATGGATAGGTTCGTGATATCAACCGGAGACCAAGTCAAATTATATATATATCTTCAAGACGAAAGTGAGTATATAGTCCCACTTTTAAACTCTAAATATTTCGGGATGAGAATACATGTATTTTATGTTTTACATTATGGACACAAGTAACTGAAAAATATATTCTACGTTGAGTTGTACCACTGGCATACTTCCCTGTAGCTTGGTAACTAATATTTACAGCGGTATTGTAAACGCGAATCCTGTTGATAGATCTATCGGGCCTGACAACCCCAACCGGACTGGACGACCAGTATTCAACGGTTGCACAGTACTTCGTTTCGTGACTACACTTGGTACAGTGTAGTAAGATTTCATATTAAAGGGAATATGCGACGTGATTAATTGTTAAGTATGGTTACCAAGTGCTCAACCACTTAGAATATTTTTATTAAAATGTTTATATATGAAATCTTGTGGTCCATCGTTATATCGCTGCTAGCATCAAACCTATATATCTCACCAACTTTATGTTGACGTTTTAAAGCATGTTATTCTCAGGTATGAATTAAGACTTCCGCTGTGCGTTAGCTCATATTAAGGATACTAGTTGGGACCATTTAAGCCATGATACAAGAACGTTGCATTCGAGTCATTGAAGATCATTAAAGACATTTATTAAGTAAATGACAGTTTAGGTCATTTGGATATCGAGAAATGTTTGACGAGTTTATTAATTTTTTTATGTAAAGATAGATTGCCTTTTAAGAATAAATGCAACGTTTGTAAAATGTATCATATAGAGGTCAAGTACCTCGCGATGTTATCAACTGTTGTAATTCGTTTGTAATCAATATGGACATCGTCCGGATGATTAGTTTCGGATCCTTTCAGTTGGTATCAGAGCGTTGGTCTTAGCGAACCAGGCCTTGCATTAGTGTGTCTAACTGGTAGTTGTTAGGATACATTAGTGAGTCTGGACTTTGACCGTATCTACCTGCTAAAAAGTTTTGCTTATCATTTCTAGTCGGAAACCATCTGCTTATCATCCTTAGGGAGTTGCCTGCTTATCATTCTTTAGTCTAGACACGCCTTACTGCATCTAGTGCATCGATAGTGTATAGACAAAATTCATATCCTAGCGTATCTATTACTATAAACATTGCCCGACGAATTTCAAAGATTCTCCGTAATTCACGGGATTTCGGTATTATATATACATATGAAAATTATGTATTGAAGAGTACCAAACCCAACTCCTATAATCTATTCCAAACCAAAAAAATTCATTTCTCCAACCATACAATATGAATTCTTCATCCAGTTCGAATTCCTCCGACTTCGATAGCTACGCCGACATGGATTTCCATTCGAGCTCCGAGAACAGCGTCACCGGAATGGATCAACCAATTTCCCATCATCTATTCTGGATGAACTGGGGATGGGTTCGTGATATACTAAATTTCTGGAGGCAAGAAGAAGGTGATCCATTTCATCCACCAAATTGCCCTCTTAACGATGAACCTGAAGCACTTACCGGCGAACCCATTCGAAACACCATTTTCTCGCTCATTTCTAGAGTATCTCGTCATGATTACATACTATCCCATATTTCAAATCTTGTTCATTCGCTCGTTCCAACCGTCAATCATCCCGGTATAATAGAAGAAGTCAACGAACTCCGTGCTCGGGTAGTGGTTTTGGAGAATATGGTGCGAAGGTTACAAACACCAACAGCAGCACCAGCAGCATAATCCGTACTACCATCGTCAACGCCGACAGTACCTTTATCACCCCAATCACAATCTCAACATCACAATCTGTATCTCGAATATCAACATCACACGACTCAATATCTGTACTTCGAGTATGATCTTCGTTCTATATATCGTTCTACATCGATTATCTTCGCTTTACGTATCGTATGACGATTATGTAATTTCTAAAGTCTTAGAGATTATGTAATCTAGAATTAACGATAAATCAAATGAGTTTAATATCTTATTGACTCATTAAATCTATGATTCTCTCTGAAGAAAATATATATGCAAGTATATTTTCATAAAGATAGTAATTAAAAATTCCTTCGTACAAACTATTAATGATGAAAATATTTTAACGGGTGGGTAGTACCCGAGGAATATTTAGAATTCACATTAATAAGTTATATTGTACATTCTTGAATCTGATTCAACGGTTATCTATTATCTTACTTACAACCACCGATATTCGTATCCACTCACCCCAGAATAACCATTTTCAATCAAATTTCATATTCGGATTTTGACCTACCAGAATCCAACAAGTGGCATAAAGAAGAAAACATTGGACAATTAAAATGAATTAAAATGTTGATTGTAACATATGAAACTAAACAATTCTTCAAGTTTGCCACTTGATTTTATCTTAAACCTCATTCGTAACTTGACGATTACAATTCGCATTCAAATCCTTTCATGATTTCTGAAAACACCCTGAACTATGAAGTAGCTCTTGAAATGCTGATGAAGCAGCCAAAACTGTAAACGACTTTAACAATCAAAAGATTGATGATAAAGAATGGTATGGTGGTAAAGCTGAGAAAAAGAGAAGGTTTGGAACTGGAAAACGGATTGAGCAAAGTATGAAGGAGGCCGTGAACAAATCATGAAAACAGAACCTGCCTTCAAAGGATCCAAATGATCCAGTGCCTGCTGAAACCGTTAGTAAGAACACTGCTCCTTATTCTAAACTTTTCAAGATGATATTCTTCACCATCATTTTATCTTAGATATTATAAGATATCTTCATTCGTTATACATATTTTTCATATTTCTGGAGATATTTTTACAACTATTCCTATCTGCGATCATTTAACTCTCCGTAACATCTGCGCTACAATATAAAAGAAACTGTGTTAGTTTCTAAATTCTGAAATCTCTAAGTTTAAAAATATGAATGTTTTGAAGTAGTGTTGGGAACTGATACATGAATTAGTATAATATAATGAAACTTGATCAACTTCATTATATTACAGTAAGTCATGTTAAGTTTCTAATGGAATGTGATGATTCACAGTACCGTCATCATGTGCCATGTTACACGGCTCTTACATTCTATCAAGTCTTCAAACATATTAGAACGTATCACCTTGATAGTTCTATTTTTTTTTCCGGAATATTCGAGTAATTTAACGAATCAAGATCGTGCCATTACAATTTCATTCTAAAACCAATAGCAAGGTTCATTCCAAATTTCCTACCTACGAATTTCGGACCATTGTTCGCTTGGCTCGAGGACGGGAAGAAGAAATGAAGGGACAAAACTTCAGAATAGAAATAGGAACATAAACCACAGCAAATAAGAGAGAGCATTAACTGTGGATGACAATGATTTTAAGGGACGGGAGTAGGAACATCGAAATATAAGGGAAGGTATAAAACCTAACAACAACCCCGAAACTACAAACCGTGCATATCAATACGTATTGCAACGTAAAGGCACGGGAGAATTAAAAACATTATAATTCCAAGGAAAGGATAAAAGAGAATAGATTCTTCTGGTGATAGATGAAAAAGAAGAATGAAAGATATGAAAGTTAGAAATATAACAAGGGTTAGAATGGGATGGAGCATATTAGCGAATATCTTAAAGTAGGAACTAAAGAGAAAGAATAGAAGATATGGGAAGAAAGAAAGGGAAGGAGGTAAATTTATAGTGAAATATTCGACAAAGAAATCAAAACAGATTGCCGCGTTAAATCAAAGAAGATCCTGATCGCCGCAAAACTAAATCTTATTACATAAGATTTTCTTTAAAACCCTTAAATCCCGGAAATCGATCATAATCACGTCATCGGTTACAACAATTCTATATTTACTCATTTCACTCTTTTGTGATAGCTTCGCTCGTGCGTCTCACATAACCAAATCGTTTTATCTAAATCTTTCAATAATGATAAAATTTCATTATTACCTCATATTCGTCATGAAAACATTCCTATTGTTGTTTATGACAACCTCTACCAAATTTCGAGGACGAAATTTCTTTAACGGATGGGTACTGTAACGACCCGGAAATTTCCGACCAAATTTAAACTCTAATCTCTATATGGTTCCGACACGATAAGCAAAAACCCTAAAGTTGACCCGCACTTTTTCGATCATTCTATACTTATAAGATTAATATTTACATAAATTAAACCTTACAAACATGATAAGCAATCCAAATTGTTGAGATTTATGTTTCCGAAAAGAGTTTTACACAACGTTTGACAGTCTAGTTTGACCGATGATATCACGAACTATACAATATATGATAATTATACGTTTGTGTATATATATGTATATATACATATTTAACATGATTAATGAATGTTTTAATATCTCATTTTGTATTAATAACAATAAGTTATAAGTATATTTTGAAACTACTAACTTAAGTTTTCAAAACGATAACTATACGTAACGTTATTTGACATAAATACTTAAGACTTATAATGTTTATACATATATCGTATAAGTAATGTATTTAATCACTTTTAAAGACTTAAATACATAAAATCATATAAGTGTATTCACAAAAGATAGCTATATTTGAATCCTCATTCCATTTTTCACAAAATTTCTATACGTATATCTAGAGTATTTGTACTCGTATCATACCTAGCTTCTATACGTATTTACTATTGGTATATACACATCAAATCACCACCTAACCAGCCCTTGTTCATGCCTTATGTATAAGGTAATTACTTTTGAATGATTGTAAGACTAATTACAAAAATACAAACTAAAAATTTGTCCATGTCTACTACATAAACATTTTTTTAGGAGTATATATGTATCCTCATTTTGTTTCATTTTTACTTCCATTCTCTAGCTAAAAACACCCACACTCTCAAGAACATTAAACTCCATTAAACATTCAGCAAAGTTCCATGAAGATCTAGCTTCAAAAACCTTACTTAAACACCATAAGAAAACCATACAAAAACACTTCAAGAAATCCTTCCAAGAACACAAACTTACTTCCAATCTTTCATCCACTTCCATCACCCTTTTGATTCTAGCTTCTTACTCCTCTTTTACAGCAACCTTGTCCAAGGAACTTGAGGTAGTATCTATGTTCATAACCTTATTCGATTCATATATATATAGCTATCTTATTTTGTGGTATAAAAGTTTAACAACAAGAACATAGTTTGAATGTTTTCAAACTTGTTTGCAAACTAAATAGATCCTTCTAACTTAACTTTTAAAATACTTCAAGACCTGTAATATAACTTAAATATATGCTAATTTAACAAGGTATAATTTGGTTTTTCAAAGAATATCTTAAAAACTGTTTTTACGAAGTCGGAGTGCCACCGGGGACTGTTTTGGGTTGGATAATTAAAAACTATCTTAAACTTTGAGTTGGAGGTTTATGTTCTGGAAAAATGATTTTTACTATGAATATGATAACACATAAAAATTTCATGATTTAATTCAAAGTATAAGTATTTTTAGAAAAATAATCATTTAAGGTTGTTTAAATAAAGGAAAATGTTTAACTTCATAAGTTTCACTAAAGTTTCACCTATGCCGTGTGATTTTGAATACAAACCAAGGTATTTTCAGTTCATAGTCTTAAAGAGGGACTCGATCCAAGGAGATGGCAAGTTGAATCAACGAAAACGGATTTGTAACGAAGAAACTATGACCGAAACAAAATTGGTTATCCAAGACTTGTTTAACTTCGGGATTAATTGGGAAAAATTAAATAAAATCACATCTTTCTAAAATAACATGATATTTTATATATATGTACTCATAATTCAATTTTATATGTTTCAGGATCACCCGTAAACAATACGAGAAGATTAATCATAAGATCCCATGATTGTACGCAACACGTCATTTGACAACACCGGTACTTTATGTACGCAACACGTCATTTGACAACACCGGTACCGTGGGTCAAGATTAATCTCGACCAATACATATACGATGAGGGTTTTATTTATTTCATTGGGGGTTTATTAAACATCTAAATATGAACCATTAAAATTGAATTACTAACAACGAACTGCTAACTACGGACTAAGGAATTATTCAAAGTATTAAAAGTATAACAAGTATATATATGTGACGTTTGTTTAAAAAAGAAAAGGTATTGATATATTATATATGGATAGGTTCGTGATATCAACCGGAGACCAAGTCAAATTATATATATATCTTCAAGACGAAAGTGAGTATATAGTCCCACTTTTAAACTCTAAATATTTCGGGATGAGAATACATGTATTTTATGTTTTACATTATGGACACAAGTAACTGAAAAATATATTCTACGTTGAGTTGTACCACTGGCATACTTCCCTGTAGCTTGGTAACTAATATTTACAGCGGTATTGTAAACGCGAATCCTGTTGATAGATCTATCGGGCCTGACAACCCCAACCGGACTGGACGACCAGTATTCAACGGTTGCACAGTACTTCGTTTCGTGACTACACTTGGTACAGTGTAGTAAGATTTCATATTAAAGGGAATATGCGACGTGATTAATTGTTAAGTATGGTTACCAAGTGCTCAACCACTTAGAATATTTTTATTAAAATGTTTATATATGAAATCTTGTGGTCCATCGTTATATCGCTGCTAGCATCAAACCTATATATCTCACCAACTTTATGTTGACGTTTTAAAGCATGTTATTCTCAGGTATGAATTAAGACTTCCGCTGTGCGTTAGCTCATATTAAGGATACTAGTTGGGACCATTTAAGCCATGATACAAGAACGTTGCATTCGAGTCATTGAAGATCATTAAAGACATTTATTAAGTAAATGACAGTTTAGGTCATTTGGATATCGAGAAATGTTTGACGAGTTTATTAATTTTTTTATGTAAAGATAGATTGCCTTTTAAGAATAAATGCAACGTTTGTAAAATGTATCATATAGAGGTCAAGTACCTCGCGATGTTATCAACTGTTGTAATTCGTTTGTAATCAATATGGACATCGTCCGGATGATTAGTTTCGGATCCTTTCAGTATTGAATCTCAATATTGATACGTGAGTACTCATAATTTAACTTTTACATACTAATAGTGTATCCCTGACTACTGCTCGAGTATTTAAGATTATTCATGCTTGTACTTTTGATATTGCCCTTAGACAAGTTAGGTTGAATATTGAATTAGTTACACTTGCGGTTGAGATAAGGTATAAGATATGCATGTCCTTGGAAAGCTAGCGAAAAATTAAGAACTTTTCCTTTAGATATCGAATGGTTTCGATGAACGGATTAGAAGTTATAATCAATTGAATTTTCGATATTTTTATTAAAAATGATTATTATTATCGTCGTTTTTATCGTCGTTCTAGTTTTATCTTATTATTATCATTATTATTATCTTTATCAATAAAAGGGATTTATCATTAAAAATTGTTATTTTTTTATTATTATTACTATCGTTATTATCGTTAAAGTTATAACTAGTATTATTATTATTATCCAATTATTATTATTATTATTATTATTATTATTATTATTATTATTATTATTATTATTATTATTATTATTATTATTATTATTATTATTATTATTATTATTATTATTATTATTATTATTATTATTATTATTATTATTATTAGTATTAGTATTATTATTATCATTATTAATATATATATCATTATTTAAAAATGGTTATTGTTATTATTATTATTACTGTATTATCATTAAGATAATTATTAGTATTATCGTTAATAATGTTATAGTAACTATCATTATTAATATTATTGTAATTAAAACAAATATTTGTAACACCTAATTATTTTGATTACTATTATTATCATTATTATGAACACGATATAAAAGACGATTAAAAGCTATTAAACGAAACGATTAGGAAATAATGAGTAAGAGTATCATGATGAAATTAAAATATTATAAGATATTGATTTAGATAAAATTATCGTTCTTATTATTTTTATCATTACTATTATTATTAAAAGTATCGTTAGTATTAAAACTATCATTTTAATAAAAATTATCATTTTAATAGAAGTGTCATTGTTACTATAAAATATCATTATTATTATTATTTTAAATAGAATTATTATTTTAAAGATAATATTAAAAATTATCGTAAATATTAAAGTTATCATAATTAGAATTATCGTTTTATCATAATGTCATCTTAGTAATTATAAATATTGATATTTTTATAATAATAATTATTATTACAAAATAATACAACTTTTACTTACTATCATTATAGATATTATTTTATCAAATAAATATGTGATACAAACATATTTTACTACGTGTAATAACTTACTTTAATAATACCTATCATATTATCTTTATGATATTAAATGAACCCTATAAATTTTATTACTTAATATATATAAAAGTATATTTTATTACATAAATTTAATATAGAATTTTATCTATTAATAAATAAATTATATTATTACTCTAATAAATCTTTTAAAAATATTTAAAAATATAAAACGACGATATTTAAACTATATATTAATCATGTATAGATTTTTGGAAATTATTTTGAGTCAAATTTACTTTTGTTGACTTTTGCATATTAGTCTCGAGCATTAGGATTGTGGTACACTATGACTTGAGCTAATTTGTTAGACAAATATTGACCAACACATAATTATATATAATTAATTTAGGTTCGTGAATCTGAGGCCAACCTTGCACTTGTTCAATGACGTTATATATATTTTTACTACGAAATACAGTATGGTGAGTTTCATTTGCCTTTTTACCCTTTATATTTTTGGGACTGAGAATACATGCGCTTTTATAAATGTTTGACGAAATAGACACAAGTAATTGAAACTACATTCTATGGTTGAATTATCAAAATCGAATATGCTCCTTTTTATTAAAGTCTGGTAATCTAAGAATTAGGGAACAGACACCCTAATTGACGCGAATCCTAAAGATAGATCTATTGGGCCTAACAAACCCCATCCAAAGTACCGGATGCTTTAGTACTTCGAAATTTATATCATGTCCGAAGGAGGATCCCGGAATGATAGGGGATATTCTTATATGTATCTAGTTAATGTCGGTTACCAGGTGTTCACCATATGAATGATTATTTTTGTCTCTATGCATGGGACGTATATTTATGAGAACTGGAAATGAAATTCTTGTGGTCTATTAAAATGATGGAAATAAATGATTATGATAAACTAATGAACTCACCAACCTTTTGGTTGACACTTTAAAGCATGTTTATTCTCAGGTGTTAAAGAAATCTTCCGCTGTGCATTTGCTCATTTTAAAGATATTACTTGGAGTCATTCATGGCATATTTCAAAAGACGTTGCATTCAAGTCGTTGAGTTCAATAGAGATTATTATTAAGTAAATGACAGATTAGGTCATTTATAGTTGAATCTTATGAAATGGTATGCATGTCTGTCAATTTTCGATGTAAAGAGAGTTTATCTTTTAAAAACGAATGCAATGTCTGAAAAATGTATCATATAGAGGTCAAATACCTCGCGATGTAATCAACTATTGAGAATCGTTTATAATGTATATGAACGGGTCCTTTCAGGGTCACCAAACCATGAGGAACAAATAGGCGTTGATGGGATAAATAAGCCATGCAAAAGGATTGCATGATCCCATAATTTAGAAGTTGCAAAAGGATTGCAATTGTCATATAAATGACTACCTAGCTAAATCAAATAACAGGATAAAGGTTACCTAACCAAAATTTGATTTACCGTTGGATTCTAATATTTAATAAGACAATTAATTATAAAAGGGTGTTGTTTATTAAATTTAAAATCGATACTTAAATGAACTTTGTTAATTTTGTAGATGGCCGCAAACAACAACAACATGCAAAATGCACCACTTAACCTAAACAACCTATCATTAAGGTCTCTCCTCGAGAAAGACAAACTCAACCATACGAACTTTATGGATTGGTTCTGTAATCTTAGGATTGTCCTCAAACTTGAGAATAAAGCGTATGTGTTGGAGGACCCTATTCCCGACCAACCGGATGAGGAAGATCTAGAGGGCATGGCTTATTATGACAAGTATTGCGCCGATTCGGTGCAAGTCGCTTGCCTAATGCTTGGGACTATGATACCCGAACTCCAAAAGGATTTCAAACATCATAGTGCATATGACATGATTACGCAAATGAAGGAGATGTTCCTTCAACAAGCATGTGTCGAGCGCTTCGAAACGGTTTGAGCGCTACATGCATGTCGTATGGATGACACCCAATCTGTATCCTCTTATGTCCTCAAAATGAAAAGCCTTATTGATAGCGCAAACCGTCTTAATCTCAACATATCTAATGAGCTAGCCACCGATCTTATCCTAAACTCCTTGTCAAATAGGTTTGACCAATTTGTAATTAATTACAATATGAATGGGATGGATAAGACCATTGGTGAACTTCATGGCATGTTAAGGACGGCCGAAACTAGCATGGGTAAAAGGGCTTCACCCGTGCTAATGATCAATGATGGTGGGTCTAAAGGTAACAACACCTCTAAGCCTAAGGCGGCTAAGAGGAAAGGACCCGCTCATCAAGGCAAGGGAAAGGGGAAGATGGTTACCCCAACCCAAAACAAGAACAAGAAGCAAAAGGTTGCTGGACAAGCAAACCCCAAGGAAGACCCATGTTTCGGTTGCGGTGAAATGGGTCACTGGAAACCAAACTGCCCGGTCTACCTTAAGGAGTTGAAGGAAAAGAGGGATGCGGGGCAATCCTCAGGTAATATATATATGGTATATATAGAGCTTAGTATTACTTCTTCTAATACATGGGTATTAGACACTGGATGTGGAACTCACATTTGCAATTCATTGTAGGGGTTCAAAAGAAGTAGCAAGCAAGCGGGAACATCAAGTCTCTTTATGGGTAATGGAGCCAAAGTGCAAGTGAAGGCTCAAGGAGACTTTGTGTTAAAGCTTCCAAGTGGTTTGGAACTTATTTTGAATGATGTTTTGTATGCACCCGATTTATGTCGAAACATTATTTTCGTTTCCCGTTTGAAACAATGTCATTTTAATCTTAATTTTGTTAATGATGATATCCACGTTTATTTAGATAATGTATTCTATTTCAAGGCTTCGCCTTCAAATGGAATTTATGAATTGGTTCATGATGACACATCATCTAGTAGCTCAATATACCATACTAGCACCAAGAAACTCAAAAGGGATTTGAGTGATTCCTACTTATGGCATTGTCGCCTTGGTCACATAAACAAGAACTGAATGCATACACTTCAAAAGAATGGACTTTTGAAATCAAATGAAATGGATTCGTTTGATGTATGTGAATCTTGTTTACAAGGCAAGATGACTAAAGCACCTTTCAAAGGGACCTATGAAAGGGCTAAAGACTTATTGGGATTAATACATTCGGATGTATGTGGACCCTTTAAGCCCATGACAAGGAACGGTGAAAGATACTTTGTTACTTTCATTGATGACTTTAGTCATTTCGGATATGTCTACTTATTGAGACACAAGGACGAAACTTTTGAAGCATTCAAAGAATATCAAAACGAAGTATAAAATCAACTCAACAAGACAATCAAGGTACTTCGTACCGATAGAGGAGGTGAATACCTAAGCGATGCTTTTCAAGATCATCTTAGGAGTTGTGGGATTATCTCATAACTTACTCCACCCGGAACACCCCAACTTAATGGAGTTTCCGAAAGGAGGAACCGAACCCTAATGGATATGGTTCGATCTATGATGGCAAGAAGCTCGTTACCTCTATCATTTTGGGGTTATTTCCTAAGCTTCGCAGCCCGTATCTTAAATATGGCCCCAACCAAGAAAGTGGAACGAACTCCTCATGAGATGTGGTTTGGAAAACCTCCTTCTCTATCATACTTGAAAGTATGAGGATGTGAAGCTTATCCTAAGCGCCATGTTGCTAATAAGTTACATGCTTGATCCACAAAGTATATCTTCATAGGATATCCCAAGGATGATATGGGATACTATTTCTATGATCCGACCGAGCAAAATGTATTTGTTGCTCGAAAGGCGGAATTCCTTGAAACCAAATTCCTTATGGAAGGTTATGGTGAAAGGAAAATAGATCTTGTAGAGGTTCAAGATCAAGTCAATGATACACAAATGGTTGACACTAGCACTCAACATGAGGATGTTGAAAATGATCATGTGGATGATCAAAGTATACAGAGCGTTCGTAGATCTAGTAAGATTAGTAATCCTCCTGAGAGATATGGTTTTCTCGTGGATGGTTGCTATACGGTTGATTTGGATGAACCGACAAACTATGAAGATGCTTTATCAAGGATTGATAAAGACAAATGGCAGGAAGCCATGAACGCCGAGATGCAATCCATGTATGAAAACCAAGTTTGGGAACTTGTTGTGCAACCTCCTAGCTCTAAGCTAGTTGATTGCAAATGGCTTTTCAAGAAGAAAACCGACATACATGGAAACTTGGATACATACAAAGCTAGACTTGTAGCAAAAGGTTTCACTCAAACTCAAGGGGTTGACTATGATGAAACTTTCTCGCCTGTGGCAATGCTAAAGTCTATTAGGATATTATTTGCTATTGCTGCTCACTATGACTATGAAATATGGCAAATGGATGTCAAAACCGCTTTCCTAAATGGATATCTTGAGGAAGATGTCTATATGGTACAACCCGAAGGTTTTGTTGATCCGAAACATCCTAAAAAGGTATGCAAGTTAAAGAAATCAATCTGCTGATTGAAACAAGCATCGAGAATGTGGAATCATCGTTTTAATGAGGAGGTAAAGAAATTTGGCTTCATTAAAAATGGTGATGAAGCTTGTGTATACAAGAAGGCTAGTGGGAGCACCATAATGTTCCTTGTGCTATATGTGGATGATATATTATTATTTGGGAATGATATTATCACAATGCAACAAGTCAAAACTTGGCTAAAGGGTTGCTTCTCCATTAAGTATCTTGGAGAAGCACAATACATATTGGGGATAGGGATCTATAGGAATAGATCCAAGAGATTGATAGGTTTAAGTCAAAGTACATACATTGATAAGGTCTTGAAAAGGTTCAAGATGGAAAACTCTAAGAAAGGTTTGGTACATATTCAAAGAGGAACCGTTCTCAATTCATCCCAGTATCCCACCACAAAAGATGAACAAGAGAGGATGAAAAATGTCCCATACACATATGCTATTGGGTCTATCATGTATGCAATGATATGTACTAGACCGGACGTGTCATGCGCTCTAAGCTTGGTAAGTAGATACCAGAATAACCCAGGAAACAGTCATTGGATTGCTGTTAAGAGTATATTGAAATACCTTAGAAGGACTAAGGATATGTTTCTAATATATGGGTCTAGTGAGGAGGAACTCGCTTGTAACATCCCGCATTTTTCCGTTAAATTATTTTAACGCCCGTCTTTTTTTTTTAAAATAATACCTTTCGTTATTTAAATTCGTAGTTTCCGTTAACTAACGTTCATAATAATTCGGTCATTTAATTATAACACCTCTCGTTAACTTGCGTTTTAAAAATATTCGATCGGTTAAATCCCGCACCCGCTTCTAAACTCGAGGGACTAAAATTGACACGGGGCAAACTAGTTGACTAGGTCAACTAGTCCACCCCAATCACCACCATTCAATCACCTCCATCTCTCTCTCTTTCTCTCTAGCAAGAACACACACACAAACACCCAATTCAATCATTCATCATCTAAATCCGATCTAGGAGGCTTACAACAAAACAAATTACATATTTGGAATCCTCTCTTCATCCTCTACAATTTGATACCAACTTCATCTCGTTTGGGTAACATTTCTAAAACTCTAGATTTTCTCTAAATTCGTGTTTTTGATTTGAAATGGTGTTAGTTAGTGTCTATGGCTCGTGTCTAGCATGAATATATGATTTACTTGCTCGATTTGTTGTTTTGAGTAACTAGTTTGAACATTTGAAATGGGTTTGCTTAATCTTGCATTTTGGAAGATTAAATGTTGTTTGATTGTTAAAGTTCATGTTTTAATTGTGTTACTAGTATCATTAGCTTCAAATTGATGTGTAGGTTGATTAAGAAAACTTCAAAAACATGATTATTGATTTTGAGATGTTTGACTAGGGTTTGATAGTTCTTGACATGAATTTTTGGATGCTTGAATGTCATGGAATGTTAATTGTTAGTGTTTAGTAGTAATATATGCTTCATTACCTTCAAAACGGCATATCATATGTGTGAATTGGTTTCCCGAAACTCAAAATGCAATTGATGAACTTGAAACTTAGGAAATGGACTTTTATTGTTCGCTTGATGAGATTTCGGCTATTGTAAATGATGTTATTGTTGGACCATAAGTGCTTAGTTGTATTCCTCGTCAAAATACCTTTCCAACGATATATGATAGGCATTATAAGTGTTTGCGGGTCAAGAGTTGGGTTGGAAAAGGTTTTGGTTCGTGCATACTTTGAAAAACTGACCAGAATTCCCTGCCCAGATGGTGGCGCGGCGCGCCCCATCCCCGCGCGGCGCGCGGATTGGCCTGGACAGATTCTGACCTCTTGGTCCCAATTCACGCGAAATGTTTGACTAGTTACCGACCTCCGATTCACATGAAACTTGTTTTAATATACTTGTATATGAATAATTAGCATAGAAAATTTTTCCGGGACCCGACCCGAACATGTTGACTTTTTCGTTGACTTTGACCTGACCAAGTTTGACTTTTTGTCAAACTTAACCAATTAATTATGCAATCTTCCTAACGTGCTTTTATACTTGTATCTTGCATGAAACTTGACAATTTGCTTCACATGCTATATTAATCGAGTCGTATTGAGCCATAGGACTAATTGAACATCTTTGACCGTTTGTGTTTACCGTTATTGATACAACCTATATGTTTAGGTCAAGACTAGCTTTGTCTTTGCACGCGTCTACTTGTTGAAGTACTTTATTAACTCTTGCACTCAAGGTGAGATCATAGTCCCACTTTTACTCTTTTTGAACCTATATTGGGATGAGAAAACATAAACGATTCTTTTGAACTAAGTGAACACAAGAACGGGAAAACAAACATTCTACATACGAGTTTAGAACAAAAATCCTCAATTCGATTATCATTAGTTACACTTGCCGGGTGTAAGCGAGAACTTATGTTATATGGCCATATGGGTTGACAACCCTCATCTTTGACGGTTCGCTACCGTCTACGGATGAAATATATTTTCGAGAATCAGTGTTTGTTCTAGCACTAAGTGATGGGGTATACAATGGAAGGAATGTTAAGCTTTGATAATTGGGTGCTCGTGAAACAAACTTTTGGAATGTATTACTATTATTTCATTGATGCAAATCTTGTGGTTCACTTGTACTTACTTACTTAAACCTATGATTTCACCAACGTTTTCGTTGACAGATTTCTATGTTTTTCTCAGGTCTTGCACGATATGTGAAACATGCTTCCGCTTACTATTTGATACTTGCATCCGATGTCGAGTATACATGCATTTCATGGAGCGTCTTTTGACTTTACTTTAAACCGTGTCGCCTAGATTTCAATCGTACTTATAACGTTGTAACTTAACTTTTGGTTGAACAATTCTTGTAAACTTTGAAACAATCTTTATTTTGAAATGAAGGCGACATATTTTGGTCAAACGTTATCTTAAAGACTTATAATCAGGTAATGGGACCCACGTAGCCGACGCCGTCACTTGACGATTTGTCGGGGTCGCTACAAGTGGTATCAGAGCCTTGGTTGTAGGGATTTAGAGTTCATTTGTGTCCACCCCGAGTCATAGGGTACATAGGTGAATCTAGACTACAACCGGCATATAGACTGAAGTAGGAATTATTTGACTAATTGTGCATTTATACTCGAACTCTTCTATCATATCTAACTCGTATTCGATCTTGATCTTACGTTGATAAATTTTGTTGAGGCGCCACCTTGACTTTATGAAGTAATGTTAAATGCACATGAGAATCAGGGTAATATGATTTCCGGGATTATATTACGGTGATTCACATGGACGTTCCGACATTATGACGTAAAGAATTTAAGGCGAGTCAAGGAAAAATTTCCTCTCTATCCTATTTCCATACTCCGGTTAGTATTGTTGAAAATACTAACCAACGATATTCTTGTCTCATGAAGGAACAATGGCTCACTAAGGTCAACACAATACTCCTCTCGAAACTCTAGAACAAGCTCTTCAACGAATGATAACCACCGCCGTGGGTACGGCCGTGGCCGATCACTTTTCTAACAACAACAATCATGGAGCCGGTAATTCAATCGAGGGTTGCTCCTACAAGAACTTCATGAAGTACAATCCTCCCACTTTCGATGGAACCGGAGGACCGGTTACTCTCACCCGATGGTTTGAACAAATGGAGACCGTTTTTAACACAAGCGGTTGTCGAGACCAAGATAAGGTCAAGTTTTCCACCCTCACCTTCACCGGCATTGCTCTCTCGTGGTGGAACACGTATGTACAATTGGTGGGGAGTGATGAAGCCCACACACTCTCTTGGACCGAATTAAGAGAAAGAATGATCACCGAATACTTTCCGCGCGACGAGACTCGAAGGCTCGAACAGGGTCTAAGGAATTTAAAAACAGTCGGAAATGACCTCGAAGCTTATAATCAACGGTTTACCGAACTAGTCTCGATGTGTCCAAATCTCATGACTCCTAAATCCCTAAGAGTCGAACTTTACATGGATGGCCTCCCTAAGAGCATTCAACACAAGGTAATGACATCTCAACCCACTAACCTACAAGAGGCTTTAACAATGGCCCACCAAGCCTTAGAAACGGTGAATGAAATGGAAGCACCGGCACCAATGGTCGAGAACCACCCGAGTAACAACAAAAGAACATGGGAAGCCTCTCAATCAAGCAACCACAACAATAATAACAACCCCGCCAAGAAGCCTTTCGCCTCCAACGACAAGAAAGGCTATACCGGAAAACTACCTTTTTGTAACGAATGCCACAAACATCACTTTGAAGGATGTGGCAGGTTTCACCACCGGCGCCAAGGACCCGTCGCTCGAAAGATGCCCAACGCACACAGAACGGGTGCTTGCTTCGAATGTGGCCAACTGGGTCATTTTAGGAATGTGTGCCCAAATAAGAAAATCAACCCCAACGCACGCCGTTGAACCTTCAACATCGACACCTAGGATGCCCGGAACGACGATGGACTAGTAACGGGTACGTTTCTTCACAACAAACCGTATACTTCATACTTATTCGATTTCATTACCGTTAGACGTTTTATAACCAAGTCTTTGACTCGTGCTCTTTGCACTCCACTTTTTCCCTAGACACTACTTAGGCAATTTAAGCGACCAACGGAAAAATATTGTGTGCCTATAAATATTATCGGAGGATATACGTTAAGAAATTTAACTCGACACCAATAGAACTAAGGAACTCAAAACCTATTCATTAAGGAGAAATTGTTGCCCTACATTTATGTATAGATTATTGTGAACTAAGAAATTTTCGGTTGGAAACCGATACCCTCTCCCTCGCATCCATGACCTCATGATTATTTGCACGAATCCCGTATATTCCAAATCGACCTCCGTTCCGGTTATCACTAATTGGGGGTTAAGGGAGACGATGTCTCCTAAGCCACTTTCCGAACTC
The DNA here is from genome assembly GCF_046630445.1 of Rutidosis leptorrhynchoides. Classification (NCBI taxonomy): domain Eukaryota; kingdom Viridiplantae; phylum Streptophyta; class Magnoliopsida; order Asterales; family Asteraceae; genus Rutidosis; species Rutidosis leptorrhynchoides. The sequence continues at coordinate 335,267,576 of NC_092336.1, read as the reverse complement.
GCCACGTTAGTTGTAAATCTCTCTTAGTACCGTTTGATTTATTTAGGGCTCGCCCGTATCCATAAACCTCTTGAACCGCGTATGCAAATTCATATAGACTAATCTGTATTTATAGATGACATCTTAACTTATTCAAGTAAAGAAGGAAAACGAACAACATCACCATCTTAAGCTCGAACTTGTGAGAAAAGAGCAACTTTATACCAAATTCTCCGAGTGAGAATTTCTGTTGAACGAAGTCCAATTTTCTAGACCATGATGTTAAAGGTCAAGGCATTACAATCAATCTCGAAATCAAGCCACATGTAATCAGGAAACTCTCCCAACTCAGACTTGTATTCGTAAAATCTTAGATCTCGTCTATTTTTACCGAAGATTCATTTCTGACTTTTCTCGTGTTACACGACTTTTAAACTCGTTAACTCACTAAGGAAAACTTTAAACCTCTTCATGTCTGAGCCTTGAACGTGATTCTTCACACCAACCTTCCTAGCTAAATTCGTATAGCACTAGATGGAACTCAAACATGGAAATATTTCTACTTGAACGCCGAAAGGCATACTCTCTCGTCTCAAAAAAAACAAAAAAACAAAAAAAAAAAAAAATCAACATAACTAAATTTCGTTATTTTACACGAAGAATTCGAATACTAAATTGTGGATCCGATCAAACTTCTCGTCATCACGTACCACACTACATACCTCTGTTATTTCACCGTCACCGTCTGATATGACTGGAATTTAAGATAACACACAATCCAACGATACTTCACTCTTCTTTGATTTAACGCCCTTGTGTTTCTGATAATCGGTCAACTATTATTCAATCCCGAACTATACAACTACGTGTACTACCTCGTTTCTCTTTCAGACTTCAACTTTTGACAACTAGAGGCACGTTATGGCAACCTCGAGATGCAAGCTCATCCTATTCTAAGTCCTCATTTCACTCCTATCTTTATCGCTCGCATTTCCGTTTAAAGAAATTCCTCATATTACCTAAGTATTCGCCACGAGGGTGAATAGTCCTAACGAACATTTTTCGAACCCTAACTAACTTGTTCAAACGTATCTTAAGAGATTCTATTCCAACACGGTGTATCTTTGTCAATTATTCTGTATCGAAATACTCGTTTCACTTCTAGTTTTACAAGAAACCTTGGAGACCCGTTTAGACATGAGTACCGCGTACCACCCACAAACCGACGAACCGAGCAAACGAACGATTTACGTCTTGGAAAGACATGTCACAAACTCGTATTGTCACCTTTAGTAGATCACTCTTACAACAGTAGATACCACTCGTGTGTTCACACGCACTTTCCGAAACCCTATATGACCACTAATGTCATACCCCTGTTCATTTAACCAAAGCATCAACCACCGAAATCTGAACTCCATCAAGAAACAACAATTTAGATCGTTCAAGTCCGAGAAGGGCTCGAGACGACCCGTAGTCGCCCAAAAGAGTTATACCAAACTTAGATGAAAACCTCACAAATCCCAGTGTGTAACCGCGTAATATTGAGAAACCGCACCTTGGAAAGGTAAAATCCATTTTAGGAAATCGAGAAAGGCTATAACCGCAATATTGAACCTTTTGAAACCTTGGGGCGTATTGGAACCGCTTCCTATCGTTTAGAACTTCCGACTCAATTAAGTTTCCGTTTACCCTACATTTCGTGTAACAAACTTAGAAACGTGTCCTGCGGAACAGGAACGTGCAATCCTTCTAGATGCACCAACTATTGATGACAAACTCCTCCTCATAGGAAAAACCGGCTGAACTTGTGGATCGTAAAACCAAGCCCTAATACAACGTAACACCCCGACTATCCGGATTCGTGGAATGTCTAAGAAAGTACCTTCAATCATTCGTAGAGTTACTACACTAGGTCCCGAGTAAGAGATACCGATTATTACTTCCAACTAAATTTCGGGACGAAATTTCTTTTGAGGTGTGGATAATGTAACATCCCGCATTTTTCCGTTAAATTATTTTAACGCCCGTCTTTTTTTTTTTAAAATAATACCTTTCGTTATTTAAATTCGTAGTTTCCGTTGACTAACGTTCATAATAATTCCGTCATTTAATTATAACACCTCTCGTTAACTTGCGTTTTAAAAATATTCGATCGGTTAAATCCCGCACCCGCTTCTAAACTCGAGGGACTAAAATTGACACGGGGCAAACTAGTTGACTAGGTCAACTAGTCCACCCCAATCACCACCATTCAATCACCTCCATCTCTCTCTCTTTCTCTCTAGCAAGAACACACACACAAACACCCAATTCAATCATTCATCATCTAAATCCGATCTAGGAGGCTTACAACAAAACAAATTACATATTTGGAATCCTCTCTTCATCCTCTACAATTTGATACCAACTTCATCTCGTTTGGGTAACATTTCTAAAACTCTAGATTTTCTCTAAATTCGTGTTTTTGATTTGAAATGGTGTTAGTTAGTATCTATGGCTCGTGTCTAGCATGAATATATGATTTACTTGCTCGATTTGTTGTTTTGAGTAACTAGTTTGAACATTTGAAATGGGTTTGCTTAATCTTGCATTTTGGAAGATTAAATGTTGTTTGATTGTTAAAGTTCATGTTTTAATTGTGTTACTAGTATCATTAGCTTCAAATTGATGTGTAGGTTGATTAAGAAAACTTCAAAAACATGATTATTGATTTTGAGATGTTTGACTAGGGTTTGATAGTTCTTGACATGAATTTTTGGATGCTTGAATGTCATGGAATGTTAATTGTTAGTGTTTAGTAGTAATGTATGCTTCATTACCTTCAAAACGGCATATCATATGTGTGAATTGGTTTCCCGAAACTCAAAATGCAATTGATGAACTTGAAACTTAGGAAATGGACTTTTATTGTTCGCTTGATGAGATTTCGGCTATTGTAAATGATGTTATTGTTGGACCATAAGTGCTTAGTTGTATTCCTCGTCAAAATACCTTTCCAACGATATATGATAGGCATTATAAGTGTTTGCGGGTCAAGAGTTGGGTTGGAAAAGGTTTTGGTTCGTGCATACTTTGAAAAACTGACCAGAATTCTCTGCCCAGATGGTGGCGCGGCGCGCCCCATCCCCGCGCGGCGCGCGGATTGGCCTGGACAGATTCTGACCTCTTGGTCCCAATTCACGCGAAATGTTTGACTAGTTACCGACCTCCGATTCACATGAAACTTGTTTTAATATACTTGTATATGAATAATTAGCATAGAAAATTTTTCCGGGACCCGACCCGAACATGTTGACTTTTTCGTTGACTTTGACCCGACCAAGTTTGACTTTTTGTCAAACTTAACCAATTAATTATGCAATCTTCCTAACGTGCTTTTATACTTGTATCTTGCATGAAACTTGACAATTTGCTTCACATGCTATATTAATCGAGTCGTATTGAGCCATAGGACTAATTGAACATCTTTGACCGTTTGTGTTTACCGTTATTGATACAACCTATATGTTTAGGTCAAGACTAGCTTTGTCTTTGCACGCGTCTACTTGTTGAAGTACTTTATTAACTCTTGCACTCAAGGTGAGATCATAGTTCCACTTTTACTCTTTTTGAACCTATATTGGGATGAGAAAACATAAACGATTCTTTTGAACTAAGTGAACACAAGAACGGGAAAACAAACATTCTACATACGAGTTTAGAACAAAAATCCTCAATTCGATTATCATTAGTTACACTTGCCGGGTGTAAGCGAGAACTTATGTTATATGGCCATATGGGTTGACAACCCTCATCTTTGACGGTTCGCTACCGTCTACGGATGAAATATATTTTCGAGAATCAGTGTTTGTTCTAGCACTAAGTGATGGGGTATACAATGGAAGGAATGTTAAGCTTTGATAATTGGGTGCTCGTGAAACAAACTTTTGGAATGTATTACTATTATTTCATTGATGCAAATCTTGTGGTTCACTTGTACTTACTTACTTAAACCTATGATTTCACCAACGTTTTCGTTGACAGATTTCTATGTTTTTCTCAGGTCTTGCACGATATGTGAAACATGCTTCCGCTTACTATTTGATACTTACATCCGATGTCGAGTATACATGCATTTCATGGAGCGTCTTTTGACTTTACTTTAAACCGTGTCGCCTAGATTTCAATCGTACTTATAACGTTGTAACTTAACTTTTGGTTGAACAATTCTTGTAAACTTTGAAACAATCTTTATTTTGAAATGAAGGCGACATATTTTGGTCAAACGTTATCTTAAAGACTTATAATCAGGTAATGGGACCCACGTAGCCGACGCCGTCACTTGACGATTTTTCGGGGTCGCTACATCGCTGTAAAAGGTTACATGGACGCGAGTTTCCAAACTGATCGAGATGACTCTCGATCACAATCCGGTTATGTTTTCATGTTAAATGGTGGTGCGGTCTCTTGGAAGAGTTCAAAACAGGATGTTGTTGCATTATCCACTACAGAGTCGGAGTACATTGCCGCCTCACTGGCAGCTCAGGAAGCTGCATGGACAAAGAAATTCATCGACGGCTTAGGAGTGGTCCCTTCCATTCAGGACCCTCTTGAGATCTTTTGTGACAACGAGGGTGCGATTGCTCAAATCAAGGAACCTCGTGCTCATCAAAAAACTCGTCACATTGAGCGGAGATTCAACTACATCAGGGATGAAGTTTAAAAGGGAAAGATATGTATTCACAAAGTTCACACAGATCATAATGTTACGGATCCACTCACGAAGCTTTTACATGGGCCAAAACATGAGGGTCATGTTTGTGCATTAGGGCTTCGATATTCTAGTGATTGGAAATGATCTATTTTATGTATTGTAACGGAACGAATTAGTTCAAACTCATTAATATAATTATGGTATTAATTTAATTATGATTCATGTTCTAATTTTGCATATTTAATCCATGAATAAATAATTATTCTAAATTCCGTAGTTGATCACATTTGTGGGAACAAGTGTGAGGTCTAGACTATTATGAACTTGGATTGGTTAACATTCAAATGGTGAATGTGGGGCAAGGTTGCAACCAAGGTTCATAGATATTTGTGGGACACAAATATTGGAAGACCCGCTCTCAAGATTTACTGTATGGAGCCTTTGTGGTTGATCACATGTAATCTTGAGTAAAGGAGAATATCATTGTATCCTCTGACCTGAGATACATATTAGGTTCAGATATTCACCGAATATTGTACCTTGATTCTTTCCTTCACTATTATGAAAAGGTAGCTCATAAGGGAGGCTTCAGGTATGGTACAAAGTGTAGTGTCTAGGACGTATGTAGCCAAGATGGAATTTGTCCCTCTTATTCGTTGAGAGTCAGATGTCTAAGGCCTGATAAAGTGAAATCTATAAGAGCGTGATCACTCTATGTCTCTTGGATTTAACATGACATCTAGGACAAAAGGATATATTGAAAGATTCACCTAATCATATTCGAGATGGGAATTCAAAAGGGATGATGTTATTGAATGGCACCAAGTCATAACACATTGGGAGTGATGGACGGTCGTTAGGTGGTATCCATCACTTGCATTAATTCCTTATGTTTCTCGTGCAAGTGGGAGATTGAAGGTATTTCATATGCCCAAGAGACATAGTAAATTAATGTGGCCAATATGTTATGATCCAAGTCGGGTCATACCCAATAACAAGCCAACAACACCTTTTATATGTATTTGTTTTAACGAGTGGATCTTTAAAATAAATACTTGACACTTAGATTTTAGAAATTGGTTTTCTAAAGATAAAATGCAAGAAATAATTATTTGGATAATTATAAGTGCAAGTTTAATTATTTATATGATTAAACTTATATGTGTGTTATAATTTTATAAAGTGGTTTATAAAATTATATAAATATATATGTTAGTAACATATATATCTTATAAATGGTTTATAAGATCAAAATATGTGCATGTATTTAAATTAACAAGGATGTGCATGTATCATGGAATTATTACAAGACATTTTAATAAAATGAAAAGCAAAAAAAAAAAAAAAAATAAGAGGAAGGGGTGGTGGCGGTTTTGGGGGTTCCAAGACACCCACCCCATGCTTGATTTTACTTATAATTATACTCCATCCACATGCATTCACTCTTGCACTCTTTCACACACACTCTCTTACTAGCATTTTGAATTTGCAAAATTCTCTCCCATTTTTTTCTTTTGGCCGAAAATATTGAGGAGGAAGAAGAGGTTCTTCAAACTAGTTTTGCTTGCTAATTAGTGTCAAAAATCCTAACCAATTCCTAGGGTGTTGATTTGGAAAAGGCTTGTGGGTATACAAAGCTCGAGGCTTCAAGTTAGAAGTTGCTTGTTCATTGTCATCTTCTTCTTCATCTTGTAGTAACCCTCAACTAGCTTGAGGAGGTAAAACTCTAAACCCACTTGTTGTATGTAAGCATATTATTCAAGACTTGATATATTTATGGAATTTGTCTTTCAAAATGGTTGTTATATAACATGAACTTTACATGCTTCCACTTACTTTAATCTTCATAAAATGGGTTTTATGAACTTTGTTAATGTGTAGAACATGTTTGATTAAAAGATTGTCAAATTCCATCAAATATAAAAATAATACTTGTAGATCTAGTTTATTTCTTCATTTTTACTTACTTTAAATTTGTGTTTGATTGTTCATGGTCAAGTATTACTTGTTAAAACTTGATCTCATACTTCTTGAAACCAAAGTTAACTTTGTAAGTTTAAGAACATGGAAGTTTAACTTTCTAGTTACAACTTCATATACTTGTGTTGGATTTAACTTAAGAACTTTAGATCTAGACTTTTGGGTCTAGGATCTTCAAGATCTAACTAAGAACTATGTTCTACAAACTAAGATCTTGTTAGCTTAAGTTTAATTTCAAGTTGTAGCTTAATATTACTTGTATAACTCTTGTATGTGTTGGATCTAAGATTTAGATGTAACTTTGGTTCATCAAACTTCATACAACTCTTAAGTGAGTTGTTCTACATATATTAGACTTACACTAGTGTCATGATAGTCAAAACTTGGTTAATATTACTTTTAGAGTTCATGTATGTGCCAGATTTAAGATCTTGATGTAACTTTGGTTCATCAAACTACATACAACACTTAATTGAGTTGTGCAACTTATATTTGACTTACAATAGTGTTATGATGGTCAAACCATGGTTAAGATGATGCAGAAACATCAACGAGTTGTACACTTGAAGCTATATGCATCGAGGATGAGAACCGGGATGAGCATCAAACACCAAGAACCCACCAGAACACATTAACTTACTATTTTCTGGGTCTGACCCGACCACCTGGTAAAGCTGATTTTCAGTTATCTCTGTTCGAGTAGATAATTTTTCTTTAAAGACTCGTCTTAATTCGAGTTACGGTTTAGGATCTATGGCCCCCCGAACGTCACTATGTCCTTTTAACGTTGTGCTGAAAAATACTGACCTACTCGCACTTACACCATCGCCACGCTCAAACAAAGACGAATTTGGTTCTGTAACTTTTACAGAAACTAAAGGACTCATATACAGAGCCATGGCCACTGGTCTCACTTCAATTAAGTTTTATAGAGGCCGTGGTGACTGACCGAAGTAAGCCTTCGTTTTAAACTCTTTTCTAGAATGAAACTTACATTACCCTTTTGACTTAATGATGAATGATGATGATACTTAAGACCTAATTTACATACATTTAAATTTATTGGAACGATTTACTGACTTAGTAATATTTGACTTAGGTTGAGGACTTTCCGGACCTACATACTTGCTTACTTCCCGACTCAACTATACTACTACTTTACCACTGTGAGTTATAGCATCCCTTTTTTACTTTAACTATTTGGGACTGAGAATACATGCATGTTTTATGTTTTACATTAGGCACGAGTACTTAAACTTATATATGTGTGGGTTATACAATGGCATAAACATTCCCTTTAGCTCGGTAACGTTTAGTCATTGGTTTTTGAACCGGTGAATGCGAATCTTAGATATGGATCCATAGGGTTTGACGGGTGTTTAATACTTCGTAAACATACGCACTCGCCAAGTGTACTTTCAGGGAGTTATAAACGTTAAGTTAGTTACCAAGTGCCCACGGTTAAACATATACTTTATCATACTGTTTTGAAACGCTCTTTGTAGCACTGAAATCTCGTGGCCTACCTTACATTACTGTTATACTTAAACTATAGCTCACCAACCTTTGTGTTGACATTTTTAAGCATGTTTTTCTCAGGTGCTTAAGGTTAGCCGCTTCCGCTGTTGTAGTCTTACTGTAGACACCAGCTGCTTTAGAGATGTCACTGCATGAATGTTTATCTTGCATTCATAAACATTATTACTTTTGAAACAATGATTTGTAATGTCCTAAGGGTCACGCACTATTATCTTTGCTTCTATTTATATAAGCATACTTTTGATGTAAAACATTCGACGTTAGTTATGACGTCACCTTTTATCATGAATGCAAACTTGTTTTAAAACGCATAGAGTGTTTGACCTTGTAATGATCCTGTTGTTGATGGTTCGTACTTGTTGATTTAGTATGGGGCGTCACATTTGGTATCAGAGCATTGGTTGTAGGGAATTAGGTTGCATTAGTGAGTCTGGACCGACCCGAGTAGGATTCAATAATAGGACTAATCTACAAATTGTTAGTTTACTTGTTTCTGCGGAACTTGCTGCATGCTGCTGCTTACTTTTACTGCTATATGCCGTATACTATTACTCGCTTTCACTCCTGCATGCTATTACCTATTTTCGATTGCATGATACTTGTCGTTATTGCCATGCTACTTACTGCTATACATGATTTAGACTATCGTAGTTAATTTGCCTAATACGTGCTTGCTTTATGACTTACTGATATGGAAAAAGTTATTTTTCCTTGTTCAGATGTCGGATATTCCACCTGTCATCATTTTGGACAGCGACACAGACTCGTCAGCCACCTTACCGACCATTATTGCTGATTCTCAGATGCCGTCATCTACACCTTCCAGCGACTCCGGCGATTCATCCTCTGGAGCCAGTAGTCATGCACCTGCCACAGTGGTTACCTCTGATGGAGCCGAGGACCTCCAGGAGATTCCAGCTCCACTTGCCCCCGGACCCTCAGAGCCACAGCTATGATGACCCGGAAATTTCCGATCAAATTTAAACTTTAATCTTTATATGTTTTCGACACGATAAGCAAAATCTGTAATGTTGAGTCTCAAAAAGTTTGAAACTATATTCATGTAATCAATTACCTTTGACCATACTCAACGATTCACGAACATTTATGTGTATATTGATATGTATATATAATATATAAATATTTAAATATGTTATAATATAAAATAAGTAATACATAGTTAATGAAATGTATGGTTAACATATTATTAAGATTACAAGTTAAAATATAAATGTTATATTAATGTTATGATTATTACATTCATTGTTATCATCAATATTGTCATTAAAGTAAATATTTATTATCAATATTATTAAAATTATAAATCATTATTACTATCATTATTATAGTTATTAGAAAATAACACAATTTAATTATTATTATTATCAATAAGAATATTAATAATATCATTTTATGAATAGTAATAATAATATTATTATACTTACATTATTATTAGTTAAAAATATTAAGGGTAATATTATTATTCTATTTATTAAAAGATTAACTATAATCTATAAATATAGATTTATTTATAAATATAAAAGGAATACAAATAAATAAATAAATTAAGATGTATAAATACTGAAGAAAAAAAAATATATTTATACTGTTACGCATATACAGATTTAATGTACAAATATAAAGCAGATAAACATAAAATCTATTTTTTTCCTTCTTTCGCTATCTGAATTATTTGAAGTATCCATCCAGTACCGATTCAGTTGCACATCCCCATCAACACTGTAATCCAATTTGGTTCTATCATCAATCTGTTAGAAAACAAAACCCAAAAGTGTACGAAGTCTGATTCCATTCACCATCTGTTCCTATTTTTTTCGCTTGTTCTTATTCCCGATTGTCAAACCTGTCATAGTATTGTTATAAGTCGATATCATGTTCACTACAAAACAATCCCTCTCCTTTTCATGAACACATCATCAACTCTTCCACCAAGAGACCATCACCTTCTCATATCTCTCACCTGTTAATTTTTTTCTTGTGTTTTCGTGAACCTTGAAAGCTATTATCGTTCCTGTCAACAATCTATCATCACTATTTTGCTACTAATTCTCGTATGATATGCTAACAGCTTCTATCATTCTGTTTTTCTTTTATGATCGATCAACACCACGAACCATGATTCAAACTACTGCAACTATTTTACTATATCCTATTTCCAATAACTGCTCGAAAACAAAAACATTTACTGCTGAATATTTCTGTTTCTTCAACCTTTACAAACATTCAACAAACTATAAAATTCATTTAATAGATATTATAGATTGAAGAAGAAGATGAACAATAACGAAACGATCTTGGTACCTGCTGTGTTTTCCTTTTCTAATTCCATCCAGCCCTTGTTTGTTGACATATATATATATATATATATATATATATATATATATATATATATATATATATATATATATATATATATATATATATATATATATATATATATATATATATATATATATATATATTCCTTTTGTTGTTCTCTTGATCCAATCTGCAACTGCTTTCTTTGTTCCTATTAATTGAAGATGAATGGAAATGATGTTTATGAACTCACAGTGATTATTATATAAAGATATATTAATCACAAAACCCTAATAAAGATATAATACAAAATCCATTACCTGGATCCGTTCTTCTTTTTCTTTCTGTTCCGGTCCACCCACACACACAAACACAAACCCATATCAAACTGCATTGATTACTGTATTCTGCTGCAGCTTATATCTTCTGTTTTTTGTTTCCTTTGAACCATCACAAACCCTCGAACTACTACTCCATCCTTCTATTCCTGTTCCGTTCAAACAGACCTACACCTATCTTCGAAAAACTGCAGCTGTAGTTACATTTTTTTTATTTCATTCAAGCTTCAAACCTGCAAGTTTCGCTGCTGTGAATGAACTTTCAACTTTTCTTTTTCGTTAATACAATGAAAAAGATAACGGATGTGATGAATATCGAATGAGATAATAGTGTCGGCTAAACAATGGAATCCAGCTATTGCTATCTGTCTTTATAACCAACAATTTATCTAGCTGCTACTGTTATCAAACGATTACCAAAATAGTTGTGATGTATTTTACTAATTTGGGTTTAGTAATTGTGATTTGGGCCGAAGTATTTAAGGTTGGGCCAAGGAGTTATTTGGTTGGGCTGATTTACATGAAGAAGAGGGAAGCCCATATATTTACGGGTTATATATACATTTATATTAGGAATAAATCAGAAGTGTAAAGGACAGACTAGTAGTTAGGCATGTTGGGTGATTTCAAGAGGTCTAGGGTTCGAGTCCCGACAGCAGCGTATTTTTTTTTTTTTGGGACTTGTTTTTTCTTCAAAGGTTATTATCTAAATTATTATTATTATTCTTATTATTATTCTTATTATTATTATTATTATTATTATTATTATTATTATTATTATTATTATTATTATTATTATTATTATTATTATTATTATTATTATTATTATTATTATTATTATTATTATTATTATTATTATGAATTTGATTATTATTATTATTGTTATTACGAAAATAACACAACATATTATTATTATCATTAATATTAGTATTGGTATCAAGATATTGTTATTATTATTATTATTATTATTATTATTATTATTATTATTATTATTATTATTATTGTTATTATTATTATTATTATTATTATTATTATTATTATTATTATTATTATTATTATTATTATTATTATTATTATTAATAACATAAGTATCAATTAATGAATTACTACTAAAATTATTATCTTTAGTAATAATAAAATGGTTATTTTTATGGTTATTATTAAAATCAATATTATTACCGTTATCATTAATAATAGGAGTATTATTAATTTTTAAATCTATCATGTTATTAAAACTAGTATTAGTATTAAGAATATTATTAGTAGTTTCATTATTATTAACATTATAAGTATCATTAGAATTAACATTTTTATAAAAAATTTCTAATTATTATTATTATCAAATCTAATGGTATTATTACTTTACTTAATATCTTCATAAAGTTAACTAGCAAATGATATTATAAGTATCATTGGAAGTATTCTTGATTTTATGAAACTAGAACTTTTGGAATTTATGAAGAACACTTAGAACTTGAAGATAGAACTTGAGAGAGATCAATTAGATGAAGAAAATTGAAGAATGAAAGTGTTTGTAGGTGTTTTTGGTCGTTGGTGTATGGATTAGATATAAAGGATATGTAATTTTGTTTTCATTTAAATAAGTCATGAATGATTACTCATATTTTTGTAATTTTATGAGATATTTCATGCTAGTTGCCAAATGATGGTTCAAACATGTGTTAGGTGACTCACATGGGCTGCTAAGAGCTGATAATTGGAGTGTATATACTGAAATGTCCCGTTCTTATTGATTAAAGACGTTCCATATTAATTGATTTCGTTGCGAGGTTTTGACCTCTATATGAGACGTTTTTCAAAGACTGCATTCATTTTTAAACAAACCATAACCTTTATTTCATCAATAAAGGTTTAAAAAGCTTTACGTAGATTATCAAATAATGATAATCTAAAATATCCTGTTTACACACGACCATTACATAATGGTTTACAATACAAATATGTTACAACAAAATAAGTTTCTTGAATGCAGTTTTTACACAATATCATACAAGCATGGACTCCAAATCTTGTCCTTATTTAAGTATGCGATAGCGGAAGCTCTTAATAATCACCTGAGAATAAACATGCTTAAAACGTCAACAAAAATGTTGGTGAGTTATAGGTTTAACCTATATATATCAAATCGTAACAATAGACCACAAGATTTCATATTTCAATACACATCCCATACATAGAGATAAAAATCATTCATATGGTGAACACCTGGTAACCGACAATAACAAGATGCATATATAAGAATATCCCCATCATTCCGGGACACCCTTCGGATATGATATAAATTTCGAAGTACTAAAGCATCCGGTACTTTGGATGGGGTTTGTTAGGCCCAATAGATCTATCTTTAGGATTCGCGTCAATTAGGGTGTCTGTTCCCTAATTCTTAGATTACCAGACTTAATAAAAAGGGGCATATTCGATTTCGATAATTCAACCATAGAATGTAGTTTCACGTACTTGTGTCTATTTTGTAAATCATTTATAAAACCTGCATGTATTCTCATCCCAAAAATATTAGATTTTAAAAGTGGGACTATAACTCACTTTCACAGATTTTTACTTCGTCGGGAAGTAAGACTTGGCCACTGGTTGATTCACGAACCTATAACAATATATACATATATATCAAAGTATGTTCAAAATATATTTACAACACTTTTAATATATTTTGATGTTTTAAGTTTATTAAGTCAGCTGTCCTCGTTAGTAACCTACAACTAGTTGTCCACAGTTAGATGTACAGAAATAAATCGATAAATATTATCTTGAATCAATCCACGACCCAGTGTATACGTATCTCAGTATTGATCACAACTCAAACTATATATATTTTGGAATCAACCTCAACCCTGTATAGCTAACTCCAACATTCACATATAGAGTGTCTATGGTTGTTCCGAAATATATATAGATGTGTCGACATGATAGGTCGAAACATTGTATACGTGTCTATGGTATCTCAAGATTACATAATATATAATACAAGTTGATTAAGTTATGGTTGGAATAGATTTGTTACCAATTTTCACGTAGCTAAAATGAGAAAAATTATCCAATCTTGTTTTACCCATAACTTCTTCATTTTAAATCCGTTTTGAGTGAATCAAATTGCTATGGTTTCATATTGAACTCTATTTTATGAATCTAAACAAAAAAAGTATAGGTTTCTAGTCGGAAAAATAAGTTACAAGTCGTTTTTGTAAAGGTAGTCATTTCAGTCGAAAGAACGACGTCTAGATGACCATTTTAGAAAACATACTTCCACTTTGAGTTTAACCATAATTTTTGGATATAGTTTCATGTTCATAATAAAAATCATTTTCTCAGAATAACAACTTTTAAATCAAAGTTTATCATAGTTTTTAATTAACTAACCCAAAACAGCCCGCGGTGTTACTACGACGGCGTAAATCCGGTTTTACGGTGTTTTTCGTGTTTCCAGGTTTTAAATCATTAAGTTAGCATATCATATAGATATAGAACATGTGTTTAGTTGATTTTAAAAGTCAAGTTAGAAGGATTAACTTTTGTTTGCGAACAAGTTTAGAATTAACTAAACTATGTTCTAGTGATTACAAGTTTAAACCTTCGAATAAGATAGCTTTATATGTATGAATCGAATGATGTTATGAACATCATTACTACCTTAAGTTCCTTGGATGAACCTACTGGAAAAGAGAAAAATGGATCTAGCTTCAATGGATCCTTGGATGGCTCAAAGTTCTTGAAGCAAAATCATGACACGAAAACAAGTTCAAGTAAGATCATCACTTGAAATAAGATTGTTATAGTTATAGAAATTGAACCAAAGTTTGAATATGATTATTACCTTGTATTAGAATGATAACCTACTGTAAGAAACAAAGATTTCTTGAGGTTGGATGATCACCTTACAAGATTGGAAGTGAGCTAGCAAACTTGAAAGTATTCTTGATTTTATGAAACTAGAACTTTTGGAATTTATGAAGAACACTTAGAACTTGAAGATAGAACTTGAGAGAGTTCAATTAGATGAAGAAAATTGAAGAATGAAAGTGTTTGTAGGTGTTTTTGGTCGTTGGTGTATGGATTAGATATAAAGGATATGTAATTTTGTTTTCATGTAAATAAGTCATGAATGATTACTCATATTTTTGTAATCTTATGAGATATTTCATGCTAGTTGCCAAATGATGGTTCCCACATGTGTTAGGTGACTCACATGGGCTGCTAAGAGCTGATCATTGGAGTGTATATACCAATAGTACATACATCTAAAAGCTGTGTATTGTACGAGTACGAATACGGGTGCATACGAGTAGAATTGTTGATGAAACTGAATGAGAATGTAATTGTAAGCATTTTTGTTAAGTAGAAGTATTTTGATAAGTGTATTGAAGTCTTTCAAAAGTGTATAAATACATATTAAAACACTACATGTATATACATTTTAACTGAGTCGTTAAGTCATCGTTAGTCGTTACATGTAAGTGTTGTTTTGAAACCTTTAGGTTAACGATCTTGTTAAATGTTGTTAACCCAATGTTTATAATATCAAAAGAGATTTTAAATTATTATATTATCATGATATTATGATGTACGAATATCTCTTAATATGATATATATACATTAAATGTCGTTATAACGATAAACGTTACATATATGTCTCGTTTCAAAATCATTAAGTTAGTAGTCTTGTTTTTACATATGTAGTTCATTGTTAATATAATTAATGATATGTTTACTTATCACAATATCATGTTAACTATATATATAACCATATATATGTCATCATATAGTTTTTTACAAGTTTTAACGCTCGTGAATCACCGATCAACTTGGGTGGTCAATTGTCTATATGAAACCTATTTCAATTAATCAAGTCTTAACAAGTTTGATTGCTTAACATGTTGGAAACATTTAATCATGTAAACATCAATCTCAATTAATATATATAAACATGGAAAAGTTCGGGTCACTACATATACCAATAGTACATACATCTAAAAGCTGTGTATTGTACGAGTACGAATATGGGTGCATACGAGTAGAATTGTTGATGAAACTGAACGAGGATGTAATTGTAAGCATTTTTGTTAAGTAGAAGTATTTTGATAAGTGTCTTGAAGTCTTTCAAAAGTGTATGAATACATATTAAAACACTACATGTATATACATTTTAACTGAGTCGTTAAGTCATCGTTAGTCGTTACATGTAAATGTTGTTTTGAAACCTTTAGGTTAACGATCTTGTTGAATGTTGTTAACCCATTGTTTATTATAACAAATGAGATGTTAAATTGTTATATTATCATGATATTATGATATATAATATATCTTAGTATGATATATATACAGTTAAATGTCGTTACAACGATAATCGTTACATATATGTCTCGTTTCGAAATCATTAAGTTAGTAGTCTTATTTTTACATATGTATTTCATTGTTAATACACTTAATAATATATTTACTTATCATTTAACATAATTAACCAAGTGTATCAATATCTTAATATGATTCATATGTACCTAGTAAGATGTTGTTATAACGATAATCGTTATATATATCGTTTTCGAGTTTCTTAAATTAATAGTCTCATTTTTATGTATATAACTCATTGTTAAAATACCTAATGAGATACATACTTATAATAAAATCATGTTAACTATATATATATATAACCATATATATGTCATCGTATAGTTTTTACAAGTTTTAACGTTCGTGAATCACCGGTCAACTTGGATGGTCAATTGTCTATATGAAACCTATTTCAATTAATCAAGTCTTAACAAGTTTGATTGCTTAACATGTTGGAAACACTTAATCATGTAAATAACAATTTCATTTAATATATATATATATATATATATATATATATATATATATATATATATATATATATATATATATATATATATATATATATATATATATATATATATATAACATGGAAAAGTTCGGGTCACTACAGTACCTACCCGTTAAATAAATTTCATCCCGAAATTTTAAGCAGTTGGAGGTGTTGACGTATCTTCTGGAAATAAATGGTATTTCTTCTTCATCTGATCTTCACGCTCCCAGGTGAACTCGGGTCCTCTACGAGCATTCCATCGAACCTTAATAATTGGTATCTTGTTTTGTTTAAGTCTCTTAACCTCACGATCCATTATTTCGACGGGTTCTTCAATGAATTGAAGTTTTTCATTGATTTGGATTTCGTCCAACGGAATAGTGAGATCTTATTTAGCAAAACATTTCTTCAAATTTGAGACGTGGAAAGTGTTATGTACAGCCGCGAGTTATTGAGGTAGCTCCAGTTGGTAAGCTACTGGTCTGACACGATCTATAATCTTGAATGGTCCAATGTACCTTGGTTTTGGTTTCCCCCGTTTACCAAATCGAACAACGCCTTTCCAAGGTGAAACCTTAAGCATTACCATTTCTCCAATTTCAAACTCTATATCTTTTCTTTTACTGTCCGTGTAGCTCTTTTGTCGACTCTGGGCGGTTTTCAATCTTTGTTGAATTTGGATGATTTTCTCGGTAGTTTCTTGTATTATCTCCGGACCCGTAATCTGTCTATCCCCCACTTCACTCCAACAAATCGGAGACCTGCACTTTCTACCATAAAGTGCTTCAAACGGCGCCATCTCAATGCTTGAATGGTAGCTGTTATTGTAGGAAAATTCTGCTAACGGTAGATGTCGATCCCAACTGTTTCCGAAATCAATAACACAAGCTTGTAGCATGTCTTCAAGCGTTTGTATCGTCCTTTCGCTCTGCCCATCAGTCTATGGATGATAGGCAGTACTCATGTCTAGACGAGTTCCCAATATTTGCTGCAATGTCCGCCAGAATCTTGAAATAAATCTGCCATCCCTATCAGAGATAATAGAGATTGGTATTCCATGTCTGGAGACGACTTCCTTCAAATACTGTCGTGCTAACTTCTCCATCTTGTCATCTTCTCTTATTGGCAAGAAGTGTGCTGACTTGGTGAGACGATCAACTATTACCCAAATAGTATCATAACCACTTGCAGTCCTTGGCAATTTAGTAATGAAATCCATGGTAATGTTTTCCCATTTCCATTCCGGGATTTCAGGTTGTTGTAGTAGACCTGATGGTTTCTGATGTTCAGCTTTGACCTTAGAACACGTCAAACATTCTCCTACATATTTAGAAATATCGGCTTTCATACCTGGCCACCAAAAATGTTTCTTAAGATCCTTGTACATCTTCCTCGTTCTAGGATGTATTGAGTATCTAGTTTTATGAGCTTCTCTAAGTACCATTTCTCTCATATCTCCAAATTTTGGTACCCAAATTCTTTCTGCCCTATACCGGGTTCCGTCTTCCCGAATATTAAGATGCTTCTCCGATCCTTTGGGTATTTCATCCTTTAAATTTCCCTCTTTTAAAACTCCTTGTTGCGCCTCCTTTATTTGAGTAGTAAGGTTAGTGTGAATCATTATATTTATAGATTTTACTCGAATGGGTTCTCTGTCCTTTCTGCTCAAGGCGTCGGCTACCACATTTGCCTTCCCCAGGTGGTAACGAATCTCAAAGTTGTAATCATTCAACAATTCAATCCACCTACGCTGCCTCATATTCAGTTGTTTCTGATTAAATATGTGTTGAAGACTTTTGTGGTCGGTATATATAATACTTTTGACCCCATATAAGTAGTGCCTCCAAGTCTTTAATGCAAAAATAACCGCGCCTAATTCCAAATCATGCGTCGTATAATTTTGCTCGTGAATCTTCAATTGTCTAGACGCATAAGCAATCACCGTCGTCCGTTGCATTAATACACAACCGAGACCTTGCTTTGATGCGTCACAATAAATCACAAAATCATCATTCCATTCAGGCAATGACAATATAGGTGCCGTAGTTAGCTTTTTCTTCAATAATTGAAATGCCTTCTCTTGTTCATCCTTTCATTCAAATTTCTTCCCTTTATGCGTTAATGCAGTCAAGGGTTTTGCTATTTTGGAGAAATCTTGGATGAATCTTCTATAGTAACCAGCCAATCCTAAAAATTGACGTATATGCTTCGGAGTTTTTGGGGTTTCCCACTTTTCAATGGTTTCGATCTTTGCCGGGTCCACCTGGATACCTTCTTTGTTCACTATGTGATCGAGGAATTGAACTTCTTTCAACCAAAATGCACACTTTGAAAACTTAGCGTACAATTTTTCTTTCCTCAATACTTCTAGCACTTTTCTCAAATGTTCTTCGTGCTCTTGATCATTCTTTGAGTAAATAAGTATGTCATCGATGAAAACAATGAGAAACTTGTCAAGATATGGCCCACACACTCAGTTCATAAGGTCCATGAACACAGCTGGTGCGTTAGTCAATCCAAACAGCATAACCATAAACTCGTAATGACCATAACGCGTCCTAAAAGCAGTTTTTGGAATATCATCCTCCTTTACTCGCATTTGATGATATCCAGAACGTAAATCGATCTTTGAATAAACCGACAAGTCTTGTAGTTGATCAAATAAGTCGTCAATTCTTGGCAGTGGATAACGGTTTTTGATGGTAAGTTTGTTCAACTCTCTATAGTCAATACACAACCTAAATGTACCATCCTTCTTCTTGACAAACAAAACAGGAGCTCCCCATGGTGATATGCTTGGTCGAATGAAACCACGTTCTATTAGTTCTTGCAGTTGGCTTTGCAGTTCTTTCATCTCGCTGGGTGCGAGTCTATAAGGAGCACGAGCTATTGGTGCAGCTCCTGGTACAAGATCTATTTGAAATTCAACAGATCAATGTGGAGGTAGTCCCGGTAATTCTTTTGGAAATACATCGGGAAATTCTTTTGCGACGGGAACATCATTGATGCTCTTTTATTCAGTTTGTACTTTCTCGACGTGTGCTAGAACAGCATAGCAACCTTTTCTTATTAGTTTTTGTGCCTTCAAATTACTAATAAGATGTAGCTTCATGTTGCCCTTTTCTCCGTACACCATTAAGGGTTCTCCTTCTTCTCGTACAATGCGAATTGCATTTTTATAACATACGATCTCTGCTTTCACCTTCTTCAGCCAGTCCATGCCAACCATTACATCAAAACTCCCTAACTCTACTGGTATCAAATCAATCTTAAATATTTCACTACCCAGTTTAATTTCTCGATTCCGGCATATATTATCTGCTGAAATTAATTTTCCGTTTGCTAATTCGAGTAAAAATTTACTATCCAACGGCGTCAATGGACAACTTAATTTAGCATAAAAATATCTACTCATATAGCTTCTATCCACACCCGAATCAAATAAAACGTAAGCAGATTTATTGTCAATAAGAAACGTACCCGTAACAAGCTCCGGGTCTTCCTGTGCCTCTGCCGCATTAATATTGAAAACTCTTCCGCGGCCTTGTCCATTCGTGTTGTCCTGGTTCGGGCAATTTCTAATAATGTGGCCCGGTTTTCCACATTTATAACAAACTACATTGGCATAACTTGCTCCGACACTACTTGCTCTGGTATTACTCGTTCTGACACCATTTGTTCCTTTCGTTCTGTTAACCCCTGGTCCGTAGACCTCACACTTCACCCCGCTATGACCATTTCTTTTACACTTGTTGCAAAATTTGGTGCAGAACCCCGAGTGATACTTTTCACACCTTTGGCATAGCTGCTTCTGATTGTTGTTGTTGTTGTTGTTGCGGTTGTTATTGTTGTTGGGATGATTGTTGTAGTTGTTGTTGTTGTTGTTGTTGTTTTTGTTGTTGGGCCGTTTGTTGTAGTTGCGATTGATGTTGAGATTGTTGGGATAATTGTTGCGATTATTATTGTAATTGCTGTTGTTGTTGTATTGGTGATTCTTATCACCATTTTCCTCCCACTTTCTTTTGACTTGCTTCACATTGGCCTCTTCAGTCGTCTGTTCTTTAATTCTTTCCTCAATCTGGTTCACTAGTTTGTGAGCCATTCTACATGCCTATTGTATGGAGGCGGGCTCGTGTGAACTTATATCTTCTTGGATTCTTTCCGATAATCCTTTCACAAACGCGTCGATCTTCTCTTCCTCATCTTCGAACGCTCCCGGACATAATAGGCACAATTATGTGAATCGTCTTTCGTATGTGGTAATATCAAATCCTTGGGTTCGTAACCCTCTAAGTTCTGTCTTGAGCTTATTGACCTCGGTTCTGGGACGGTACTTCTCGTTCATCAAGTGCTTGAATGTTGATCACGGTAGTGCGTACGCACCATCTTGTCCCACTTGCTCTAGATAGGTATTCCACCATGTTAACGCAGAACCTGTGATTGTATGCCTAGCGTACTTCACTTTGTCCTCTTCAGTACACTTACTTATGGCAAACACCGATTCGACCTTCTCGGTCCACCGTTACAATCCAATCGGTCCTTAGGTTCCATCAAATTCCAAAGGTTTGCAGGAAGTGAATTCTTTGTAGGTGCATCCTACACGATTTCTTGTACTGCTAGATCCAAGGTTATTGTTGGTTGTAGCGCAGCCTGTACTGCGGCTATGTTTGAAGCTAGAAAAGTACGGAATTCCTCTTCATTCATATTCATGGTGTGTCGAGTAGCCGGTGCCATTTCCTTCAAAATAGTCAAATGGAACAAGTTAATCATACAGAATATTAAGAGTAGTTAATAGTATTTAGTAGCATAATATGAATTCATTTATAAAAGCTTTTTCTTCATATTAGCGTTTTATAAGTTTAAATTCGGGTAGTACCTACCCGTTAAGTTCATACTTAGTAGCTAATATACAATTCAACTACTACAATTCTATATGAAAAACTGATTATAATAATATTTCGCATTCAAAATTTTATACAATATTTTACAAACTTACAATACCGCTTATTTTACATAAAGCATGAAATATAGCACACAATAACTTTGATACAAGATAGTTGTGAAGATAATTCTAGCTAGTACACAAGTCGTTCAGCAAAGGCAATAAAGACACGTAATTCATATGTCCAGAAACAAGTCATGCATTCTGGTTTTACTCGGACTACTTCCCATCCTTGATCTTGTGGAACATAACTGTTATGGCTGTTGATAAGACAGCGTGTTGTAACATCGTCAAAGGGACGAGGGTTACGTAATGACCAACAGTCTCGTAATAACCTAAAAACCTCATTTCTTACCCCAATTACCGACTCCGTCACTTGTGGGAACGTTTTGTTTAATAGTTGTAGCCCGATGTTCTTTTTCTCACTTTGGTGAGAAGAGAACATTACTAACCCGTAAGCATAGCATGCTTCTTTATGTTGCATGTTAGCCTCTTTTTCTAAATCATGAAGTCCTATATTCGGATACATTGAGTCAAAATAATTTCTTAACCCGTTGCGTAAAATAGCATTTGGATTCCCCGCAATATATGCATCAAAGTAAACACATCGTAACTTATAGGTTTCCCAATGTGATATCCCCCATCTTTCAAACGAAAGTCTCTTATAAACCAAGACATTCTTGGAACGTTCTTCGAATATCTTACAAACTGATTTCGCCGTAAATAGTTGTGCCGAAGAATTCTGACTGACTCTAGACAAGATTTCATCAATCATGTCTCCGGGTAGGTCTCTTAAAATATTGGGTTGTCTATCCATTTTGTGTTTTTATACTGTAAAATAGACAAGAGTTAGATTCATAAAAAAAATATTTATTAATACAAGCAATTTTTACATATATCATAAAGCATAAGCACACTATATTACATATATTACACCACACGAATACAACTATCTTATTCCGACTCGCTCGTTTCTTCTTCTTCGGTTTTGGTTCGTTTTGCCAAGTTTCTAGGGATATATGATGTTCCCCTAATACGAGCTGTCATTTTCCACAACGGTTTAGAAAAACCTGGTGGTTTAGAGGTTCCCGGGTCATTGTTACAACTTAAGGGCTTCGGGGGTTGACGATACATATAAAGTTCATCGGGGTTGGAATTAGATTTCTCTATTTTTATGCCCTTTCCCTTATTATTTTCTTTTGCCTTTTTAAATTCAGTTGGGGTAATTTCTATAACATCATCGGAATTCTCGTCGGAATCCGATTCATCGGAGGATTGGTAATCATCCCAATATTTTGCTTCCTTGGCGGAAACACCATTGACCATAATTAACCTTGGTCGGTTGGTTGAGGATTTTTTTTTACTTAACCGTTTTATTATTTCCCCCACCGGTTCTATTTCCTCCTCCGGTTCCTCCTCTTCCGGTTCTGATTCTTCTTCCGGTTCTGATTCTTCTTCAGGTTATTCTTCGGGAACTTGTGAATCAGTCCAATGTATATTCGACTCTTCGTTATTATTAGGTGATTCAATGGGATTTGTGCTAGAGGTAGATATCTATCACAAAATATCAAACATGTTAAGAGATTAATATATCACATAATATATACATGTTAATAATATATAGTTTCCAACAAAAATGTTAAGCAATCATTTTTAAAGAAAACACGGTCGAAGTCCAGACTCACTAATGCATCCTAACAAACTCGATAAGACACACTAATGCAAATTTTCTGGTTCTCTAAGACCAACGCTCGGATACCAACTGAAATGTCCCGTTCTTATTGATTAAAAACGTTCCATATTAATTGATTTCGTTGCGAGGTTTTGACCTCTATATGAGACGTTTTTCAAAGACTACATTCATTTTTAAAACAAACCATAACCTTTATTTCATAAATAAAGGTTTAAAAAGCTTTACGTAGATTATCAAATAATGATAATCTAAAATATCCTGTTTACACACGACCATTATGTAACATCCCGCCTTTTTCCGGTTACTTTCCGTTTAACTATTTTAAAGTCCGTTATATATTTATAACATCTTTCATTAATACGTGTTTTAAATTATCTCGATTATGTAATTCACGCACCCGATTCAAACTTGAGGGACTAAACTTGCCAAAATTCCAAAATGCTGACTAGGTCAAAGGAGTCAAACTCCTCTCATCCATTCATTTCATCTTCTCCATCTTTCTTCTTCTTCTTTTTCTCTCAAAAAAAACACCAACAAGAATTCATCGTCTAAATTCGGATTAGGAAGTTAGCAACAAAACAAATTACAAATTCGTGATCCTTGCATCTTCCTCTTCGATTCCATACCGATTTCATTACATTTGGGTAACTTTCTAAAATCACTAGATTTTGTGTTCTTGATGTTTTTAACTTATAAAAGTGTTAATTAGTGTCTATGGCTCAAGTCTAACATGAATATATGAATTGTATGCTCGATCTTGTTGTTTTGAAGTAACTAGCATGAACTTGAATTTTGGTGTGTTGTTCTTGAGTTTTGGATGATCATATGTTGTTAGATGTTAAAAGTTCATGTTCTAATTGTGTTCCTAGTATCACTAGCTTCAATTTGATGTGTAGGTTGCTTTAGAAAAGTTCATGAACTTGATTTATGATTTTGGTGAATTTGGGTTAGGGTTTGATGAACTTGAAATGGACTTTGATGCATTGAATGCCATGGATTATTATTGGTAAGTGTTTAGTTAGATTGTATGCTTGATTACCTTCGAAACGGCATATCATTCATGTAAATTGGTTGCCCGAATCATTGAATTGCATTTATGAACTTGTATGCGGTTAATGTTAAGCATTAGATGCGGTTTTGGTTGTTGTAATAGGTAGATTGATTGATGAAATGTGTTTAGTTGTTTTCCTCGTCAAATTACCTTCCCAACGGTATAAGATACTTGTCTTGATTGTTTGCGGATCATAAATTGTGTTTGTTTGGATTTTGGTTCGTGCACTTGAGACTTTCAGCAAACAGAACCGGAATACTAATCTGGACGCCGTCCAGATATTAGGATGCCGTCCAGTTCTTCGATACTGGACGCCGTCCAGATATTGGGACGCCGTCCAGTCCTTTAATACTGGACGCCGTCCAGAAAATCTGGACGCCGTCCAGTTACACTTGAAGTTTCTGTTTCGTTTTACCATTTTTCGAAAAATGTTTACTATGCTACGCACCTCCGATTCACATGTAACTTGTTCTAACGTACTCATATATGATTAAAAACCTCAGAGAAATAGTTCGGGACCCGACCCGAACGTGTTGACTTTTTCGTTGACTTTGACCCGACCAAGTTGACTTTTAATCAAACTTAACCAAATGTTTGTGCAAATCGTTCTAACATGCTTTCATACTCGTATCTTGCATGAAACATGACAATTTGACTCACATGTTGTAGTATTCGAGTCGTAACGAGCCATAGGACTAATTGAACATCTTTGACCTATCGTGTTTACCGTTATTGATACAACCTATTGTTTAGGTCAAGACTAGCATTGTTCTTTGCACACGTTTACTTGTTGAAGTACTTTACTACTCGTGCACTCAAGGTGAGATCATAGTCCCACTTTTACTCTTTTGAAACTTACATTTGGGATGAGAAAACATAAACGTTCCTTTTTAACTAAGTGAACACAAGTACAAGAAAACAAACATTCTACATACGAGTTTAGAACAAAAATCCTCAATTCGATTATCATTAGTTACACTTGCCGGGTGTAAGCGAGAACTTATGTTATATGGCCATATGGGTTTGACAAACCCTCATTCAAACAGTTCGCTACCGTTTACGAATGAAATATATTTTCGAGAAACAGTGTATGTTCTAGCACTAAGGTGATGGGGTTCTATGGAAGGAATGTTAAGCATTGATGATTGGGTGCTCGTGATAACAAATTTTTGGAATGGTTAACTATTATTGAAATGTTATAAATCTGGTGGTTCATTTGTACTTACTTACTTAAACCTATGATTTCACCAACATTTTCGTTGACAGATTTCTATGTTTTTCTCAGGTCCTTGAACGATACATGATACATGCTTCCGCTCATTATTTTGATACTTGCATTGGATGTCGAGTATATATGCATACATTGAGCATCTTTTGGCTACTTTTAAATTGTGTCGCATAATTTTCATTTGTACTTATAACTTTGTAACGTAACTTGTGGTGGAACTATTCATGTAAACTTTGAACAATCTTTACATTTGAAATGAATGCGACATATCTTTTGGTCAAACGTTGTTTTAAAGACTTATGACCACGTAACGGGACCTAAGTAGATGGCGCCGTCAATGACGATTTTGTCGGGTTGCTACAGATGGTATCAGAGCGTTGGTTGTAGGGATTTAGAGTTCATTGGTGTCAACCTCGAGTCATAGGGTACATTGGTGAGTCTAGACTACAACCGGCATATAGACTTGAAGTAGGAATTACTTGACTACTTGTGCATTTATACTCGAACGCTTTTACTCATATCTACTCTTAGTTCATCTTAATCTCACATTGTTTAATTTGATTGACACGCCACCTTGACTATATGAAATGATGTCGAATGCACATATGAATCAGGGTAATATAATTTCCGGGATTATATTACGGTGACTCATATGAACGTTCCGACATTGTGGCATAAAGAATTTAAGGCGAGTCAAGGAAAATTTTCTCTCTATCTGTATTCCATATCACGGTTAGTATTATTTAGAATACTAACCAAAGGTATTCCTTTGTTTTGAAGGAACAATGCCTCCTCGCCGTGCGCCACGCCGTGAAACTCCCGAACAAGCTCTACAACGCATGATAGCCACCGCCGTAGATGCGGCCATGGCCGGTCACTCATCCAACAACAATAATAATAACAACCACAACAACAACAACAACAACAACAATGGAGCCTGTAACTCAAACGAGGGATGCTCCTATAAAGCTTTCATGGGGTGCAAACCTCACACTTTCGATGGAACCGGAGGACCAGTTGCTCTCACTCGATGGTTTGAGCAAACGGAAGCCGTTTTTAGCATAAGCGGTTGTCGGGACCAAGACAAGGTCAAGTACTCCACTCACACTTTCTCCGGCGTCACTCTCACTTGGTGGAACACCTATGTACAATCGGTGGGTACCGATGAAGCCCACGCTCTCTCTTGGTCCGATTTGAAAGGAAAGATGATCACCGAATACTTTCCGCGTGAGGAAACCCGAAAGCTCGAACAAGAGCTAAGAACTCTAAAAGCGGTCGGAAATGATCTCAAGGCCTATAATCAACGATTTTATGAACTAGCCTTGATGTGCCCAAACCTTGTGAACCCCGAGTATTTAAGGGTTGAACTTTACATGGATGGTCTTCCAAAGAGCATCAAACACGGAGTAATGTCATCCAAACCCCCTAATCATCAAGAAGCTTTGAACATGGCCCGCAAATTGATAGAGACGGTGGACGAAATCATAGTACCGGCACCTAAAGCCGAGGACAAGTCGGGTAACAACAAAAGAAAATGGGCAGCTCCCCAATCAAGCAACAACAACTTTGCCAAGAAATCTTTCACATCCGACGGCAAGAAGGGTTATGCCGGAAATCTACCTCTTTGCAACAAATGCAACAAACATCACTTTGGCGAATGTAGTAAGCTAATTTGCCATCGGTGCCAAGGAATTGGTCATAAGGCCAACGATTGTAAAAGTGCCACTCCCGTCGCTCAAAAGTGGCCCAATGCACCAAAGACGGGCACTTGTTACGAATGTGGCCAAATGGGTCATTATAGAAATGCATGCCCAAAGAAGAAAGATAACCCCAACACGCGCGGCCGAGCTTTCAACATCAACACCGAGGAAGCCCGGGATGACACTGAACTAGTCACGGGTACGTTTCTTCTCAACAATTCTTATGTCTCTTGCTTATTCGATTCGGGTGCCGATAAATGCTTTGTATCCAAGACTTTGACTCATTCTTTTAGCACTCCACATCTTCCATTAGATACCACTTATATCATTGAAGTGGCTAACGGGAAACTATTAAGTGCCGACACATATTACCGGGGGTGTACGTTAAACATTTTGGGTAAGGAATTTGAAATTGACTTGATACCCATGGAACTAGGAAGCTTTGATGTAATAATCGGTATGAATTGGTTAGTCAAAATGAAATCTCACATCCTTTGTGTAACGACCCTGGAATTTCCAAAATTTATTTATTAATAATTATTATTATTAATACGTGTGATTAAACGAATGTACGTTATTACATTTACATGTTGCCATGATTGCCCGAACTTGACTTTAATGGCCCGAAACGTCTTTGTGACACCCGAAACTTTCACGAATAATATTTTTAGATATTATTTACATTCATGATTAAATTTATTAATCATTTTAATTAACTAAGGCTATTAGTTAGTTACTTGGGCTTTAATTGGTTTAACTTGTGATTTATTTGAACTTGGGCTTTGATTAGTTAATGGACTCATGAATTAAGACTTGTAAGCCCACCCTACCTTTAAGTGGGCATAGTTAGCCCACTCTTTCAAAGTGTAAGTATCACTTTAACTTGTAACTAGTTAGTTAACTTGCATGGAATCTAGTTCACTCATAATCCCCATACATAACCATTCTTTATCCAACTTTTGAAGCTTTACTTGCAAGTGACCACAAAACTAATCCCTCCCCCATTTTTCTGCTGCAAAAACCGTGGCCCTTATGGCCTTGGAGGGAGTTCTCTTGGTTCATTTTTGTATTACTTCATCACTTGTATTTTCTCTCATTCAAACACATATTCAAACTTGCAACTTCTTTCTCTCTTTTCTCTCTTGCTTTTCTCTCAAATCTAGTAAGTAGCAAGATAACTTTTCTCTCCTTTTTACTTCTAAAAACTGAATTCTACATCTTCATCATCATCATTCTTTTATTTAAATGTTACTTGTCTTTGATTTAAATCATGTTGTTGTTACTTTGTTACTTGTTCTTGTTATTACTTATTTACATGTTTAAGAATCAAACTCTTTAGTTTGATTCTCCATAATATCTTGTATTTATCAAGAACACAAGAACATAAACTTACTAGTTTATGATTCTACATTTATTGTTTCAAAAGATTTAGAGTTCATGTGTTGCAAACCATACTTGTGATTCATGAAGTAAACTTAAAAGTTTACTTTCTTAAAGATCAAACCTTGGTTTGAATCTTTAAAGTATGAACAACCATGAACCTTTTCTTGTTTATTTAAGTTTACTTCTTCAATTTATACACTTTAATTTCATGTAGTTAGTTTATATGGTCAAGTACTACAAGTTAGTCTTGATCTCATATCTCTTGAACAAATCAAGTTAACCTTGGAAGTTCAAGAACACACAAACAAGTTTTCTTTAAATGTAACTTTGGATCTAGACTTTTGAGTCTTGGATCTTCAAGATCAAACAAAGAACTATGTTCTACTACTTATGATCTTGATTAGTTAGTTTACTTTCAAGTTTGTAACTTGTTATTAGCTTTAAAGTCCATGTATGTGATAGATCTAAGACTTTGATGCAACTTTGGTTCATCAAACTTCATACAACTCTTAAGTGAGTTGTGCTTCATGTCTTAGACTTGCACATGGGTTATGATGGTCAAGACTTGGTTAAGATGATATAGATACATCAATGAGTTGTACACTTGAAGCTATATGCATCAAGGATGAGAACCATGATGAACATCAAGCACCAAGACCACCGGAACCCTTTTAAACTCACTGTTCTGTCCAAAACCTACTGACCTGATGCTTCTGGAACATACCAGTAGACCTGGCCTGTTCTAACCTTGATTTTTAGATATAACTTTTCGAGTAGATAACTTTTCATATAGGACTCGTCTTAATCCGAGTTACGGTTTAGGATTTATGGCCCTCCGATCGTTACTATGTCCT
Organism: Rutidosis leptorrhynchoides; assembly: GCF_046630445.1. NCBI lineage: Eukaryota > Viridiplantae > Streptophyta > Magnoliopsida > Asterales > Asteraceae > Rutidosis > Rutidosis leptorrhynchoides. Next base: position 335,238,017 of record NC_092336.1, on the reverse strand, counting down.
TTAACGTTGTGCAGAAATTTCTGACCTACTCGCACTTAGACCGTCGCCACGGTCAAACCAAGATGAGTTTGCTTCTGTAAATTTTACCACACTTAAGGGACTCACAGGCGGAGCCATGGCCACTGGTCTCACCTTAATTCAGTAAGGGTAGAGGCCGTGGTGACTGATCGAAGTCAGCCTTTGTTTTAAACAACTTTCATAAACGAAACTTACTTTACGCCTTTTGTTTGATGATGAATGATGATGACCCTTAAGACCTTAAATACATACTTTTAAACCTATTAAGACGATTTACTGACTTAGTACTATTTGACTTAGGTTGAGGACTTCGGACCATTTACTTGCACACCTTTCCCGACTACTACTTTACCGCTACATATCATTGTGAGTTATAGCATTCCCTTTTTACTTTAACTTATTTTGGGAACTGAGAATACATACGGATTTTATGTTTTACATACTAGGCACGAGTACTTAAACTTTATATATGTGTGGGTTATACAATGGCATAAACATTCCCTTTAGCTCGGTAACGTTTAATCATTGGTTTTTGAACCGTGAACGCGAATCTTAGATATGGATCCATAGGGTTTGACATCCCCATTCAGGCTAGTCGCGCTAGCAATCAACGAGTGTTTAATACTTCGTAAACATACGCACTCACCAAGTGTACTTTCAGGGGGTATTTTAAACGTTAAGTTAGTTACCAAGTGCCCACGGTTAACATATACTTTATCATACTGTTTTGAAACGCTCTTTGTAGCACTGAAATCTCGTGGCCTACCTTACATACTGTTATACTTAAACTATAGCTCACCAACCATTGTGTTGACGTTTTTAAGCATGTATTTCTCAGGTGCTTGAGGTTGCTTCTGCTGTGTACTAGTCGTGCTGTAGAACCCGCTGCTTAGAGTTGTCCACGCATGAACTACTTTACTTTGCATTCAAACATTCGTACTTTTGAACTATGACTTGTAACGACCATTGTGGTCACGTACACTTATTATTTGCTTCTACTTAGTGAAGCATGCTTTTGAAATGTAAAACATTTGATGTCAGTTATGACATCAGCTTTTTTATCATCAATGCAACTTCTTTAATTACAGCATATAGTACTTAACCTTGTAATGATCCTGTTGTTGATGATTCGTACACGATGGTTTTGTACGGGGCATCACACTTTGTGATCTTAACGCAATCCGAATTCCTATCGAGAATGGTGAACCTTTGATTGTTTATGGCGATAAGAGTTGCACCAGACTCAACCTCGTTTCGTGCCTTAAAGTTAAAAAACTACTCCGTAAGGGTTGTTTTGCGATCCTTGCCCACGTTAAGAAAGTCGAGTCCGATGAGAAGCATATCGATGATGTGCCAATTGTTAGTGACTTTTTCGATGTATTTCCTGACGAATTGCCGGGTCTTCCACCTCATCGACCGGTAGAATTCCAAATCGATCTTATTCCGGGAGCCGCACCCGTAGCACGTGCACCGTATAGACTTGCTCCATCCGAAATGCAAGAATTGCAAAGTCAAATCCAAGAACTACTTGACCGTGGTTTTATCCAACCTAGCCATTCACCATGGGGCGCCCTGATTTTATTTGTTAAAAAGAAAGACGGATCCCTACGAATGTGCATTGATTATCGTGAACTAAATAAATTGACAGTTAAGAACCGATATCCTCTTCCTCACATCGATGACCTCTTTGATCAACTACAAGGGTCTTGTGTATATTCGAAAATCGATCTCCGCCCGGGTTATCATCAATTAAGGGTTAAGGGGGAAGATGTCTCCAAAACTGCTTTCCGGACTCGTTATGGTAGTTATGAATTCCTTGTCATGCCATTTGGTCTCACTAACGCACCGGCGGTGTTCATGGATCTTATGAACCGCGTGTGCAAACCGTATCTCGATAAATTCATTATTGTGTTCATCGATGACATATTGATCTATTCTAAAAATGAAGAAGAGCACTAACAACATCTCTGACTTGTGCTTGAACTCTTGAGACAAGAACGACTTTATGCCAAATTCTCCAAGTGTGAATTTTGGTTGAAGGAAGTTCAATTTCTTGGTCATGTTGTAAGTGATCAAGGTATTAAAGTCGATCCCATGGTCATGTTGTAAGTGATCAAGGTATTAAAGTCGATCCCACGAAAATCGAAGCCATTAGTAAATGGGAGACTCCTACTACTCCTACTCACATTCGTCAATTCTTGGGTCTCGCCGGGTACTATCGTAGATTCATCAAAAACTTCTCTTTGGTTGCACATCCTCTAACCTCATTAACTCACAAGGGAAAGAAATTCATTTGGGCGACCGAGCAAGAATCCGGGTTTCAAATCTTGAAGACAAAGCTAACCACCGCTCCTATCTTGTCACTTCCCGAAGGCAATGTTGATTTTGTTGTATATTGCGATGCCTCGAAACATGGTTTTGGGTGTGTATTGATGCAACGGAAGAAAGTCATTGCTTATGCCTCTCGACAACTAAAAATTCATGAACGGAATTACACGACTCATGATCTCGAACTCGGAGCCGTTGTCTTTGCACTTAAAATGTGGAGACACTATCTTTATGGAACCAAGAGTACTATCTTCACCGATCACAAAAGCCTTCAACACATCTTCGATCAAAAGCAAGTAAACATGAGACAACGACGGTGGATTGAAACTTTGAACGATTACGATTGCGAGCTTCGTTACCATCCCGGGAAGGCAAATGTAGTAGCCGATGCCTTAAGTCGAAAAGAAAGAGCGGTGCCTCTTCGTGTCCGAGCTTTAAACATCACCATTCACACCAACCTCAATAGTCAAATTCGTGTAGCCCAAGATGAAGCTCTCAAGGATGAAAACATCTCTCTCAAACACTTGAATGTCCTCACCTCTCGATTCGAAGTTAAAGAAACCGGACTCCGATATTTCGCCGGAAGAATTTGGGTACCTAGTTATGGGGACTTGCGAAGCCTTATTTTAGACGAAGCCCATAAGTCAAGATATTCGATTCACCCCGGTGCCAATAAGATGTACCACGACCTCAAAGAACAATATTGGTGGCCGAACATTAAAAGGGACGTCGCTACTTATGTTGGAAAGTGCCTAACTTGCTCCAAAGTCAAAGCCGAACATCAAAGACCGTCCGAACTACTTCAACAACCCGAAATCTCACAATGGAAATGGGAAAGGATAACGATGGATTTTATCACCAAAATACCAAAGACGGTTGGCGGTTATGATACTATTTGGGTCATTGTTGACCGACTCACCAAATCCGCGCACTTCCTAGCCATGAAGGAAAACGACAACATGGAGAAACTCGCACAACTCTACATCAAAGAAATCGTAGCCCGACACGGTGTACCCTTATCGATTATCTCCGACCGAGATGGCCGTTTTGTTTCTAGATTTTGGCGTACTTTGCAAGAAGCATTGGGAACGCGTTTAGACATGAGCACCGCATATCATCCACAAACCGACGGACAAAGCGAACGCACAATTCAAACCTTGGAAGACATGCTACGAGCTTGCGTTGTCGACTTTGGAAAAGCTTGGGATAAGCACTTGCCTCTCGCCGAATTCTCCTACAACAATAGTTATCACGCGAGTATTAACGCCGCACCATTCGAAGCATTATATGGCCGAAAATGTCGTTCTCCTCTTTGTTGGGCCGAAGTAGGCGACAAACAAATCACCGGTCCCGAACTTATTCATGAAACAATCGAGAAGATCGTTCAAATCCGAGATAGGCTTAGGATGGCCCGTAGTCGTCAAAAGAGCTATACCGACACTAGACGCAACGACCTCAAATTCCAAGTCGGTGATCGCGTAATGTTAAAAGTCGCACCTTGGAAAGGTGTAATTCGTTTCGGGAAACGCAGGAAGCTAAATCCGCGGTATATTGGTCCTTTCGAAATCTTGGAGCGTGTTGGAACCGTTGCTTATCGTTTAGATCTTCCGCCTCAACTGAGTTCCGTTCATCCTACTTTCCATGTATCTAACTTGAAAAAGTGTTTAGCCGAACCCGAACTCGTCATCCCTCTCGAGGAGCTTACTATCGATGACAAACTTAATTTTGTGGAGGAACCGGTTGAAATTGTGGACACCTTCGTCAAAACGTTAAAACAAAGCCGAATTCCAATTGTCAAGGTCCGTTGGAATGCCAAAAGGGGACCCGAGTTTACTTGGGAAAGACAAGATCAAATGCAAAGGAAGTATCCTCATCTATTCGTGAATTCGGAAACGCAAGATCTCGAGGAAGAAACAACGACTACTACCCCTACTTAAATTTCGGGACGAAATTTCTTTTAAGGAGTAGGTAATGTAACATCCCACCTTTTTCCGATTACTTTCCGTTTAACTATTTTAAAGTCCGTTATATATTTATAACATCTTTCATTAATACGCGTTTTAAATTATCTCGATTAGGTAATTCACGCACCCGATTCAAACTTGAGGGACTAAACTTGCCAAAATTCCAAAATGGTGACTAGGTCAAAGGAGTCAAACTCCTCTCATCCATTCATTTCATCTTCTCCATCTTTCTTCTTCTTCTTTTTCTCTCAAAAAAAACACCAACAAGAATTCATCATCTAAATTCGGATTAGGAAGTTAGCAACAAAACAAATTACAAATTCGTGATCCTTGCATCTTCCTCTTCGATTCCATACCGATTTCATTACATTTGGGTAACTTTCTAAAATCACTAGATTTTGTGTTCTTGATGTTTTTAACTTATAAAAGTGTTAATTAGTGTCTATGGCTCAAGTCTAACATGAATATATGAATTGTATGCTCGATCTTGTTGTTTTGAAGTAACTAGCATGAACTTGAATTTTGGTGTGTTGTTCTTGAGTTTTGGATGATCATATGTTGTTAGATCTTAAAAGTTCATGTTCTAATTGTGTTCCTAGTATCACTAGCTTCAATTTGATGTGTAGGTTGCTTTAGAAAAGTTCATGAACTTGATTTATGATTTTGGTGAATTTGGGTTAGGGTTTGATGAACTTGAAATGGACTTTTGATGCATTGAATGCCATGGATTATTATTGGTAAGTGTTTAGTTAGATTGTATGCTTGATTACCTTCGAAACAGCATATCATTCATGTAAATTGGTTGCCCGAATCATTGAATTGCATTTATGAACTTGTATGCGGTTAATGTTAAGAATTAGATGCGGTTTTGGTTGTTGTAATAGGTAGATTGATTAATGAAATGTGTTTAGTTGTTTTCCTCGTCAAATTACCTTCCCAACGGTATAAGGTACTTGTCTTGATTGTTTGCGGATCATAAATTGTGTTTGTTTGGATTTTGGTTCGTGCACTTGAGACTTTCAGCAAACAGAACCTGAATACTAATCTGGACGCCGTCCCCTTTTTCCGGTTACTTTCCGTTTAACTATTTTAAAGTCTGTTATATATTTATAACATCTTTCGTTAATACGCGTTTTAAATTATCTCGATTAGGTAATTCACGCACCCGATTCAAACTTGAAGGACTAAACTTGCCAAAATTCCAAAATGGTGACTAGGTCAAAGGAGTCAAACTCCTCTCATCCATTCATTTCATCTTCTCCATCTTTCTTCTTCTTCTTTTTCTCTCAAAAAAAAACACCAACAAGAATTCATCATCTAAATTCGGATTAGGAAGTTAGCAACAAAACAAATTACAAATTCGTGATCCTTGCATCTTCCTCTTCGATTCCATACCGATTTCATTACATTTGGGTAACTTTCTAAAATCACTAGATTTTGTGTTCTTGATGTTTTTAACTTATAAAAGTGTTAATTAGTGTCTATGGCTCAAGTCTAACATGAATATATGAATTGTATGCTCGATCTTGTTGTTTTGACGTAACTAGCATGAACTTGAATTTTGGTGTGTTGTTCTTGAGTTTTGGAAGATCATATGTTGTTAGATGTTAAAAGTTCATGTTCTAATTGTGTTCCTAGTATCACTAGCTTCAATTTGATGTGTAGATTGCTTTAGAAAAGTTCATGAACTTGATTTATGATTTTGGTGAATTTGGGTTAGGGTTTGATGAACTTGAAATGGACTTTTGATGCATTGAATGCCATGGATTATTATTGGTAAGTGTTAAGTTGGATTGTATGCTTGATTACCTTCGAAACGGCATATCATTCATGTAAATTGGTTGCCCGAATCATTGAATTGCATTTATGAATTTGTATGCGGTTAATGTTAAGCATTAGATGCGGTTTTGGTTGTTGTAATAGGTAGATTGATTGATGAAATGTGTTTAGTTGTTTTCCTCGTCAAATTACCTTCCCAACGGTATAAGATACTTGTCTTGATTGTTTGCGGATCATAAATTGTGTTTGTTTGGATTTTGGTTCGTGCACTTGAGACTTTCAGCAAACAGAACCTGAATACTAATCTGGACGCCGTCCAGATATTAGGACGCCGTCCAGTTCTTCGATACTGGATGCCGTCCAGATATTGGGACGCCATCCAGTCCTTTAATACTGGACGCCGTCCAGAAAATCTGGACGCCGTCCAGTTACACTTGAAGTTTCTGTTTCGTTTTACCATTTTTCGAAAAATGTTTACTATGCTACGCACCTCCGATTCACATGTAACTTGTTCTAACGTGCTCATATATGATTAAAAACCTCAGAGAAATAGTTCGGGACCCGACCTGAATGTGTTGACTTTTTCGTTGACTTTGACCCGACCAAGTTGACTTTTAATCAAACTTAACCAAATGTTTGTGCAAATCGTTCTAAAATGCTGTAATACTCGTATCTTGCATGAAACATGACAATTTGACTCACATGTTGTAGTATTCGAGTCGTAACGAGCCATAGGACTAATTGAACATCTTTGACCTATCGTGTTTACCGTTATTGATACAACCTATTGTTTAGGTCAAGACTAGCATTGTTCTTTGCACACGTTTACTTGTTGAAGTACTTTACTACTCGTGCACTCAAGGTGAGATCATAGTCCCACTTTTACTCTTTTGAAACTTACATTTGGGATGAGAAAACATAAACGTTCCTTTTTAACTAAGTGAACACAAGTACAGGAAAACAAACATTCTACATACGAGTTTAGAACAAAAATCCTCAATTCGATTATCATTAGTTACACTTGTCGGGTGTAAGCGAGAACTTATGTTATATGGCCATATGGGTTTGACAAACCCTCATTCAAACGGTTCGCTATCGTTTACGAATGAAATATATTTTCGAAAAACAGTGTATGTTCTAATACTAAGGTGATGGGGTTCTATGGAAGGAATGTTAAGCATTGATAATTGGGTGCTCGTGATAACAAATTTTTGGAATGGTTAACTATTATTGAAATGTTATAAATCTGGCGGTTCATTTGTACTTACTTACTTAAACCTATGATTTCACCAACGTTCTCGTTGATAGATTTCTATATTTTTCTCAGGTCCTTGAACGATACATGATACATGCTTCCGCTCATTATTTTGATACTTGCATTGGATGTCGAGTATATATGCATACATGGAGCGTCTTTTGGCTACTTTTAAATTGTGTCGCATAATTTTCATTTGTACTTATAACTTTGTAACGTAACTTGTGGTGGAACTATTCTTGTAAACTTTGAACAATCTTTACATTTGAAATGAATGCGACATATCTTTTGGTCAAACGTTGTTTTAAAGACTTATGACCACGTAACGGGACCTAAGTAGACGGCGCCGTCAATGACGATTTTGTCGGGTCGCTACACATTACATAATGGTTTACAATACAAATATGTTACATCGAAATCAGTTTCTTGAATGCAGTTTTTACACAATATCATACAAACATGGACTCCAAATCTTGTCCTTATTTTAGTATGCAATAGCGAAAGCTCTTAGTATTCACCTGAGGATAAACATGCTTTAAACGTCAACAAAAATGTTGGTGAGTTATAGGTTTAACCTATATATATCAAATCGTAACAATAGACCACAAGATTTCATATTTCAATACACATCCCATACATAGAGATAAAAATCATTCATATGGTGAACACCTGGTAACCGACATTAACAAGATGCATATATAAGAATATCCCCATCATTCTGGGACGCCCTTCGGATATGATATAAATTTCGAAGTACTAAAGCATCTGGTACTTTGGATGGGGTTTGTTAGGCCCACTAGATCTATCTTTAGGATTCGCGTCAATTAGGGTGTCTGTTCCCTAATTCTTAGATTACCAGACTTAATAAAAAGGGGCATATTTGATTTCGATAATTCAACCATAGAAAGTAGTTTCACGTACTTGTGTCTATTTTGTAAATCATTTATAAAACCTACATGTATTCTCATCCCAAAAATATTAGATTTTAAAAGTGGGACTATAACTCACTTTCACAGATTTTTACTTCGTCGGGAAGTAAGACTTGGCCACTGGTTGATTCACGAACCTATAATAATATATACATATATATCAAAGTATGTTCAAAATATATTTACAACACTTTTAATATATTTTGATGTTTTAAGTTTATTAAGTCAGCTGTCCTCGTTAGTAACCTACAACTAGTTGTCCACAGTTAGATGTACAGAAATAAATCGATAAATATTATCTTGAATCAATCCACGACCTAGTGTATACCTATCTCAGTATTGATCACAACTCAAACTATATATATTTTGGAATCAACCTCAACCCTGTATAGCTAACTCCAACATTCACATATAGAGTGTCTATGGTTGTTCCGAAATATATATATAGATGTGTCGACATGATAGGTCGAAACATTGTATACGTGTCTATGGTATCTCAAGATTACATAATATACAATACAAGTTGATTAATTTATGGTTGGAATAGATTTGTTACCAATTTTCACGTAGCTAAAATGAGAAAAATTATCCAATCTTGTTTTACCAATAACTTCTTCATTTTAAATCCGTTTTGAGTGAATCAAATTGCTATGGTTTCATATTGAACTCTATTTTATGAATCTAAATAGAAAAAGTATAAGTTTATAGTCGGAAAAATAAGTTACAAGTCATTTTTGTAAAGGTAGTCATTTCAGTCGAAAGAACGACGTCTAGATGACCATTTTAGAAAACATACTTCCACTTTGAGTTTAACCATAATTTTTGGATATCGTTTCATGTTCATAATAAAAATAATTTTTCCAGAATAACAACTTTTAAATCAAAGTTTATCATAGTTTTTAATTAACTAACCCAAAACAGCCCGCGGTGTTACTACGACGGCGTAAATCCGATTTTACGGTGTTTTTCGTGTTTCCAGGTTTTAAATCATTAAGTTAGCAAATCATATAGATATATAAAATGTGTTTAGTTGATTTTAAAAGTCAAGTTAGAAGGATTAACTTTTATTTGCAAACAAGTTTAGAATTAACTAAACTATGTTCTAGTGATCACAAGTTTAAACCTTCGAATAGGATAGCTTTATATGTATGAATCGAATGATGTTATGAACATCATTACTATCTCAAGTTCCTTGGATAAACCTACTGGAAATGAGAAAAATATATCTAGCTTCAAAGGATCCTTGGATGGTTTGAAAGTTCTTGAAGCAGAATCATGACACGAAAACAATTTCAAGTAAGATTTCCACTCGAAATAAGATTGTTATAGTTATAGAAATTAAATTAAAGTTTGAATATGATTATTACCTTGTATTAGAAAGATAACCTACTGTAAGTAACAAAGGTTTCTTGATCTTGGATGATTACTTGGAATGGATTTAGAAAACTTGGAAGTAAACTTGCAATCTTGGAAGTATTCTTGATTTTATGAAACTAGAACTTTTGGAATTTATGAAGAACACTTAGAACTTGAAGATAGAACTTGAGAGAGATCAATTATATGAAGAAAATTGAAGAATGAAAGTGTTTGTAGGTATTTTTGGTCGTTGGTGTATGGATTAGATATAAAGGATATGTAATTTTGTTTTCATGTAAATAAGTCATGAATGATTACTCATATTTTTATAATTTTATGAGATATTTCATGCTAGTTGCCAAATGATGGTTCCCACATGTGTTAGGTGACTCACATGGGCTGCTAAGAGCTGATCATTGGAGTGTATATACCAATAGTACATACATCTAAAAGCTGTGTATTGTACGAGTACGAATACGGGTGCATACGAGTAGAATTGTTGATGAAACTGAACGAGGATGTAATTGTAAGCATTTTTATTAAGTAGAAGTATTTTTATAAGTGTCTTGAAGTCTTTCAAAAGTGTATGAATACATATTAAAACACTACATGTATATACAATTTAACTGAGTCGTTAAGTCATCGTTAGTCGTTACATGTAAATGTTGTTTTGAAACCTTTAGGTTAACGATCTTGTTGAATGTTGTTAACCCATTGTTTATTATAACAAATGAGATGTTAAATTGTTATATTATCATGATATTATGATATATAATATATCTTAGTATGATATATATACATTTAAATGTCGTTACAACGATAATCGTTACATATATGTCTCGTTTCGAAATCATTAAGTTAGTAGTCTTATTTTTACATATGTATTTCATTGTTAATACACTTAATAATATATTTACTTATCATTTAACATAATTAACCAAGTGTATCAATATCTTAATATGATTCATATGTACCTAGTAAGACGTTGTTATAACGATAATCGTTATATATATCGTTTTCGAGTTTCTTAAATTAATAGTCTCATTTTTATGTATATAACTGATTGTTAAAATACCTAATGAGATACATACTTATAATAAAATCATGTTAACTATATATATAACCATATATATGTCATCGTATAGTTTTTACAAGTTTTAACGTTCGTGAATCACCGGTCAACTTGGGTGGTCAATTGTCTATATGAAACCTATTTCAATTAATCAAGTCTTAACAAGTTTGATTGCTTAACATGTTGGAAACACTTAATCATGTAAATAACAATTTCATTTAATATATATATATAAACATGGAAAAGTTCGGGTCACTACATACACCACCCATTCTCGTTGTCATACAAACCATCACCAAGAAAAAAACCCCCATAAATTACCCGACTGCAACTATGTTACATTTTGTGTCATCGTGAACTACTGCTGTATCAAAGCTACTGTCACAAGTAGCCTGCAACCTTCTAATGTTGAAGAAACTGCTGCAGTCCAATACTTCTATTTTTCGGTTTTGTTCTAAACTGCAACTGCATATCATTGTTCATGTACGTTCGAACAAGCCAAGAACACCATCGAATACCATCATACTCATTTTCCCACAACAATCATTTCTTGTTTATTACATAACTATTTTATATGTTGTTCAGTTCGAAAACCACAACCAAAATCACTCGTTAACTTCCGTTCCCTATTTCTATCCTCTAACTATAAACTAACAGATATACCCGCAACTTGTTATATTTTACCATCGATGAGATGAATGAAACAATACGCGTTTCGTGTAACCAAGTAAGTGTTTCGCGTGACACCTTACATGATTCGCGTAATCTTAAGATCACCAAACTAACACACTCGAATACCACTATCATTGCTACAACCATTCGACGCCCACCATTGTGGATTCTGAAACTTGTTTTCTATTTCCATATGATCAAATCATCATCACCATAACCACATACAAACTACTACTGTTGTATTTCTTGTTTTATGGAGGAATGATGAAGTAATGATAACGATGATGATGGAGAACGGTAACTTGATGATATGAATGTTCCGAGATGATGATCGAGTGAAGAAGAAGAAGATTCTGAACAGTGTAGTACAGTAGTTATAATGATGATGGCGATACAGAAGATGATGAAGCTACGTTCGTTGTATATTTTTTCTTTAAAAACCCTAATTGAATAAAGCATGAAGAACGAAACCCCTCATGTGCTGCTTGTGAACGGGTTCTTCAGATTGCTAGTGCTGGGCTGTTTCTGTTGGGCCGTAATCCTGTTTATTCTACTGGGCCGAATTCTTATTCATCTTGTTGGGCCATATAAGAGTTAAATGGATTCTTAAATGGACACAAGCATATTTCGGTTAAGGTTAAATAGATTCGAGTTAGGAATTTAAAACATAAATTAAGAGGTAGATCAATGGTTAAGGCTGTGTTGACTTGAATGAGAGGTCGTGGGTTCGAGCCCGGTCTGGGGCATTCTTTTTTTGGAGAGACTTTAAAGGTAGTTTTATTAGTTTTATTATTTTTGTTTTTATTATTATTATTATTAATATTGTTATTATTATTATAGTTATTATTATTATTATTATTATTATTATTATTATTATTATTATTATTATTATTATTATTATTACTACCATTATTAAAAGAACCATTATTTTCGAAATTATCATTTTTGTTACGGATAAATATTTTGTACCTAAAAATATACTTAATACATATATTGTAATTATATTAATAGTTTATATACCAACATATCAAACATAATAACAATATTTAAATAAATACTTATATTTAACAAACTAATGATATATATATATATATATATATATATATATATATATTAATATAACTAAATATATAAATATTAAACATTTTAAAGATATATACAAACTAAATAAGTATAATATATAATTTAAAATATAATATATAAACTTGTCCAATTACGATTATATATTTTAATATATATACAAATGATATAGGTTCGTGAATCTGAGGAAAACCCTGCATTGGTCAATTGTTCAGTATTGTTATATGTATTTTTACTACAAAATACATTAGGTGAGTTTCATTTGCCTTTTACCCTTTATATTTTTGGGCTGAGAATACATGCGCAACGTTTATAACTGTTTTACGAAATGGACACAAGTAATTGAAACTACATTCTATGGTTGAATTATTAAACCGAATATGCCCTTTTTATTAAGTCTGGTAATCTAAGAATTAGGGAACAGACACCCTAATTGACGCGAACTCTAAAGATAGATCTATCGGGCCCAACAAGCCCCATCCAAAGTAGCGGATGCTTTAGTATTTCGAAATTTATATCATGTCCGAAGGAGGATCCTAGGATGATGGGGATATTCTAGTATCCATATTGTGAATGTCGGTTACCAGGTGTTCAATCCATATGAATGATTTTCGTCTCCATGTGTGGGACGTATATTTATGAGAACTGGAAATGAAAATCTTGTGGTCTATTAAAATGATAGAAATGATTATTTATGTTAAACTAATGAACTCACCAACCTTTTGGTTGACACTTGAAAGCATGTTTATTCTCAGGTATGAAAGAAGTCTTCCGCTGTGCAATTGCTCATTTTAAAGATATTACTTGTAGTCATTCATGACATATTTCAAAAAGACGTTGCATTGGAGTCGTTGAGTTCATCAAGATTATTATTAAGTCAATTATAGTTGGATATATTATGAAATGGTATGCATGCCTGTCAACTTTCGATGTAATGAAAGATTGTCTTTTCAAAAACGAATGCAATGTTTGTAAAATGTATCATATAGAGGTCAAGTACCTCGTGATGTAATCAACTGTTGTGAATCATTTATAATCGATATGGACTTCGTCTGGATGGATTAGGATGGGTCTTCACAGTTGGTATCAGAGCGGTGGTCGTAGCGAACCAGGTCTGGCATTAGTGTGTCTAACTAGTAGTCGTTAGGATGCATTAGTGAGTCTGTACTTCGACCTGGTCTGCATGTCAAAAAGTTTTGCTTATCATTTTGTGTCAAAAATTATCTGCTTATCATTCTTAGTCTAGACACGTCTTGCTGGATTGTGTAGTGACCCGAACTTTTCCATGTTTATATATATTAATTGAGATTGATATTTACATGATTAAATGTTTCCAACATGTTAAGCAATCAAACTTGTTAAGACTTGATTAATTGAAATATGTTTCATATAGACAATTGACCACCCAAGTTGACCGGTGATTCACGAACGTTAAAACTTGTAAAAACTATATGATGACATATATATGGATATATATATATAGTTAACATGATATTATGATAAGTAAACATATCATTAAGTATATTAACAATGAACTACATATGTAAAAACAAGACTACTAACTTAATGATTTTTAAACGAGACATATATGTAATGATTATCGTTGTAAAGACATTTAATGTATATATATATATCATATTAAGAGATATTCATACATGATAATATCTTGATAATATAATAATTTAAAATCTCATTTGAAATTATGAACATTGGGTTAACAACATTTAACAAGATCGTTAACCTAAAAGTTTCAAAACAACACTTACATGTAACGACTAACGATGACTTAACGACTCAGTTAAAATGTATATACATGTAGTGTTTTAATATGTATTTATACACTTTTGAAAGACTTCAATACACTTATCAAAATACTTCTACTTAACAAAAATTCTTACAATTACATCCTCGTTCAGTTTCATCAACAATTCTACTCGTATGCACCCGTATTCGTACTTGTACAATACACAGCTTTTAGACGTATGTACTATTGGTATATACACTCCAATGATCAGCTTTTAGCAGCCCATGTGAGTCACCTAACACATGTGGGAACCATCATTTGGCAACTAGCATGAAATATCTCATAAAATTACAAAAATATGAGTAATCATTCATGACTTATTTACATGAAAACAAAATTACATATCCTTTATATCTAATCCATACACCAACGACCAAAAACACCTACGAATACTTTAATTCTTCAATTTTCTTCATCTAATTGATCTCTCTCAAGTTCTATCTTCAAGTTCTAAGTGTTCTTCATAAATTTTACAAGTTCTAGTTACATAAAATCAAGAATACTTTCAAGTTTGCTAGCTCACTTCCAATCTTGTAAGGTGATCATCCAACCTCAAGAAATCTTTATTTCTTACAGTAGGTTATCATTCTAATACAAGGTAATAATCATATTCAAACTTTAGTTTAATTTCTATAACTATAACAATCTTATTTCAAGTGATGATCTTACTTGAACTTGTTTCGTGTCATGATTCTGCTTCAAGAACTTCGAGCCATCCAAGGATCCGTTGAAGCTAGATCCATTTTTCTATTTTCCAGTAGGTTTATCCAAGGAACTTAAGGTAGTAATGATGTTCATAACATCATTCGATTCATACATATAAAGCTATCTTATTCGAAGGTTTAAACTTGTAATCACTAGAACATAGTTTAGTTAATTCTAAACTTGTTCGCAAACAAAAGTTAATCCTTCTAACTTGACTTTTAAAATCAACTAAACACATGTTCTATATCTATATGATATGCTAACTTAATGATTTAAAACCTGGAAACACGAAAAACACCGTAAAACCGGATTTACGCCGTCGTAGTAACACCGCGGGCTGTTTGGGTTAGTTAATTAAAAACTATGATAAACTTTGATTTAAAAGTTGTTATTCTGAGAAAATGATTTTTATTATGAACATGAAACTATATCCAAAAATTATGGTTAAACTCAAAGTGGAAGTATGTTTTCTAAAATGGTCATCTAGACGTCGTTCTTTCGACTGAAATGACTACCTTTACAAAAATGACTTGTAACTTATTTTTCCGACTATAAACCTATACTTTTTCTGTTTAGATTCATAAAATAGAGTTCAATATGAAACTATAGCAATTTGATTCACTCAAAACGGATTTAAAATGAAGAAGTTATGGGTAAAACAAGATTGGATAATTTTTCTCATTTTAGCTACGTGAAAATTGGTAACAAATCTATTCCAACCATAACTTAATCAACTTGTATTGTATATTATGTAATCTTGAGATACCATAGACACGTATACAATGTTTCGACCTATCATGTCGATACATCTATATATATTTCGGAACAACCATAGACACTCTATATGTGAATGTTGGAGTTAGCTATACAGGGTTGAGGTTGATTCCAAAATATATATAGTTTGAGTTGTGATCAATACTGAGATACGTATACACTGGGTCGTGGATTGATTCAAGATAATATTTATCGATTTATTTCTGTACATCTAACTGTGGACAACTAGTTGTAGGTTACTAACGAGGACAGCTGACTTAATAAACTTAAAACATCAAAATATATTAAAAGTGTTGTAAATATATTTTGAACATACTTTGATATATATGTATATATTGTTATAGGTTCTTGAATCAACCAGTGGCCAAGTCTTACTTCCCGACGAAGTAAAAATCTGTGAAAGTGAGTTATAGTCCCACTTTTAAAATCTAATATTTTTGGGATGAAAATACATGCAGGTTTTATAAATGATTTACAAAATAGACACAAGTACGTGAAACTACATTCTATGGTTGAATTATCGAAATCGAATATGCCCCTTTTTATTAAGTCTGGTAATCTAAGAATTAGGGAACAGACACCCTAATTGACGCAAATCCTAAAGATAGATCTATTGGGCCTAACAAACCCCATCCAAAGTACCGGATGCTTTAGTACTTCGAAATTTATATCATATCCGAAGGGTGTCCCGGAATGATGGGGATATGCTTATATATGCATCTTGTTAATGTCGGTTACCAGGTGTTCACCATATGAATGATTTTTATCTCTATGTATGGGATATGTATTGAAATATGAAATCTTGTGGTCTATTATTATGATTTGATATATATAGGTTAAACCTATAACTCACCAACATTTTTGTTGACGTTTTAAGCATGTTTATTCTCAGGTGATTATTAAGAGCTTCCGCTGTCACATAGTTAAATAAGGACGAGATTTGGAGTCCATGCTTGTATGATATTGTGTAAAAACTGCATTCAAGAAAATTATTTTGTTGTAACATATTTGTATTGTAAACCATTATGTAATGGTCGTGTGTAAACCGGATATTTTAGATTATCATTATTTGATAATCTACGTAAAGCTTTTTAAACCTTTATTGATGAAATAAAGGTTATGGTTTGTTTTAAAATGAATGCAGTCTTTGAAAAACGTCTCATATAGAGGTCAAAACCTCGCAACGAAATCAATTAATATGGAACGTTTTTAATCAATAAGAACGGGACATTTCAGTTGGTATCCGAGCGTTGGTCTTAGAGAACCAGAAAATTTGCATTAGTGTGTCTTATCGAGTTTGTTAGGATGCATTAGTGAGTCTGGACTTCGACCGTGTTTTCTTTAAAAATGATTGCTTAACATTTTTGTTGGAAACTATATATTTTTAACATATGAATATTATGTGATATATTAATCTCTTATCGTGTTTGATATTATGTGATAGATGTCTACCTCTAGAACAAGTCTCATTGACTCACCTAATAATAATGAAGAGTCAAATGTAAATTGGAATGATTCGTGGACTGATTCACAAGTTCCCTAAGAGGAACCGGAAGAAGAGTCGGAACCGGAAGAAGAATCGGAACCGGAAGAAGAATCGGAACCGGAAGATGAAATAGAACCGGTGGGGAAAATAATAAAACGGTTAAGTAAAAGAGAATCCTCAACCAACCGACCAAGGTTAATTATGGTCAATGGTGTTTCCGCCAAGGAAGCAAAATATTGGGAGGATTACCAATTCTCCGATAAATCGGATTCCGACGAGAATTTCGATGATGTTATAGAAATTACCCCAACTGAATTTAAAAAGGAAAAAGCAAATAATAAGGGAAAGGGCATAAAAATATAGAAATCTAATTCCAACCCCGATGAACTTTATATGTATCGTCAACCCCCGAAGTCCTTAAGTTGTAACAATGACCCGGGAACCTCTAAACCACCAGGTTTTTCTAAACCAATGTGGAAAACGACGGCTCGTATTAGGGGAACATCATATATCCCTAGAAACTTGGCAAAACGAACCAAAACTGAAGAAGAAGAAACAAGCGAGTCGGAATAAGATAGTTGTATTCGTGTGGTGTAATATATGTAATATAGTGTGCTTATGCTTTATGATATATGTAAAAATTGCTTGTATTAATAAGTATATTTTTTTATGAATCTAACTCTTGTCTATTTTACAGTATAAAAACACAAAATGGATAGACAACCCAATATTTTAAGAGACCTACCCGGAGACATGATTGATGAAATCTTGTCTAGAGTCGGTCAGAATTCTTCGGCACAACTATTTAAGGCGAGATCAGTTTGTAAGACATTCGAAGAACGTTCCAAGAATGCCTTGGTTTATAAAAGGCTTTCGTTCGAAAGACGGGGGATATCACATTGGGAAATCCATAAGTTATGATGTGTTTACTTTGACGCATATATTGCGGGGAACCCAAATGCTATTTTACGCAATGGGTTAAGAAATTATTTTGACTCAATATATCCGAATATTGGACTTCGTGATTTAGAAAAAGCGGCTAACATGCAACATAAAGAAGCATGTTATGCTTACGGATTAGTAATGTTCGCTTCTCACCAAAGTGAGAACAAGAACATCGGGCTACAACTATTAAACAAAACGTTCCCACAAGTGACGGAGTCGGAAATTGGGGTAAGAAATGAGGTTTTTAGATTGTTACGGGACTGTTGGACATTACGTAACCCTCGTCCCTTTGACGACGTTACAACACGATGTCTTATCAACGGCCATAACGGTTATGTTCCACAAGACCAAGGATGGGAAGTAATCCTAGTAAAACCAGAATGCATGACTTGTTTCTGGACGTATGAATTACGTGTCTTTATTGCCTTTGCTGAACGACTTGTGTACTAGCTAGAATTATCTTCACAACTATCTTGCATCAAAGTTATTGTGTGCTATATTTCATGCTTTATGTAAAATAAGCGGTATTGTAAGTTTGTAAAATATTGTATAAAAGTTTGAATGCGAAATATTATTACAATCAGTTTTTCATATAGAATTGTAGTAGTTGAATTGTATATTAGCTACTAAGTATGAACTTAACGGGTAGGTACTACCCGAATTTAAACTTATAAAACGCTAATATGAAGAAAAAGCTTTTATAAATGAGTTCATATTATGCTACGAAATACTATTAACTACTCTTAATATTCTGTATGATTAACTTGTTCTATTTGACTATTTTGAAGGAAATGGCACCGACTACTCGACACACCGTGAATATGAATGAAGAGGAATTCCGTACTTTTCTAGCTTCAAACATAGCCGCAGTACAGGCTGCGCTACATACCAACAATAACCTTGGATCTGGCAGTACAGGAAATCGTGTAGGATGCACCTACAAAGAATTCACTGCCTGCAAACCTTTGGAATTTGATAGAACCGAAGGACCGATCGGATTGAAACGGTGGACCGAGAAGGTCGAATCGGTGTTTGCCATAAGTAAGTGTACTGAAGAGGACAAAGTGAAGTACGCTACGCATACCTTCACAGGTTCTGCATTAACATGGTGGAATACCTATCTAGAGCAAGTGGGACAAGATGATGCGTACGCACTACCGTGGTCAGCATTCAAGCACTTGATGAACGAGAAGTACCGCCCAGAACCGAGGTCAATAAGCTCAAGACAGAACTTAGAGGGTTACGAACCCAAGGATTTGATATTACCACGTATGAAAGACGATTCACAGAATTGTGCCTATTGTGTCCGGGAGCATTTGAAGATGAGGAAGAAAAGATCGACGCGTTTGTGAAAGGATTACCGAAAAGAATCCAAGAAGATATAAGTTCACACGAGCCCGCCTCCATACAACAGGCATGTAGAATTGCTCACAAACTAGTGAACCAGATTGAAGAAAGAATTAAAGAACAGACTGCTGAAGAGGCCAATGTGAAGCAAGTCAAAAGAAAGTGGGAGGAAAACGGTGATAAGAATCACCAATACAACAACAACAGCAATTACAACAATAATCGCAACAATTATCCCAACAATCGCAACATCAATCGCAACTACAACAAAAGGCCCAACAACAACAACAACAACAACAACAATAACAACAGCAACTACAACAATCATCCCAACAACAATAATAACCGCAACAATAACAACAATCAGAAGCAGCTATGCCAAAGGTGTGAAAAGTATCACTCGGGGTTCTGCACCAAATTTTGCAACAAGTGTAAAAGAAATGGTCATAGCGCGGCGAAGTGTGAGGTCTACGGACCAGGGGTTAATAGAACGAAAGGAACAAATGGTGTCGGAACGAGTAATGGCGGAGAAAGTAGTGTCGGAGCAAGTTATGCCAATGTAGTTTGTTATAAATGTGGAAAACCGGGCCACATTATTAGAAATTGCCCGAACCAGGAGAACACGAATGGACAAGGCCGCGGAATAGTTTTCAATATTAATGCGGCAGAGGCACAGGAAGACCCGGAGCTTGTTACGGGTACGTTTCTTATTGACAATAAATCTGCTTATGTTTTATTTGATTCGGGTGCGGATAGAAGCTATATGAGTAGAGATTTTTGTGCTAAATTAAGTTGTCCATTGACGCCTTTGGATAGTAAATTTTTACTCGAATTAGCAAATGGTAAATTAATTTCAGCAGATAATATATGTCGGAATCGAGAAATTAAACTGGTTAGCGAAACATTTAAGATTGATTTGATACCAGTAGAGTTATGGAGTTTTGATGTGATAATCGGTATGGACTGGTTGAAAGAAGTGAAAGCAGAGATCGTTTGTTACAAAAATGCAATTCGCATTATACGAGAAAAAGGAAAACCCTTAATGGTGTACGGAGAAAAGGGCAACACGAAGCTACATATTATTAGTAATTTGAAGGCACAAAAACTAATAAGAAAAGGTTGCTATGCTGTTCTAGCACACGTCGAGAAAGTATAAACTGAAGAAAAGAGCATCAATGATGTTCCCATTGCAAAAGAATTTCCCGATGTATTTATGAAAGAATTACCGGGATTACCCCCACAGCGATCCGTTGAATTTCAAATAGATCTTGTACCAGGAGCTGCACCAATAGCTCGTGCTCCTTACAGACTCGTACCCAGCGAGATGAAAGAACTGCAAAGCCAATTACAAGAACTTTTAGAGCGTGGTTTCATTCGACCAAGCACATCACCGTGGGGAGCTCCTGTTTTGTTTGTCAAGAAGAAAGATGGTACATTCAGGTTGTGTATCGACTACAGAGAGTTGAACAAACTTACCATCAAGAACCGCTACCCACTACCGAGAATCGACGACTTATTTGATCAACTACAAGGCTCGTCTGTTTATTCAAAGATTGACTTACGTTCCGGGTATCATCAAATGTGGGTGAAAGAAGATGATATTCCAAAGACTGCTTTCAGAACACGTTACGGTCATTACGAGTTTATGGTCATGCCGTTTGGTTTAACTAATGCACCAGCTGTGTTCATGGACCTTATGAACCGAGTGTGTGGACCATACCTTGACAAGTTTGTCATTGTTTTCATTGATGACATACTTATTTACTCAAAGAATGACCAAGAACACGGTGAACATTTGAGAAAGGTGCTAGAAGTATTGAGGAAGGAAGAATTGTACGCTAAGTTTTCAAAGTGTGCATTTTGGTTGGAAGAAGTTCAATTCCTCGATCACATAGTGAACAAAGAAGGTATTAAGGTGGATCCAGCAAAGATAGAAACTGTTGAAAAGTTGGAAACCCCGAAAACTCCGAAACACATACGCCAGTTTTTAGGTCTAGCTGGTTACTACAGAAGGTTCATCCAAGACTTTTCCAGAATAGCAAAATCCTTGACTGCATTAACGCATAAAGGGAAGAAATTTGAATGGAATGATGAACAAGAGAAAGCGTTTCAGTTATTGAAGAAAAAGCTAACTACGGCACCTATATTGTCATTGCCTGAAGGGAATGATGATTTTGTGATTTATTGTGACGCATCAAAGCAAGGTCTCGGTTGTGTATTAATGCAACGAACGAAGGTGATTGCTTATGCGTCTAGACAATTGAAGATTCACGAACAAAATTATACGACGCATGATTTGGAATTAGGAGCGGTTGTTTTTGCATTAAAGACTTGGAGGCACTACTTATATGGGGTCAAAAGTATTATATATACCGACCACAAAAGTCTTCAACACATATTTAATCAGAAACAACTGAATATGAGGCAGTGTAGGTGGATTGAATTGTTGAATAATTACGACTTTGAGATTCGTTACCACCCGGGGAAGGCAAATGTGGTAGCCGATGCCTTGAGCAGGAAGGACAGAGAACCCATTCGAGTAAAATCTATGAATATAATGATTCATAATAATCTTACTACTCAAATAAAGGAGGCGCAACAAGGAGTTTTAAAAGAGGGAAATTTAAAGGATGAAATACACAAAGGATCAGAGAAGCATCTTAATATTCGGGAAGATGAAACCCGATATAGGGCTGAAAGGATTTGGGTACCAAAATTTGGAGATATGAGAGAAATGGTACTTAGAGAAGCTCATAAAACCAGATACTCAATACATCCTGGAACGGGGAAGATGTACAAGGATCTCAAGAAACATTTTTGGTGGCCGGGTATGAAAGCCGATGTTGCTAAATACGTAGGAGAATGTTTGATGTGTTCTAAGGTCAAAGCTGAGCATCAGAAACCATCAGGTCTACTTCAACAACCCGAAATCCCGGAATGGAAATGGGAAAACATTACCATGGATTTCATCACTAAATTGCCAAGGACTGCAAGTGGTTTTGATACTATTTGGGTAATAGTTGATCGTCTCACCAAATCAGCACATTTCCTGCCAATAAGAGAAGATGACAAGATGGAGAAGTTAGCATGACTGTATTTGAAGGAAGTTTTCTCTAGACATGGAATACCAATCTCTATTATCTCTGATAGGGATGGCAGATTTATTTCAAGATTCTGGCAGACATTACAGCAAGCATTAGGAACTCGTCTAGACATGAGTACTGCCTATCATCCACAAACTGATGGGCAGAGCGAAAGGACGATACAAATGCTTGAAGACATGCTACGAGCATGTGTTATTGATTTCGGAAACAGTTGGGATCGACATCTACCGTTAGCAGAATTTTCCTACAACAACAGCTACCATTCAAGCATTGAGATGGCACCGTTTAAAGCACTTTATGGTAGAAAGTGCAGGTCTCCGATTTGTTGGAGTGAAGTGGGGGATAGACAGATTACGGGTCCAGAGATTATACAAGAAACTACCGAGAAGATCATCCAAATTCAACAACGGTTGAAAACCGCCCAAAGTCGACAAAAGAGCTACGCTGACATTAAAAGAAAAGATATAGAATTTGAAATTGGAGAGATGGTCATGCTTAAAGTTGCACCTTGGAAAGGCGTTGTTCGATTTGGTAAACGAGGGAAATTAAATCCAAGGTATATTGGACCATTCAAGATTATTGATCGTGTCGGACCAGTAGCTTACCGACTTGAGTTACCTCAACAACTCGCGGCTGTACATAACACTTTCCACGTCTCGAATTTAAAGAAATGTTTTGCTAAAGAAGATCTCACTATTCCATTAGATGAAATCCAAATCAACGAAAAACTTCAATTCATCGAAGAACCCGTCGAAATAATGGATCGTGAGGTTAAAAGACTTAAGCAAAACAAGATACCAATTGTTAAGGTTCGATGGAATGCTCGTAGAGGACCCGAGTTCACCTGGGAGCGTGAAGATCAGATGAAGAAGAAATACCCGCATCTATTTCCAGAAGATTCGTCAACACCTTCAACAGCTTAAAATTTCAGGACGAAATTTATTTAACGGGTAGGTACTGTAGTGACCCGAACTTTTCCATGTTTATATATTTTAATTGAGATTGATATTTACATGATTAAATGTTTCCAACATGTTAAGCAATCAAACTAGTTAAATCTTGATTAATTAAAATATGTTTCATATAGACAATTGACCACCCAAGTTGACCGGTGATTCACGAACGTTAAAACTTGTAAAAACTATATGATGACATATATATGGATATATATATAGTTAACATGATATTATGATAAGTAAACATATCATTAAGTATATTAACAATGAACTACATTTGTAAAAACAAGACTACTAACTTAATGATTTTTAAACGAGACATATATGTAACGATTATCGTTGTAAAGACATTTAATGTATATATATATCATATTAAGAGATATTCATACATGATAATATCATGATAATATAATAATTTAAAATCTCATTTGATATTATGAACATTGGGTTAACAACATTTAACAAGATCGTTAACCTAAAGGTTTCAAAACAACACTTACATGTAACGACTAACGATGACTTAACGACTCAGTTAAAATGTATATACATGTAGTGTTTTAATATGTATTTATACACTTTTGAAAGACTTCAATACACTTATCAAAATACTTCTACTTAACAAAAATGCTTACAATTACATCCTCGTTCAGTTTCATCAACAATTCTACTCGTATGCACCCGTATTCGTACTCGTACAATACACAGCTTTTAGACGTATGTACTATTAGTATATACACTCCAATGATCAGCTTTTAGCAGCCCATGTGAGTCGCCTAACACATGTGGGAACCATCATTTGGAAACTAGCATGAAATATCTCATAAAATTACAAAAATATGAGTAATCATTCATGACTTATTTACATGAAAACAAAATTACATATCCTTTATATCTAATCCATACACCAACGACCAAAAACACCTACAAACACTTTCATTCTTCAATTTTCTTCATCTAATTGATCTCTCTCAAGTTCTATCTTTAAGTTCTAAGTGTTCTTCATAAATTTTACAAGTTCTAGTTACATAAAATCAAGAATACTTTCAAGTTTGCTAGCTCACTTCCAATCTTGTAAGGTGATCATCCAACCTCAAGAAATCTTTATTTCTTACAGTAGGTTATCATTCTAATACAAGGTAATAATAATATTCAAACTTTGGTTTAATTTCTATAACTATAACAATCTTATTTCAAGTGATGATCTTACTTGAACTTGTTTCGTGTCATGATTCTGCTTCAAGAACTTCGAGCCATCCAAGGATCCGTTGAAGCTAGATCCATTTTTCTCTGTTCCAGTAGGTTTATCCAAGGAACTTAAGGTAGTAATGATGTTCATAACATCATTCGATTCATATATATAAAGCTATCTTATTCGAAGATTTAAACTTGTAATCACTAGAACATAGTTTAGTTAATTCTAAACTTGTTCACAAACAAAAGTTAATCCTTCTAACTTGACTTTTAAAATCAACTAAACACATGTTCTATATCTATATGATATACTAACTTAATGATTTAAAACCTGAAAACACGAAAAACACCGTAAAACCGGATTTACGCCGTCGTAGTAACACCGCGGGCTGTTTTGGGTTAGTTAATTAAAAACTATGATAAACTTAGATTTAAAAGTTGTTATTCCGAGAAAATGATTCTTATTATGAACATGAAACTATATCCAAAAATTATGGTTAAACTCAAAGTGGAAGTATGTTTTCTAAAATGGTCATCTAGACGTCGTTCTTTCGACTGAAATGACTACCTTTACAAAAATGACGTGTAACTTATTTTTCCGACAATAAACCTATACTTTTTCTGTTTAGATTCATAAAATAGAGTTCAATATGAAACTATAGCAATTTGATTCACTCAAAACGGATTTAAAATGAAGAAGTTATGGGTAAAACAAGATTGGATAATTTTTCTCATTTTAGCTACGTGAAAATTGGTAACAAATCTATTTCAACCATAACTTAATCAACTTGTATTGTATATTATGTAATTTTGAGATACCATAGACACGTATACAATGTTTCGACCTATCATGTCGACACATCTATATATATTTCGGAACAACCATAGACACCTTATATGTGAATGTTGGAGTTAGCTATACAGGGTTGAGGTTGATTCCAAAATATATATAGTTTGAGTTGTGATCAATACTGAGATACGTATACACTAGGTCGTGGATTGATTCAAGATAATATTTATCGATTTATTTCTGTACATCTAACTATGGACAACTAGTTGTAGGTTACTAACGAGGACAGCTGACTTAATAAACTTAAAACATCAAAATATATTAAAAGTGTTGTAAATATATTTTGAACATACTTTGATATATATGTATATATTGTTATAGGTTCGTGAATCAACCAGTGGCCAAGTTTTATTTCCCGACGAAGTAAAAATCTGTGAAAGTGAGTTATAGTCCCACTTTTAAAATCTAATATTTTTGGGATGAGAATACATGCAGGTTTTATAAATGATTTACAAAATAGACACAAGTACGTGAAATTACATTCTATGGTTGAATTATCGAAATCGAATATGCCCCTTTTTATTAAGTCTGGTAATCTAAGAATTAGGGAACAGACACCCTAATTGACGCGAATCCTAAAGATAGATCTATTGGGCCTAACAAACCCCATCCAAAGTACCGGATGCTTTAGTACTTCGAAATTTATATCATATCCGAAGGGTGTCCCGAAATGATGGGGATATTCTTATATATGCATCTTGTTAATGTCGGTTACCAGGTGTTCACCATATGAATGATTTTTATCTCTATGTATGGGATGTGTATTGAAATATGAAATCTTGTGGTCTATTATTACGATTTGATATATATAGGTTAAACCTATAACTCACCAACATTTTTGTTGACGTTTTAAGCATGTTTATTCTCAGGCGATTATTAAGAGCTTCCGCTGTCGCATACTTAAATAAGGACGAGATTTGGAGTCCACGCTTGTATGATATTGTGTAAAAACTGCATTCAAGAAACTTATTTTGTTGTAACATATTTGTATTGTAAACCATTATGTAATGGTCGTGTGTAAACCGGATATTTTAGATTATCATTATTTGATAATCTACGTAAAGCTTTTTAAACCTTTATTGATGAAATAAAGGTTATGGTTTGTTTTAAAATGAATGCAGTCATTGAAAAACGTCTCATATAGAGGTCAAAACATCGCAACGAAATCAATTAATATGGAACGTTTTTAATCAATAAGAACGGGACATTTCAGATTGATTGCATGAATAGTGTATAGACAAGATTCATATCTTAGCGTATCTGTTACTGTAAACCTTACCTGGCGTATCCCGTAAATTCCTCTGTAATCTACGAAACCTTTTATTCTATATATATGGATATTCTATGTAATTAAGAATACCATCCGTTAGCCAGAAAATCATTTCATATTTAAAAATTCTTTATTCAATCGTACGAAATGGAATTCGTCATTAGTTCAAGTCACTCGGATTCCGAAATGGAATCCCACTCAAGCTCCGAAAGCAGTGTGACCGGAATGGATCTACCAATCAGTCATCATCTATTCTGGATGAATTGGGGATGGGTTCGTAGCCTCCTCAATCATTGGAGACAAGAAGAAAGTGATCCTTTCCATCCGCCACATAGCCCTATTGGCGAAGAACCTGAAGCACTTACCGGTGAACCTGTTCGAAACACCATCTTTTCTCTCATTTCCAGAGTATCTCGCCACGATTATATACTATACCAAATTCTAGATTATATTTATCCGCTAGTCCGAACCGAAAATCACCCCGGTGTAATAGAAGAAATCAACGAGCTTCGCGCTCGGGTAGTGGCTTTAGAGAATATGGTGTGAAGGTTACAAACACCAGCAGCAGCACCAGCAGCATAACCAGTACCACCACCAATGTCAACAGTACCATCACCACCACCAACATCAACATCCGCATCCCACACCTCAACATCTTAATCTATACCTCGAACACCAACGTCATACGCACCATGGATACCAAGGAGTACCAACAACAACAACATCATCACACGTCTCAACCTCGTAATCTATACCTCAAGCATAATCATCATTCTACGAATCATTTTACGAATCGATCTACATAAACTATCTTCGTCCTTCATGGTGATTATGTAATCTCTAATATTTTAGAGATTATGTACTCTAGTTCTAACCGTAAATCTGATGAGGTTAATATCACATTGACTCATTAAATCCATAATTTCGTCTGAAGAAAATATATATGTATATATGTTTTCATAAAGATTGTAATTAAAATTTTTATTGTACAAATTTTTAATGGTGAAAATATTTTAACGGGTAGGTAATACCCGAGGAATATTTAGATTTCGCATTAATAAGTTACACTGTACATTCTTCGAATCTGATTCAACAGTCATTTACTATCCTACTTGCAACCACAGCTATACGAATCCGTTCATCACAGAACAACCATTTTCATTCAATTTCATATTTGGATTTTGACCTATCAGAATCCGACAAGTGGCATAATGAAGAAAACATTGGACAAAATAAAATTTGTTAGAAACAAACAAATTAACTATGAGAAATTTTGTTAAGAATCCACGCTAACAAAATCCTAGCTAACTGATTACATTTTATTTATCGCAATTTATTTTATCGCAATTTACATTCTTGCAATTT
This sequence comes from Rutidosis leptorrhynchoides, assembly GCF_046630445.1. NCBI lineage: Eukaryota > Viridiplantae > Streptophyta > Magnoliopsida > Asterales > Asteraceae > Rutidosis > Rutidosis leptorrhynchoides. Next base: position 335,209,767 of record NC_092336.1, on the reverse strand, counting down.
TATTTATCTTCATTAAATTTCTGTTATTTAGTTTACGCACTTTATTTATCGTTATTTAAATTTCTTTTATTTATTTTACGCACTTTAAATATCGGGACACGTATACAAGGTTTTGACATATCATATCGACGCATCTATATATATTATTTGGAATTATCATAGACACTCTATATGCAGTAATGATCGAGTTCTCTATACAGGGTTGAGGTTGATTCTACAATAATATATATAGTTTGTGTTGTGATCGAGTCTGAGACTTATACGGGTCACGACACGTATTAATTAATTCGAATATTATATATTAAACTATTTATGAATTATTGGACTGTCAACTGTGGACTAATAATATTGGACAATTAAAATGAATTAAAATATTGATTATAACATATGAAACTAAATAATTCTTCAAGTTGCCACTTGATTTCGTCTTAAACATCATTTGTATCTTCACGATTACATTCTGCGTTCAAACCTTTCATGATTCTTGAAAACACCTCCATCGAGAGGATGAACCAACCACACTTCATTTACGGGAGAAAAAATTGATGCATATAGTTATGCACCTAAAAACACTCGGAACCTGAGTAAACGTTTAACACGTAGCTGTGCTAATTCCTTTAGCGTTATTATTACCGAAAATAACTTTGCATCTGCTGTTCGAGATAGCCAGTTTTGTCACAGCTCCAGCAAGACAACTTCGACTTTTCGTACGAAACAACCTTATTATAACGTTGATATATACGCGTGCTCTTTTATTGTTACCAGAGAACCTTTTATATTCCACCATATTACCAGCAGATGTACCAGTAACCTCGTCCCTCCTTGGTTTAAATCTCTCTGACAAATCACAATAATTATCTATTGAAGTCTCATCATGTACTCATCCGCATTTTTTAACAAGAATTGCCATACGAATCATTGGGAATTAGCAATTAGTATTTTTAAAATCTCGCAGTATGCCTATGCCAACAGTTATATGTGTACATATAACGTCTATCATCTGGACTTACATGCTTGAATGTGAAGTTTCTAAAAAATACCCCGAACTGCGAACTAGTCATCGAAATGCTGATGAAGCAGCAAAAACCGTAAGACGACACTAATCGTCAGAAGTTTTATGATAAAGAATAGTATGTTGGAAAAGCTCAGAAAGGTTGGAACTGGAAAAAGGATTGAGCTAACCACGAAGGAGACCAAGGACAAATGCAAGGGCCATACCCTATATTCAAAGAATCCAAGTAATTCTGGATCTGTTGAAATCCTTAGAGGATATCTTGCTCCGAAGTCATGTTAAAATCTTGCGGAAAATTTTTCTTCATCAACCTTCGAACTTGTAAATTCCAAGATATCATCGTATCTTTCTTTATAAATATCCTCCATATTGCTAAAGATTTTTTCATAACTATTCTTATCTGAAATCATTAATCTCTTCGTGCTATCAGTGTTACATCATATAGAAACTGTTAGTTTCTATATTCTGTAAACTTTCGAGCTTAAAATACGAATGTTATTGAAGTAATGTTAGGAACTGATGCATGAGTTAGTATAATATAATGACACTTGATCAACGTGATTATATTACAGTAAGTCATGCTGAGTTTCTAATGGAACGTGACGATTCACAGATTATAACGTCATCACGTGCCACGTTACATAACTCTTTCATTCTGCTTAACTTTTGAACATATCAAGAAAATATATTCTTGATAGTTCTATTCTTAGTGATTCTGGTAATTTGACAAATCAAATCGTGCTAATACATTCTTTCTTGTTTAGGACATGATGTTCATTCGAAACTCCATACTTACGAATTCTGGACCGTTACTCGCTTTACTAGAGGCCGAGAAGAGAATAAAAAGGCAAAGAGCTCCAAAATATAAGAGAAATTATAAAGCCCAATAACAACACGGAGGTTACAAACTGTGGATATTAATATGAATAGCAATATAAAGACACGGTAGAATTAAGAATAGTATCACCCCAAGGTAATAGTAAAAGTAAACAGATTCTTCTGGTGGAAGATTAAAAAGAAGGATGACAGAAATGATAATTAGGAAAATATCAAGGATTAGAACCGGATTAAGCATTTTCACAATCTTTTGGACGTATGAACTAAGAAGGAAAGTATAGGAATGGTGAGAATAATGGAACGGAAGAGTTTAATTTATAATGGAATTATGATAAAAAGTAATCTAAGCAGATAACCGCATTTAATTAAAGAGATCTTAATTTCCTTACTCGCCGAAGAATCAAATCTTTTAGATTTCGAAGATTTTATTTAAATCCCTTGAATTTCGGAATTCAACTGAGACGATGTCAAAAGTTAAGACGAACCTTATTTTCTAAATTCAACCAAGACTACGTCATTGGTTAATTCAAAGCTGCATTTACCCATTTTCATTTGTTTGTGATAGCTTCATTCATACGTTTTGAAGAATTGAATTATTTATCATTATTACTCTATAGTGATAAAACTCTATTATTCAACTCATATTCGTCATGAAAACATTTCTATTATTAGCCATGACCACCTCACTCAAATTTCGGGACGAAATTTCTTTAACGGGTAAGTACTGTGACGACCCAGGAATTTTCGACCAAATTTAAACTTAATATTTATATGGATTCGACATGATAAGCAAAAGTCTAGTAAATTGAATTTCAAAATTTTTGAACTACTTTATGAAATCATTTGACCTTCAACCAGTTCCGATGATTCACGAACAATTAATTGTAACTTGATATGTGTATATACATATATACATAATAATTGGAAATATAATTTTTCAATATTGTATGTTGTTGTTATTAAAATTAATTATGTAAAAGAAAATAAAAATATGATATTATAATAATTATTATATAAAATATATCAATATATATAATTGAAGGATATTAAATATATATATGATCTCGAATTTATTTTGTAATCGATTGTAACACTCAAATGTTATTCGATCGATATTAAACGAGTTAAAAAGGAACTTATGTAATTTTAAAATAAAGGGTGATCCGAAAATGAGTTATATATATTATATGCTTATTAAAAATGTATTTATGAGCTAACTGTTAAATTTGAACACTTTTCATATTTTACCTGAAATCGAACACGGACAGTGATAAAATTTTTATTTAAATAGTTAATGAATAAATTTTATACCATAATGACTAAAATAAATAGATATAGTCAATTTAAAAATATGGAATTTTTCTGAACACTTTTATTCGCCAATAAATAACAACGAAATACGAGATACTATTCTAATTAAAATCGTCGGTAGAAAGAGTCCAAAATTTGAGATGGCTATTCTGTGCACTCATGTTTTACTTTAGAACTAGAAAATACTATTATAAATTTTATTATCACAGTTACATATTACATATATAATTAGACGATATATATTGATATATATATATATATATATATATATATATATATATATATATATATATATATATATATATATATATATATATATAGACTATCTTTAATTTAAAACCACCTAACAAACCTTTACTACTTATTCATGCTGTATCTACTTTGGATAATATAAACCCACTGGTTATGACTTATGAGCTGTCTTTTTGGAATTTCTTTTTAGAGTATGTAACAAAGCGCAATTCGGACAAAAAGCTCACATATATACTTTTGACTTGCTAAACTGTCCTTCTAATATTATAATTAATAATTAATTACTATTATATTGTTATTATTAATTAAATGATCTAAGATATAGTTATATGTATATGTATGTGATATGTGATAGATAAAGTGACTCTTTACAGCTCACTAATATCAATCATCACCAACCAAGTTTTGTTTCCTACTAAAACCCAAACCCACAAACACCCACTTATTAATTTCATTATTGTTCACTACTACTTTAGCAGCTTTCGTTTCTGTTTCCTCTAAAACCGTCATCCATGAAACCCACTTATGATTCAATGATCATAAACCTGCAACAATAGAATGATGATACAAGAAAAATATTACGCGTTCCTTGTATACAGTAAGTGTGATACTGCTTTGCTCTACTCGTTGATTCCTGTTTCTATGCTGTCCGAATACCACCCTACACCACCCATTCTCGTTGTCATACAAACCATCACCAAGAAAAAAACCCCCATAAATTACCCGACTGCAACTATGTTACATTTTGTGTCATCGTGAACTACTGCTGTATCAAAGCTACTGTCACGAGTAGCCTGCAACCTTCTAATGTCGAAGAAACTGCTGCAGTCCAATACTTCTATTTTTCTGTTTCGTTCTAAACTGCAACTGCATATCATTGTTCCTGTATGTTCGAACAAGCCAAGAACACCATCGAATACCATCATACTCGTTTTCCCACAGCAATCATATCTTGTTTATTACTTAACTATTTTATATTTTGTTCAGTTCGAAAACCACAACCAAAATCACTCGTTAACTTTCGTTCCCTATTTTTATCCTCTAACTATAAACTAATAGATATACCTGCAACTTGTTTTGTTTTACCATCGATGAGATGAATGAAACAATACGCGTTTCGTGTAACCAAGTAAGTGTTTCGCGTGACACCTTACATGATTCGCGTAATCTTAAGATCACCAAACTAACACACTCGAATACCACTATCGTTGCTACAACCATTCGACGCCCACCATTGTTGCTTCTGAAACTTGTTTTCTATTTCCATATGATCAAATCATCATCACCATAACCACATACAAACTACTACTGTTGTATTTCTTGTTTTATGGAGGAATGATGAAGTAATGATAACGATGATGATGGAGAACGGTAACTTGATGATGATATGAATGTTCTGTAACGACCCAACCCGTTAACCAACCAAAAATGCGGAAAGAAAAAAAAATTAAAACTGATGTGGAGGGTGCGCGGCACGCACCACTGCCTATGTGCGGCGCGCACATGGCCTGAGACAGTTCTGATCAAAATGTCCATTTTTCGAGAAAAGATCTTCGACTTCCCGACACTTTTAGACTATACGCTTTTCACAACAAACTTATATATGTAAAACTAACATTAATCAAACATAAAAATGACGTTTTACAAGCGGGGCCACACGACCCAAAATACAAGTTTAATACAAGTTTAGAGTTTCGACCACCAAAAAGTTTAAGTTCCAAACTACACCATGAGCATGGCATTTGGGATTAAACTACCCAACTACCGGTCAAACTCCAAGAGCTACTAAAGCCAAAAGCGTCCCCTAGTATCAAGCGGGATCTCTAGTCCAATACGATGCCCTTACCCTTGTCCAAAACCGAACCTATAAAATGGTAAACAACGAGAGGGTAAGCAAAGCTTAGTGAATGCAATAATTATACGAATACATATATAATTATACCTACTTGCATACACTTACACCAACCGCAAACATGCTAGCAACACAATTAGCTTATCGTCACATTAACAAGCTAGCAACAACCGCATAATAATATAACTCGAAATGATATAATATGCTTACAACACAAGTAACCATGGTAGACCAATAGTACAAGGGAACGGCGCTCGCGAAAACGCCATCGGTGTTCATAACATCCATTAGGGCACTTAACACCTCGCACCACTAACCCCTAGGGTGGCACCTTAACACCTCGGCACATCACCCCGAGTGGCATCTTAACACCACGATGCAACACTCATTATTTTACGGAGTGGTGTCTTAACACCTCGACACTACACTCCTAGGTGGCATCTTAACACCTCGATGCTACACCCGAGTGGCATCTTAACACCTCGATGCTACACCCTTCACGTGAAACGTGGTGTCTTAACACCTCGACACTACACATTTCACGCTACAACAAATAGATACATTATATACCTACGCATATAATTATTCCACTCACCTTAACAATTAGATGACGATTTCAACCTCCACAAGCTTCAAAGCAAAGTACCTAATATAATAAGTACTTGATCAACACACAAGCTAAGTGGACTTAATACTAACACTTACACATGAGCATTTAATGACTTAATGTATTAAATCGCTCATTTATACCAAAACCGCCCAATTAAAGTCAAGACCACCACTAATCACTTTAAAGCTAGTGATTAAGGTCCAACAACACCAACTAATACATAATTAGGGTAATTCATACCCATCTTTCCAAACTAGGTCAATTTATTACCCAAATAACCATTTTAAGACGACACACCCATTTCGGGTCATCCACTAACTAACCAACACCCATTTACTAAATAACTAGGTGTGTTAGCAATTAACTCACCAATTAGGGTTCATAAACATCATTTAATACTTTGAAACCCTAGACTAGTCACCAATTAGTATTCAAGACTCAATTTTACCCAAGAACACCCAAAATCACCAATAATGGGTTTTGTGTTCATCATTTACTCAAACCCTAACCCTTACACTAAATCAAAGTAAGGAAAATAAAATTAGAACATACCACAACTACCACAACGAAGCTAGAGATAAGATGAACGACTTTAATGCTTGAACTTTAACCCAAAACAAGCTCCTTCCTCTTGGATTTAAGCTTTCTCACACTTGAATCACACTCTCTCACTAGGATTTAAGTGGATGAAGTTTGGTGGTTAGAAATGGAGTAATGAGGCTCAACCAAACTGATCTAGGTCCTTTAATTCGTCCATAAGTGAATTTACCAAGTTGCCCATCAAAATATCTGATTTAAAAAGCTGGAACCCGGCTACAGTAAGGGGTGCGCGGCGCGCTCCCTTTAGTGTGCGCGGCGCGCACTAGGCTCAACTCACTCAGTGACTTCTGTTTAACAGCAAAACATCACCCACACTCTATGTAACATATTTACACTGCTGTACAAACTGATTAGGGTCTTACAACTCTCCCCCACTTATTCGGATTGCGTCCTCGCAATCCAAGCCGCATGACAAGAGGGAAGATAAATCAACACGAATTCTTCGGGCTCCCAAGTAAACTCGGAACCCTTACTACGACGCCATTGAACTTTAAAAGTCCTAACCTCTTTATGCCTCAACCTTTTGACCTTCTCATCGAGTATGGCAATCGGCTCCTCAATATACTCTAACTTATTGTTTAGCTCAATTTCGTCTAACGGCACCCATGATGAATCATCCGCAAGACACTTACGGAGATGGGAAACATGAAATGTATTATGAATCCCCGCAAGCTCTTCGGGTAATTCCAAACGATACACGACTTCACCAACACGAGCTAAAACTTTAAAGGGACCAATAAACCGAGGAGCTAACTTTCCCCGTTTTCGAAATCGAATAATACCCTTCCATGGCGAAACCTTAAGCATCACCATATCGCCTTCTTGAAATTCGATCGTTCGTCTACGTTTGTCGGCATACGACTTTTGTCTATCTTGAGCCTTTCTCAAATGTTCCCGAATAATACCAATCTTATTATTCGTCTCTAAAACCAAATCGGTACTCCCGATTTCTCTTTGACCCACTTCTCCCCAACAAATGGGAGTTCGACACCTCCGCCCATATAGCATCTCATATGGTGGCATCCCGATACTAATGTGATAACTATTATTGTACGAGAATTTCACCAAAGGCAAATGCTCGTCCCAACTACCACCGAAATCAATAATGCACGCCCGTAACATATCTTCCAAAGTTTGATTCGTATGTTCGGTTTGACCGTCCGTTTGAGGATGATACGCCGTGCTCAATTTCAATCGCGTACCCATATCTTTGTGAAACTTTTCCCAAAACCGAGATGTAAAACGAGTATCTCTATCCGAAACAATAGATATAGGAACCCCGTGTCGAGAGACCACTTCCTTGATAAACAACTTAGCCAAGGCCTCCGACGATATTGCTTCTTTAATGGGAAGAAACAAAGCACTTTTCGTCAACCGGTCAACTATCACCCAAATCGTATCAAATTGGGTTCTCGCCGTCTTAGGTAACTTTGTTATGAAATCCATGGTAATGTGCTCCCATTTCCATTTCAGAATTTGTAACGGTTGCAATTTACCATACGGCTTTTGGTGTTCGGCTTTTACTTGCAAACACGTGACGCATTGCTCAACATACTTCACAATATCACGCTTCATGCCCGGCCACCAATAATCTTTCTTCAAGTCAAGATACATTTTCGTCGCGCCCGGATGAATGGAATATTTTGACTTATGTGCTTCATCAAGTAGCACTCGTCGGTAATCACCCATCTTAGGCACCCACACCCTTCCTTGGAAAGACAACAAACCACGCGGACCCATAGTAATAAACTCCGATTAGCCCACGATTCGCTCCGTATACTTGTTGTGAACATAAGCCTCTATTTGAATCTCACCAAGCTTTTCAAGAAAATCGTTGGTAATAATCAAACGTAACGATCTAATTCGTATCGCCGGATGTTGACTCTTTCGACTCAACGCATCCGCGACCACATTCGCCTTACCCGGATGATAAAGTATTTTACAATCGTAGTCTTTCACCACATCTATCCACCTACGTTGGCGATAATTCAAATCTCGTTGATTAAAGAGATGTTTCAAACTCTTATGATCCGAATAAATCGTACACTTGACACCATACAAGTAATGGTGCCAAATTTTCAACGCATGCACAACCGCCGCCAACTTAAGATCATGAGTCGGATACCTCGTTTCATGTTCCTTTAATTGTCGAGAGGCATAAGCGATGACTTTACCTCTTTGCATTAGAACACACCCGAGACCATTTAAGGAAGCATCACAATAAACCACCATGTCTTCAACAGCTTCTGGTAACACTAACACCGGAGCTTGACACAACTTCTCTTTTAACAATTGAAAGGCAATTTCTTGCTCGTTCTCCCAAACAAACCTCGCATTTTTTCTTGTCAATTTCGTCAACGAAGAAGCGATCTTAGAAAAATGTTGGATAAACCGACGATAATAACCGGCCAATCCGAGAAAACTTCGGATTTCCGTAGGCGTAGTCGGTCGTCCCCAACTCTTCACCGTCTCGATCTTCCCCGGATCTACTTGAATACCGTTTTCGTTCACAATATGACCAAGGAATTGAACTTCCCTTAGCCAAAATTCACATTTGGAGAACTTTGCATACAACTTCTCCTTTCGTAGCATCTTCAATACTTCACGCAAATGATGTTCATGTTCGCTCATACTTTTCGAGTAGACTAGTATGTCGTCAATGAACACTATTACCGACTTGTCCAACATAGGTTGGCACACTCGGTTCATAAGATCCATGAATGCCGCCGGTGCATTCGTAAGACCAAAGGGCATAACTACAAACTCATAATGCCCGTAACGTGTTCGAAAAGCCGTTTTCTCTATGTCTTCCTCACGGACCCGCATTTGGTGATAGCCGGACCGTAGGTCGATCTTAGAGAAATACGTTGCACCTTGAAGTTGATCAAATAAATCGTCAATCCTAGGTAATGGATAACTATTCTTGATCGTCACTTTATTCAACTCACGGTAATCAATGCACATATGCATACTACCATCTTTCTTCTTCACAAATAACACCGGAGCGCCCCATGGCGAAGCACTCGGTCGAATAAAACCCTTCTCGAGCAACTCTTGGGTTTGATTTAACAACTCTTGCATTTCCGTTGGTGCTAAACGATAAGGAGTTTTAGCAATGGGAGTAGCTCCCGGAACCAACTCAATACGAAACTCAACTTGTCTTTCTGCCGGAACACCCGGTAATTCGTCCGGAAAAACGTCTTCGAATTCACTAACAACCAGAATTTCACGAATAGGTGGTGGCTCATTGCGAGTATCAACAACATGAGCAAGGAAATCCATGCCACCGGTAACAACAAAACGACGTGCCCGTGCAAAAGTGCATATCGGCACCGGTCTCCTTCGCTTATCACCATGAATAATTAACTCTCCCCTACTTAGGGTCTTCACATGAATAAACTTATCATGGCATGCAATATCGGCTCTATAACGATCGAGCCAATCCATACCAACGACAATATCAAAGTCGCCCAAGGTCATTGGAATAAGATCAATTTTAAAGGTTTCGACACCAAAAATAACATCACAATTTTCACACACATCAACCACTAGCACCGTCTTGCCGTTCGCTATTTCAACTTCTATCAGACGACTTAACTTAGCTAACGGTCTATTAAGTTCAGGCACAAATTTAGGAGACACAAACGACAAATTTGCACCGCTATCGAAAAGAATCCTTGCCGGATTAGAATTAACCATGTAAGTACCTGAGACAACTTCGTGCGATTGTTTGGCTTCATCATTGGTCATCAAATAATTTCGACCCCTTGCCGTACCCGCCGCCTTCTCTAACCGCTTAACATTATCATTGCGCAAGTCGGGACACTCCGGCTTCTTATGCCCTTCTTTTCCGCAATTAAAACAAGTGATTTTGTTTCCGGAAAATAGTTTCGGACATTCATGAGCCATATGACCCGGTTGCCTACAATTGTAGCACGCATAAGAAAAACCACCGGTAGCGCCCTTCTTCATGCTATTGAAACTTTCGGAACCCTTCTTGTTCTTATTCTTCTTGTTTGAAGAGTTAGAGTAACTAAAACCTTCAAACTTTCTCTTTGAAAAAGTGAAATCACTCTTCCTTGGAACCTCCGGTTCAAAACCCCGAGCCAACTCAAATAGTTCTTCAAAACTCTTAGTCATTCCCCGACTAATCTTACCCTTGTACTCATCATTCAAAGTACGGTAGAAATCTTTCATTAGCTTGTGATCGTCACCCACATATTCCGGACAAAAACGAGTTTTTGCCAAAAAGGTAGACTTGAGTGTGACCAAGTCCATTGAACCTTGTTGCAAATGGTGCAACTCGTCCCGGATTCTATCAAGATCGGAAGAAGTTCGGTATTCTTTGAAGAATTCCTTCTTAAACTCCTCCCATGTCAAGTTCATACATTGTTCTTCGCCATATAAGTTGATCTTATCGTCCCACCACAACTTAGCTTCCTCCCGCAACATGCTTGAACCAAACCTTGTTTTCTTCTCAGGAGGGCATTCCGCGGTACGGAAAGCTCCCTCGATATCGGAGATCCAACATGTACTCTTCAAAGGATCTCGCACCCCATTAAACATCGGGGGTTGAGTGTCATTGAAATTCTTATAATAGAAGTCCCGCCTTCCTTCACCTCCTTCACCGCGAGGATAAAGGTTTCTAGCATCAAGGGCCTCTTCGATAGTGGCCTTCATTCGTTCATTTATCAAATCGGTCACCTGCCCATCGACCGAATCTTGAAAGACCTTTCGGACGTCTGTAAGAAAATCCGCTTTTAACTTTTTAAAGACGGCCTCAACCTTGGCTGAAAACTCTGAAAGGACCCGTTCATATACATTATAAACGATTCACAATAGTTGATTACATTGCGAGGTATTTGACCTCTATATGATACATTTTACAAACATTGCATTCGTTTTTAAAAGACAATCTTTCTTTACATCGAAAATTGACAGGCATGCATACCATTTCATAATATCCACTATCCAACTATAAATTGATTTAATAATAATCTTTGATGAACTCAATGACTCGAATGCAACGTTCTTCGAAATATGCTATGAAAGACTTCAAGTAATATCTTTAAAATGAGCAAATGCACAGCGGAAGATTTCTTTAACACCTGAGAATAAACATGCTTTAAAGTGTCAACCAAAAGGTTGGTAAGTTCATTAGTTTATCATAATCATTTATTTCTATCATTTTAATAGACCACAAGAATTTCATTTCCAGTTCTCATAAATATACGTCCCATGCATAGAGACAAAAATAATCATTCATATGGATTGAACACCTGGTAACCGACATTCACAATATGTATATAAGAATATCCCCATCATTCCGGGATCCTCCTTCGGACATGATATAAATTTCGAAGTACTAAAGCATCCGGTACTTTGGATGGGGCTTGTTGGGCCCGATAGATCTATCTTTAGAGTTCGCGTCAATTAGGGTGTCTGTTCCCTAATTCTTAGATTACCAGACTATATAAAAAGGGGCATATTCGATTTCGATCATTCAACCATATAATATCATTTTAATTACTTGTGTCTATTTTGTAAAACAGTTATAAAAGTTGCGCATGTATTCTCAGTCCCAAAAATGTAAGGAGTAAAAAGGGGATCAAAGGAACTCACCATACTGTATTTCGTAGTAAAAATACATATAACGTCATTGAACAAGTGCAAGGTTGGCCTCGGATTCACGAACCTAAATTAATATTATATATTTATGTGTTGGTCAATATTTGTCTAACAAATTAGGTCAAGTCATAGTGTACCACAATCCTAATGCTCGAGACTAATATGCAAAAGTCAATAAAAGTAAATTTGACTCAAAATAATTTCCAAAAATCTATACATGATTAATATAAAGTTTAAATATCGTCGTTTTATATTTTTAAATATTTTTAAAAGATTTATTAGAGCAAATAATATAATTTATTTATTAATAAATAAAATTTTATATTAAATTTATATAATAAAATATACTTTTATATATATTTAAGTAATAAAATTTATAGGGTTCATTTAATATCATAAAGATAATATGATAGGTATTATTAAAGTAAGTTATTACACGTAGTAAAATATGTTTGTATCACATATTTATTTGATAAAATAATATCTATAATGATAGTAAGTAAAAGTTGTATTATTTTGTAATAATAATTATTATTAGAAAAATATTATTATTTATAATTACTAAGATGATATTATGATAAAACGATAATTCTAATTATGATAACTTTAATATTTACGATAATTTTTAATATTATCTTTAAAATAATAATTCTATTTAAAATAATAATAATAATGATATTTTATAGTAACAATGACATTTCTATTAAAATGATAATTTTTATTAAAATGATAGTTTTAATACTAACGATACTTTTAATAATAATAGTAATGATAAAAATAATAAGAACGATAATTTTATCTAAATCAATATCTTATAATATTTTAATTTCATCATGAAACTCTTACCCATTATTTCCTAATCGTTTCGTTTAATAGCTTTTAATCGTCTTTTATATCGTGTTCATAATAATGATAATAATAGTAATCAAAATAATTAGGTGTTACAAATATTTGTTTTAATTACACTAATATTAATAATGATAGTTACTATAACATTATTAACGATAATACTAATAATTATCTTAATGATAATATAGTAATAATAATAATAACAATAACAATAACTATTTTTAAATAATGATATATATATTAATAATGATAATAATAATAATAATGCCAATAATAATAATAATAATTGGATAATAATAATAATACTAATTATAACTTTAACGATAATAACGATAGTAATAAAAAAAATAACAATTTTTAATGATAAATCCCTTTTATTGATAAAGATAATAATAATGATAATAATAAGATAAAACTAGATCGAAGATAAAAACGACGATAATAATAATCATTTTTAATAAAAATATCGAAAATTCAATTGATTATAACTTCTAATCCGTTCATCGAAACCATTCGATATCTAAAGGAAAAGTTCTTAATTTTTCGCTAGCTTTCTAAGGACATGCATATCTTATACCTTATCTCAACCGCAAGTGTAACTAATTCAAGATTCAACCTAACCTGTCTAAGGGTAATATCAAAAGTACAAGCATGCATAATCCTAAATACTCGAGCACTAGTCAGGGATACACTATTAGTATGTAAAAGTTAAATTATGAGTACTCACGTATCAATATTGAGATTCAATATTGCAGGAAAGGTACGTAGACGCAACGGAAATGATAAACACTATATTGACCTCACGAGCATACCCATGAACCATACTCAATCACCTCCATAGCTATAACCCATAATTTCCTTAATCCTATCCCACTCGAAAAACAATTTCGAAATGACTCGGACAGCACTCCGTCGTAATATTTTATGTATACTAATAATATCTTGAAATAATACGGAGTAAATATATATATGTAAATCGATTGAGAGAGTTTAGAGAAAAATATTTTCAAGTTTCTATGAAATAATGAAACCTATTGAATTCTATTTATAATAGATTTTTGAATTATTAAAGTGAATTATTAAAGTATTGAATTATTAAAGTGAATTATTAAAGTATGAATTATTAAAGTGAATTATTAAAGTATGAATTATTAAAGTGAATTATTAAAGTATGAATTATTAAAGTGAATTATTAAAGTATGAATTATTAAAGTGAATTATTAAAGTTAAAGTAAAGTAAAAATAAAGTAAAGGTAAAGTTTAAGTATAGTAAAAGTATAAAACTACATAATACGTATAATACGCGTATAAATATATATAATATTAATTTAAATCATTATATATATTTAATAAAATAAAATATAAATATCGTTATCTTTATCATACTAGTTAAGTAATGAGTTGTCAAAAGTGGTTCTAGATATTTATAAAAGTTATATACGTTTTAATAATAAAGTTCTTTTTAAACTAAAAACATTTTTGTACGTTTGAAACTAAATAGATCAATCGAGTCTTTATGAGATTCAATCTTCCACTATCCTTTGTCTAGTTCTCAATGATTAACAATTTGTTCTTATTTATAAATCACTTTACCATTTTTTGAATATTGTTAAAATAGAAAGATTTCTCAAATCAACGTGGGCCTTTCAACAGAGACTTGTAATCATAATTCAATATATTTGATAATTCAATCATTTGATCTTATCTTCTAATTCCATTGATAAACATTTTGAAATAGATACAATCATATAAAGTATTTAATCTAATATTTTATTTACGTTTCAAGTTATAATATATATACACATATACATATATAATCATATTCGTTTAATGGTTCGTGAATCGTTGGAACTTGGTCGAGGTTAAATGAATGTATGAACATAGTTTAAAATTATTGAAATTTAACTTAACAAATATTGCTTATCGTGTCGGAAACATATAAAGATTAAAATTTAAATTTGGTTGGAAATTTCCGGGTTGTCACAGTACCTACCCGTTAAAGAAATTTCGTCCCGAAATTTGAGTGGAAAGGTCGTGAATGATAATAAGTATGTTTTCATGATACATACGGGCTGAAAATTAGAGTTTTATTATCAGCGAATAATTTGGATAAACAATCCATTTATATGAAGAGTACGAATGAAGCTAACATAGAAGAGTGAAATGAGTAAGTGTAGATTCATCTTATCATTTGACGTAGATATGATTGATTCCCAGATTTCAAGGGATTTGAAGAAAATCTTCTTAATAAGATTTGACTCTCCGATAATCAAGGGAATTAGGATCCGCTTTAAATGCGATCGTCCATTTTAATTGTTCTGTCGGAGATTTTCTTATAAATTCACCTCCTTCGTTTCCTTACAACTCACACCTTCTGTTGATGCATTTTATGCAAGTCCCTAGACATCTACCCACGTCCATTGCAGGTACAACAGTTTACAGGCCACCATGATTGTTCGTTATTATACTATCCGTGTTTGTATGTGGTTACAAGAACTGCAGGAACGAGATTTAGATGTTTGACTATGTTAGACTTAGTCAGACATACGAGTGAAGCCTCAATAGTACAGCTGACAGGCTCATACGCATGGTTGATGCTGAGCTAAGTCACAATTACGACCTAAATAAGAAGACACGAGTGAGTGATCACCGTACGGCTGATGAAGCCAACTCGTACGTGTGATGAATGAATCGTATGGGTGAGTCAACAGCAGGGGTATATAAAGTCTTATGTTCTTCATTTTAGGTTAAGCCTCTCATTTGTTACACACACTCAGATCTAGTGAGCTCTTCCGATTCTCTCTCAGTCCAAATCACCCAGGTGGTGAATAATAGCTCTAGGTGTTGATCTAATCACACTTGATTTAGCTGTGATTTGACTAAATTAATCAAAAAAAAAACTTAACCTATTCACTAGAGGATTTGATTCACTTATTCCGCCATTGTGTGAGTTAAATCTGTTGATTTCTAAGTTCCTAGTCATGTTTCATCACCTTCTATTCTTTCCCCCTCAACTCATATTTTAAAGTATTCATCAATATGCTCCATCCAGTTCTGATTCTCGATATACTTCTAACTTTCATATCGGTCATTCTTCTTTTTCATCTACCACCGGAAGAATCTATTTACTTCTACTATACTCTTGGGTTTATAGTGTTTCTAGTTCTCCCGTGTCTTTATATTGCTATATGCATCGATATATATGGTTTATAATTTATGGTTTATCGTTGGGCTTTATATGTTCCCTTATATTTCAAAGTCTCTGCTTCTGTCTTCTATAATCATTATCATTCACAATTAATGCTCTCTTTTATTTGCTGCAATTTATACCCCAATTTTTATTTCGGAGTTTTGTCCTTTCGTTTCTTCTTCTTGCGATTAAGCACCGCTTGTAATGGTCCAGAATTCACAGATATGAATTTCGAAATGAACATTGTTAATGTTCTAGGAAGGAAATTGTGATGGCACGATCTTGACTTGTCAAATTACTAGAATACCTTGGAAAAGGCCGAATCATCAAGAAATATTTTCTTGATATTTTAGAGGTTTAATAGAATACAAGAGTCGTATAACATGGCACATGATGATGTTATGATCTGTGAATCATCATGTTTCATTTTGAAACTCAGCATGACTTACTGTAATATAATCACGTTGATCAAGTGTCATTATATTATACTAATTCATGCTTCAGTTCCCAACACTACTTCAAAATATTTTTATTTTAAACTTGAATGTTTCAGAATTTAGAAACTAAAATAGTTTCTTTTATGATGTAATACAGATAGCGCGAAGAGGTAAATGATTTCAAATAAGAAAAATTAAGAAAATATCTTCAGAAATATGGAGGATATTTATAATGAAAGATATGATGATATTTTAGAATATCTAAGATCAGAGGATGATGAAGAATATTATTCACAAGGGTTTAGAGTCAGGAGTAAGGTATTTGATAATAATTTCAGCAGACACTGAATCATTTAGATTCTTTGAAGGCAGGTTTAATCTTTGTGATTTGCCCATAGCCTCCTTCATGGTTTGCTTAATCCATTTTCCAGTTCCAAACCTTCTCTTTTTCTAAGCTTTTCCAACACACTATCCTTTATTATCAAACTTTTGACTGTTTAGGTCGTTTACAGTTTTTGCTGCTTCATCAGCATTTTCCAAACTTCGGAGAACTAGTTCACAGTTTAGGGTGTTTTTCAGAAACTTCACATTCAAAGTATATAAGTCTAGGAGATAGACATTATATATACACCTATAACTGTTGGCAGAGACATGCTGCAAGATTTCAAAATACTAATTGCTGATTCCCAGTAATTGGCATGACAATTCTTGTTACAAGATGCGGATGAGTAAATGATGGGGTTTCGATAAATATAATGACTTTTCGGAAAGTCAAAGATCAGTGAAGTTGTTGGTAAGTTTATTTTTAATGTGGTGAGACATAAAAGGTTCTCCGGTAATGTTGACGAAAGGGCAACTTCTATATCAAGGTTATAATAAGACTGTTTCAACTGAAAAGTCGAAGTTGACTTGCTAAAGCTGTGACAAAACTGACTAATTTGAAAAGGAATCGCAAAGTTATTTTTGCTAATAAATGCCAAAGGGTCTGACACGGATACGTGTTAAATTATGACTCTGGTTTCGAGAGCTTTTCAGATGCAAGACTGTGGTTAATATGTGGTTGGATCATCATCTCAATTGTTTATTATTTGAAGTGTCTTCAGGAATTTTGAAGGGTTTTGAACACAGATTGTAATCGTTAATATACATATGTTGTTCTAACACAGTTTTGAAGTCAAAGTATAGCTTGTGAAAGATGTAAGGATCTAAGAGTGATGATTTCGGTCATATCTCGAGTTGAATTCTGAGATTTCAAAATCAGAATATGCAATTAAATTTTGAATGAGTATGGTTGTTTTGATTTCTATAAAAGAATATATATTGTTTGAGAAAATAGTGAGTATAGTTGATGATTGCTGAATCAGATTCGAAGAATGTAACATATTAATTGTGAATTTATATATCTCTCGGGTATTACCTACACGTTAAAAAAATATTTCACAATTAATATTTTGTACAAAAGAATTTTTATTACAGTCTTTTTGAATATATATATATATATATATATATATATATATATATATATATATATATATATATATATATATATATATATATATATATATATATATATATATATATATATGTATATATATATATATATGTATATTTTCTTCAGATGTAATATCGATTTAATGAGTTAATATTAAATTAAACTCATTTAATTTACGGTTGAAACTAGAATTGAATAATCCCTTAAAGGCTTTAGAGATTACATAAGTATTACTTCAATAATATTGAAATTATGAATCAATACTTCGTTATTTGTTGGGGCATGATGTTGGTTTTCATTAAATTCTTGTGAACTTCGCAAAGTACGAATGATGTTATCTGAAAAGTTTCGAGTACAATGATGACGAAAGTGTAAAATCAACATATATTTGAATAATACACTTGATTTATTATTAATTGGAATTTATTGAATTGAGACAGAGGTTGTACTTAACGATAGTTAAGTTGCGGACGAAGGACGTGCATTATTGCATATTAGTAATATGAATTAACCGAGTAGTTAAGATTCACACATAATAGCTTAGTACGGAAAGATTTATTATGGTTTAAAGATTTATATATAAGATATACATATAAATCCTTCAGTGGAAATGAGTTAATTCTTCATAACTCGTTGATACAATATACTCGTTGTTGATTCATAATGATGTCCGCGGTGATTCTTGAACTGACGGAGCTTGTGAGGTTATAGGTGCTGCTAATGCTGATGCTGACAACACTGACGATGCTGGTGATGCTGGCGGTACTGTTGATGCTGTTGGTAAAACAAGTCTAGTTTGTAAATCGTGCACCATTCTGGTCAGGATTTCTTTTATCATTTCGGTCCACTCATCTGATTTATGGTTAGATCTAGAATAAGTAATCTCTAAAATTTTAGAGATTACATAATCACCGTAAAATATTTCTCCGATGAAGTCATGAATTAATACTTCATCGTTTGTTGTTGTTGGTCTTCCATGTTATTTATAGGACGTATGACCTTGATACTCGTGGGACAGATTGTGGAGTTGAGGTTAACGACGCGGTTGTGGTTGGGGGTGGTAATGGTACTGTTGACGTTGATGTTGGTGGTACTGATTATGCTGCTGGTGCTGCTGCTGGTGTTTGTAACCTTTGCACCATATTCTCCAAAGCCACTACCCGAGCGCGAAGCTCGTTGACTTCTTCTATTACACCGGGATGATTGTCGGTTCGGACAAGTTGATAAATAAAATCTAGAATTTGATGAAGTATATAATCGTGACGAGATACTCTGGAAATGAGAGAGAAAATAGTGTTTCGGACAGGTTCGCCGATAAGTGCTTCAGGTTCTTCGTCAAGAGGACAATGTGGTGGATGGAAGGGATCACCTTCTTCTTGTCTCCAATGATTGAGGAGGCTACGAACCCATCCCCAATTCATCCAGAATAGGTGATGACTGATTGGTTGATCCATTCCGGTCACACTACTTTCGGAGCTTGAGTGGGATTCCATTTCATAATCTGAGGAACTTGAACTAATGACGAATTCCATTTCGTACGATTGAATAAAGGGTTTTTTTGATATGAAATGATTTTCCGGCTATCGAATAGTATTCTAATTACATAGAATATATATATATATATATATATATATATATATATATATATATATATATATATATATATATATATATATATATATATATAGATCAAAAGATTTCATAGATTACGGAGGACTTTGCGGGATATGTCAGGCAAAGTTTAAAGTAACAGATACGATAAGATATGATTTAGCAGATATGCTAAGATATGAATTTTTGTCTATACACTATTCATGCAATCAATGCAGCAAGACGTGTCTTAGACTAAAAATGATAAGCAGGTAATTTCCTGAGGATGATAAGTAGTTAATTTTCGACACAAAATGATAAGCAAAACATTTGACATGCAGACACGGTCGAAGTCCAGACTCACTAATGCATCCTATCGACTTATCAGTTAGACACACTAATGCAGACCTGGTTCGCTAAGACCACCGCTCTGATACCAACTGAAAGGACCCGTTCATATACATTATAAACGATTCACAATAGTTGATTACATTGCGAGGTATTTGACCTCTATATGATACATTTTACAAACATTGCATTCGTTTTTAAAAGACAATCTTTCTTTACATCGAAAATTGACAGGCATGCATACCATTTCATAATATCCACTATCCAACTATAAATTGATTTAATAATAATCTTTGATGAACTCAATGACTCGAATGCAACGTTCTTTGAAATATGCTATGAAAGACTTCAAGTAATATCTTTAAAATGAGCAAATGCACAGCGGAAGATTTCTTTAACACCTGAGAATAAACATGCTTTAAAGTGTCAACCAAAAGGTTGGTAAGTTCATTAGTTTATCATAATCATTTATTTCTATCATTTTAATAGACCACAAGAATTTCATTTCCAGTTCTCATAAATATACGTCCCATGCATAGAGACAAAAATAATCATTCATATGGATTGAACACCTGGTAACCGACATTCACAATATGTATATAAGAATATCCCCATCATTCCGGGATCCTCCTTCGGACATGATATAAATTTCGAAGTACTAAAGCATCCGGTACTTTGGATGGGGCTTGTTGGGCCCGAAAGATCTATCTTTAGAGTTCGCGTCAATTAGGGTGTCTGTTCCCTAATTCTTAGATTACCAGACAATATAAAAAGGGGCATATTCGATTTCGATCATTCAACCATATAATGTCATTTTAATTACTTGTGTCTATTTTGTAAAACAGTTATAAAAGTTGCGCATGTATTCTCAGTCCCAAAAATGTAAGGAGTAAAAAGGGGATCAAAGGAACTCACCATACTGTATTTCGTAGTAAAAATACATATAACGTCATTGAACAAGTGCAAGGTTGGCCTCGGATTCACGAACCTAAATTAATATTATATATTTATGTGTTGGTCAATATTTGTCTAACAAATTAGGTCAAGTCATAGTGTACCACAATCCTAATGCTCGAGACTAATATGCAAAAGTCAATAAAAGTAAATTTGACTCAAAATAATTTCCAAAAATCTATACATGATTAATATATAGTTTAAATATCGTCGTTTTATATTTTTAAATATTTTTAAAAGATTTATTAGAGCAAATAATATAATTTATTTATTAATAAATAAAATTTTATATTAAATTTATATAATAAAATATACTTTTATATATATTTAAGTAATAAAATTTATAGGGTTCATTTAATATCATAAAGATAATATGATAGGTATTATTAAAGTAAGTTATTACACGTAGTAAAATATGTTTGTATCACATATTTATTTGATAAAATAATATCTATAATGATAGTAAGTAAAAGTTGTATTATTTTGTAATAATAATTATTATTAGAAAAATATCAATATTTATAATTACTAAGATGATATTATGATAAAACAATAATTCTAATTATGATAACTTTAATATTTACGATAATTTTTAATATTATCTTTAAAATAATAATTCTATTTAAAATAATAATAATAATGATATTTTATAGTAACAATGACATTTCTATTAAAATGATAATTTTTATTAAAATGATAGTTTTAATACTAACGATACTTTTAATAATAATAGTAATGATAAAAATAATAAGAACGATAATTTTATCTAAATCAATATCTTATAATATTTTAATTTCATCATGAAACTCTTACCCATTATTTCCTAATCGTTTCGTTTAATAGCTTTTAATCGTCTTTTATATCGTGTTCATAATAATGATAATAATAGTAATCAAAATAATTAGGTGTTACAAATATTTGTTTTAATTACACTAATATTAATAATGATAGTTACTATAACATTATTAACGATAATACTAATAATTATCTTAATGATAATATAGTAATAATAATAATAACAATAACAATAACTATTTTTAAATAATGATATATATATTAATAATGATAATAATAATAATAATACCAATAATAATAATAATAATAATAATTGGATAATAATAATAATACTAATTATAACTTTAACGATAATAACGATAGTAATAAAAAAAAATAACAATTTTTAATGATAAATCCCTTTTATTGATAAAGATAATAATAATGATAATAATAAGATAAAACTAGAACGAAGATAAAAACGACGATAATAATAATCATTTTTAATAAAAATATCGAAAATTCAATTGATTATAACTTCTAATCCGTTCATCGAAACCATTCGATATCTAAAGGAAAAGTTCTTAATTTTCGCTAGCTTTCTAAGGACATGCATATCTTATACCTTATCTCAACCGCAAGTGTAACTAATTCAAGATTCAACCTAACCTGTCTAAGGGCAATATCAAAAGTACAAGCATGCATAATCCTAAATACTCGAGCACTAGTCAGGGATACACTATTAGTATGTAAAAGTTAAATTATGAGTACTCACGTATCAATATTGAGATTCAATATTGCAGGAAAGGTACGTAGACGCAACGGAAATGATAAACACTATATTGACCTCACGAGCATACCCATGAACCATACTCAATCACCTCCATAGCTATAACCCATAATTTCCTTAATCCTATCCCACTCCAAAAACAATTTCGAAATCACTCGGACAGCACTCCGTCGTAATATTTTATGTATACTAATAATATCTTGAAATAATACGGAGTAAATATATATATGTAAATCGATTGAGAGAGTTTAGAGAAAAATATTTTCAAGTTTCTATGAAATAATGAAACCTATTGAATTCTATTTATAATAGATTTTTGAATTATTAAAGTGAATTATTAAAGTATGAATTATTAAAGTGAATTATTAAAGTATGAATTATTAAAGTGAATTATTAAAGTATGAATTATTAAAGTGAATTATTAAAGTATGAATTATTAAAGTGAATTATTAAAGTATGAATTATTAAAGTGAATTATTAAAGTATGAATTATTAAAGTGAATTATTAAAGTTAAAGTAAAGTAAAAATAAAGTAAAGGTAAAGTTTAAATATAGTAAAAGTATAAAACTACATAATACGTATAATACGCGTATAAATATATATAATATTAATTTAAATCATTATATATATTTAATAAAATAAAATATAAATATCGTTATCTTTATCATACTAGTTAAGTAATGAGTTGTCAAAAGTGGTTCTAGATATTTATAAAAGTTATATACGTTTTAATAATAAAGTTCTTTTTAAACTAAAAACATTTTTGTACGTTTGAAACTAAATAGATCAATTGAGTCTTTATGAGATTCAATCTTTCACTATCCTTTGTCTAGTTCTCAATGATTAACAATTTGTTCTTATTTATAAATCACTTTACCATTTTTCGAATATTGTTAAAATAGAAAGATTTCTCAAATCAACGTGGGCCTTTCAACAGAGACTTGTAATCATAATTCAATATATTTGATAATTCAATCATTTGATCTTATCTTCTAATACCATTGCTAAACATTTTGAAATAGATACAATCATATAAAGTATTTAATCTAATATTTTATTTACGTTTCAAGTTATAATATATATACACATATACATATATAATCATATTCGTTTAATGGTTCGTGAATCGTTGGAACTTGGTCGAGGTTAAATGAATGTATGAACATAGTTTAAAATTATTGAAATTTAACTTAACAAATATTGCTTATCGTGTCGGAAACATATAAAGATTAAAATTTAAATTTGGTTGGAAATTTCCGGGTTATCACAAACTCGGCGTCCTCGCTTGTACCTCCGTTATCATGATCGGGACCGTTTCTCGTCTTCATTCTATAAAACGAAATAGGTTAAACCACAAAAACGAAAGGACAATTACATGTGTATATACATATATGCCACACTACTCCATCTCGCTCAACAATCGTCGTACATTGCTTGTTTAACACGATTTGCGCCCGTAACAATGGTAGCTAATCATTGTTACGCGAGCACGTCGTATTAACTTGCTAGTACAACGTCCATCTCGCTCGATGCCCGCTAAACATACATAACAAATAGCGCATGATTAGTTCACATAAACCTATGCACAAACCAATCCTGATCCGACCCAAAGTCCTACAAGTCCCGCATAACGCACACACAAAAAGTCTAAGTCTAGGCGCCTATCTCAAGTCACCTAAATCCCTTAGACCATGCTCTGATACCACTTGTAACGACCCAACCCGTTAACCAACCAAAAACGCGGAAAAAAAAAATTTAAAACTGATCTGGAGGGTGCGCGGCGTGCACCACTGCCTATGCGCGGGGCGCACAAGGCCTGAGACAGTTCTGATCAAAATGTCCATTTTTCGCGAAAAGATCTTCGACTTCCCGACACTTTTAGACCATACGCTTTTCACAACAAACTTATATATGTAAAACTAACACGAATCAAACATAAAAATGACGTTTTACAAGCGGGGCCCACACGACCCAAAATACAAGTTTAATACAAGTTTAGAGTTTTGACCACCAAAAAGTTTAAGTTCCAAACTACACAATGAGCATGGCGTTTGGGATTAAACTACCCAACTACCGGTCAAACTCCAAGAGCTACTAAAGCGAAAAGCGTCCCCTAGTATCAAGCGGGATCTCTAGTCCAATACGATGCCCTTACCCTTGTCCAAAATCGAACCAAAACCGAACCTATAAAATGGTAAACAACGAGAGGGTAAGCAAAGCTTAGTGAATGCAATAATTATACGAATACATATATAATTATACCTACTTGCATACACTTACACCAACCGCAAACATGCTAGCAACACAATTAGCTTATCGTCACATTAACAAGCTAGCAACAACCGCATAATAATATAACTCGAAATGATATAATATGCTTACAACACAAGTAACCATGGTCGACCAATAGTACAAGGGAACGGCGCTCGCGAAAACGCCATCGGTGTTCATAACATCCATTAGGGCACTTAACACCTCGCACCACTAACCCCTAGGGTGGCACCTTAACACCTCGGCACATCACCCCGAGTGGCATCTTAACACCTCGATGCAACACTCATTATTTTACGGAGTGGTGTCTTAACACCTCGACACTACACTCCTAGGTGGCATCTTAACACCTCGATGCTACACCTGAGTGGCATCTTAACACCTCGATGCTACACCCTTCACGTGAAACGTGGTGTCTTAACACCTCGACACTACACATTTCATGCTACAACAAATAGATACATTATATACCTACGCATATAATTATTCCACTCACCTTAACAATTAGATGATGATTTCAACCTCCACAAGCTTCAAAGCAAAGTACCTAATATAATAAGTACTTGATCAACACACAAGCTAAGTGGACTCAATACTAACACTTACACATGAGCATTTAATGACTTAATGTATTAAATCGCTCATTTATACCAAAACTGCCCAATTAAAGTCAAGACCACCACTAATCACTTTAAAGCTAGTGATTAAGGTCCAACAACACCAACTAATACATAATTAGGGTAATTCATACCCATCTTTCCAAACTAGGTCAATTTATTACCCAAATAACCATTTTAAGACGACACACCCATTTCGGGTCATCCACTAACTAACCAACACCCATTTACTAAATAACTAGGTGTGTTAGCAATTAACTCACCAATTAGGGTTCATAAACATCATTTAATACTTTGAAACCCTAGACTAGTCACCAATTAGTATTCAAGACTCAATTTTACCCAAGAACACCCAAAATCACCAATAATGGGTTTTGTGTTCATCATTTACTCAAACCCTAACCCTTACACTAAATCAAAGTAAGGAAAATAAAATTAGAACATACCACAACTACCACAACGAAGCTAGAGATAAGATGAACGACTTTAATGCTTGAACTTTAACCCAAAACAAGCTCCTTCCTCTTGGATTTAAGCTTTCTCACACTTGAATCACACTCTATCACTAGGATTTAAGTGGATGAAGTTTGGTGGTTAGAAATGGAGTAATGAGGCTCAACCAAACTGATCTAGGGCCTTTAATTCGTCCATAAGTGAATTTACCAAAATGCCCATCAAAATATCTGATTTAAAAAGCTGGAACCCGGCTACAGTAAGGGGTGCGCAGTGCGCTCCCTTTAGTGTGCGCGGCGTGCACTAGACTCAGCTCACTCAGTGACTTCTGTTTAACAGCACAACATCACCCACACTCTATGTAACATATTTACACTGTTGTACAAACTGATTAGGGTCTTACATGTTCTGAGTTGATGATCAAGTGAAGAAGAAGAAGACGATGAACAGTGTAGTACAGTAGTTATAATGATGATGGCGATACAGAAGATGATGAAGCTACGTTCGTTGTATATTTTTTCTTTAAAAACCCTAATTGAATAAAGCATGAAGAACGAAACCCGTCATGTGCTGCTTGTGAATGGGTTCTTCAGATTGCTAGTGCTGGGCTATTTCTTTTGGGCCGTAATCCTGTTTATTCTACTGGGCCGAATTCTTATTCATCTTGTTGGGCCATATAAGAGTTAAATGGATTCTTAAATGGACACAAGCATATTTCGGTTAAGGTTAAATAGATTCGAGTTAGGAATTTAAAACAGAAATTAAGAGGTAGATCAATGGTTAAGGCTGTGTTGACTTGAATGAGAGGTCGTGGGTTCGAGCCCGGTCTGGGGCATTCTTTTTTTGGAGAGACTTTAAAGGTAGTTTTATTAGTTTTATTATTTTTGTTTTTATTATTATTATTATTATAAATATAAATATTGTTATTATTATTATAGTTATTATTATTATTATTATTATTATTATTATTATTATAATTATTATTATTATTACTACCATTATTAAAAGAACCATTATTTTCGAAATTATCATTTTTGTTACGGATAAATATTTTGTACCTAAAAATATACTTAATACATACATTGTAATTATATTAATAGTTTATATACCAACATATCAAACATAATAACATTATTTAAATAAATACTTATATTTAACAAACTAATGATATATATATATATATATATATATATATATATATATATATATATATATATATATATATATATATATAACTAAATATATAAATATTTAACATTTTAAAGATATATACAAACTAAATAAGTATAATATATAATTTAAAATATAATATATAAACTTGTCCGATTACGATTATATATTTTAATATATATACAAATGATATAGGTTCGTAAATCTGAGGAAAACCCTGCATTGTTCCATTGTTCAGTATTGTTATATGTATTTTTACTACAAAATACATTAAGTGAGTTTCATTTGCCTTTTTACCCTTTATATTTTTGGGCTGAGAATACATGCGCAACTTTTATAACTGTTTTACGAAATGGACACAAGTAGTTGAAACTACATTCTATGGTTGAATTATTAAACCGAATATGCCCTTTTTATTAAGTCTGGTAATCTAAGAATTAGGGAACAGACACCCTAATTGACGCGAACTCTAAAGATAGATCTATCGGGCCCAACAAGCCCCATCCAAAGTACCGGATGCTTTAGTTTTTCGAAATTTATATCATGTCCGAAGGAGGATCCCGGAATGATGGGGATATTCTTGTATGCATATTGTGAATGTCGGTTACCAGGTGTTCAATCCATATGAATGATTTTCATCTCCATGTGTGGGACGTATATTTATGAGAACTGGAAATGAAAATCTTGTGGTCTATTAAAATGATAGAAATGATTATTTATGTTAAACTAATGAACTCACCAACCTTTTGGTTGAAACTTGAAAGCATGTTTATTCTCAGGTATGAAAGAAGTCTTCTGCTGTGCAATTGATCATTTTAAAGATATTACTTGGAGTCATTCATGACATATTTCAAAAAGACGTTGCATTCGAGTCGTTGAGTTCATCAAGATTATTATTAAGTCAATTATAGTTGGATATATTATGAAATGGTATGCATGCCTGTCAAATTTTGATGTAATGAAAGATTGTCTTTTCAAAAACGAATGCAATGTTTGTAAAATGTATCATATAGAGGTCAAGTACCTCGTGATGTAATCAACTATTGTGAATCGTTTATGATCGATATGGACTTTGTCCGGATGGATTAGGATGGGTCTTCACAAGTACAGCCACCCGTGTAGCCACCTCCACATGATTCGGACGACCCATCCTCCGCTGACTCTTTATTCGACGACACCTCCTCAGACGACTCCAGTGAAGATGATTCTGATGAGGACCCTGATGATGCACCTGTACAGCCACCCTCCACCCCACGGAAGAAGCGGTACCGTTTCGATGGCACCATCATTCCAGGGATTAACGGAGGTTGAGCATTCACTGACGCATATGGTCGGCGTCGTAGGGTTACCGCCCGGAAGCGGCTTGTTCCGTATCCTGCTGATCCCTTCATTCGTAAGCCTTACCATTTTGTAGCCTTTACTTCTGGAGCCGGACCGTCTTCACCACCCGTGCGGATGCACCGCCTGCCCCACCATCTCCCTCTGTCAAGGAACTGATGAGGGAGATGGAGATCCTCCGTGATCGGGTAACTGAGCTCGAGGACCAGATGTCCCACGTATTGGACATCCTACACCCACCTTCACCATAGGACCTTTGTAGTAGATTTCATTATGTAATATAGTTGTAGTTTTATGTTTCACTTATGTATTGTACGAACCTATGCAGATGTATGCAACTTATTATTAATGAATGGAACTTTGCGTTATTTAATTCTTGCACGATGTTCTATTTACGTTACTGTATGATTCTGTGGTATTTGTACCTGGTTGCATTACGTAATAATCATGTGATGTGTTGATTCCATGTTGGTTACCATGTACTATATTATTACTATTTGATTACTGGATTTTGACTTGAGTCAAAATTTTTGTTTAGAACATCATGGCCAATGGAAGATCAACACCGACCATAACCCAAATCGAAGAAATGGTTGCCGAAAGGGTAGCCGTAGCCATTGGGGAGATGCAACCCCAAGCCCCACCGCCACCGGTTATTCAGCCCATTCGTAATGGGTGCACGTACAAAGAGTTTCAAAGCGGCAAGCCCCACAACTTTAGTGGAATGGAGGGGCCAGTTGGTCTCACTAGGTGGTTTGAGAAATTAGAATCTATGGTTCGAGTTAGTAACTGCTCAGAGGCGAACAAAATCAAGTTTGCCTCATGTACGTTGTCTGACGGCGTACTAACATGGTGGAACACGTTGGCTCAAGCAAAGGGTATTGATGAGGCGTTTGCTACCCCATGGGAGGAATTCAAAGGGGCCCTGATTGAGGAATATTGCCCTAGGACCGAGATCCAGAAGATGGAGATTGAGTTTATGCAGTTGAAGGTTGTGGGAAACGATCTCGATGGTTACAATCGTAGGTATTTGGAACTAGCCATGATGTATCCTACCATAGTTACCCCGGAGTTCAAGCGTATGTAAAGATATTTGTGGGGACTTCCTAAGTCCATTAAGGGAAACGTCACCTTGTCTAAGCCACCCAATGTCCCGGAAGCAATGCGCATGGGGCATACCTTAATGAACCAAATCATCATCGATGAGGTAGCGACCCGACAAAATTGTCATTTGACGGCGCCGACTACTTAGGTCCCGTTACGTGGTCATAAGTCTTTAAAATAACGTTTGACCAAAATATATCGCATTCATTGCAAAAGTAAAGAGTGTTCCCTAGTTTACAAGAATTGTTCATCCAAAAGTTACGTTACAAAGTTATAAGTACAAATGAAACCTATGCGACACAATTTAAAAGTAGCCAAAAGATGCTCCATGTATGCATAAATACTCGACATCCAAAGCAAGTATCAAAATAATGAGCGGAAGCATGTAACACATATCATTCAAAGACCTGAGAAAAACATAGAAATTTGTCAACGAAAACGTTGGTGAAATCATAGGTTTAAGTAAGTAAGTGAGTAAATAAGTAGATTGAACCACAAGATTTGCAACATCGAATTAATAGTTAACCATTCCAAAATTTGTTTCACGAGCACCCAATTATCAATGCTTAACATTTCTCCCATTGAACCCCATCACTTAGTGCTAGAACATACACTGTTTCTCGAAAATATATTTCATTTGTAAACGGTAGCGAACCGTTTGAATGAGGATTTGTCAAACCCATATGGATCCATACAACATAAGTTCTCGCTTACACCCGGCAAGTGTAACTAATGATAATCGAATTGAGGATTTTGTTCTAAACTCGTATGTAGAATGTTTGTTTTCCTGTACTTGTGTTCACTTAGTAAAAGAAATGTTTATGTTTTCTCATCCCAAATGTAAGTTCAAAAATAGTAAAAGTGGGACTATGATCTCACCTTGAGTGCACGAGTAGTAAAGTACTTCAACAAGTAAACGTGTGCAAAGAACAATGCTAGTCATGACCTAAACAATAGGTTGTATCAATAACGGTAAACACGATAGGTCAAAGATGTTCAATTAGTCCTATGGCTCGTTAAGACTCGATCATAATAGCATGTGAATCAAATTGTCATGTTTCATGCAAGGTACAAGTATAAAAACATGTTAGAACGATTGCACAAATATTTGGTTAAGTTTGATTAAAAGTCAACTTGGTCGGGTCAAAGTCAACGAAAAAGTCAACATGTTCGGGTCGGGTCCCGAACTATTTTTCTGAGGTTTTTAATCATATATGAGCATGTTAGAACAAGTTTCATGTGAATCGGAGGTCCGTAGTATGCCAAACATTTTTCGTATTTTGGACATGGAGGTCAGAACCTGACCACGGCTTATGTCGCGCCGTGACATAAGCTGGCCGCGCCGCGGCATTTGTAGTGACCCGAACTTTTCCATGTTTATATATATTAATTGAGATTGATATTTACATGATTAAATGTTTCCAACATGTTAAGCAATCAAACTTGTTAAGACTTGATTAATTGAAATAGGTTTCATATAGACAATTGACCACCCAAGTTGACCGGTGATTCACGAACGTTAAAACTTGTAAAAACTATATGATGACATATATATGGTTATATATATAGTTAACATGATATTATGATATGTAAACATATCATTAAGTATATTAACAATGAACTACATATGTAAAAACAAGTCTACTAACTTAATGATTTTGAAACGAGACATATATGTAACGATTATCGTTGTAACGACATTTAATGTATATATATCATATTAAGAGATATTCGTACATCATAATATCATGATAATATAATAATTTAAAATCTCTTTTGATATTATAAACATTGGGTT
The DNA here is from genome assembly GCF_046630445.1 of Rutidosis leptorrhynchoides. Classification (NCBI taxonomy): domain Eukaryota; kingdom Viridiplantae; phylum Streptophyta; class Magnoliopsida; order Asterales; family Asteraceae; genus Rutidosis; species Rutidosis leptorrhynchoides. Next base: position 335,178,489 of record NC_092336.1, on the reverse strand, counting down.
AACAACATTTAACAAGATCGTTAACCTAAAGGTTTCAAAACAACATTTACATGTAACGACTAACGATGACTTAACGACTCATTTAAAATGTATATACATGTAGTGTTTTAATATGTATTCATAAACTTTTGAAAGACTTCAAGACACTTATCAAAATACTTCTACTTAACAAAAATGCTTACAATTACATCCTCGTTCAGTTTCATCAACAATTCTACTCGTATGCACCCGTATTCGTACTCGTACAATACACAGCTTTTAGATGTATGTACTATTGGTATATACACTCCAATGATCAGCTCTTAGCAGCCCATGTGAGTCACCTAACACATGTGGGAACCATCATTTGGCAACTAGCATGAAATATCTCATAAAATTACAAAAATATGAGTAATCATTCATGACTTATTTACATGAAAACAAAATTACATATCCTTTATATCTAATCCATACACCAACGACCAAAAACACCTACAAACACTTTCATTCTTCAATTTTCTTCATCTAATTGATCTCTCTCAAGTTCTATCTTCAAGTTCTAAGTGTTCTTCATAAATTCCAAAAGTTCTAGTTTCATAAAATCAAGAATACTTTCAAGTTTGCTAGCTCACTTCCAATCTTGTAAGGTGATCATCCAACCTCAAGAAATCTTTGTTTCTTACAGTAGGTTATCATTCTAATACAAGGTAATAATCATATTCAAACTTTGGTTCAATTTCTATAACTATAACAATCTTATTTCAAGTGATGATCTTACTTGAACTTGTTTTCGTGTCATGATTCTGCTTCAAGAACTTCGAGCCATCCAAGGATCCATTGAAGCTAGATCCAATTTTCTCTTTTCCAGTAGGTTTATCCAAGGAACTGAAGGTAGTAATGATGTTCATAACATCATTCGATTCATACATATAAAGCTATCTTATTCGAAGGTTTAAACTTGTAATCACTAGAACATAGTTTAGTTAATTCTAAACTTGTTCGCAAACAAAAGTTAATCCTTCTAACTTGACTTTTAAAATAAACTAAACACATGTTCTATATCTATATGATATGCTAACTTAATGATTTAAAACCTGGAAACACGAAAAACACCGTAAAACCGGATTTACGCCGTCGTAGTAACACCGCGGGCTGTTTTGGGTTAGTTAATTAAAAACTATGATAAACTTTGATTTAAAAGTTGTTATTCTGAGAAAATGATTTTTATTATGAACATGAAACTATATCCAAAAATTATGGTTAAACTCAAAGTGGAAGTATGTTTTCTAAAATGGTCATCTAGACGTCGTTCTTTCGACTGAAATGACTACCTTTACAAAAATGACTTGTAACTTATTTTTCCGACTATAAACCTATACTTTTTCTGTTTAGATTCATAAAATAGAGTTCAATATGAAACCATAGCAATTTGATTCACTCAAAACGGATTTAAAATGAAGAAGTTATGGGTAAAACAAGATTGGATAATTTTTCTCATTTTAGCTACGTGAAAATTGGTAACAAATCTATTCCAACCATAACTTAATCAACTTGTATTGTATATTATGTAATCTTGAGATACCATAGACACGTATACAATGTTTCGACCTATCATGTCGACACATCTATATATATTTCGGAACAACCATAGACACTCTATATGTGAATGTTGGAGTTAGCTATACAGGGTTGAGGTTGATTCCAAAATATATATAGTTTGAGTTGTGATCAATACTGAGATACGTATACACTGGGTCGTGGATTGATTCAAGATAATATTTATCGATTTATTTCTGTACATCTAACTGTGGACAACTAGTTGTAGGTTACTAACGAGGACAGCTGACTTAATAAACTTAAAACATCAAAATATATTAAAAGTGTTGTAAATATATTTTGAACATACTTTGATATATATGTATATATTGTTATAGGTTCGTGAATCAACCAGTGGCCAAGTCTTACTTCCCGACGAAGTAAAAATCTGTGAAAGTGAGTTATAGTCCCACTTTTAAAATCTAATATTTTTGGGATGAGAATACATGCAGGTTTTATAAATGATTTACAAAATAGAAACAAGTACGTGAAACTACATTCTATGGTTGAATTATCAAAATCGAATATGCCCCTTTTTATTAAGTCTGGTAATCTAAGAATTAGGGAACAGACACCCTAATTGACGCGAATCCTAAAGATAGATCTATTGGGCTTAACAAACCCCATCCAAAGTACCGGATGCTTTAGTACTTCGAAATTTATATCATATCCGAAGGGTGTCCCGGAATGATGGGGATATTCTTATATATGCATCTTGTTAATGTCGGTTACCAGGTGTTCACCATATGAATGATTTTTATCTCTATGTATGGGATGTGTATTGAAATATGAAATATTGTGGTCTATTATTATGATTTGATATATATAGGTTAAACCTATAACTCACCAACATTTTTGTTGACGTTTAAAGCATGTTTATTCTCAGGTGAATACTAAGAGCTTCCGCTGTTGCATACTAAAATAAGGACAAGATTTGGAGTCCATGTTTGTATGATATTGTGTAAAAACTGCATTCAAGAAACTGATTTCGATGTAGCATATTTGTATTGTAAACCATTATGTAATGGTCGTGTGTAAACAGGATATTTTAGATTATCATTATTTGATAATCTACGTAAAGCTTTTAAACCTTTATTTATGAAATAAAGGTTATGGGTTGTTTTAAAAATGAATGCAGTCTTTGAAAAACGTCTCATATAGAGGTCAAAACCTCGCAACGAAATCAATTAATATGGAACGTTTTTAATCAATAAGAACGGGACATTTCAGTTGGTATCCGAGCGTTGGTCTTAGAGAACCAGAAAATTTGCATTAGTGTGTCTTATCGAGTTTGTTAGGATGCATTAGTGATTCTGGACTTCGACCGTGTTTTCTTTAAAAATGATTGCTTAACATTTTTGTTGGAAACTATATATTTTTAACATATGAATATTATGTGATATATTAATCTCTTAACGTGTTTGATATTATGTGATAGATGTCTACCTCTAGAACAAGTCCCATTGACTCACCTAATAATAATGAAGAGTTAAATGTAAATTGGAATGATTCGTGGACTGATTCACAAGTTCCCGAAGAGGAACCGGAAGAAGAGTCGGAACCGGAAGAAGAATCGGAACCGGAAGAAGAATCGGAACCGGAAGAAGAATCGGAACCGGTGGGGGAAATAATAAAACGGTTAAGTAAAAGAGAATCCTTAACCAACCGACCAAGGTTAATTATGGTCAATGGTGTTTCCGCCAAGGAAGCAAAATATTGGGAGGATTACCAATTCTCCGATGAATCGGATTCCGACGAGAATTCCAATGATGTTATAGAAATTACCCCAACTGAATTTAAAAAGGCAAAAGAAAATAATAAGGGAAAGGGCATAAAAATAGAGAAATCTAATTCCAACCCCGATGAACTTTATATGTATCGTCAACCCCCGAAGTCCTTAAGTTGTAACAATGACCCGGGAACCTCTAAACCACCAGGTTTTTCTAAACCAATGTGGATAACGACGGCTCGTATTAGGGGAACATCATATATCCCTAGAAACTTGGCAAAATGAACCAAAACCGAAGAAGAAGAAATGAGCGAGTCGGAATAAGATAGTTGTATTCGTGTGGTGTAATATATGTAATATAGTGTTCTTATGCTTTATGATATATGTAAAAATTGCTTGTATTAATAAGTATTTTTTTTTTATGAATCTAACTCTTGTCTATTTTACAGTTTAAAAACACAAAATGGATAGACAACCCAATATTTTAAGAGACCTACCCGGAGACATGATTGATGAAATCTTGTCTAGAGTCGGCCAGAATTCCTCGGCACAACTATTTAAGGCGAGATCAGTTTGTAAGACATTCGAAGAACGTTCCAAGAATGTCTTGGTTTATAAGAGACTTTCGTTTGAAAAATGGGGGATAGCACATTGGGAAACCCATAAGTTACGATGTGTTTACTTTGACGCATATATTGCGGGGAACCCAAATGCTATTTTACGCAACGGGTTAAGAAATTATTTTGACTCAATATATCCGAATATTGGACTTCGTGATTTAGAAAAAGCGGCTAACATGCAACATAAAGAAGCATGTTATGCTTACGGATTAGTAATGTTCGCTTCTCACCAAAGTGAGAACAAGAACATCGGGCTACAACTATTAAACAAAATGTTTCCACAAGTGACGGAGTCAGTAATTGGGGTAAGAAATGAGGTTTTTAGATTGTTACGGGACTGTTGGACATTACGTAACCCTCGTCCCTTTGACGACGTTACAACACGTTGTCTTATCAACGGCCATAACGGTTATGTTCCACAAGACCAAGGATGGGAAGTAGTCCTAGTAAAACCAGAATGCATGACTTGTTTCTGGACGTATGAATTACGTGTCTTTATTGCCTTTGCTGAACGACTTGTGTACTAGCTAGAATTATCTTCACAACTATCTTGTATCAAAGTTATTGTGTGCTATATTTCATGCTTTATGTAAAATAAGCGGTATTGTAAGTTTGTAAAATATTGTATAAAAGTTTGAACGCGAAATATTATTATAATCAGTTTTTCATATAGAATTGTAGTAGTTGAATTGTATATTAGCTACTAAGTATGAACTTAACGGGTAGGTACTACCCGAATTTAAACTTATAAAACGCTAATATGAAGAAAAAGCTTTTATAAATGAGTTCATATTATGCTACGAAATACTATTAACTACTCTTAATATTCTGTATGATTAACTTGTTCCATTTGACTATTTTGAAGGAAATGGCACCGACTACTCGACACACCGTGAATATGAATGAAGAGGAATTCCGTACTTTTCTAGCTTCAAACATAGCCGCAGTACAGGCTGCGCTACATACCAACAATAACCTTGGATCTAGCAGTACAGGAAATCGTGTAGGATGCACCTACAAAGAATTCACTGCCTGCAAACCTTTGGAATTTGATGGAACCGAAGGACCGATCGGATTGAAACGGTGGACCGAGAAGGTCGAATCGGTGTTTGCCATAAGTAAGTGTACTGAAGAGGACAAAGTGAAGTACGCTACGCATACCTTCACAGGTTCTGCGTTAACATGGTGGAATACCTATCTAGAGCAAGTGGGACAAGATGATGCTTACGCACTACCGTGGTCAGCATTCAAGAACTTGATGAACGAGAAGTACCGTCCCAGAACCGAGGTCAATAAGGTCAAGACAGAACTTAGAGGGTTACGAACCCAAGGATTTGATATTACCACGTACGAAAGACGATTCACAGAATTGTGCCTATTGTGTCCGGGGGCATTCGAAGATGAGGAAGAGAAGATCGACGCGTTTGTGAAAGGATTACCGGAAAGAATCCAAGAAGATATAAGTTCACACGAGCCTGCCTCTATACAACAGGCATGTAGAATGGCTCACAAACTAGTGAACCAGATTGAAGAAAGAATTAAAGAACAGACTGCTGAAGAGGCCAATGTGAAGCAAGTCAAAAGAAAGTGGGAGGAAAACGGTGATAAGAATCACCAATACAACAACAACAGCAATTACAACAATAATCGCAACAATTATCCCAACAATCGCAACATCAATCGCAACTACAACAAAAGGCCCAACAACAACAACAACAACAACAGCAACTACAACAATCATCCCAACAACAATAATAACCGCAACAACAACAACAATCAGAAGCAGCTATGCCAAAGGTGTGAAAAGTATCACTCGGGGTTCTGCACCAAATTTTGCAACAAGTGTAAAAGAAATGGTCATAGCGCGGCGAAGTGTGAGGTCTACGGACCAGGGGTTAATAGAACGAAAGAAACAATTGGTGTCGGAACGAGTAATGGCGGAGCAAGTAGTGTCGGAGCAAGTTATGCCAATGTAGTTTGTTATAAATGTGGAAAACCGGGCCACATTATTAGAAATTGCCCGAACCAGGAGAACACGAATGGACAAGGCCGCGGAAGAGTTTTCAATATTAATGCGGCAGAGGCACAGGAAGACCCGGAGCTTGTTACGGGTACGTTTCTTATTGACAATAAATCTGCTTACGTTTTATTTGATTCGGGTGCGGATAGAAGCTATATGAGTAGAGATTTTTGTGCTAAATTAAGTTGTCCATTGACGCCTTTGGATAGTAAATTTTTACTCGAATTAGCAAATGGTAAATTAATTTCAGCAGATAATATATGTCGGAATCGAGAAATTAAACTGGTTAGCGAAACATTTAAGATTGATTTGATACCAGTAGAGTTAGGGAGTTTTGATGTGATAATCGGTATGGACTGGTTGAAAGAAGTGAAAGCAGAGATCGTCTGTTACAAAAATGCAATTCGCATTGTACGAGAAAAAGGAAAACCCTTAATGGTGTACGGAGAAAAGGGCAACACGAAGCTACATCTTATTAGTAATTTGAAGGCACAAAAACTAATAAGAAAAGGTTGCTATGCTGTTCTAGCACATGTCGAGAAAGTACAAACTGAAGAAAAGAGCATCAATGATGTTCCCATTGCAAAAGAATTTCCCGATGTATTTCCGAAAGAATTACCGGGATTACCCCCACATCGATCCGTTGAATTTCAAATAGATCTTGTACCAGGAGCTGCACCAATAGCTCGTGCTCCTTACAGACTCGCACCCAGCGAGATGAAAGAACTGCAAAGCCAATTACAAGAACTTTTAGAGCGTGGTTTCATTCGACATAGCACATCACCGTGGGGAGCTCCTGTTTTGTTTGTCAAGAAGAAAGATGGTACATTAAGGTTGTGTATCGACTACCGAGAGTTGAACAAACTTACCATCAAGAACCGCTACCCACTACCGAGAATCGACGACTTATTTGATCAACTACAAGGCTCGTCTGTTTATTCAAAGATTGACTTACGTTCCGGGTATCATCAAATGCGGGTGAAAGAAGATGATATTCCAAAGACTGCTTTTAGAACACGTTACGGTCATTACGAGTTTATGGTCATGCCGTTTGGTTTAACTAATGCACCAGCTGTGTTCATGGACCTTATGAACCGAGTGTGTGGACCATACCTTGACAAGTTTGTCATTGTTTTCATTGATGACATACTTATTTACTCAAAGAATGACCAAGAACACGGTGAACATTTGAGAAAGGTGTTAGAAGTATTGAGGAAGGAAGAATTGTACGCTAAGTTTTCAAAGTGTGCATTTTGGTTGGAAGAAGTTCAATTCCTCGGTCACATAGTAAACAAAGAAGGTATTAAGGTGGATCCGGCAAAGATAGAAACTGTTGAAAAGTGGGAAACCCCGAAAACTCCGAAACACATACGCCAGTTTTTAGGACTAGCTGGTTACTACAGAAGGTTCATCAAAGACTTTTCCAGAATAGCAAAACCCTTGACTGCATTAACGCATAAAGGGAAGAAATTTGAATGGAATGATGAACAAGAGAAAGCGTTTCAGTTATTGAAGAAAAAGCTAACTACGGCACCTATATTGTCATTGCCTGAAGGGAATGATGATTTTGTGATTTATTGTGACGCATCAAAGCAAGGTCTTGGTTGTGTATTAATGCAACGAACGAAGGTGATTGCTTATGCGTCTAGACAATTGAAGATTCACGAACAAAATTATACGACGCATGATTTGGAATTAGGCGCGGTTGTTTTTGCATTAAAGACTTGGAGGCACTACTTATATGGGGTCAAAAGTATTATATATACCGACCACAAAAGTCTTCAACACATATTTAATCAGAAACAACTGAATATGAGGCAGCGTAGGTGGATTGAATTATTGAATGATTACGACTTTGAGATTCATTACCACTCGGGGAAGGCAAATGTGGTAGCCGATGCCTTGAGCAGGAAGGACAGAGAACCCATTCGAGTAAAATCTATGAATATAATGATTCATAATAACCTTACTACTCAAATAAAGGAGGCGCAACAAGGAGTTTTAAAAGAGGGAAATTTAAAGGATGAAATACCCAAAGGATCAGAGAAGCATCTTAATATTCGGAAAGACGGAACCCGGTATAGGGCTGAAAGGATTTGGGTACCAAAATTTGGAGATATGAGAGAAATGGTACTTAGAGAAGCTCATAAAACCAGATACTCAATACATCCTGGAACGGGGAAGATGTACAAGGATCTCAAGAAACATTTTTGGTGGCCGGGTATGAAAGCCGATGTTGCTAAATACGTAGGAGAATGTTTGACGTGTTCTAAGGTCAAAGCTGAGCATCAGAAACCATCAGGTCTACTTCAACAACCTGAAATCCCGGAATGGAAATGGGAAAACATTACCATGGATTTCATCACTAAATTGCCAAGGACTGCAAGTGGTTTTGATACTATTTGGGTAATAGTTGATCGTCTCACCAAATCAGCACACTTCTTGCCAATAAGAGAAGATGACAAGATGGAGAAGTTAGCACGACTGTATTTGAAGGAAGTCATCTCCAGACATGGAATACCAATCTCTATTATCTCTGATAGGGATGGCAGATTTATTTCAAGATTCTGACAGACATTACAGCAAGCATTAGGAACTCGTCTAGACATGAGTACTGCCTATCATCCACAAACTGATGGGCAGAGCGAAAGGACGATACAAACGCTTGAAGACATGCTACGAGCATGTGTTATTGATTTCGGAAATAGTTGGGATCGACATCTACCATTAGCAGAATTTTCCTACAACAACAGCTACCATTCAAGCATTGAGATGGCGCCGTTTGAAGCACTTTATGGTAGAAAGTGCAGGTCTCCGATTTGTTGGAGTGAAGTGGGGGATAGACAGATTACGGGTCCGGAGATTTTACAAGAAACTACCGAGAAGATCATCCAAATTCAACAACGGTTGAAAACCGTCCAAAGTCGACAAAAGAGCTACGCTGACATTAAAAGAAAAGATATATAATTTAAAATTGGAGAGATGGTCATGCTTAAAGTTGCACCTTGGAAAGGCGTTGTTCGATTTGGTAAACGAGGGAAATTAAATCCAAGGTATATTGGACCATTCAAGATTATTGATCGTGTCGGACCAGTAGCTTACCGACTTGAGTTACCTCAACAACTCGCGGCTGTACATAACACTTTCCACGTCTCGAATTTGAAGAAATGTTTTGCTAAAGAAGATCTCACTATTCCGTTAGATGAAATCCAAATCAACGAAAAACTTCAATTCATCGAAGAACCCGTCGAAATAATGGATCGTGAGGTTAAAAGACTTAAGCAAAACAAGATACCAATTGTTAAGGTTCGATGGAATGCTCGTAGAGGACCCGAGTTCACCTGGGAGCGTGAAGATTAGATGAAGAAGAAATACCCGCATCTATTTCCAGAAGATTCGTCAACACCTTCAACAGCTTAAAATTTCGGGACGAAATTTATTTAACGGGTAGGTACTGTAGTGACCCGAACTTTTCCATGTTTATATATATTAATTGAGATTGATATTTACATGATTAAATGTTTCCAACATGTTAAGCAATCAAACTTGTTAAGACTTGATTAATTGAAATAGGTTTCATATAGACAATTGACCACCCAAGTTGACCGGTGATTCACGAACGTTAAAACTTGTAAAAACTATATGATGACATATATATGGTTATATATATAGTTAACATGATATTATGATATGTAAACATATCATTAAGTATATTAACAATGAACTACATATGTAAAAACAAGTCTACTAACTTAATGATTTTGAAACGAGACATATATGTAATGATTATCGTTGTAACGACATTTAATGTATATATATCATATTAAGAGATATTCGTACATCATAATATCATGATAATATAATAATTTAAAATCTCTTTTGATATTATAAACATTGGGTTAACAACATTTAACAAGATCGTTAACCTAAAGGTTTCAAAACAACATTTACATGTAACGACTAACGATGACTTAACGACTCAGTTAAAATGTATATACATGTAGTGTTTTAATATGTATTCATACACTTTTGAAAGACTTCAAGACACTTATCAAAATACTTCTACTTAACAAAAATGCTTACAATTACATCCTCGTTCAGTTTCATCAACAATTCTACTCGTATGCACCCGTATTCGTACTCGTACAATACACAGCTTTTAGATGTATGTACTATTGGTATATACACTCCAATGATCAGCTCTTAGCAGCCCATTTGAGTCACCTAACACATGTGGGAACCATCATTTGGCAACTAGCATGAAATATCTCATAAAATTACAAAAATATGAGTAATCATTCATGACTTATTTACATGAAAACAAAATTACATATCCTTTATATCTAATCCATACACCAACGACCAAAAACACCTACAAACACTTTCATTCTTCAATTTTCTTCATCTAATTGATCTCTCTCAAGTTCTATCTTCAAGTTCTAAGTGTTCTTCATAAATTCCAAAAGTTCTAGTTTCATAAAATCAAGAATACTTTCAAGTTTGCTAGCTCACTTCCAATCTTGTAAGGTGATCATCCAACCTCAAGAAATCTTTGTTTCTTATAGTAGGTTATCATTTTAATACAAGGTAATAATCATATTCAAACTTTGGTTCAATTTCTATAACTATAACAATCTTATTTCAAGTGATGATCTTACTTGAACTTGTTTTCGTGTCATGATTCTGCTTCAAGAACTTCGAGCCATCCAAGGATCCATTGAAGCTAGATCCATTTTTCTCTTTTCCAGTAGGTTTATCCAAGGAACTTAAGGTAGTAATGATGTTCATAACATCATTCGATTCATACATATAAAGCTATCTTATTCGAAGGTTTAAACTTGTAATCACTAGAACATAGTTTAGTTAATTCTAAACTTGTTCGCAAACAAAAGTTAATCCTTCTAACTTGACTTTTAAAATAAACTAAACACATGTTCTATATCTATATGATATGCTAACTTAATGATTTAAAACCTGGAAACACGAAAAACACCGTAAAACCGGATTTACGCAGTCGTAGTAACACCGCGGGCTGTTTTGGGTTAGTTAATTAAAAACTATGATAAACTTTGATTTAAAAGTTTTTATTCTGAGAAAATGATTTTTATTATGAACATGAAACTATATCCAAAAATTATGGTTAAACTCAAAGTGGAAGTATGTTTTCTAAAATGGTCATCTAGACGTCGTTCTTTCGACTGAAATGACTACCTTTACAAAAACGACTTGTAACTTATTTTTCCGACTATAAACCTATACTTTTTCTGTTTAGATTCATAAAATAGAGTTCAATATGAAACCATAGCAATTTGATTCACTCAAAACGGATTTTAAAATGAAGAAGTTATGGGTAAAACAAGATTGGATAATTTTTCTCATTTTAGCTACGTGAAAATTGGTAACAAATCTATTCCAACCATAACTTAATCAACTTGTATTGTATATTATGTAATCTTGAGATACCATAGACATGTATACAATGTTTCGACCTATCATGTCGACACATCTATATATATATTTCGGAACAACCATAGACACTCTATATGTGAATGTTGGAGTTAGCTATACAGGGTTGAGGTTGATTCCAAAATATATATAGTTTGAGTTGTGATCAATACTGAGATATGTATACACTGGGTCGTGGATTGATTCAAGATAATATTTATCGATTTATTTCTGCACATCTAAATGTGGACAACTAGTTGTAGGTTACTAACGAGGACAGCTGACTTAATAAACTTAAAACATCAAAATATATTAAAAGTGTTGTAAATATATTTTGAACATACTTGGATATATATGTATATATTGTTATAGGTTCGTGAATCAACCAGTGGCCAAGTCTTACTTCCCGACGAAGTAAAAATCTGTGAAAGTGAGTTATAGTCCCACTTTTAAAATCTAATATTTTTGGGATGAGAATACATGCAGGTTTTATAAATGATTTACAAAATAGAAACAAGTACGTGAAACTACATTCTATGGTTGAATTATCAAAATCGAATATGCCCCTTTTTATTAAGTCTGGTAATCTAAGAATTAGGGAACAGACACCCTAATTGACGCGAATCCTAAAGATAGATCTATTGGGCTTAACAAACCCCATCCAAACTACCGGATGCTTTAGTACTTCGAAATTTATATCATATCCGAAGGGTGTCCCGGAATGATGGGGATATTCTTATATATGCATCTTGTTAATGTCGGTTACCAGGTGTTCACCATATGAATGATTTTTATCTCTATGTATGAGATGTGTATTGAAATATGAAATCTTGTGGTCTATTATTATGATTTGATATATATAGGTTAAACCTATAACTCACCAACATTTTTGTTGACGTTTAAAGCATGTTTATTCTCAGGTGAATACTAAGAGCTTCCGCTGTTGCATACTAAAATAAGGACAAGATTTGGAGTCCATGTTTGTATGATATTGTGTAAAAACTGCATTCAAGAAACTGATTTTGATGTAGCATATTTGTATTGTAAACCATTATGTAATGGTCGTGTGTAAACAGGATATTTTAGATTATCATTATTTGATAATCTACGTAAAGCTTTTAAACCTTTATTTATGAAATAAAGGTTATGGGTTGTTTTAAAAATGAATGCAGTCTTTGAAAAACGTCTCATATAGAGGTCAAAACCTCGCAACGAAATCAATTAATATGGAATGTTTTTAATCAATAAGAACGGGACATTTCAGCATTGGCCGTGCGCTGGTACCTGGTCAGTCTCAATTGTTCAAGTCCCAAATCAAAACTCTTTCAAGCATAAATTACAAACCGCTAACTCTTAGAACTCGCACCTTATATCTTTGGAAAGGTAATTTGACAAAGAACACAACTAAATATATTTCACCAACCAAAAACATTATTTGTAACAATCGGCTTTCCAAAATAAATGATCGATTAATGCACACATTTAATACTCGAATTTGATAAGTGCACATTTATGATTCGGGAATTTAATGCATACATACAATACGCCGTTTTGTAGGTAATCGAGCATACAATACAACTAACTACTTACTAACAATAATTCATGGCATTCAATGTATCATCTATTCATTTCAAGCTTATCAAACCCTAACCCAAATTCACCAAAAATCACTAATCAAGTTTATGGAGTTTTCTCAAGCAACCTACACATCAAATTGAAGCTAGTGATACTAGGAACACAATTAGAACATGAACTTTTAACATCTAACAACATATATTCATCCAAAATTCAAGAACAACACACCAAAATTCAAGTTCATGCTAGTTATACTAAAACAACGAGATCGAGCATACAAATTACATACACGACATCACAATGAGCCATAGACACTAACTAACACCATTTCAAGTCAAAAACACGAATTTAGAGAAATCTAGAGTTTTAGAAATGTTACCCAAACGAGATGAAGTTGGTACCAAAATGAAGAGGATGAAGAGAGGATCACGAATATGTAATTTATTTTGTTGTAAGCCTCCTAGATCGAATTTAGATGATGATTGAATGAATTTGGAAATTGTGTGTGTGTTCTTGCTAGAGATAAAGAGAGAGAGATGGAGATGGTTGAATGGTGGTGATTGGGGTGGACTAGGTGACCTAGTCAACTAGTTTGCCCCGTGTCAATTTTAGTCCCTCGAGTTTGTAGTCGGGTGCGAAAATTACCTAAACGAAATATTTTAAAACGCGTATTAACGGAGGATGTTAAAATCCAATAACGGAAAAATATTAAGAATGTTAGCTAACGGAGGATACGAATTTTGTTACGAAGGATATTTTTAAAATAAAAAGACGGGCGTTAAAATAATTTAACGGAAAAATGCGGGATGTTACATTACCCACACCTTAAAAGAAATTTCGTCCCGAAATTTAGTTGGAAGTAATAGTCGATGTCTCTTCCTTGAGACCTTGCATTGTCAATGCTATGAATAAGTGAAGATACGTCCTTGGGCATTCCCACGAATTTGGACAGTCGGGGTTTTATGTTGTATTAAGGCTTGGTTTTACGATCCACAATTTCAACCGGTCTTTCTACGAAGAGGAGTTGTCATCAATAGTAAGTTTATCTAGAAGGATAGCACGTTCCTGTTCCGCAGGACACGTATCTAAGTTTGTTACATGGAATGTAAGGTAAACGGAAACTTAATTGAGTCGGAGGTTCTAAATGGTAGGAAGCGGTTCCAAGGCGCCCCAAGATTTCAAAAGGATCAATATTGCGGATATAAATTTCCTCGATTTCCCGAAACGGATTACACCTTTCCAAGGTGTGGTTTTCAATATTACACGGTTACTGACTTTAAATTTGAGAGTTTTTCATCTAACATTGGTATAACTCCTTTGGCGACCACGGGCCGTCTTGAGCCCTTCTCGGACTTGAACTATCTCAAAGGTTGTTTCTTGAATGATTTCGGATCTGATGATTTTCTTGTCACCTACTTCGGTCCAACAAATAGGAGAACAACATTTGTGGTTATATAAAGTTTCGAAAAGTGCGCGTTAACACGCGAGTGGTAACTACTGTTGTAAGAGGGATCAACTAAAGGCGACAATACAAGTTTGTAACATGTCTTTCCAAGATGTAAATTGTTTGTTTGCTTAGCTCGTCTGTTTGTGGAAGATACGCAGTACTCACGTCTAAACGTGTTCCGAAGGCTTCTTGTAAACAAGATGTGTAACGAGTATTTTCGATCCGGGATAATTGACAATGATACACCGTGTTGGAATATAATTTCTTAAGATAAGCTTGGACAAGTTAGTTAGGGTTCGAAAGCGTTTGTTGGAACAGGTTTCTTGTCGGCTACTGAAAAATGTTCGTAAGGGCCAGTTACCCTCGTGGCGAATACTAGTAACACGTGAAGAGTCTCTCTCTCCATTGAGAAATTATATAAAAAGGTTTCTGTATACGGAAGTACGAGCGAAAAGATAGGAGTGAAATGAGAACTTAGAATAGGATGAGTTCACATTTTGAGGTAGCCATATCGCGCATCTAGTGGCCAAATGTTGAGACTTGGTGGGAAACGAGATAGTACACGTAGTTGTATAGCTCGGGGTTGAGTAGTAGTTGGCCGTATAACAGAAGCACAAGGACGTTAAGTCAAAGAAGAAAGGGGTATCCTTGGATTGTGTGTTATCTTTGGTCTCAGTAATATCAGACGGTAATAGTGAAATAGCAGAGCTATGTATCGTGGTACGCGATGACGAGAAGATTGATCGGATCCATAAATAAGTATTCAAATTCTCCGTGTAAAATAACGAATTTCAGTTTCCTTGATTTTGAGTCGAGAGGGGTTGTCTTTCAGGCGTTCACGTAGAAGTATTTCTATATTTGAGTTCCATTTTGTGCCACACGAATTTATCTAGTAAGGTTGGTGTGAAAAATCACGTTCAAAGTCCGGACACGGAAAACATTTAAATTATTTTTTTTTTCCTTAGTACGTTAACGAGGTTAGAGGACGAGCGATACGGAAAAAATCGGAAATTAATCTTCGGTAATAATCGCGAGATCCAAAATTTTAGGAATACAAGTCGGAGTCGTGAGGGTTTCTCCAAAATTAATTAATTAATTCAATTTTTTTTTTTTTTTTGCGAGATCTACTGTAATACCTTGACCACTAACAATATGGTTTAGAATTTGAACTTCGTTTAACCAAAATTCTCACTTGAAGAATTCGGCATAGAGTTGCTCTTTTCTCAAGAGTTCGAGCGTAAGACGGAGACGTTGTTCGTTTTTTTTCCTTTCCACTTGAATAGCTTAAAATTATAAGTACGGTAACGAATTTGTCTAGATAAGTTTGCATACGCGGTTCCGGAGGTCTATGAATACGGGCGGAGCCTTAGATAAACTGAACGGCACTAAAAGAAATTTATAACTATCGTAGCGAGTTCGGAAAGCGGTTTAGGAGACATCTTCTACCTTAACCCTCAATTGATGATAACCAGAATGAAGGTCGATTTTAGAATATACGCGAGATCCGTGTAACAGTTCAAGAGGTTGTTGATACGGGGAAGAGGATATCGGTTCTTAAACGGAAATTATTTAGTTCACTAAAATCACATATATCTGGGGAAAACATTCCCCTCCTAACGTATAGGTTTTGGGCTCCCTAGTTCTATAGATGTCAAATCAAAGTTCAAATTACCTACCCAATAAGTTTGACGTACACTCTCCGATAAATTTGTCGGTACGCAATAGTTTTCCGTTGGTCACTTGAATGGCCTAAGTAATATCTAGGGGGTGCTGGAGTGCAAATAGTAGGCTCCAAAGCCTTGGATACAAAACATTTATCGACATCCGAATCGAATAAACATGAAGTATAGGAGTTGTTAAGAAGAAACGTACCCGTGACTAGTTCATGTCGTCTCGAGCATCCTCGGTGTTAATGTTGGAAGTTCGGCCGCGTGTGTTGGGGTTGACTTTCTTCGTTGGACATGCATTCCTAAAATGACCCGGTTGGCCACATTCGAAACAAACACCCGGCTTTTGTGTGTTGGGTCCCTTTTGACTGACGGGGGCGGTACTTCCACAATATTTGGCAATATGACCACTTCTCTGGCACCGGTGGCAAATTAGCTTGCCACATTCACCAAAGTGATGCTTGTGGCATTTGTTGCAAAAAGGTTGAGTTCCAGCATAACTTTTCTTGCCGACGGAGGTGAAAAGTTCCTTGGCAAAGTTGTTGCTGTTGTAGTTGCTGGATTGAGAGGCTTCCCATTTTCTTTTGTTGTTACCCGGTTGGTCCTCGGCCATTGGTGCCGGTGCTTCAATTTCATCCACCGTTTCTATAGATTGGCGAGCCATCATTAAAGCCTCTTGTAGGTTGGCGGGTTTGGATGACATTACCCTGTGTTGAATGTTCTTCGGAAGGCCATCCATGTAAAGTTCAACTCTTAGGGACTCGAGAGTCATGAGGTTTGGACACAATAAGACTAGTTCAGCAAACCGTTGATTATAAGCTTCGAGGTCATTCCAGACCGTTTGTAAATTTCTTAGCCCCTGTTCGAGCCTTCGAGTTTCGTCGCGCGGAAATATTCGGTGATCATTCTTTCTCTTAATTCGGTCCAAGAGAGTGCGTGGGCTTCATCGATACCCACCGATTGTACATACGTGTTCCACCATGAGAAAGCAATACCGGTGAGAGTGAGGGTGGAAAACTTGACCTTATCTTGGTCCCGACAACCGCTTATGTTAAAAACGGCTTCCGTTTGTTCAAACCACCTGGTGAGAGCAACCGGTCCCTCGGTTCCATCGAAAGTGGGAGGTTTGCACCCCATGAAGTTCTTGTAGGAGCACCCCTCATTTAAATTACCAGCTCCATGATTATTGTTGTTGGAAAAGTGATCGGCCACGGCCGCACCCACGGCGGTGGTTATCATTCGTTGAAGAGCTTGTTCGAGAGTTTCGGAAGGAGTATTGGGTTGACCTTGGTGAGCCATTGTTCCTTCATGACACAAGAATACCGTTGTTTAGTATTATCAATAATACTAATCGTGATATGGAAATCAAGATAAAGAGGAAATTTTTCCTTGACTCGCCTTAAATTCTTTATGTCATAATGTCGGAATGTTCATATGAGTCACCGTAATATAATCCCGAAAATTATATTACCCTGATTCATATGTGCATTCGACATCATTTCATATAGTCAAGGTGGCGTGTCAATCAAATCAACCACGTGAGATTAAGGTAGAATAAGAGTTAGATGTGAATAGAAGAGATCGAGTATAAATGCACAAGTAGTCAAGTAATTCCTACTCCAAGTCTATATGCCGGTTGTAGTCTAGACTCACTAATGTACCCTATGACTCGGGGTTGACACCAATGAACTCTAAATCCCTACAACCAACGCTCTGATACCAATTGTAGCGACCCGACAAAATTGTCATTTGACGGCGCCGACTACTTAGGTCCCGTTACGTGGTCATAAGTCTTTAAAATAACGTTTGACCAAAATATGTCGCATTCATTGCAAAAGTAAAGAGTGTTCCCTAGTTTACAAGAATTGTTCATCCAAAAGTTACGTTACAAAGTTATAAGTACAAATGAAACCTATGCGACACAATTTAAAAGTAGCCAAAAGATACTCCATGTATGCATAAATACTCGACATCCAAAGCAAGTATCAAAATAATGAGCGGAAGCATGTAACACATATCGTTCAAAGACCTGAGAAAAACATAGAAATCTGTCAACGAAAACGTTGGTAAAATCATAGGTTTAAGTAAGTAAGTGAGTAAATAAGTAGATTGAACCACAAGATTTGCAACATCGAATTAATAGTTAACCATTCCAAAATTTGTTTCACGAGCACCCAATTATCAATGCTTAACATTTCTCCCATTGAACCCCATCACTTAGTGCTAGAACATACACTGTTTCTCGAAAATATATTTCATTCGTAAACGGTAGCAAACTGTTTGAATGAGGGTTTGTCAAACCCATATGGATCCATACAACATAAGTTCTCGCTTACACCCGGCAAGTGTAACTAATGATAATCGAATTGAGGATTTTGTTCTAAACTCGTATGTAGAATGTTTGTTTTCCTGTACTTGTGTTCACTTAGTAAAAGAAATGTTTATGTTTTCTCATCCCAAATGTAAGTTCAAAAAGAGTAAAAGTGGGACTATGATCTCACCTTGAGTGCACGAGTAGTAAAGTACTTCAACAAGTAAACGTGTGCAAAGAACAATTCTAGTCTTGACCTAAACAATAGGTTGTATCAATAACGGTAAACACGATAGGTCAAAGATGTTCAATTAGTCCTATGGCTCGTTAAGACTCGATCATAATAGCATGTGAATCAAATTGTCATGTTTCATGCAAGGTACAAGTATAAAAACATGTTAGAACGATTGCACAAATATTTGGTTAAGTTTGATTAAAAGTCAACTTGGTCGGGTCAAAGTCAACGAAAAAGTCAACATGTTCGGGTCGGGTCCCGAACTATTTTTCTGAGGTTTTTATTCATATATGAGCATGTTAGAACAAGTTTCATGTGAATCGGAGGTCCGTAGTATGCCAAACATTTTTCGTATTTTGGACATGGAGGTCAGAACCTGACCACGGCTTATGTCGCGCCGCGAAATAAGCTGGCCGCGCCGCGGCATTGGCCGTGCGCTGGTACCTGGTCAGTCTCAATTGTTCAAGTCCCAAATCAAAACTCTTTCAAGCATAAATTACAAACCGCTAACTCTTAGAACTCGCACCTTATATCGTTGGAAAGGTAATTTGACAAAGAACACAACTAAATATATTTCACCAACCAAAAACATTATTTGTAACAATCGGCTTTCCAAAATAAATGATCGATTAATGCACACATTTAATACTCGAATTTGATAAGTGCACATTTATGATTCGGGCATTTAATGCATACATACAACACGCCGTTTTGTAGGTAATCGAGCATACAATACAACTAACTACTTACTAACAATAATTCATGGCATTCAATGTATCATCTATTCATTTCAAGCTTATCAAACCCTAACCCAAATTCACCAAAAATCACTAATCAAGTTTATGGAGTTTTCTCAAGCAACCTACACATCAAATTGAAGCTAGTGATACTGGGAACACAATTAGAACATGAACTTTTAACATCTAACAACATATGATCATCCAAAATTCAAGAACAACACACCAAAATTCAAGTTCATGCTAGTTATACTAAAACAACGAGATCGAGCATACAAATTACATACACGACATCACAATGAGCCATAGACACTAACTAACACCATTTCAAGTCAAAAACACGAATTTAGAGAAATCTAGAGTTTTAGAAATGTTACCCAAACGAGATGAAGTTGGTACCAAAATGAAGAGGATGAAGAGAGGATCACGAATATGTAATTTATTTTGTTGTAAGCCTCCTAGATCGAATTTAGATGATGATTGAATGAATTTGGAAATTGTGTGTGTGTTCTTGCTAGAGAGAAAGAGAGAGAGATGGAGATGGTTGAATGGTGGTGATTGGGGTGGACTAGGTGACCTAGTCAACTAGTTTGCCCCGTGTCAATTTTAGTCCCTCGAGTTTGTAGTCGGGTGCGAAAATTACCTAAACGGAATATTTTAAAACGCGTATTAACGGAGGATGTTAAAATCCAATAACGGAAAAATATTAAGAATGTTAGCTAACGGAGGATACGAATTTAGTTACGAAGGATATTTTTAAAATAAAAAGACGGGCGTTAAAATAATTTAACGGAAAAATGCGGGATGTTACAGATGAACCGGAGAAGGCAAAATCCGAAGCGGGTAGTAGTGATAAGGGAAAGTGGGATAACAACAAGGGTAGAGCCTATGATCAAAACCCGGCGAAGCGACATGAGGCTTTTAAAAGAAACAACAACGGTGGGAATCCCAATCCGAACAACAACTTGAACCCCAACTACAAAGGTACCCTACCACAGTGCAAGAGGTGCTACAAGCACCATACCGGGTACTGTAATGTTGTTTGTTAGAAATGTAAAAAGACCGGGCATATTGGCAGGGACTGCAAGATCACCACCATGACTGGGAAGCCGAACCCCAACGGACCGAGAAAGTGCTACGAATGTGGACAGACGGGCCACTTCAGAAACGAGTGTCCCAACAAGCGAAAAGACGGCGGACCACCGCGTGGACGAGCTTTCAATGTAAATGCAAGGGACGCCCGTGAGAACCCCGACTTGGTGACAGGTATATTCACTATCAACAACCTATTAGCTTCTGTCTTATTTGATACTGGTGCCGATAAAAGTTATGTATGTAGACACTTTTGCGATAAGATAAATTGGTCGTTAGTTCCTTTAAAGGAGAGTATGCTTGTAGAGGTAGCCAATGGAAAACTTGAGAAAGTTGACCATATTAGTCGAGGAGCTATTATCAACATAGCTGGTGTGGATTTTGAGATTGACTTGATACCCATTAAGTTGGCAAGCTTTGATGTTATTGTCGGTATGGACTGGTTGACCAAGATAAGGGCTGACATTATCTGTGGAGATAAAGCTCTTCGTATACCACACGAAGACGGCGAGCCACTGATCATTTACGGAGAGAGATGTACCTCGAAGCTGAACCTCATTAGTTACATGAAAGCGCAAAAGATCATGAAGAAAGGACGTCTTGCTGTGCTAGCACATGTGAAAACATTAGAAACCGAGGTGAAGAGTGTGAACGGTGTAGGAATTGTGAATGAATTTTCCGATGTCTTCTCAGAGGAATTGCCTGGATTACCGCCACCGAGAGCAGTAGAGTTTCAGATTGATTTAGTGCCAGGAGCTGCACCTGTAGCTCGCGCACCTTATCTACTCGCACCTTCCGAAATGCAAGAGTTGCATAGCCAATTACAAGAACTGCTAGACCGAGGATTTATCCAACCTAGTTTCTCGCGTTGGGGCGCACCTGTTTTGTTTGTGAAGAAGAAGGACGGATCCTTCCGCATGTGTATCGACTACCGTGAACTCAACAAATTGACAATCAAGAATCGGTATCCTCTTCCCCGCATTGACGATCATTTTTATCAACTCTAAGGATTGAGCGTCTACTCTAAGATCGATTTGCGGTCCGGTTATCACCGGTTGAGGGTGAAAGAGAGCGATGTAATGAAAACTGCATTCAGAACCCGTTATGGTCATTATGAGTTTCTCGTGATGCCATTCGGATTAACCAACGCACCTGCCGTGTTCATGGATCTCATGAACCGTGTCTGCAAGACGTAATTGGATAAGTTTGTTATCGTCTTCATAGATGATATCCTCATCTACTCCAAGAGTGAAGAAGAGCATGAGTAACACCTCCGACTAGTACTTGAACTCTTGAGACAAGAGCAACTTTATGCCAAATTCTCCAAGTGTGAATTTTGGTTGAAGGAAGTCCAATTTCTGGGTCATGTTGTGAGCGACCAGGGTATCAAAGTTGATCCCGCCAAGATTGAAGCTATCAGTAAGTAGGAAACCCCCACTACTCCAACTCACATTCGCCAATTTCTAGGTCTCGCCGGTTACTACTGAAGATTTATTGAAGGTTTCTCTCTAATTGCGCGTCCTTTGACCGCGTTGACTCACAAAGGGAAGAAGTTCATTTGGGAACCCACACACGAATCAGCATTTCAAACCTTGAAGAAGAAGTTGACCACCGCACCTATCTTATCTCTTCCTGAAGGCAGTGATGATTTCATCATTTATTACGATGCTTCGAAAAGTGGTTTTGGTTGTGTACTGATGCAAAGATCAAAGGTTATTGCCTATGCTTCTCATCAACTGAAGATTCACGAATGGAACTACACTACGCACAATCTCGAGCTTGGATCCGTTGTCTTTGCGCTCAAATTGTGGAGACACTATCTTTATGGAACTAAGAGCACTATCTTCACCGATCACAAGAGCCTCCAACACATCTTTGATCAGAAGCAACTGAACATGAGATGGCATCGATGGATCGAGACGCTGAACGACTATGATTGTGAACTTCGTTATCATCCTGGCAAGACCAATGTTGTAGCTGACACTTTAAGCCGAAAGTAGAGGATGACACCTCTTCATGTACGGGCTCTGAACATCACCATCCATTCAAATCTCAATAGCCAGATCCGAGTAGCCCAAGATGAGGCTCTCAAGGAGGAGAATATATCTCATGAACACTTGAACATTCTTGTCTCTCGATTAGAGGTTAAGGAGACTGGACTCTGATGCTATGCCGGAAGAATTTGGGTACCTCTTTATGGAGATCTACGGAACCTTATACTAGATGAAGCCCACAAGTCAAGATATTCGATTTATCCTGGAGCGGGCAAAATGTACCACGATCTTAAGGAACAGTATTGGTGGCCGAATCTTAAGAAGGACGTTGCAACTTATGTTGGTAAGTGTTTGACTTGCTCGAAAGTTAAGGCCGAGAATCAGAGGCCCTCTGGATTACTTCAACAACCGGAAATCCCGCAATGGAAATGGGAAAGGATAAAAATGGATTTCATTACCAAGCTACCAAAAATGTTGGGCAGATACGATACCATTTGGGTTATTGTTGACCGTCTTACTAAATCTGCACACTTCTTGGCCATGAAGGAGACGGATACGATGGAGAAACTCGCTCAACTATACATTAAAGAGGTTGTATCTCATCATGGTGTACCTTTATCGATCATCTCAGATCGCGATCCCCGTTTTGCTTCTAGATTTTGGTGTTCTTTGCAAGAAGCCTTGGGAACTCGTCTCGACATGAGTACTGCTTATCACCCACAGACCGACGGTCAGAGCGGACGAACGATTCAGACTTTGGAGGACATGTTGCGTGCATGTGCCATTGATTTTGGAAAGGCTTGAGAAAGGCATTTACCGCTAGCCGAATTCTCGTACAACAACAGTTATCACTCGAGCATTAATGCCGCACCTTTTGAAGAATTGTATGGCCGCAAGTTCCATTCTCTTATTTGTTGGGCTGAAGTAGGCGAAAAGCAAATCACTGGACCAGAGGTAATCCATGAAACAACGGAGAAGATTGCTCAGATTCAAGAGAGACTTAAGACGGCCCGTGATCGTCAAAAGAGTTATGTCGACCTCAAACGTAAGGACTTTGAATACAACGTGGGTGACCGTGTAATGTTGAAGGTTGCACCTTGGAAAGGTGTAATGCCGTTTTGGAAAACGTGGAAAGTTAAACCAACGATACATTGGTCCTTTTGAAATCTTAGAATGTGTTGGACCCGTTGCTTACCGTTTGGATCTCCCAACTCAATTGAGCTCAGTTCATCCTACCATCCACGTATCAAATTTGAAGAAGTGTCTTACTGCACCGGAACTTATCATACCACTGGAAGAACTTACGATTGATGACAAACTCCACTTTGTGGAGGAGCCTGTTGAAATTATGGACCGTGAAGTCAAAACTTTGAAACGCAACAAGATTCCGATCATCCGAGTACGATGGAATGCCAAACGAGGACCTGAGTTTACCTGGGAGCGAGAGGATCAAATGATGCAGAAGTATCCTCACCTTTTCCCGACTCCCCCATCTACCTCAGCTTAAAATTTCAGGACGAAATTTCCTTTAACAGGTGGGTAATGTAACAACCCAGAATTTTCCAACGTTTATTATTAATAATTATTGTTAATACTTGTGCTTTAATAAATGTATTTTATTACATTTACTTGTTACCGTATTAAACTTTCCATGGCCCGACTAGTCTTTGTGACACGCGTACTTTTCACGAATAATACTTTCGAATATTATTTACATTCATGATTAATTAATATTAGTCATTTTTTAATTAACTAAGGTTAGTGGTTAATTACTTGGACTTTTTATTTATTTATTGATTACTTGGGCTTGGACTTTTATTACTTGGACTAGTAAGCCCACCCTACACTTATAATGGACTTGTAAGCCCATTTATTATGCTAGTATATCATTAAATTTAAGCATGGATTAATTAGCCTAATGAGGAGATAAACCTTTCAAGAATGCATGAACATTTACCCATACACTTAACCTTATAAACCTTTCTAGCTAACACCTTATTCCCACATTAGAAAGCACCTTGTTGACTTCCCCATTTTGCACACTTTGGCCGTGGCCTTTTTGGATGGCCAAGGAGTTCTTTTTTTTCAAACTTTGTTACTTAGTTACTTGCATCTCATTTCCTTTACACACACTTACATTCAACACTTCAAACTCTCTCAACTTTTCTCTCTTTTCTTGTAAGTAAAAATGTTTCATTTCCTCTTTTCTTTCTTGAACAAAACCGAAACCTACACCTTCATCATCATCATTTTCCTACTTGTTAACTGCTTGTTCTTTGTTTATGGTTACTTACTTGTTGTTGTTGTTGCTTACTACTAGCTATAAGAATCAAACTTTCTAGTTTGATTCTTCATATCATCTTGTTTATTCAAGAACATACAAGAATCTAAACTTTCTAGTTTATGGTTCTACATTTAGTGTTTTCAAGAATAAAAGTTCATAAGTTTATAATCTTCTTTGTTTTCATGTTTGTAGACTTGAATTCTTAAGATTCAAAACTTTAGTTTGAATCTTATCAAGTATGAAGCAAATATAAAAATAATACTTGTAGATCTAGTTTATTTCTTCATTTTTACTTACTTTAAATTTGTGTTTGATTGTTCATGGTCAAGTATTACTAGTTAAAACTTGATCTCATACTTCTTGAAACCAAATTTAACTCTGTAAGTTCAAGAACATGGAAGTTTAACTTTCTAGTTACAACTTCATATACTTGTGTTAGATTTAACTTAAGAACTTTAGATCTAGACTTTTGGGTCTAGGATCTTCAAGATCTAACTAAGAACTATGTTCTACAAACTAAGATCTTGTTTGCTTAAGTTTAATTTCAAGTTGTAGCTTAATATTACTTGTATAACTCTTGTATGTGTTGGATCTAAGATTTGGATGTTACTTTGGTTCATTAAACTTCATACAACTCTTAAGTGAGTTGTTCTACAAATCTTAGACTTAAACTAGTGTCATGATAGTCAAAACTTGGTTAATATTACTTTTAGAGTTCATGAATGTGCCGGATCTAAGATCTTGATGTAACTTTAGTTCATCAAACTACATACAACACTTAATTGAGTTGTGCAACTTATCTTAGAGTTACACTAGTGTTATGATGGTCAAACCTTGGTTAAGATGATGCAGACACATCAACGAGTTGTACACTTGAAGCTATATGCATCGAGGATGAGAACCGGGATGAGCATCAAACACCAAGAACCCACCGGAACACTTTAACTTACTGTTTTCTGGGTCTGACCCGACACTCAAAAACTGGGCTACTGTAAAGCTGATTTTCAGTTAGCTCTATTCGAGTAGATAATTTTTTGTTTAAGACTCATCTTAATCCGAGTTACGGTTTAGGATATATGGCCTCCCGAACGTCACTATGTCCTTTTAACGTTGTGCTGAAAAATTCTGACCTACTCGCACTTAAACCGTTGCCACGGTACAACGAAGATGTGTTTGGTTCTGTAATTTTCACAGAAACTAAAGGACTCATATACGGAGCCATGGCCACTGGTCTCACTTCAATTAAGTTTGTATAGAGGCCGTGGTGACTGACCGAATTCAGCCTTTGTTTTAAACTCTTTTCTAGAATGAAACTTACATTACCCTTTTGACTTAATGATGAATGATGATGATACTTAAGACCTAATTTACATACATTTAAACCTATTGGAACGATTTACTGACTTAGTAATATTTGACTTAGGTTGAGGACTTTGCGGACCTACATACTTGCTTACTTCCCGACTCAACTTTACTACTACTTTACCACTGTGAGTTATAGCATCCCTTTTTACTTTAACTATTTGGGACTGAGAATACATGCGTGTTTTACGTTTTACATACTAGGCACGAGTACTTAAAATTATATATGTGTGGGTTATACAACGACATAAACATTCCCTTTAACTCGGTTACGTTTAGTCATTGGTTTTTGAACCGGTGAACGCGAATCTTAGATATGGATCCATAGGGTTTGACATCCCCACTCGGGCTAGTAGCGCTAGTATTTAACAGGTGTTTAATACTTCGTAAACATACACACTCACCAAGTGTACTTTCAGGGGGTTATAAACGTTAAGTTAGTTACCAAGTGCCCAAGGTTAAACATATACTTTATCATACTGTTTTGAAACGCTCTTTGTAGCACTGAAATCTCGTGGCCTACCTTACATTACTGTTATACTTAAACTATAGCTCACCAACCTTTTTGTTGACATTTTTAAGCATGTTTTTCTCAGGTGCTTAAGGTTAGCCGCTTCCGCTGTTGTAGTCTTACTGTAGACACCAGCTGCTTTAGAGATGTCACCGCATGAACGTTTATCTAAACATTATTACTTTTGAAACAATGATTTGTAACGACCTAAGGGTCACGCACTATTATCTTTGCTTCTATTCATAGAAGCATACTTTTGATGTAAAACATTCGACTTTAGTTATGACGTCACCTTTTATCATGAATGCAAACTTTTTTTGAAAACGCATATACTGTTTGACCTTGTAATGATCCTGTTGTTGATGGTTCGTACTTGTTGATTTAGTACGGGGCATCACACCTGCCATCAAATTGGATGGCCTGCCTGGAACAGCCTGCCAGGCCAGGATCTAGTATAAATAAAGCTCATTTGTGTCCATTTCAACACACTCTCCACTTTTCACTTCTTCAATTCACTCTCAAATTTAGTCTAGTTCGAGAATAGTCTTTCGAGGCCTTTTCACCTACGAGCGGGAAATTAAGTACCTGGAGGCGAACGCTAAAGATTTTAATAAGAAGCTGTCTAGAGTTGGAGTTGTCACTTTTGTACTTTCGGAACTCGATTAATATACTGGTACTTTTATCTTTCCTCTATCTTGTTATAATATATTTTATTACTTTGATAGATGATATTATTGCCATGACTAACGAGTAGTTATATTTTCTGCATGCTGTGATGTAGTTGTTACGCTGTCTGAATATATAAAATTGTGTAATGAGATACTGTTGAGATGCTTTTCGATTATGATTAAACTCAATCGCTTTTCCGACTAATAGAACGTGGTTATCGGCTCTGTGATTGGGAAGTCGCGAACCCCGATTCAGAGTACACTATCTGTGTCACCCCTTAGTAAGACACCTCTGTCGGATACATAGGGCGTTTGTCAGAGGCACAACGGTTGTAGTAAGGCAACCTTCCTTACGAATTCCGACAGAGGTTCTTTCATAATGGAAGCCCTAATTGATACTAGGAGTAGAAGACTGGCCTCAGGCTATGATAGAGTAGTTACTACGCATATAAACATAGCACGCATATCGAGGAGGCACAACGGTTGTAGTACTCTACACCTCTTCTATGTATGGCCATGGAAACGACCTCATTATTGAAGAGTACATTGCACCATAACTCGGTCTCAGACATTGCACTCCGTCCGAGGATTCTTTAGTAATAGGAACTGTTTGTTTAAACCTATAAAGGATTGGAACCGTTAGGATAACCGAACATTCACATGGAGACTATTTTCTGGCCATGACGTTCCTTTATGGTTGATTTCTTTTATATAAGAACCTAACTAATCTTTATAAAAAAATCGTTAACGAAAGCATCATAAAACGTATCATGTCTCTCGGATAAGGGATACCCTCAACTTTAGCTTATGTTTAAGAAAGTTTGGGTCAAGTGGATAGATTAATACGCTGCCTTATCGGGTCGCTCATAATAAAAGAGTCGTCTAGTGTTAACAAGTAGTTGTGTTACTCTGATGTCGAGGGAAGAGGCGTTGCTGCCTATTCAGAATCTTCAAGCCAATCGCATACATTATGCCCAGTGACATGTCAGTCCTCTGACAGGGGTGGTAGGACCAATATAACGGGTAAAGGGTTATCAACTATTCATGAGCTGTCATTACACAACTCAGCAATGTAACTAACGATATCATAGCATGTACATCTTTAACCTTATCTGAAATACGAATTTAACATATCTGTATTTACTTTATCCTTTAGAAAATTAAAAAACCCAAAATAGAAACACAACTACTCCTCGTTAATTATTTTTCTTAGGTTTTAGGTTCGATTCTGTAGACTTCTTTAAAAATGACCATAGGTCATACTTCCCTTACTCACCATAAGGAGTAGTAGATTTAGGCCTCGGCCTTATAAATTTAAAACACGGGTACATCCCCGCTGGGAGACCTCGACAGACACTCGTGCGGCCCGACGACACTGCACACTAAAACACAACCGTCCGTTTTGGCCACATCAGTAGGGAACCTAGTTTTTGGCGTCGCTGTCAGGGACCACTGTTATCAGATAATACTATTTCAACCAATTATATTTTAAGACGTTGAGTGGTGTCTATGAACACAACTATTATACACGGACTTAGTTTTTGGATTTTCCGAACAGTCTCCAATTATATTGGAACCAAAAGGATCCTGCCTCTCTGTAAGTCATCCTGGCCACTTGGTCTGAGAAATACTATAACGACTCTCATTTTTCCATACTACATTTCTCATATTTCCATTCAATACTTTTCCTTATTTAATGCCCAATAAAATAGTTAAACTTAATAAGTAAAATTTAATCGATAAAGGTTAGGCGTTAAGAATTATAAAATACGATAATTAACTTTGTACATTAATTGATAAGTTAATAAAAATAATAAGTTAATAAACTTTTGTGAGTAAATAAATAACTAAAAAGACTTGTGTAATTAAAATGAATAAACTTGAATAATTAAGGGTTATTAAGCTAAGTTAAAGTACAAGGACTTAAGTGAAAATATTAAAACCCTGGCTCATAAAACCCTAGCCAATTTGGAAGGGTAAAATTACCCATATACCCCTCTAAATTTCGGCCCATGCATCCCTTCCTAACCCTTTTTTCAAGCTAACGTGTTCCCTAAGTAATTCCTTATAAAACCTTAATTCTAGAATGCTCCTATCCTCCCTATAAATAGACCCCTAGGCTAAACCATTCCATCTACCAAATCATAAATACATCCCTCACTCAAAAATCTCTCTCTCCCTCTCCAATTTTCGGCCAAAACCGAATTCCCCACCACCATCGAAATCCTTAGGGTTTCCAAGAAATCATCAAGTGTTCTTCGCATTCTTCGTGTTCTTCAAGAATCTTCAAGGTGTTCTTCAAGATATTCAAGGCTTTGATCTTCCATCTTCATCAAGTTCTTCTTTTCTTTGTTAGTCTTCTTGAATCTTTAAAGGTATAAACATAAAACCCTAATCTATTTTCTTAATTCTTTGATTTTTATTTTAATCTATATTCACATAAAATCATAAACACATAAACATAAGAACAAACCTAGATCTATATATGTAAAAAAAATAATAATATGAATATATGTATGTATGTATAATGTCTACTAAAAAAAAAGGGGAAAACTTTGATCTTAAAACCCTAGGTTGTTACATGGAAGATTGTTAGTGTTTAATTAAGGAAACAAAATAATTATATATACATATACATATAAATCGATACATATATTTGTATATTTGTAAAAATTAATTTTTTTTGTATACATATATATATATATATATACACGATTACATATACATATACATACTAAAACCTTAAACCCTAATTATACTTAAACTATACTACTTTAATCAAACCCTAGTTTCATTAAAAACCTAATTAATTACTAAACCCTAATTCATTAAACATAACCCTAATTAATTAATACCACTTTAATTATTAAACCCTAATCATTACCTAATCATTACTACATTAAATAGAATCCTAATTTACTAAACCCTAATTTATGAAACCCTAGGACACTAATTACTAAACCCTAGTTAATTAAATACCACTTTAAATCACTAACTCTAATTAATGAAACCCTAATACTACTATTAACATATATACACTATTACTATTACTAGCACCTATAACCTACTACTTATATTATAACACTTAAGAACGTTTTGGGATATGTATTAGAGATGTATAGATCTTCGAACTTTCTTGACGAATGGTTCTATGAGACTCTAGGCAGAGGGTTTGGACTTCCGATTTAAAGGGTCCTATGGCTCAAGCCCCTAGATCTCAAATGGCCATTCGAAGGGAAAGCGGTGATTGGAAGCTGATCTAATACGACAAGTATCCTAAAATGGAAAACACTCTTTAACTAGAAACTTTCTAAGTATAGAAACTTACTAGGGACAGAAATTTAGTGATAAAAACTATACATAAACAAACACGTACTTAAACTCAAACATGGGCAAAACACTTAACTACTCTTAAATGTCAATAGGTTGACTTTCCTGCTTACTCGTTCAACTCTTTATTTCGAGGAATAACTCTCTCTCTACTTACTAAGGTGAATTCATAGCCCCTCTTTATTGCTAGAAAATTTACTTACTTACTTTTAGGGTGAGACACATGCTGTTTTTACTTTTTACACTTTAGACACAAGTACCAAACTACTTAAACTATTCTATACCCGGCTATGTCCGACTAAGTCCCTACAGTGATATTTTTAAGTGCTGCGGCATGCTTATTTATTGGGGGTAGGCCTATCGGGAGTAACGTCCCTGATAAATTTGACTAAGTCTTTGTATTACTTGATAATGAAATTTAACCGACAAGGAGAACTAAATTGTCATTGGGCAAACAACGTTTAGTCTAAATATCACGCATTGGCATAAACTTTCGATCTTGCGAGATCAACTTTGCAAACTAAATCTTGTGGTCTAAAACAACGGTCAAACTTTTGTTAAACCTATGAACTTCACTCAACCTTTTTGGTTAACACTTTAGCATATTTTGTCTCAGGTGCTGTTTGATTCAAGCTTACCTACCTACTGCTTATGTGATACTACTTGGACATAGGATCAAGAGATTATCGCATATTTTACTTTTGCATTTGAACAACTATTTATTTACGATTGTAACGACATTTCATTTTTCCGCTGCGTACTCATTCAAGTTAATTTAATCATTTAGTTTGTTCTCGTTTGTATAATATGTTGGTATATTTTGATATTAAGTCACATTTCACCCAGGCCCTAACTGTGGGTGTGATAAATACGGTTGTGCGAAACTCTGTTGTCGAAATAGCAGGGGAATCTGCAGCAAGAACCAGAAATTAAACCCGCCAAAAATAACTAAACCTAGTTTAACTTAGATTGCTTTAGGATACCTATAGATCTAACTGTAGCTTAGATTAGATTGCCTTAGCTTAACTTTAGGACTAAGTTTAGAATAACTTTAGGCTTAAATTAGATAAAATTGGACCTTTCTAGAATCCTTTTTGGATTCCCTATCTAAAATTTACGGCATACCTAGTGTATGACCCAAGCTCGATCCAGACCAGGACCATTGCTATCTACACATGATCCGGAATCTATTATATCTAAAGCACGTAAGGAGAGAAGACTCAGAGAGCTAAATCCAATGGAGCTACGAGTCACCCTTGCAGATAATACCAAACCCTCGATTGAAGGTCGAGGAGGACCAATCAGATATCCGGAGATCCAAGGTCACTCGTTCGAGTTAAAACATCACATTGTGTAGCTTATCCAAAATAGCTATCAATTTCATGGATTACCGAACGATGATCCTAATGTAATGACCTGTCCAAATCCACCTAGACGAAGTCATCAACATCTGGTCCCATTGCGAGGTACTGACCTCTATATGATACGTTTTACAAATATTGCATTCTTTTAAAAGACAAACTCATTTCAAAATATAACCTTTCAATACAAATGATATATGTTCCCCATAATATGAATGACTAGTCTGTCATAACAGTCTTTTTGAACTCAAACGACTTGAATGCAACGTCTTTTGAAATATGCATCAACAACTCCATGTAACGTCTTTAAAATGAGTAAATGCACAGCGGCAGATTTCTTTAATACCTGAGAATAAACATGTTTAAAAGTATCAACCAAAAGGTTAGTGAGTTCATAAGTTTATCATAAACAATAAAATTCAGTAATTTTGATAGACCTCAAGATTTCATTTTATAAATAACCATACACTCGCAAGTGTATAAAATCATTCTATCAAAATAAACACCTGGTAACCGACCTTAACAAAGTTGCATATAAAATATCCCCCAGTATACAAACAGGTCATTCCTTTTAAAATGGCAATTGTATACTAAAATTCGAAGTACTAAAGCATTCCACTTTTAAGAATGGTGACGTGTTAGTGCCCATAGATCTATCCTTACGATTCGCGTCAATTAGTGGCGTTCACTAATTCTTAGGTTACCAGACTAAAAAAGGGCAATATTCGGTATAGTGATCCAACCATAGAATGTAGTTTCAAGTACTTGTGTCTATTTTGTCAAACATTTATAAAAGCATTTCATGTATTCTCAGCCCAAAAATATATATTGCAAAAGCATTTAGTAAAAAGGGATCAAATGAACTCACAATACGATATTTTGTAGTACAAATATGCATACGACGGCACTGAACAAGTGCAGGGTTGGCCTCGGATTCACGAACCTATATCATTTATATATATTAACACATATAATTGTAATCGAACAAATATATATATTTTTATTAATTTTTATTTTAGTAATTTATATGTTTCATTAATAACTTAATTAGCTATATTTATTTTATATATTTTAGATAAATAATTAGTATTTATTATAAAAATATTAATATAGTTATGTTATATGTATTAAATATATTTTTATATAACTAATAATTTTTTGGTAAAATAATATTAATAATAATAAATAAAAAGTTGTATTTATTTAATATTAATAATAATAATACTAATAATAATAATTATAGTAATAATGATAAAAATAATAATAATGTCTAAAAATAATACTAATAATAATAATAATTCTAATAATAAAATGATAATTTTAATAATAATGTTATTTTAAATAATAGTAATAGTAATACTAATGATAACAATAATAATACTAATGATAATAATAATAATAATAATATTCTTACAAATAATAATAATAATAAAATAATAGTATTGTAAATAAATAATATTAGTGAAATAATATTACTAATAATAATGATAATAATACTAATAATACTAATACTAATACTTAATAATAATAATTATAATAATAATAATAATAATAATAATAATAATAATAATAAAAATAATAATAAAAATAATAATAATAATAATAATAATAATAATAATAATAATAATAATAATAATAATAATAATAATAATAATAATAATAATAATAATAATAATAATAATGAAGTGACCCGTCCTAATCCATAAGGACGAATACAATAACATATGGTTACATTGCGAGGTTCTGACCTCTATATGATACATTTTACAAATATTGCATTCGTTTTTAAAAGACAAACTTTCATTTCATTGAAAGTTGACAGTCATGCATACCATTTCATAATATGTCCCAATCTATAAATGAATTAATAATAATCTTGAACTCAATGACTTGAATACAACAACTTTTGAAATATGCCATGAATGACTCCAAGTAATTTCTCTAAATGAGCAAATGCACAGCGGAAGATTTCTTTAATACATGAGAATAAACATGCTTTCAAGTGTCAACCAAAAGGTTGGTGAGTTCATTAGTTTATCATAAACATTCATTTTTTCACTTTAATAGACCACAAGATTTCAGATATTTAATTGTACACGTAACCCGAGTACAAAATAGTACGCATAACCTGCGAATTAAAAATCATTCATATAGTGAACACCTGGTAACCGACATTAACAAATGCATCTAGAATATCCCCAAATACATAGGTACACTCATCTGTATATAAAATCGAAGTACTAAAGCATCCATAACCTAGATGGGGTTTGTTAGGCCCGATAGATCTATCTTTAGGATTCACGTCAATTTGGGGGTCTGTTACCAAATTCTTAGGCTACCAAGCTAAAAGGGTGATATCCGGTATAATGATTCAGCCATAGAATGTAGTTTCGATTACTTGTGTCTATTTCGTAAAACAGTTATAAAAACAACGCATGTATTCTCAGTCCCAAAATGATATATAAAAAGGGAGTAATGAAACTCACAATACTGTATTTTGTAGTAAAAATACATATGACGGCATTGAACAAGTATATGGTTGGCCTCTGATTCACGAACCTATATCATTTATATATATATATATATATATATATATATATATATATATATATATATATATATATATATTAATACACATAATCGTAATCGAATAAGTTTATATATATAATTTATTAATTATATCATTTCTATATTAATAATATATATACTTGTCATATATAATTTGTTTGTTAAAAATAGTAATAAAATTACATCAATATTGTTAAAAATGATAATAATTATAATACTTAATATTACTAATAAAAGTAATAATGTTAATAATTATATTAATGATAATAATGATGATATTTATAATAATAACTATAAAATATTAATTTTTATGTTAATGATATTTATGATAATGATTTTAGTAATTATATAATAATAGTACTCATAATAATATTATTAATAATATTAATGATTTGATAACATTATTAATTGTAATAATAAAAAAAATGATAATACTAATAATTATAAAATTTTAATAAAATACATTTATTGACTTTTGATATAGATAACAATAATAATAATAATAATATTAATGAATATATAATAACAATAATCTTAATCATAATCATAATAATAATAATAATAATAATAATAATAATAATAATAATAATAATAATAATAATACTTATTCTATTAATAATAACTAAGTTAATGATAATAATTAGAATAATGATAATAATAACATTGAATGATAATACTAGTTAATAATAATAATAATAATAATAATAATAATAATAATAATAATAATAATAATAATAATAATAATAATAATAATAATAATAATAATAATAATAATAAATAAGATGTTAGACTACCTTAGAATGGAGCTTAAAAAAAACATGTCCCAGCCTGGAATCGAACCTGAGACCACTCGCTAACCCGACACCACACCAAACCACTCTTCCACTTCTGTCTTTCTGATTTAAACTCAACCAATTTATTTGTAATCCGTATTTTATTCTCTATCTTCTTCTTCTTCTTAACTGTAATCGGCCAGGGACCAATCCAAATCACCACAACAATTTATCCATTTAGTTTCAGGTTTTTAACTCTAATCATAATCATCTGTTATGAATGTTAGATCTATTAAATAAATAAAAAAAAAATAAAACAAAAACAGGAACTGTAAGTTTGAAAATATAAACGAAGAATAAAATTTGATTTTTAAGATTGGGCAGTTTTTAGACCTCAATTCCTTCATGAGATAAGTTCTAATTCCTTAATATAAACTTTCTGAATCATTAGTTTCAACAAAAACCTTAAAACGAGTTCAAATTTTTGTGAAGAACAAATAAGTTGACTTTTGAAATTTTAGTTTTGACTTCAAAATTAAGAATCAATATCATAAATTGAGACTTGAAAATTTACAGAGAGCTTCAATATATGATCTCCAATAACTCAGCATTTTTAGATTTTGAAATCATATTCGAATTCAAGTTATTGCATAACACTGCCAAGAACACTATAAAGTCTAAATCGAATTTCACATTTTAAATCATTTTAGGTTAAAATTATAACATGAATTGTGTTTTATATTATTCGTAGAAGCTTTATGAATCATCAATTGATTCAGAATCATCACAATGAATTCTAATTTCTCGATGAACCAGTTCTTTGACTTTTTGAAAGTAATATTTGACTTCAAAATTCGACATTAATAAAAAGAATTGGAGCATGAAAACTTACAGATAGTGTAATTAGATCGTTACTAATAGAACTGCATTTTTAGAATTTGAATTTGATTCGTAATTGAAGCTTTTGGAAAAATAACTCACGAACAGAGGAAGTAATTGGGTTCAGTTTATCTTCTGTTTTATTTTTATTTTAAACTAATTTCAGCAGATAATATAAGTGTGTGATTAATTGATTTATGCAGTAACAAGAATTGATAGTTAGTTGTTTGTATCTATGATTATTCGACAATTCTTCGCAAGTTAAACATAACACAGGAATTTAAGAAAGAAAGTTGATTGTGATATCAATCATTCGTATATGTATTCTGTATATGTATCTGAATATATCTGTATATATACCAGTATATTTATATCAATATTTATAAGGTATATAATCAATATCAATAATAAATATATATAAGTAATAATAGTAATTCTAATCAATAAAAATTAAATTAATAATACTTATTACTAATTATAGAAATAGAAATATTAATAATAATAATTATAATAGCATTAATAATAGAAATACTTATAATAATAATAAAAATTAAATATAATAACAATATAATGATATTAATAATAACAATGATGATAATTTCAAAAAAAATGATAATAATAATTTTACTAATAACCCTAATAATAATACTAATTTTAAAAATATAAATATTATTAAATGATAATAATAATATTAGCAATAATAATAATCTAATAATTTATATATATCAAATTTCATATTTATATCATACTATTATTAATACTGATATTAATATTAATATTTATTTTAATAATATTACTGAAAGTAATAATATTATAATAACAACAACAAAGCCCAATACTACAATGAGTGATGTAATAATATTATAACAACTATATTTTAACTTGTACTTAATATTATACATTATTATTTATGTTATATTTACTAATTATATAATGTATTCTCTAATAACATATCTTGAATATGTTTTAAATACACATTGCAAGTTAAATGTATATATTTACTTTTAATAATTAATATCCTATTGTATATATTCGAATTATGTTATTTAAACAAAACATTTTAATAATCAATTTCTATTATATCGAAAAACATTTTCGTACATTGGAAACTAAATCAATTGATTATTATGAATTTTAGTCTTCCACTAACTTTTGTCTAATTCTCGTTATTTGACACTTTGTTCTTATATGTAGATCACTTTACCAATTATTCCGAATACTGTTAAGAAGGAACGATTTCTCAAATCAACGTGGACCTCGTAATAGAGACCCGTAACAATCTCATAATGTATCTGATAATTCAGTCATTTGATATTATCTTTTAACTCTGTCGATAAATATATTAAACGTAATTGAAACCATTATATTCATGTAAAGTATTATACATCTAATAATTTATTAACGTTTTCAATTGATATAACTATATATTATATATACATATCTATATACACATAAATGTTCGTGAATCGTCGAGCACAGTCAAAGGGTAATTGATTACATGAATATAGTTTCAAAAATTTTGAGACTCAACATTATTGACTTTGCTTATCGTGTCGGAAATGTATAAAGATTAAGTTTAAATTTGGTCGGAAATTTTCGGGTCGTCACAGTACCTACCCGTTAAAGAAATTTCGTCCCTGAAATTTGATCGAGGTCGTCATAGATAACAATAAGAATGTTATTATGACGAATATAAGTTGATAAATAAAGTTTTATCCTCATTGAGCAATATAGATAAAACAATTTGATTTTGTGAAGAGTACGAATGAAGCTATCGCAAAAGAGTGAAATGATAAGTGTAGATTCGTCATATCTTTTGACTTAGATAGGATTGATTTTCGGAGTTCAAGGGATGTTGAGAAAATCTTCGTAATAAGATTTAGTTTTTCGGTAATTAAGGAAATTTGGATTCGCTTTGATTGAATGCGATAATTGAAAGGACCCGTTCATATACATTATAAACGATTCACAATAGTTGATTACATTGCGAGGTATTTGACCTCTATATGATACATTTTACAAACATTGCATTCGTTTTTAAAAGACAAACTTTCTTTACATCGAAAATTGACAGGCATGCATACCATTTCATAATATCCACTATCCAACTATAAATTGATTTAATAATAATCTTTGATGAACTCAATGACTCAAATGCAACGTTCTTCGAAATATGCTATGAAAGACTCCAAGTAATATCTTTAAAATGAGCAAATGCACAGCGGAAGATTTCTTTAACACCTGAGAATAAACATGCTTTAAAGTGTCAACCAAAAGGTTGGTGAGTTCATTAGTTTATCATAATCATTTATTTCCATCATTTTAATAGACCACAAGAATTTCATTTTCAGTTCTCATAAATATACGTCCCATGCATAGAGACAAAAATAATCATTCATATGGTGAACACCTGGTAACCGACATTAACTAGATACATATAAGAATATCCCCTATCATTCCGGGATCCTCCTTCGGACATGATATAAATTTCGAAGTACTAAGGCATCATGTACTTTGGATGGGGTTTGTTAGGCCCAATAGATCTATCTTTAGAGTTCGCGTCAATTAGGGTGTCTGTTCCCTAATTCTTAGATTACCAGACTATATAAAAAGGGGCATATTCGATTTCGATCATTCAACCATATAATGTCATTTTAATTACTCGTGTCTATTTTATAAAACAGTTATAAAAGTTGCGCATGTATTCTTAGTCCCAAAAATGTAAAGAGTAAAAAGGGATCAAAGGAACTCACACATATAATTATTGTAAAACAGTTAGTAAAGCATTTGTATGTATTCGCAGTTCAAAATGTATTTCAAAAGCATTTAATAAAGCAGTTGTAAAAATAACGCATGTATTCTCAGTCCCAAAAATGTAAAGAGTAAAAGGGAATCAAATGAAACTCACCATACTGTATTTCATAGTAAAAATACATATAACGTCATTGAACAAGTGCAAGGTTGGCCTCGGATTCACGAACCTATATCAGTTATATATATATTAAAACGTATAATTTATCATGTAATAATAAGCAAACCAGTTTATATATTAGTTATATAATATATTACTTATTATAATGTATTTGTTATTTCAAATGTTAAATATATATCTGTATATGTTTCTTTTATATTAATATAGTAAATTAGATATTTTTATTATATATGTAGTAATTATATTTTTATGTAAATATCTTTTATTTGTTAAAATAATACTTATGATAATACAAAAGTAGTGATAGTAATACTAATAATGATATTGACAATAATAATTTTTATTGTAATAATAATAATAATAACAGTAATGATAAAAATAATAATATTGTCTCTAAAAATAATACCATTGATAATGATAATAATAATTCCAATAGTAGTTAAAATGATAATTGTAATAAAAATGCTATTGTTAATAATAATAATAATAATAATAATATTAATAAAAATAATACTTTTAGATATAATCCTAATGTTAATAATTATAATCTTTATAATAATAGTAATAATAAATGATCAATAATCTTGTATTAGTAGTAATAACAATAATAATAAGTATATTACTAATAATAATAATAATAATAATAATAATAATAATAATAATAATAATAACAATAATAAATAATAAAAGAAGTAAAAAAATAGCAAAGTATACCCTTTCAACTCTTTTTCTAAAAAAAGATTGTCCCAAACGAGGCTCGAACCCGCAACCTCCTGCTTACTCGTAAAGACCTCATACCATCCCTCTGTTACTATTTTCCTAATTTATACTACTACCCTAATATATTTATCCCGAAAACATCTTTTTTTTTTAATATCTTACTTTGTTTCGATAACGGCCCAACAGGATTTTGGCCCAACTGGAAACAAAGAGTTCGGCCCAACAGAAACTCCTAGCCCAACAATAGACCCATCAGAGTGTTGTTTAATAAAAAAAATATCTTGCTGCAGCCTAGGATTGAACTCAGGACCTCCTGACTACCTGCTAACATGCCTAACCAATCAGCTATCCATCCATATCTGATTTAACCCTTAACAGAAAACTATATAATCTGTTTGTCTAAGTGTTCTAGTTCTTCTTCTTCGTTTTAAAAAAAAAATAATCGACCAACCCAAGATTCAAATCATCACATCACGATTTTTGAGACTTCAAATTAATACTAATTAATAAAAATCAAATGTTTTTAAAAAAATATAAAAAAAAAAAAAAAAAAAAATAGCTGCACCAGCAGCTTACGGTTTTGAAAGAAAAAAAAAAAATGATTTTGATTTTTAGAGAGTTTTAGGAAATTGTTAAAACACGAATTTGTTTGCAAATTATTTATAGAAACTAACGGAATCTTCAATTGGACTTGAATCTTCAAAACGAGTTCGAATTTCCTCAAGAACAATTGTTTGACTTTTGACTTCTAAAACTTTGACTCGAAAATTCAAGCTTGATATCACGAATTGGAACCTAAGATTTTGAGGAAACATTCATGACGTGAATTAAAACACTTCTGCACTTTTAGATTTTTAAAATGGATTCGATTACGAATTAAGAGCAAAAAGGTAGTACGTACAGAGGTTAAAAATAAAAAATAAAAAATTTTTTTTTTTTTTTTTTTGCTATATATCAGCTAGATGATAGATGCTTGCAGATATGGATGATATTGAGAATGATAAAATTTAATGATTGAAGTAGAAATCACAGGATATCGATTGAATTTGTAGGGATGATTCCATCGCCTAGTCACGAGCACACAGAAGAGAAAGAAAAAAAAAATTAAACTGAAAGGGAGAGGTTCCTAGTACATGTATTATTAAGATGGTGGAAACAACCAAATACAGTGAAAGGTGACTTTATTTGCTTTAAAACACGGGAGTAGTTTACTGGTCTCTTTTTGATAATTGAGTCCACAACAAAGCACAAGTGTGTATATAATATATATATCTATATGTTTTAATAATAATAAACCAATAATAATCAATCGTAATAATAATTATAATATGTTAATTAAGTCACATGAATCACACAATTGCGCAAATACCACAGTTTAGCTGCCCATATTTTCAATTTACTCAACGGACAGTTTTCACGGATAGTGTATCGGGTGAAATAAGTGGCGGATAAAAGCGTTTAGAAAAATCTCATATTTTCATATTAACTATATTTATTTATTTCAGTCATTATGGTATAAAATTCGATAATTGATTATTAAATAAAAATTACATCAACTGTCTCTCTCATTTACGGGTAAAATATAAAAAGTGTTAAAATTTAATAACTAGGTCTTAAATACATTTTTAATAAGTTTAAAATTTATAGAACTCATTTTCGGATCACCGTTTATTTTAAAATCATATAAGTTCGAATTGAACCTCTCTAAATAATAATCGAAACGTCCAACGAATATTACAATCATTAAATATTTATTTTTATATACTTTATTTATATATATAGATATATTTTTAAATAATAATTATTATAATATCAAATTTTTATTTTATTACTTTTTAATAACAACATCATATAATACTTCAAATTATATTTCGAATTATTATTTATATATATACATACACACATATCTATTTACAATTAATTGTTCGTGAATCGTCAGGCATGGTCAAAGGTCAATTGAATGCATGAATATAGATTTCAAAACTTTCGAGACTCAACATTATAGATTTTGCTTATCGTGTCGGAAATATATAAAGATTAAAGTTTAAATTTGATCGGAAATTTCCGGGTCACTACAATAATCTGTTTTGATTGCTATGTCGGATATTTTACTATAAATCCACCCCCTTTGTTTCCTTACAACTCACACCTTCTATTCTTTTTTCCTCAACTCATACTTTAAAGAATTCATTAATATGCTCCATCCTGTTTCGATTCTTGATATACGCCTAACTTTCATATCTATTGTTCTTCTTTTTCATATGCCGCCGGAAGAATCTATTCACTTCTACTATACTCTGGGTTTTATAGTGTTTTTAGTTCTCCCATGTCTTTATATTGCTACACGCATTGATATACATGGTTTGTAATTTTTGGGTTGTTGTTGCGGTTTATAACCTTCCTTATTTTTTGGAGTCCATGTTTCTGTTTTTCTATAATCATTGACATCTACGGTTAATGCTCTCTTCTATTTGCTGCGATTTATACTCCCAATTATATTTTGAAACTTCATTCTTTCGTTTTCTCTTCTTGCCATTAAGCACCGCATGTAATGGTCCAGAATTCATATATATGAATTTCGGAATGAACATGGTTAATGTTCTAAGAAAGAAATTATAATGGCACGACCTTGATTTGTCAAATTACCAGAATACCTCGAAAAAGACCGAATCATCAAGAAAATATTTTCTTGATATGTTTAGAGTTTAAGTAGAATACAAGAGTCGTGTAACATGGCACATGATGACGTTATGACCTGTGAATCATCACGTTCCATTTAGAAACTCAGCAAGACTTACTTTAATATAATCACGTTGACCAAGTGTCATTATATTATACTAACTCATGTTTCAGTTACCAACACCACTTAAAAACATTCATATTTTAAACTCGAAGGTTTCAGAATTTAGAAACTAAAATAGTTTCTTTTATGATATAACACAGATATCGCGAAGAGATAAATAATCTCAGATGAGAATAGTTATGAATATATCTTCAGAATTATCGAGGATATTTATAATGAAAGATACGATGATATCTTAGAATTTCTAAGGTCAGAGGATGATGAAGAATATTGTCCTCAAGGGTTTTAGAGTAAAGAGCAACGT
This sequence comes from Rutidosis leptorrhynchoides, assembly GCF_046630445.1. Classification (NCBI taxonomy): domain Eukaryota; kingdom Viridiplantae; phylum Streptophyta; class Magnoliopsida; order Asterales; family Asteraceae; genus Rutidosis; species Rutidosis leptorrhynchoides. The sequence continues at coordinate 335,135,547 of NC_092336.1, read as the reverse complement.
ATTTTCTAAAGACTTCAGAAGGCATTGAATCATTTGGATTCTTTAAAGGTTGATTTCATCTTTGTGATTTGTCCACAGCCTCCTTCATAGTTTGCTTAATTCGCTTTCCAGTTCCAAATTTCTTTTTCTGAGCTTTGCCAACACACTATTCTTTATCATTAAACTTTTGACTGTTAAGGTCGTTTACAGTTTTTGCTGCTTCATTCAGCTTTTCCAAAAATTCGGAGAACTAATTCGTAGATTGGGGTGTTTTTCAGAAACTTCACATTCGAAGTATGAGAATCTTGTTATATGTATACATATAACTGTTGACGTAAACATGCTGTGAGATTTCAAAATACTGTTTGCTGATTCTCAATAATTGGTATAACAATTCTCGTTACAAGGTGCGGATGGGTATATGATAGGGTTTTAATGAATATAATGATTTTTTTGAAAGTCAAAGATTAACAAAATCGTTGGTAAGTTTACTGCTAATGTGGTAGGATTTAAATGGTTCCCCGGTAACAATGATGAAAGGGTAATCGTTATAATATGGCTTATTCGAATGAACAATTTAAGTTGGTTTGCTGGAGCTGTGACAAAACTGTCTATTTTTAGAAGAGATTGAAAAGTTATTTTAGTTAATAAATGCCAAAGGGTCTGACACAGATATGTGTTAAACTATGACTTTGGTTTTAAGAGTTTTTCAGGTACAAGACTGTGGGTAACATGTGGTTGGATCATCATCTCGATTGTTCATTTTTTGAAGTGTCTTCAGGAATTTCGAAGGATTTGAACACAGATTTTAATTGTTATTATACATATGATGTTCTAGCACAGTTTTGAAGTCAACGTATAGATTTGAAAGATATAGGAATCTAAGAGTGATGTCTTCTGTTAAATCTTGACTTGGATTTTGATTTGTCAAAATCAGAATACGTAATCAAATTTGGATGAGAATGGTTGTTTTGATTTTTATAAAAGAATGTATATTGGTGTGAAAGTAGTGAGTATAGTTGGTGATTGCTGAATCATATTCGTAGAATGTAATATATTAATTGTGAATTTATATATATTTCTCGGGTATTACCTACACGTTAAATTTTTTTTCACAATTAATATTTTGTACAAACGAATTTTATTACAGTCTTTATGAAAATATATATATGTGTATATTTTCTTCAGATGTAACATAGATTAATGAGTTAATATTAAATTAAACTCATTTGATTTACGATTGAAACTAGAATTGAATAATCCCTAAAACTTTAGAAATTACATAACTTTTACGGAGTATTTCTTCAATGAAATTGAAATTATGAATCAATACTTCATTATTTGTTGATGCATGATGTTGGTGTTCGTGGAATTCTTGTGAACTTCGCAAAGTATGAATGATGTTATCAGAAAAATTTAGAGTACATCGATGATGAAAGTGTAAAATCAAACATATACTTGAATAATACACTTGATTTATTATGAAATGGAATTCATTGAATTGAAACAGAGATTGTAGTTAACAATGATTAAGCTGCTGACGAAGGATGTACATCATAGCATATTAATAATATGAATTAACCGAGTAGTTAAGATTCACACATAATATCTTAGTATGGAAAGATTTATTATGGTTTAAAAATTTATATATATATATATATATATATATATATATATATATATATATATATATATATATATATATATATATATATATATATATATAAATTCTTCAGAGGGAATGAGTTAATACTTCATAACTCATTATTTCGATATACATATTGATGATTGTGTTGATGATATCGTTGGTGGTTATGTAATTGATGGAGCTTGTAGTGTTACAGGTGTTGCTGGTGTTGGTAATACTGACGGTGATACTGGCGGTGCTAGTGATGCTGACGGTACTGTTGATGCTGCTGGTAAACAAATATAGCTTGTAATTCGTGCACCATCCTCTATTATTCCCTGTATCATTTCTATACATCCATTCATCTTGGTTTACGGCTATGATTTGAATAAATAATCTCTAAAACTTTTAGAAACTTCATATTCTCTACAGAGTATTTCCTCGATGAAGTTATGAATCAATACTTCATCGTTTGTTGTTGTTGGTACCCCTTGGTATTTACGGTACCTATGATGTTGATGCTCTAGGTACAGATTATGATGTTGAGGTTTGGGATGCGGATGTTGTTGTTGGTGGTCGTAATGGTACTGTTGTTGTTGATGATGGTGGTACTATTGATGTCGGTGCCGCTGCTGATGTTTGTAACCTTTGCACCATATCCTCTAAAGCCAGTACCCGAGCGCGAAGCTCGCTGACTTCTTCTATTACTCCGGAATGATTGGTGGTTAGGACGAGTGGGTGAATAAGATCTAGAATGTGAGATAGTATATAATCGTGATGAGATACTCTGGAAATGAGAGAGAAAATGGTGTCTCGAATAGGTTCGCCGGTAAGTGCCTCAGGTTCATCGCCAAGAGGGTAATGTGGTGGATGGAAGGGATCGCCTTCTTCTTGTCTCCAATGATTAAGTAGGCTATGAACCCATCCCCAATTTATCCAGAATAGATGATGGCTAATTGGTTGGTCCATTTCGGTCACACTACTTTCGATGCTTGAGTGGAACTCCATATCGGAATTCAAGGGACTTGAACTAGTGACGAATTCCATTTCGTACGATTGAATAAAGGATTTTTCGATATGAAATGATTTCCAGCTATCGGATGGTATTCTAATTACATAGAATATCTATATATTTAGAGCAAAAGATTTCGTAGATTACAGAGGAATTTAGGGAATATGTTAGGTAAAGTTTACAGTAACAGATACGCTAAGATATGAATTTTGTCTATACACTATCTATGCAATGAATGCAGTAAGATGGGTTTAGACTTAAGATGATAAGCAGTTAATTTCCGACAAAAATGATAAGCAAAACTTTTGACATGCCGACACGGTCGAAGTCCAAACTTATTAATGCATCTTAATATCTATCAGTTAGACACACTAATGCAAGACCTGGTTCACTAAGACCACCGTTCAGATACCACATGAAGTGACCCGTCCTAATCCATAAGGACGAATACAATAACATATGGTTACATTGCGAGGTTCTGACCTCTATATGATACATTTTACAAACATTGCATTCGTTTTTAAAAGACAAACTTTCATTTCATTGAAAGTTGACAGGCATGCATACCATTTCATAATATGTCCCAATCTATAAATGACTTAATAATAATCTTGAACTCAATGACTTGAATGCAACGTCTTTTGAATTATGCCATGAATGACGCCAAGTAATATCTCTAAATGAGCAAATGCACAGCGGAAGATTTCTTTAATACCTGAGAATAAACATGCTTTCAAGTGTCAACCAAAAGGTTGGTGAGTTCATTAGTTTATCATAAACATTCATTTTCTTCACTTTAATAGAACACAAGATTTCAGATATTTAATTGTACACGTAACCCGAGTACAAAATAGTACGTATAACCTGCGAATTAAAAATCATTCATATGGTGAACACCTGGTAACTGACATTAACAAATGCATCTAGAATATCCCCAAATATACAGGTACACTCATCTGTATATAAAATCGAAGTACTAAAGCATCCATATCCTGGATAGGGTTTGTTAGGCCCGATAGATCTATCTTTAGGATTCGCGTCAATTTGGGGGTATGTTCCCAAATTCTTAGGCTACCAAGCTAAAAGGGTGATATCCGGTATAATGATTCAGCCATAGAATGTAGTTTCGATTACTTGCGTCTATATCGTAAAACAGTTATAAAAACAGCGCATGTATTCTCAGTCCTAAAAAGATATATAAAAAGGGAGTAATGAAACTCACAATACTGTATTTTGTAGTAAAAATACATATGACGGCATTGAACAAGTATAGGGTTGGCCTCTGATTCACGAACCTATATCATTTATATATATATTAATACACATAATCGTAATCGAATAAGTTTATATATATAATTTATTAATTATATCATTTTTATATTAATAATATATATACTTCTCATATATCATTTGTTTGTTAAAAATAGTAATAAAATTACATCAATATTGTTAAAAATGATAATAATTATAATACTTAATATTACTAATAAAGGTAATAATGTTAATAATTATATTAATGATAATAATGATGATATTTATAATAATAACTATAAAATATTAATTTTTACTGTTAATGATATTTATGATAATGATTTTAGTAATTATATAATAATAGTACTCATAATAATATTATTAATAATATTAATGATTTGATAACATTATTAATAGTAATAATAAAAAAATGATAATACTAATAATTATAAAATTTTAATAAAATACATTTATTGACTTTTGATATAGATAATAATAATAATAATAATATTAATGAATATATAATAACAATAATCTTAATCATAATCATAATCATAATAATAATAATACTTATTCAATTAATAGTAACTAAGTTAATGATAATAATTAGAATAATGATAATAATAACATTAAATGATAATACTAGTTAATAAAAATAAAAACAATAATAATAATAATATTAATAATAATAATAATAATAATAATAATAATAATAATAATAATAATAATAATAATAATAATAATAATAATAATAATAATAATAATAATAATAATAATAATAATAATAATAAATAAGATGTTATACTACCTTAGAAAGGAGCTTAAAAAAACATGTCCCAGCCTGGAATCGAACCTGAGACCACTCGCTAACCCGACACCACACCAAACCACTCTTCCACTTCTGTCTTTCTGATTTAAACTCAACCAATTTATTTGTAATCCGTATTTTATTCTCTTTCTCCTTCTTCTTCTTAACTATAATCGGCCAGGGACCAATCGAAATCACCACAATAATTTATCCATTTAGTTTTAGGTTTTTAACTCTAATCATAATCATCTGTTATGAATGTTCGATCAGTTAAATAAATAAAAAAATAAAACAAAAACAGGAACTGTAAGTTTGAAAATATAAATGAAGAATAAAATTTAATTTTTAAGATTGGGTAGTTTTTAGACCTCAATTCCTTCATGAGATAAGTTCTAATTCCTTAATATAAACTTTCTGAATCATTAGTTTCAACAAAAATTGATGTTAAAGCAGAGGGGTACGAAATAGTTATATTTTTATTGCGAAATACTATTAAATACGATACAATTTTACACAAGTTATTTATTTATTTATAGAGTGGATATACCTAAACCTTGCTACAACACTTATAGGCAGTGTACCTAATCGTACAGTAGTGTAGTTTTTAGTAAGTCCGGTTCGTTCCACAGGGAGCTAGCCAAGTTTAACGCTATATTTTTTAAACTATATTTGTATTAATATAATTATTATAAAAGGGGGTTTTTACCATTTAATGACCGGTTTGTCGATTTTATGTCTTAAGTAGCATGTTAAAACCTAATGTAAAATATTAAAAATAAATATAACTTAATTTAAAGCGTAAAGTAAATAATGATAATTAAAATGGGATAAATTAAAGAGTGATAAATAAAATGACAGTAAATAAAAGTTGCGATAATTAAAAAGTACGATAATTAAAAGTACGATGAGATATAAAATAAAGGAATTATGCTTATTTAAACTTCCGTAATCATGATATTTGACGTATTGATTTTAATTTATTACCATGGGTTAGTTGTCCTTTGTCCTGGATTATTCAATATGTCCATCTGGTTTTTGTCCATAACAGTCCATCGGTCATAAATATAAAGTGTGAGTGTCCTAGTCAAATTATCCTTATATCTGAAGTCAAATATTCCAACTAATTGGGGACTTAAACTATAATAAGGTTTTAATACATTGTTAATGATTACACCAGGTTATCGACTGTGTGCAATCCAAGGTTTTAATACTTTATTAACAATTATACCAAGTGTCTTTGCATGTAATCCACCCCTATTTTAATGAGCCCATTGACTATTAATCCATTCCCGTGTCCGGTTAAATGAACGATTATTAGTATTTATAAATATCCCGCCCATCGTGTTCGATCGAGTGTATATGGTTATTTATAGATACGTCAAATTGTAAATCTCTATATTAAATTAACAAACTATCATTCAATTAAACAAATATAAAGCCCATTAATAGTCCATAGTCCAATTTCCACAAGTGTCGGTCTTTTGTCGAAACCCCAATTATAGTACAAATCCCAATAACCCCGTCTTTAATATTTAGCCCAACATCACAATTACTTCGATTTAAATAAGTAGAATAATAACTTAGCTACGAGACATTAATTTAAAAAGGTTGCACATAACTTACAATGAGTATTAATCGCGTAGCGTTACACGGACAGAATTTCAACTTACAAACTTAAAACCTTCGCCACTATAACCTTATTATTATTAATCTTAAATTAAAATTAAAATTATAAAATATATATATATATATATATATATATATATATATATATATATATATATATATATATATATATATATATATATATATATATATATATATATATATATATATATATATATATATATATATATATATATATATCGTAGAGAGTGAGAGAGATTGAATATTGTGTGATATTTCGGCCAGAAAACATTGCCTTTTAAAGAATGTGGCCTGCTACAGTACGCCATGCGACCGCATGGTTTTTGTTCTTTCAGGCCATGCGATCGCATGGCCAGCTGGATCACACCACATTCACTTGTTTGCTAGTTTGCCGACGGTTTTTAATATATAATATAATATATATATAATTTAAAGAATTATTTATATATTATATTATATTCATGTGCATAGTTGACTTGTCATTTTAGCTCCGTTACGTCGCGCGTTGATAGTTGGTTCATGTCCCGGTTCCGGATTTTCGAACGTCCTTTCGTACTATTTAATATCTTGTACTTTGCGTTTCGCGGCTCGTACTCTTGTAACGTTTAGACGTTTCTCATCAATAATTTGAACCACTTTGATTGTAGTTTGTACTTTTTAGGTTTTTGGTCGTTTGCGTCTTCAAATCATCGAATCGGTCTTTTGTCTTCACCCATTAATATTTAAACGAATATCACTTGTAAATAGAATAATTGCAACTAAAAGCTTGTCTTTCTTGAGGGATAATGCTATGAAATATATGTTCATTTTTAGCATTATCAAATATTCCCACACTTGAGCGTTGCTTGTCCTCAAGCAATATAGAACTTGAAGAAAACTTTACTAGAATCACTTCTTTATTCTTCACACTTTATACATCATTGATTTTAATACGGCGGTATGAACAATGGTAGTAACGATGTAGTTTACAGTCCCACATGACTATAAAAATTTAGATCCTTTAGGAAATTGGATCTTTATGAAAACATTTGATCTTTTGAAAATTTAATCTAGCTTTTACTCTAGATTAGTTTTCCGGAATAACCCTTTACCGGTGTTTGCAAAATGTTTTTGTGGGTTTGGTGGGTTTCAGATTTGAAAATTTTAGCTCATAACTTGCGGTTTTGTGTCACCCACTTGCTAACCTTGTATTAGGAAAGCAACACGTCCAGTATACTTGCTCCGTATATTACCTTTCGGTAAACTACCATCCGGTTGTAAAGGAAAGTGTTGAACAAGCAACTGTTAAGGCAATGTCCCGTGACATGCTTTTGATTATGGTCTATATCGTGTCGGATGCAGTTACTATACTTTGTAGGAGCAATAGTAAAGATCACCCTATAGTTTTTCGGTCTGGCACAAGGTCTTGTCTTCGACCATGCTATGCAACCACCGTTCTTACGGTTGACACCCGATTTGGTTCAGGTGACCTAATGAATTCCGGTGAATTCTTAGGATTTTACGTTCAATGGTAATGAACGCATTGAAAATGGGTTTTCAGAAAACAAATTGGTTTTAATTTGATCAAAATATTTTCTCGTTCAAGCTCGAGTTTAGATATCATTGAATTCCATGAGTTTGAATTCTCAATCTTTAAGGTCAATCTCAAGGATTGAGTAATATCAGTCTTAAAAGCTGATTTTTGATCTTTAAGGAGATTATCCTTTCTGGGGATCTGATTCATTACTCTTATAAGCTATTTTGCACGGTGTCCCCCATTGTACGAGACAGATCCTCTCATGGTTAGGATAAGTCTGACCACTTGGCGACCCTGTTTGACGCCGAGGTCCGTGGATTTCCAGCTGATTTTCGAGAAAACTTTTCAAGGTTTTTTGTAGACTCTACAACTAGTCTGGACGACAACTTCCTGACCTAAATCAAGAAGCGCGTGTCTTTTTCTCTCGGAAGACTTTTACTTCCTTATAAATTCTATTTATGTTGCAATAAACTGGGTAAAACTGATTAATATCGTCCAAAACAAAGGTATCTTCAATTATTTGTATAGAAATATGTGACATATGTTCTAAATAACTTTGTAAATTTTTTCCACACTTGGCTTTTATTTTCCTTTCTTTGCCTTTTTATTTTCCTCTATTCCATTTTAAATGAATTCAAGCGTTTTGAGTTGTTTTTCAATTTATGTCCTTCCCGAGGTAACAATAATTTCGGTGTTAACACCTAGTTTTATCGTTCATACATATGTATAAACATAATTTTGAGTTCATTTAGTTGAAAATTTTGAAAATTTTTACTAGAATTGGGTAGTCAGTATATAAGACTAGGGCTGTTCTTTATTATCAGAGAGCACTATATTCTAATACAACTACTGCGTTACTAGTATTTTTAATGGTAACCAAGTGTTTAAATTTAAAATTTTAAAAATCTGAAAGAATTTAACCCCTTCCCACACTTAAGATCTTGCAATGCCCTCATTTGCAAGAAATCAGTACAATTTAAATTATTGAGAGTGATTAGCGTAGAAAAATGATTAAATTTTACCAAAGTTTCCAAACATATTGGCATTTGTTTGTTGAATGATAAATGGTGCACATCATTTGTTCATCCCGTCTTGTTGTTACATCACATTTGTTTTTCATTTTGTCGTCAAAATTAGTAGCTTTTGCTGAACTTAATGCCAGACTGTGAAAGTTCGCTGTTTTACCCTGTTGTGTACAATTGACAATATACATACATACAAATAATAACATGCATGGTAATTTGAAATGGGACTTAACATCCCACTTTCAAATTATAAATACGAAATATTAGTAACAAAATAAAAAAAATGTTAAAAATTACATAAAAGTATCACAATATTATATGTTTTAAATATAAGTAAATAAAAATAATAAAAGATAAAAATCACCAACGGGAACTGTATCAATCTGGATAGGGGTTCCAGTTCATGTCGTTGGTCGGGTTCCACGGTTGGTTATAGGTGTGCTGATAGGCTTGGTTGGGGTCGTAGAGAGTAAATGGTGATCGCATATCGGGCTGGTGTGGCGGATAGTAAGCAGGTCGGGTTGGTACATAGTTATTTAGTACCTGAGGTGATAGCTGGATCATGATCCGATGCTGATGATAGTGCCATCTATCATGCTGTCATTGCCTGGAATGCTCGTACACATTCTCGGCATGCCACTGCTCGTACTGACTATGTCTAGCCTCGTTTGTCATTTCTACCTGATCTATACACTGGTAAACGTCAGTAACAGCCTCCCTAACGACATCCCTAATGTCATCCGCTTCCTCCATTTCCTCGTCTGAACCTCTCTCTACCTGTGGATGAGATCCCTAATATGGTACTGCCTGATTGCGTCTGCTCTTTAATACATTTGCACCTTGATAGACCCACAATCCTAAAGTCTCATCCTGTTCCCTACATACCATCAGTGGATCCCCTTGATCCCTATCTACGCCTAAATACTCTCCAATAAGAGTAACAAAAATACCTCCTCCTATTATTCCCCCTTCCTGTATTCCTTCCACCATTTTGGATAGATAAAAACCAACACAGTAGGGGATATTAACAAAGCTTCTAGTGTTTCGAATACACTTAAGGTAAAATAAATCGTGTAAGGTCATTTTCTCCTTGTTGTTACCTCTTTGTGTAATCAAATTAGATAAAAATCTATGTAAAATATGAAGCTCTGCTTTGTTAAAATCTAAATAGGAGTGTCTTCTTCTCCGCGAAAAAATATTATAATTTGACATACGCCTCCAGACGGCGTGCGAGTCAAAATTCCTATCTACCCTCTGACCATGATAAATCAAATTTGTACAATCAGGTAGTAGTAATTCAGAGGGAGTGTAAATTTGTAAAGCCCTGGCCATGTCCAGCATGGACATCCTGTACATCCTACGGCCAAGTAAAAATCTAAGAAAACTCTTATCATCTACCCTATTTACATCCTTATTAAAAGCGATAGTACTCATAAGCTCAACACACCACTCTTTATATACAGGCCTACGAATGGTAAACAAACGTTCCCAATCGGGAAAATAAGATTTGCCATACCTTTGGATTAGATGCTGCCTAACTGGGTTAGCTAGGTGGACCCTTTCCAAAGGCTCCCAATCTATTACCCTAAGTACTTCCACATTTTTCGTTACTAGTTTAAATTTTTTACTTTGGTACATCGGGTAATCTCTCCAACTTCTATCAATCCTTAAATTGGGATGCAACTGTTCTTCATGAATTGTTGGGTGTTCTACTATATGGTGAGCGGGAAATACTACGTAGGCAATAAAAAATTGTGGGTCCGGCTCATAGTATGGTATATGTTGATCATCATGTTGTTGTTGTTGTTCCTGTTGTTGCTCCGGTTCGTGATATTGCATCTCTGGCTGTGGTTCAGGAGCAGGTTGCCTAGATGATGATGATGCACCATCAGTATCGGTATTTCTCTATTAGAAAGAATTCTCAGAGACCTGCTTTAGCTGACTCATAGGAGAGTCGTGTGATTTGATTTTCCATAGCTACATAAGCATAACCTCGATTCTTCAATAACTTTTCTTCTAAACACATGAACGGTCCTTCTCTACATAGAGCAACAAATTCGGTATTTGAATATGTTTGATTGTTCGAACATTTACCTTCGTGTGACCATTTTCCGCATTTATGACATCTTTCAAGGTGTCGTGCTCTTCTTTTTTTTGCGGATTTTGATTTTCCTTTACCAAAATGTGTCTTATGATGATCTTTCCTGAGTTCTCTCCTTGCTTTGTCCATTTTGCCTCTTATGAAGGATACCAGTTCACTCGAGAAGATGTTATTATTACGTTTAGTAATCATAGCGTGTAGTAATAGACCATGGTTCAGATCAAAGGAATTCTTCATCTCGTAAAACCTAAAAAAAATAAAAATTCAGAATGGAGGGAGAAGACTAGTTCTTTAGGGTCTGCTAGGGAAAGACCATACGGATTCCATTCTCAAGAACTACACGAAAACAGAATATATAACTCTAACTGAAAGGACCCGTCCTAATCTACCTGGACGAAGTCATCAACATTTGGTCCCATTGCGATGATCGGCTCCAAGTAATGTCCTTATATTAAGCAAATGCACAGCAGAAGACTTAATTCGTACCTGAGAATAAACATGCTTTAAAGTGTCAACCAAAAGGTTGGTGAGTTCATAGGTTTATCATTACAATCATTTCAATATGTTAATAGACCACAAGATTTCATAATCATAAACATAATACACTTGCAAGTGTATGTAAAGCATTCTAAGTGGTTGAGCACTTGGTAACCATACTTACCATTTAATCAATGTCGCATATTCCCTTTATTATGAAATCTCACTACACCGTACCAAGTGTAGTCACCAAAACGAAGTACTGTGCAACCGTTGAATACTGGTCGTCCAGTCCAGTTGGGGTTGTCAGGCCCGATAGATCTATCAACAGGATTCGCGTTTACAATACCCATGTAAATAGTAGTTACCAAGCTACAGGGAAGTATGCCAGTGGTACAACTCAACGTAGAATATATTTTAATTACTTGTGTCTATTTCGTAAAGTATTCATAAAAGCAGCGCATGTATTCTCAGCCCAAAATATATATTGCAAAAGCAATTTAAAAGGGAGCAAATGAAACTCACTTTTTCCTTGAAGGTATTTAATTCGACTTGGTCTCCGATAGATATCACGAACCTAACCATATATATAATATATCAACATATTTTCTTTTTAAGTAATCGTTATATATATATATACTTTTAATATTTTCTTAGTCCGTAGTTAGCAGTTCGATGTTAGTGGTCCACAATTAGTTGCTTAAATAAAGTAAATAAAGACCCCATCGTATTCGTATTAATCAGAATTAATCTCGACCCATGGTACCATGTTGTCAAATGACGTGTTCCGTACAATCATGAGGTCTTATGATTAATCTTCTCGTGTTGTTTACGGGTGGTCCTGAAATATATAAAATCAAATCATAAGTAATTATATATAAAATATCATATTAATTAGGAAAGATATGATTAATTTACTTTTTCTCCAAATATTTTCGTAGCTAAACTAGCTTCGGATACCCAATCTTGTTTTAGTCGTAGTTTCTTCATTACAACTCCGTTTTTGTTGGTTCAACTTGCCACTTCCTTGAATCGAGTCAAATTTTAAGAATATGAACTGAAAATACCTTAGTTTGTATTTGAAATCACATTTTATAGGTCAAACTTTGGTGAAACTTATGAAAGTGATCATTTTCCATCATAAAAACAACATTTAATGATCATTTTTCTAAAAATACTTACACTTTGAGTTAAACCATGAAATTTTTATGTGTTAACATATTTAGAAGAAATATCATTTTTCCATAACATGAACTTCCAATTCAAAGTTCAAGATGGTTTTTAATTATCCAACCCAAAACAGCCCCCGGTTGCACTCCGACGACGTAGATTCAGTTTTTAAGATGTTCTTTGTAAAACCAAGTTATATCTTGATAGGTTAGCATATCATTATGATATATTACAGGTCTTGAAGTGTTTTAAAAGTCAAGTTAGAAGGATCTATTTAGTTTGCGAACAAGTTTGAAATCATTCAAACTATGTTCTTGTTGTTAAAATTTTATACCACAAAATAAGATAGCTATATGAATATGAATTGAATAAGATTATGAACTAGGTTACTACCTCAAGTTACTTGGACAAAGTTACTGCAAAATATAAGAAATAATCTTGGAATCAAAGAGTGGTGGAGTTAGATCAAAAGGTTGGAAGTAAACTTCTTCAAATGGGTGGTTATTTTGATATGTTCTTGAAAGAGTTTTCTTATGGTGTTTAAGGCTTGTAATTGAAGCTAAATGATGGGGAAAATGCTTGGAGATGATCAAGTATGAATTTAGGAGTATTTTGAGAGAGAAATGAGGGTGTAGGTATGAGAAAATGGAGTGAAGAAATGGTGTTCATTTATAAAAACGTTTTTAGTTTATAAAGAAAGAAAAGGATTCCTAATTTTGTTTTCTTACTAATAATTCATACTACTTGACAAATTCTAGTTACCTCATATCTAGGGCAGTAATAATGTTGATTAGGATGTTGATTTGATGTGTATATACCAATAGTAAATACGTATAGAAGCTGGGTATGATACGGGTACATATACCCTAGATATACGTATAGAAATCTTGAGGAAACGGAACGAGAATTCCAATATAGCTATCTTTTGTGAATATACTTATATTGTTTTATGTATTTAAGTCCTTAAAAAGTGATTAAATACATTATATATACGATACATGTATAAGCATTATAGATTATAAGTATATATATCAAAGAATGTTACGTATAGTTATCGTTTTGAAAACTTAAGTTAGTAGTTTCAAAATATACTTATAACTCATTGTCATTAGTACACAATGAGATGTTAAACCATCCTTAAATCATGGTAAATATATATAAATACATATATATATACACAAACGTATAATTATCGTATGTTATATAGTTCGTGATATCATCGGTCATATTGGACGTTCAAACGTTGTGTAAAACTCTTTTCAAAAACACAAGTCTCAACAATTTGGATTGCTTATCATGTTGGTATGGTTTAATTTATGTAAATATTAATCTCATAAGTATAATTTGGTCGGAAAATTCCGGGTCATTACAGTACCTACCCGTTAAAGAAATTTCGTCCCCGAAATTTGATAGAGGTTGTTATGGATAACAATAAGAAGGTTTTCATGACAAATATAAGGTGATAATGGAGTTTTATCATCATTGAGTAATGTAGATAAAACGATTCGATTATGCGAAGAATATAAATGAGACTATTGTAAAAGAGTGAGATGAGTAAAATATATTCGTCTTAACCGATGACGTAGTTATGATTGATTTCCGAGATTTAAGGGATTTAAAGAGAATCTTACGTAATAAGATTTGGTTCTTTGGTGATTAAGGAAATAAGGATCTTCTTTGATTATATGCAATAATCTGTTTCGATTGCTCTGTCGGATATTTCACTATAAATTCACCCCTTCGTTTCCTTATTTTCCATGACTCACACCTTCTATTCTTTCTCCCTTGATTCTATACTTTAAAGCATTCATCAATATGCTCCATCCAGTCCTGATTCTTGATATACTCCTAACTTTTATATCTGTCATTCTTTTTTTTCATCTACCACCAGAAGAATCTATTTACTTCTACTATACTCTTGTGTTTATAGTGTTTCTAATTCTCCCATGTCTCTATATTGCTATCTGCATCGATATACACGGTTTGTAATTTCGAGGTTATTATCGAAGTTTATATTCTTCATTATTTTTCGGAGCTTCATGCTTTCGTTTTCTCTTCCCGACTTCGAGTCAAGCGAGTAATGGTTCGAAATTCGTAGATATGAAATTCAGAATGAACATAGCTAATGCTCTAAGAAGAAAATGGTAATAGAACGATTTTGATTTGTTAAATTACCAGAATACCCTGGAGAAGACCGAGTCATCCAGAAAAATATTCTCTTGATATGTTTAGAGATTAGATATAATGTAAGAGTCGTGTAAATGGCACATGATAATGGTACTGTGAATCATCATGCTTTATTAGAAACTCAGCATAACTTACTTTAATATAATGACGTTGATCAAGTGTCATTATATTATACTAATCCATGCTTCAGTTCCTAACACTACTTCAAAAAACATTCATATTTTAAACTCGAAGGTTTCAGAATTTAGAAACTAACACAGTTTCTTTTATGTTGCAGATATTACGGAGAGATAAATGATCTCAGATAAGAATAGTTGTGAAAATATCGCCAGAAATATGGAGGATATTTATAATAGAACATACGAGAATATCTTAGAATTTCTAATATCAATGGATGATGAAGAAGATTTGTCTGTGAAGGTTTAGAATGAGAAATAAGATGTTTGCTAACGATTTCAGCAGGCACAGAATCATTTGGATTCTTTGAAGGCAAACTTATTCTTTGTGATTTGTCCACGGCTTTCTTCATAGTTTCACATAATCCGTTTTTCGATACTAAATTTTCTATCGAGCGTTCCTAACACTCCTTTCTTTATCATCAAACTTTTAGCCATTAAGATCATCTACAACATGCTGCTTCGTCAGCATTTTCAAAGTTAACTGATCTGGGTCATCGGTTATCAAACCGAGGTAGTTTCAGGAGAATTGTGTTTTTAGAATGATTAATCGCTGATGGAAATATTGTGGAATATAAAAGGTTCCCCAGTAACAATAAAGAGTACGCATATATATCGCGGTTATAATAAAGTTGTTTTGGATGAAAATTCGGAGTTGACTTGCTGGAGCTGTGACAAAATTAGCTACTTTAGAAAGGGATTGCAAAACGATCTTCGGTAATAACAATGTCAAAGGAACTAGAACATATACGTGTCAAACGTTTACTCAGTTTCTGAGGGTTTTTCAGGTGCATAACTATATGCATCAATCTTTTCTTCCGTCGATGAAGTGTGGTTGGTTTATCCTCTCGATTGAGGTGTTTTTAAGAATCATGATAGATTTGAATGCTGATTGTAATCGTCGAGATACAATGAGGTTTAAGATGAAATCAAGTGGCAATCTTGAAGAAATGTTTAGTTTCATATGTTATAATCAATATTTTAATTCATTTTAATTGTCCAATGTCATTAGTCCACAGTCGATAGTCCACAGTAACAGTCCAATAGTTCATATATAGTTTAATATATAATATACGAATTAATTAATACGTGTCGTGACCCGTATACCTCTCAGACTCGATCACAACTCAAACTATATATATTATTGTAGAATCAACCTCAACCCTGTATAGAGAACTCGATCAGTACTACATATAGAGTGTCTATGGTGATTCCAAATAATATATATAGATGCGTCGATATGATATGTCAAAACATTGTATACGTGTCCCGATATTTAAAGTGCGTAAAATAATTACAGAAATTAAATGACGATAAATAAAAGTGAGATAATTAAATTGCGATAAATAAACTGCGATAAATAAAATGTAATCAGTTAGCTAGGAACAGTTAGCTGGAACAGTTAGCGTGGATTCTTAACAAAAATTTTCATAGTTAATTTGTTTGTTTCTAACAGATTTTATTTTGTCATATGTTTTCTTCATATGCCACTTGTTGGATTCTGGGAAGTCAAAATCCAAATATGAAATTGAATGAACATGGTTATTCTGCAGTGAACATATACGTATATCGGTGGTTGTAAGTAGGATAGTAAATGACTATTGAATCAGCTTCGACGAATGTACAATGTAACTTATTAAGATGAAATCTAATTATACCTCGGGTATTACCTACCCGTTAAAAAAAAAATTTCACCATTAATATTTTGTACAAAAGAACTTTTAATTACAATCTTTATGAAAACATATATACATATATATTTTCTTCAGATGAAATCATGAATTTAATGAGTTAATATGATATTAATCTCATTTGCTTTTCGGTTTGAGCTAGAATAAGAAATCTCTAAAACTTTTTGAAACTACATATTCTTCGCAGAATATCAATGAAGTTATGGATCAATACTTCATCGTTCATTATTGTTGGTACTCCTTGGTATCTATGGTGCGTATGATGTTGATGTTTGTGGGACAGATTATGATGTCGAGACGTGTGATGCGGATGTTGTTTATTAGTGGTGATGATGGTATTATTGATGTTATTGATGGTGGTGCTGATTATACTACTGGTGCTGCTGCTGGTGTTTGCAACCTTCGCACCATGTTCTCCAAAGCCGTCACGGGAGCGCGAAGTTCGTTAACTTCTGCTAGTACTCCGGGATGATTGGCGGTTGGAGCGAGCGAATGAACAAGATTTGTAATATGGGATAGTATATAATCGTGACGAAATACTCTAGAAATGAGAGAGAAAATGGTGTTTCGAATAGGTTCGCCGGTAAGTGCTTTAGGTTCATCGCCAAGAGGGCAATTTGGTGGATGGAATGGATCACCTTCTTCTTGTCTCCAGTGATTTAGTATATTACGAACCCATCCCCAATTCATCCAGAATAGATGATGGGAAATTGGTTGATCCATTCTGGTGACACTGCTTTCAAAGCCCGAATGGAAATCCATATCGGCATAACTGTCGGAATCTGAAGAATTCGAACTAGATGCGGAATCCATCTTGTATAATGGGAAAATGAATTTTTGGTATGGAATAGATTATAGGAGTTAGATTTGATACTCTTCAATACATAATTTACATATGTATATATAATACTAAAATCCCGTAAATTACGGAGAATCTTTGAAAAGATATCAGTCAAAGTTCACAATAACAGATATGCTAAGATAAGAATTCGTCTATACACTATCAATGCAGTAAATGCAGTAAAACGTATCTAGACTTATGAATGACAAGTAGGTAATTTCCTAAGGATGATAAGCAGATGATTTCCGACTAGAAATGATAAGCAAAACTTTTGACATGTCGACACGGTCAAAGTCCAGACTCATTAATGCATCCTAACAACTACTAGTTAGACACACTAATGCAAGACCTAGTTTGCTACAACCACCGCTCTGATACCAACTGAAAGGACCCGTCCTAATCTACCTGGACGAAGTCATCAACATTTGGTCCCATTGCGATGATCGGCTCCAAGTAATGTCCTTATATTGAGCAAATGCACAGCGGAAGACTTAATTCGTACCTGAGAATAAACATGCTTTAAAGTGTCAACCAAAAGGTTGGTGAGTTCATAGGTTTATCATAACAATCATTTCAATATGTTAATAGACCACAAGATTTCATAATCATAAACATAATACACTTGCAAGTGTATGTAAAGCATTCTAAGTGGTTGAGCACTTGGTAACCATACTTAACATTTAATCAATGTCGCATATTCCCTTTATTATGAAATTTCACTACACCGTACCAAGTGTAGTCACCAAAACGAAGTACTGTGCAACCGTTGAATACTAGTTGTCCAGTCCGGTTGGGGTTGTCAGGCCCGATAGATCTATCAACAGGATTCGCGTTTACAATACTCATGTAAATAGTAGTTACCAAGCTACAGGGAAGTATGCCAGTGGTACAACTCAACGTAGAATATATTTTAAGTACTTGTGTCTATTTCGTAAAGTATTCATAAAAGCAGCGCATGTATTCTCATCCCAAAATATATATTGCAAAAGCAATTTAAAAGGGAGCAAATGAAACTCACTTTTGCCTTGAAGGTATTTAATTCGACTTGGTCTCCGATAGATATCACGAACCTAACCATATATATAATATATCAACATATTTTCTTTTTAAGTAATCGTTACATATATATATACTTTTAATACTTTTAATATTTTCTTAGTCCGTAGTTAGCAGTCCGATATTAGTGTCCACAATTAGTTGCTTAAATAAAATAAATAAAGACCCCATCGTATTCGTATTGATCAGAATTAATCTCGACCCATGGTACCATGTTGTCAAATGACGTGTTGCGTACAATCATGAGGTCTTATGATTAATCTTCTCGTGTTGTTTACGGGTAGTCCTGAAATATATAAAATCAAATCATAAGTAATTATATATAAAATATCATATTAATTAGGAAAGATATGATTAATTTACTTTTTCTCCAAATATTTTCGTAGCTAAACTAGCTTCGGATACCCAATCTTGTTTTAGTCGTAGTTTCTTCATTACAACTCCGTTTTTGTTGGTTCAACTTGCCACTTCCTTGAATCGAGTCAAATTTTAAGAATATGAACTGAAAATACCTTAGTTTGTATTTTAAATCATAGGTTATAGGTCAAACTTTGGTGAAACTTATGAAAGTGATCATTTTCCATCATAAAAACAACATTTAATGATCATTTTTCTAAAAATACTTACACTTTGAGTTAAACCATGAAATTTTTATGTGTTAACATATTCATAAGAAATATCATTTTTCCATAACATGAACTTCCAATTCAAAGTTCAAGTTGGTTTTTAATTATACAACCCAAAACAGCCCCCGGTTGCACTCCGACGACGTAGATTCAGTTTTTAAGATGTTCTTTGTAAAACCAAGTTATATCTTGATAGGTTAGCCTATCATTATGATATATTACAGGTCTTGAAGTGTTTTAAAAGTCAAGTTAGAAGGATCTATTTAGTTTGCGAACAAGTTTGAAATCATTCAAACTATGTTCTTGTTGTTAAAATTTTATACCACAAAATAAGATAGCTATATGAATATGAATTGAATAAGATTATGAACAAGGTTACTATCTCAAGTTACTTGGATAAAGTTACTGCAAAAGATAAGAAATAATATTGGAATCAAAGAGTGGTGGAGTTAGATCAAAAGGTTGGAAGTAAACTTCTTTAAATGGGTGGTTATTTTGATATGTTCTTGAAAGAGTTTTCTTATGGTGTTTAAGGCTTGTAATTGAAGCTAAATGATGGGGAAAATGCTTGGAGATGATCAAGTATGAAGTTAGGAGTATTTTGAGAGAGAAATGAGGGTGTAGGTATGAGAAAATGGAGTGAAGAAATGGTGTTCATTTATAAAAATGTTTTTAGTTTATAAAGAAAGAAAAGGATTCTTAATTTTGTTTTCTTACTAATAATTCATACTACTTGACAAATTCTAGTTACCTCATATCCATGGCAGTAATAATGTTGATTAGGATGTTGATTTGATGTGTATATACCAATAGTAAATACGTATAGAAGCTGGGTATGATACGGGTACATATACCCTAGATATACGTATAGAAATCTTGAGGAAACGGAACGAGAATTCAAATATAGCTATCTTTTGTGAATATACTTATATTGTTTTATGTATTTAAGTCCTTAAAAAGTGATTAAATACATTACATATACGATACATGTATAAGCATTATAGATTATAAGTATATATATCAAAGAATGTTACGTATAGTTATCGTTTTGAAAACTTAAGTTAGTAGTTTCAAAATATACTTATAACTCATTGTCATTAGTACACAATGAGATGTTAAACCATCCTTAGATCATGGTAAATATATATAAATACATATATATACACAAACGTATAATTATCGTATGTTATATAGTTCGTGATATCATTGGTCATATTGGACGGTCAAACGTTGTGTAAAACTCTTTTCAAAAACACAAGTATCAACAATTTGGATTGTTTATCATGTTGGTATAGTTTAATTTATGTAAATATTAATCTCATAAGTATAATTTGGTCGGAAAATTCTGGGTCATTACACTAACAGAAATACATATTATCCGTAAAAGATTCAAATCTTCCCACACTTAGTTAGCTGTGATATCGAAATTGTGATTAACTTCATCTTCAACTTCCATTGGATTATCTATGTAATGTTTAACTCTGTGACCATTAACTTTAAATTCAACCCCATTTGAATTTATTAATTCTACTGTTCCGTACGGGAAAACTCTTTTGACTATGTATGGTCCAGACCATCTTGATTTCAATTTTCCAAGAAATAGCTTGAATCGTGAATTGAAAAGAAGAACTCTGTCTCCTTCCTTAAATTCTTTTGAACTTCTGATTCTTTTATCATGCCATTTCTTCATTTAGTTGACTTAACCGTAGACGTCCGACTTCATGCAAATCAAGATTACATGTCTTCAAAGCCCAAAATGCTTTGTGCTCAATTTCTACTGGAAGATGACATGCTTTTCCGTAAACAAGTTTAAAAGGTTGGTTCCAATTGGAGTTTTGTAGGATGTTCTAAAAGCCCAGAGTGCATCCTCCAATTTCATGGACCATTCCTTCAGATTTGATCCTACGGTTTTCTCTAGAATACGTTTTAATGCTCAGTTGGTATTTTCAACTTGTCCACTTGTTTGCGGATGATAAACGGTTGAGATTTTATGAGTTACTCCATATCTTTTGAGAACTTTCTCAAGTT
Organism: Rutidosis leptorrhynchoides; assembly: GCF_046630445.1. Taxonomy (NCBI): domain Eukaryota; kingdom Viridiplantae; phylum Streptophyta; class Magnoliopsida; order Asterales; family Asteraceae; genus Rutidosis; species Rutidosis leptorrhynchoides. The sequence continues at coordinate 335,114,329 of NC_092336.1, read as the reverse complement.
GATTGTTACAAAAATGAGTACCCCGATCACTTATTAAAGCTTTCGGTATTCCAAACCTTACAAAATGACGTTTTAAGAAGTTGACTACAACTCGTGCATCATTAGTCGGGAGAGCTTGTGCTTCCGCCCATTTAGATACATAATCAATGGCTACGAGAATGTAGAGATTATTATGAGATTATGGAAATGGACCCATAAAGTCAATACCACAAACATCAAATACTTCACATACTTGAATGACATTTTTTGGCATTTCATCACGTTGACTTATTTTTCTGGCCCTTTGACAAGCATCACAGGATTTACAAAGAAGGTGTGCGTCTTTGAAAATTGTAGGCCAATAGAATCCAACATCGTAGACTTTTCTTGCTGTGAGTTGAGGCACATAATGCCCTCCTGTTGGTCCTGTGTGACAATAGTTTAAGATTTGACTAGCTTCATCTCCGAATACACATCGGCGTATTATTCCACCGGGACAACTTTTAAACAAATGTGGATCTTCTCAAAAATAGTGTTTTATATCACTAAAGAATTTCTTTCGTTTTTGGTACGACAACCCTTTTTCAAGGAATCCACATACTAAGTAGTTTGCATAGTCTGCAAACCATGGAATTTCATTATAATCAATCTTCAAAAGATATTCATCAGAAAAGTTATCTTGTATGGCCGATTCATTTAGAACTTCTAATTCGGGATTTTCAAGACGAGAAAGATGATCAGCGGCGAGATTTTCTGCTCCCTTTTTGTCTCGAATTTCAATATCGAACTCTTGTAAGAGTAAGATCCAACGGATTAATCTTGGTTTGGCATCTTGTTTTTAAAATAGGTATCTAAGAGCATAATGGTCGGTATAGACCACCGTTTTAGCTAGAACGAGATATGAACGAAATTTGTCAAAAGAAAGACAATAGCAAGGAGTTCTTTTTCAGTAGTTGTGTAGTTTGTTTGTGCTCCTTATAACGTCTTACTAGCGTAATAAATAGGTTGAAATCGTTTTTCAATCATTTGTCCTAAAACGGCTCCCATTGCAAAATCACTTGCATCGCACATGAGTTCAAATGGTAGATTCCAATTTGGAGTTATCATGATCGGCGCATTAGTGAGTTTTTCTTTAAGAATATTAAAAGATTTGATGCATTCATCCAAAAAGATGAATGGAGCATCCTTTTCTAGGAGTTTATTCATAGGAGTGGCAATTTTAGAAAAATATTTTATGAAACGTCGGTAAAAACCTGCATGCCCTAGAAAACTCCTAACTCCTCTAACATTGGTGGGATGTGGAAGTTTAGCAATTACATCTACTTTAGCTCTATCCACTTCAATTCCTTCCTTTGAAATTTTATGACCAAGAACGATGCCCTCTCTAACCATGAAATGGCATTTCTCCCAGTTAAGAACTAGATTTGATTATTCGCATCTAATAAGCATTCGTTCAAGATTAACTAGACATAATTCAAAAGTATCACCGAAGGCTGAAAAGTCATCCATGAAAACTTCCATGCATTCTTCTATCATGTCGTGAAAAATCGCCATCGTGCACCTTTGAAAGGTTGCAGGGGCGTTGCAAAATCCAAATGGCATGCGTTTGTAAGCAAAAGTACCATAAGGGCACGTAAATGTGGTTTTCTCTTGGTCCTCGGGTGCTATTGGAATTTGAAAATATCCGGAAAAACCGTCAAGAAAACAATTGTAACTATTTCCGGCTAATCTTTCCAACATTTGATCAATGAAAGGTAAGGGAATGTGACCTTTTCTGGTGGCGTCATTTAATTTTATATAATCAATATAAACACGCCATCTTGTTATAGTCCTAGTAGGAATAAGCTCATTTTTTTCATTTGTGATGACAGTCATGCCACCCTTCTTAGGTACGCATTGAACTGGGCTTACCCATGGACTATCAGAGATTGGATAAATTAAACCTGCATCTAGCAGTTTAATAATTTCTTTCTTAACAACATCTTGCATATTCGGATTTAGTCTTCGTTGGCGTTGCACACACGTTTTATGACCTTCTTCCATAAGGATTTTATGTGTGCAATACGAAGGACTTATTCATTTAATATCATGAATCTTTCATGCAATAGCTGGTTTATGAGCTTTTAGCACAGAAATGAGTTGAGATTTTTCATTTTTAGTAAGAAAAGACGATATTATTACAGATAATTCAGATTCACCATGTAACGAGACATTAATTTAAAAAGGTTGAACATGACTTACAATAAGTATTAATCGCGTAGCGTTACACGAACAGAATTTCAACTTACAAACTTAAAACCTTCGCCACTATAACCTTATTATTATTAATCTTAAATTAAAATTAAAATTATATATATATATATATATATATATATATATATATATATATATATATATATATATATATATATATATATATATATATATATATATATATATATATATATATGTAACAACCCAACCCGTTAACCAACCAATAACGCGAAATAAATTTTTTTTTTTTGCTGGAACAGCATATGGCGCGGCGCGCCATATGGCCGCGCGGCGCGCCAAACTGGCCTGTCCAAAAAGTCATGAAATGCGAAAATGTTTGACCACTTCCCGACGTATTTAGACAAAATGCTTTTCACAACCTATTCATATATGAAAAACTAACACGTTCCATTCATAAAATAAGTTTTACGAGGCCGGGTCCACATCGGCCGTTTTACGACTTTCATACGAAAATACAAGTTTTCAATCACACGACTATTAACACAAAATAAAGCCGAGCATGGCGATTGGAGATACGCTACCCAATCCTAATCAATCCAAAAGCAAGCCTTCTAAAGCAACTACGCGAGTCCACTAGTCCCACGCTTACCCGAGCCACCGCATCCATGCAAATCTATAAAAAGGTAAACAGCGAGAGGGTAAGCTAACGCTTAGTGAGTGAGAATATACTACATACATATATATGCATAAAATGGACACGCCACACAAAACCAAATACCGCATACCGGAGCATCCAAGCATAAAGGCAAGCTAGTCTAAGCATACCGTAAGATCACTAAGCAACGAGCTAAAGATACATCAACAAAATATAAGTTCACCAACAACGATGTGAACAATGCCAATAAGCTACACTCGGAGGGTTAGCTACATCACGACAATACAACATTATATGTATACAATATATATATATATATATATATATATATATATATATATATATATATATATATATATATATATATATATATATATATCTCGAATAATATAATTTGCTTACGCTTACAACACAATAACCATGGTTAACCAAATCTTCGCAAGGGAATGACTTTGCGAAACAAGTCATCGATGTTCATAACATCCGTTAGGGTACTTAACTCCTCGTATCACTAACCCCTAGGGTGGCACCTTAACACCTCGGCACTTCACCCCGAGTGGCATCTTAACACCTCGTTGCTTCACTCATTAATTTACGGAGTGGTGTCTTAACACCTCGACACTACACCCCTAGGTGGCACCTTAACACCTCGGCACTTCACCCCGAGTGGCATCTTAACACCTCGATGCTTCACTCATTATTTTACGGAGTGGTGTCTTAACACCTCGACACTACACCCCTAGGTGGCATCTTAACACCTCGATGCTTCACCCCGAGTGGCATCTTAACACCTCGATGCTTCACTCATCACGTGAAATGTGGTGTCTTAACACCTCGACACTACGCATTTCACGCTACAACAAATAAATACATTATATACCTACACATATAATTATTCCACTCACTATATTAACCCTTCGTCATTGGGGTTATATAAGTCCACATCATACGCCCATGTGATAACGTACACACAAAGTGTGCACCTCGCCAACGTGGTCAACCAAAATGCACAACCGTGCCAATTAGACCTATATATAAGTCCAACAATTCCACCTATACGAGAAGCGATCTCTATAAGCGAGAACCCCTTCTCCCGACCCGCACCCATTCTACACATACATATGCATATAGGATATTAACACTTACCTTGTCGCCTTGAAGAATGCTACTGAATAATCCGCAATCGCCGATGGAATGTACCTAATCCATTTATCACATAACAAGTAACACAATTAGGGTGGATATACAAATCAACCCAAATTGACAACTAGTGCAATTTCGACCCAAATGCACTTCTAAGCACAAACCGTGCCCAAACTAACCAATTATCACTAACACAAGTGAGAATGGTCCTAATATGCCAATTAAACCCGAACACAAGTGTTAAACACTTATCGTTCTCAAAATCGCCCATAAACCCTAATTTTGACCCATAAAGTCAAAATCTCACCAATTACAAGTTTTGACACCAAAACATATTTAACCCGGTTCTATACTTCAACTTAATCCATTTCAAGTTTATAAACCTTATTAAATCGACAATTGGGTCATAATCATCACCAAACCCTAATTTTGACTCTAGTCAAAATTAGTCAACCAAACACACCTAAAAGTGTTTCAACACTTCCATAATCACTAAACCTAGTGATTAAACCCAATTACAAGTCCTAGTCAAGGCCAATTTGTTCACCAACCTGAAATCAACCAACACTAACAATAAACCCGATTACTAGCATCACTAAACTCACTTCATGAGTTTAAATGGGTTTCTTAACAATTTAAGTTCAAACCCTAACTTTGAATATCAAATCAAACAATGAAATTCGGAGTTAGAACTTACCACAACAACCAAAAAGTAGCTAGGAACGAGGTGAATAACTTTAAAACCCGAGACTTTGATCAATTCAAGATCCTACTTCTCCAATTCAAGCTCTCTCACTCTAGAACTCTTCCTCTCTCTCTAGATGTGGATGAGAGTGTTTGTGTGGGTGAGAAATGAGCTCCAATGGAGTTCTAGATCAGTTTTGGTGACCCTAAACCGACCCTAAATGAAAATACCAAAGTACCCCTCATTTAAGCCTTTTAAAAAGGCTGAAAATTGCATCAGCAGCAATCGGCGCGTCGCGCCAAAAGGTGGAGCGCCACTCCAACCTGCAGTTCAGTTTTCAGAAACTTGTATTGGCCATAACTTTTTGACCGTAGCTCCGTTTTCGATGAATCAAATATCGTTGGAAACGTAATAAGATTTCCTTTCCAATGGTAAGGCTTTGAAACATCAACACAAACTTTATTTGGGGTTAAAAAGATACGTACACACCTTGTCACTTCAGACAACGTCCAGTTTCCTTCGGCGTTCGAGCAAACAACACGTACATGCTTCGTACACTTCATACACGTATCGTACACCATAAATACATTATTTACAATAAATATTTGGGTCTTACAATATATATATATATATATATATATATATCATAGAGAGTGAGAGAGATTGAATATTGTGTGATATTTCGGCCAGAAAACGTTGCCTTTTAAAGAATGTGGCCTGCTACAGTACACCATGCGACCGCATGGTTTTTGTTCTTCCAGGCCATGCGATCGCATGGCCAGCTGGATCACACCACATTCACTTATTTATATATTATATTATATTCATGTGCATAGTTGACTTGTCATTTTAGCTCCGTTGCATCGCGCGTTGATAGTTAGTTCATGTCCCGGTTTCGGATTTTCGAACGTCCTTTCGTACTATTTAATATCTTGTACTTTGCGTTTCGCGGCTCGTACTCTTGAAACTTTTAGATGTTTCTCATCAATAATTTGAACCACTTTAATTGTACTTTGTACTTTTTAGCTTTTTGGTCGTTTGCGTCTTCAAATCGTCGAATCTGTCTTTTGTCTTCACCCATTAATATTTAAACGAATATCACTTGTAAATAGAACAATTGCAACTAAAAGCTTGTCTTTCACGAGGGATAATGCAATGAAATATATGTTCATTTTTAGCATTATCAAAAACCTTAAAACGAGTTCAAATTTTTGTGAAGAACAAATAAGTTGACTTTTGAAATTTTAGTTTTGACTTCAAAATTAAGAATCAATATCATAAATTGAGACTTGAAAATTTACAGAGAGCTTCAATATATGATCTCCAATAACTCAGCATTTTTGGATTTTGAAATCATATTCGAATTCAAGTTATTGCATAACACTGCCAAGAACACTATAAAGTCTAAATCGAATTTCACATTTTAAATCATTTTAGGTTAAAATTATAACATGAATTATGTTTTATATTATTCATAGAAGCTTTCTGAATCATCAATGGATTCAGAATCATCACAATGAATTCTAATTTCTCGATGAACCAGTTCTTTGACTTTTTGAATGTAATATTTGACTTCAAAATTCGACATTAATAAAAAGAATTGGAGCATGAAAACTTACAGATAGTGTAATTAGATCGTTACTAATAGAACTGCATTTCTAGAATTTGAATTTGATTCGTAATTGAAGCTTTTGGAAAAATAACTCACGAACAGAGGAAGTAATTGGGTTCAGTTTATCTTCTGTTTTATTTTTATTTTAAACTAATTTCAGCAGATAATATAAGTGTGTGATTAATTGATTTATGCAGTAACAAGAATTGATAGGTAGTTGTTTGTATCTATGATTATTCGACAATTCTTCACAAGTTAAACAGAACACAGGAATTTTAGAAAGAAAGTTGATTGTGATATCAATCATTCGTATATGTATTCTGTATATGTATCTGAATATATATGTATATATACCAGTATATTTATATCAATATTTATAAGGTATATAATCAATATCAATAATAAATATATATATAAGTAATAATAGTAATTCTAATTAATAAAAATTATATTAATAATACTTATTACTAATTATAGAAATAGAAATATTAATAATAATAATTATAATAGCATTAATAATAGAAATACTTATAGTAATAATAAAAAGTAAATATAATAACAATATAATTATATTAATAATAACAATGATGATAATTTCAAAAAAATGATAATAATAATTTTACTAATAACCCCAATCATAATAATACAAATTTTAATAACATAAATATTATTAAATGATAATAATAATATTAGAAATAATAATAATCTAATAATTTATATATATAAAATTTCATATTTATATCATACTATTATTAATACTGATATTAATATTAATATTTATTTTAATAATATTACTGAAAGTAATAATATTATAATAACAACAACAAAGCCCAATACTATAATGAGTGGTGTAATAATATTATAACAACTATATTTTAACTTGTACTTAATATAATACATTATTATTTATGTTATATTTACTAATTATATAATATATTTTATAATACCATATCTTGAATATGTTTTAAATACACGTTGCAAGTTAAATATATATATATATATTTACTTTTAATAATTAATATCCTATTGTATATATTCGAATTATGCTATTTAAACAAAACATTTTAATAATTAATTTCTATTATATCAAAAAACGTTTTCGTACATTGGAAACTAAATCAATTGATTATTATGAATTTTAGTCTTCCACAAACTTTTGTCTAATTCTCGTTATTTGACACTTTGTTCTCATATGTAGATCACTTTACCCATTATTCCGAATACTGTTAAAAAGGAACGATTTCTCAAATCAACGTGGACCTCATAATAGAGACCCGTAACAATCTCATAATGTATCTGATAATTCAATCATTTGATATTATCTTTTAACTCCGTCGATAAATATATTAAACATATATTGAAACTATTATGTTCATGTAAAGTATTATACATCTAATACTTTGTTAACGTTTTCAATTGATATAACTATATATTATATATACATATCTATTTACACATAAATGTTAGTGAATCATCGAGCACAGTCAAAGGGTAATTGATTACATGAATATAGTTTCTAAAATTTTGAGACTCAACATTACAGACTTTGCTTATCGTGTCAGAAATGTATAAAGATTATGTTTAAATTTGGTCAGAAATTTCCGGGTCGTCATGAATAATTATAATAATAATACCTTAAATAACAAGCTTCCAAAAAAATAAAACTATCAATGCCCGGGCTCGAACCTGAGACCTCTGGATAATCAAACACACAACTAACCATTAATCTGCTTATTAATTTCTGTTTTAAATTCCCAGATTAATTCCTTTTAACCATTTTTAGCCTGTCTTCTTCTTCATCATCATATTAATCATCATCACTTAATCATTTTCATAATCATAACATAATCATAATCATATCATAATTATAATCATACATAATCATAATCATAACATAATCATAATCATATCATAATCATCCAAATATTATCATCGACATCATCGTGATTATCATAACTTCCTCTTCATCACCGTGCTTAAACTATCATCATCTATCACGTTAATTACGATTATCATTTTATAATCATCATTATGCATCGTGTACCATTGTAACATCACTCATCATCGACATACTCATCATCATCATTCTTATACCCGTCATCATCATCATCTTCATATTTCCATCGCCACCATCAAGTATCATCATCATCCTTCCATTTAATTCTATCATTTAATGTACCATTATAATACCTCATCATCGTCATTCATAATCATCATTAAATCGTTAAATATTAGCAAACGAGGGTATATCAGCAGCCTATAACGAGTAATACAGCAGCAGGTGGTTTCGTAGGTGTTTAAACGGTGAGCAGCAACAGAAAAGAAAAGAAAGTACTGCAGCAACAGTAGGAGCAACCTGTGGTAGCGAGTGATGGTGTTTGTTGATGGTTTACGTTAAAAGGATAACATCAAACGCAGCAGTAGCAACAATAATAATGATGGTGGTGAGGCTGTAAGATAGAAAAACAGAAATAAAGAAGCAGCAGTAGCATACGATCATAGTGGAGGTGAGTTGTGTTGTTCCAATCTGAACAGAAATAGTAAATAGAAGGTTGGGGGAATTGATGGTGTTGGGTTTCGAACTGTACCAGCAACAAAAGAAAGAAGTAGCAGTTGAGTTTGATGGTGGTTGTTTTAAATGGGTTTCGTTGGTGGTTTCTTGATAGGTGGTTGAACCAACAGCAATTCATGCACAACAGTAATTGAAGTAATTGATTAACAGGAAGCTAAATAGGTGGTGTCGTGGGTTGTGACTGAAACAAGAAATAGGAACAACAACTTGTACCCGTTAAATGGGGGTTTGGTGACGATGGTCTCGAGCAGAAGGAGTGGTGGAGGTAGGTGGTTCACGGCTGCATGTTTGGTGGTTTCTCAGCCTAATCATAAACAGACAAAGAATTATAGGTGATGTTGATTCAATGAAGAAGAAAGGAAGAGAGAGAGGAACATAGAGAGAGAGAGAGAGAGAGTAGCGGTTTTAGTGGTGGTTGTAGGTGTTGGACGGCGGTGGTGGTTCCCGATGGCAGCAAGGTGGCCGGTGGTGGCCTTGGGTCGACAGAAACAAGAAAGGAAGAGTGATGGTTGAAGAATGCATATACATAAATATATGTATCATATCATCATCTATCTATATCTATATATATATATATATATATATATATATATAAATATTTGTAACTGTAAATCTAATTAAATAATAATAATAATAATAATAATAATAATAATAATAATAATAATAATAATAATAATAATAATAATAATATATTAATAATATAAATCATATAACGTGCTTAATGAAATGATTTGAAACAAAAAGCAAACAGTGAGTTACTTTAATAATTATGTTAACGGATTCAATAACTGTTTTCAGTCGACATAATTAATTAAGCATTTTCTTTCGTGCTACTTTGTTAAACAATTATGGATAAGAGCATTCCGAAAAATTCCATATTTTAAAATTAAATCCATATATTTATTTCAGTCATTAACCGTGTAAAACCAGTTCTAAAAAGTTGATCGATTATTAACGCCCAATCCCAAGTAAAATTACGGAGTTCTAAAACTCAACTTAAGATATTTAAATATAATTTTAGCAACTCTAAATTTTATATAACTTAATCACAGACCAACGTTTATTATTAAATTTTCATAGTTTCGTATTTTAACTTGTTTAATATCAATAGAATGACAAACGAGTGCTTTTGACGTTTACTAAATAAATTTGAAATCACAAAGTATGTATTTAATATACTTCATTTATATATATATATAGATATGTTTTAAATAATAATTATCATAATATTTTTATTTTACTTCACATAAATGATTTTAATAACAACAACATATAATATTTAAAATTATATTTCCAATTACTATATATATATATATATATATATATATATATATATATATATATATATATATATATATATATATATATATATATATATATATATATATATATATATATATTTAAATATACACAAATCTATTTAAAATTATCTGTTAGTGAAACGTCGAAATTGGTCGAAGTTACATAAATGTATGAAAATAGTTCAAAAATTTTGAGACTCAAGATTATAGACTTTTCTTATCGTGTCACATTTATCAAATCATATCGAGAATTTGATTTAAAATAAGTAGAAATTTTTTGGGTTGTTACAGTACCTACCCGTTAAAGAAATTTCGTCCCGAAATTTGACAGAGGTCATCATGGTTGACAATAAGAATGTTCATGACGAATATGAATTGAAAAATAGAGTTTCATTACCATTGAGTAATATGGATAATATACTTTCAATTGAAAAATAAGGTTCGTCTTAACTTTTGACATAGACATGATTGATTTTCGGAATTCAAGGAATTTAAAAGAAGATCTTCGAAATCTAAATAAGATCTGATTAAAGAAATTATGATCTTCTTTAATTAAATGTATTAATTTGCCTCGACTGCTTTGTCTGATATTTCACTATAAATTAACCTCTTCCGTTCTGTAGTGACCCGAACTTTTCCATGTTTATATATATTAAATGATATTGATATTTACATGATTAAATATTTCCAACATGATAAGCAATCAAACTTGTTAAGACTTGATTATTTGAAATGAGTTTCATATAGACAATCGATCACCCAAGTTGACCGGCGATTCATGAACGTTAAAAACTTGTAAAAACTACATGATGTTATATAAATGGATATATATATGGTTAACATGAGATTATGATAAGTAAGTATCTCCATAAATATGTTAATAACGAGTTATATACAAACAAATGAGATTATTGATTTAAGAAACTCGAAAATGATATATATAACGATTATCGTTATAACAACGTCTTACTAAATACATATGTATCATGTTAAGATATTGTTACACTATATTTAACATGATAAAATGATAATTAAGTAAATCATTAAGTGTGTTAACAATGAACTACATATGTAAAAACAAGACTACTAACTTAAGGATTTCGAAACGAGACATATATTTAACGATTATCGTTGTAATAGTATTTTAACATATATATATGATGTTAAGATATATTTATACACCATGTTATTATGATAACATAATAATTTAACATCTTATTTAAGTATTATAACAATGGATTAATTACATTTAACAAGATCGTTAACTTAAAGGTTTCAAAACAACACTTACATGTAACGACTAACGGTGACTTAACGACTCAGTTAAAATGTAGATACATGTAGTGTATTAATATGTATTAGTAAACTTTTGAAAGACTTCAAGACACATATCAAAGTACTTCTACTTAGCAAAAATACTCACAATTACATTCTCATTCATTTTCATCAACAATTCTACTCGTATGTACCCGTATTCGTACTCGTACAATACATAGCTTCTAGATGTATTTACTATTAGTATATACACCTTTAATCATTCATTCTTAGCAACCATCTTAGAGTCAAAAACATGTGGAACCATTATTTAACAACTTGTATGACTAATGAGCTAAAAACAAACTTAAGGATCTTTTTTTCTTCTTTATAACAAGTAATCCCGTTTTTATGATTTCACCCCATTTTTCCATTCCATTTTCTCATACTTACACTCCAAATTCTCTCTCAAAATACTCCTAACATCATACTTGATCATCTACAAGCATTTTCACCATCTTTTAGCTTCAATTACAAGCTTTAATCAGCATAAAAACAACCATTCAAGAACACTTCAAGAAATCTTTCAAACTTGCTAGCTTACTTCCAATCTTGCAAATCCATTTCAACTAATCATCTAATCTCAAGAAATCTTTCTTATTAACAGTAAGATATCTTTCTAATTCAAGGTAATACTCATACTCAAACTTTAATTCAATTTCTATAACTATAACAATCTTATTTCGAGTGGAAATCTTACTTGAACTTGTTTTCGTGTCATGATTCTACTTCAAGAACTTTCAAGCCATCCAAGGATCTTTTGAAGATAGATCTATTTTTCTATTTTCCAGTAGGTTTATCCACAAAACTTGAGGTAGTAATGATGTTCATAACATCATTCGATTCATACATATAAAGCTATCTTATTCGAAGATTTAAACTTGTAATCACTAGAACATAGTTTAGTTAATTCTAAACTTGTTCGCAAATAAAGTTAATCCTTCTAACTTGACTTTTAAAATCAACTAAAAACTTGTTCTATATCTATATGATATGCTAACTTAATGATTTAAAATATGGAAACACGAAAAACACAGTAAAATCGGACATACGCTGTCGTAGTAACACCACGGGCTGTTTTGGGTTAGTTAATTAAAAACTATGATAAACTTTGATTTAAAAGTTGTTCTTCTGAGAAAATGATTTTTCTTATGAACATGAAACTATATCCAAAAATCATGGTTAAACTCAAAATGGAAGTATGTTTTTCAAAATGGTCATCAAGACGTCATTCTTTTGACTGAAATGACTACCTCTTATAATATTAACTTGTAACCAGTATTTCCGGCTATAAATTTAAATTCATAAATTTAAGTTCAATATGAAGCCATAGCAACTTGAATCACTCAAAACGGATTTAAAACGAAGAAATTATGGGTAAAACAAAATTTGAAAATTTTACTTGTTGTAGCTACGAAAATTTTATAACAAATACATATTAATCATATTCTAGCTAACTTATATTGTATTATACAAGTATTATGTAATCTTGGGATACCATAGACACGTATACAATATTTTGACATATCATATCGACCCATGTATATATATTATTTAGAACAACCATAGACACTCTATATGCAGTAATGCTTGAGTTAACTATACAGGGTTGAGGTTGATTCCAAATATATATACTTTGAGTTGTGATCTAGCTTGAGACGTGTATACACTAGGTCGTGGATTGATTCAAGATAATATATATATTGATTTATTTCTATACATCTAACTGTGGACAACTAGTTGTAGGTTACTAACTGAAATGTCCCGTTCATATTGATTATAAATGTTCCATATTAATTGATTTCGTTGCGGGGTTTTGACCTCTATATGAGACGTTTTTCAAAGACTGCATTCATTTTTAAAACAACCATAACCTTTATTTTATCAATAAAGGTTTTAAAAACATTACGTAGATTATCACATAATGATAATCTAAAATATACTGTTTACACACGACCATTACATAATGGTTTACAATAGAAATATATTACATCGACATATGTTTCTTGAATGCAGTTTTTACACAATATCATGCAAACATGGACTCCAAATCTTGTCCTTATTTTAGTATGCAACAGCGGAAGCTCTTAATATTCACCTGAGAATAAACATGCTTTAAACGTCAACAAAAATGTTGGTGAGTTATAGGTTTAACCTATATATATCAAATCGTAACAATAGACCACAAGATTTCATATTTCAATACACATCCCATACATAGAGATAAAAATCATTCATATGGTGAACACCTGGTAACCGACATTAACAAGATGCATATATAAGAATATCCCCATCATTCCGGGACACCCTTCGGATATGATATAAATTTCAAAGTACTAAAGCATCCGGTACTTTGGATGGGGTTTGTTAGGCCCAATAGATCTATCTTTAGGATTCGCGTCAATTAGGGTGTCGGTTCCCTAATTCTTAGATTACCAGACTTAATAAAAAGGGGCATATTCGATTTCGATAATTCAACCATGAATGTAGTTTTACGTACTTGTGTCTATTTTATAAATCATTTATAAAACCTGCATGTATTCTCATCCAAAAAATATTAGATTTTAAAAGTGGGACTATAACTCACTTTCACAGATATTTCCTTTCTCGAAAATAAGACTTGGCCACGGATCGATTCACGAACCTATAGAAATATGTACATATATATCAAAGTATGATCAAAATATAATTACAACCATTTTTATTATGTTTTAAAGATTTGAGTGAATTAAGTTAGCTGTCCTCGTTAGTAACCTACAACTAGTTGTTCACAGTTAGATGTACAGAAATAAATCGATATATATATTATCTTGAATCAATCCACGACCCAGTGTATACACGTCTCAGGCTAGATCATAACTCAAAGTATATATATATTTGGAATCAACCTCAACCCTGTATAGCTAACTCCAACATTACTGCATATAGAGTGTCTATGGTTGTTCCAAATAATATATATACATGGGTCGATATGATATGTCAAAACATTTGTATACGTGTCTATGGTATCCCAAGATTACATAATATATTAGAATACATGTATAATACAATATAAGTTAGCTAGGATATGATTTGTATAGATTTGTTAAACATTCCCTGTAGCTAAAAAGATCAAAAATATCCAATCCTGTTTTACCCATAACTTCTTCATTTTAAATCCGTTTTGAGTGAATCAAATTGCTATTTTTTCATATTGAACTCTAATTTAAGAATCCAAACAGCAAAAGTATAGGTTTATAGTTAGAAATTTAAGTTACATGTCAATTACTAAAGAGGTAGTCATTTCCGTCGAAAGAACGACATCTTGATGACCATTTTGAAAAACATACTTTCACTTTGAGTTTAACCAAGATTTTTGGATATAGTTTCATGTTCATATGAAAAATTATTTTCCCAGAAGAACAACTTTTAAATCAAAGTTTATCATAGTTTTTAATTATCCAAACCAAAATAGCCCCCGGTTTCACTACGACGGCGTATATCCGATTTTATGGTGTTCATCGTATTTCCAGGTTTTAAATCATTAAGTTAGCATATCATATAGATATATAACATGTGTTTAGTTGATTTTAAAAGTCAAGTTAGAAGGATTAACTTTTGTTTGGGAACAAGTTTAGAATTAACTAAACTATGTTCTAGTAATTACAAGTTTAAACCTTCGAAAAAGATAGCTTTATATGTATGAACCGAATGATGTTATGAACATCATTACTACCTCAAGTTTTCTGGATAAAACTACTGGAAATGAAAAAAATGGATCTAGCTTCAAAGGATCCTTGGATGGCTTGAAAGTTCTTGAAGCAGAATCATGACACGAAAACAGTTCAAGTAAGATTTTCACTCGAAATAAGATTGTTATAGTTGTAGAAATTGAATCAAATTTTGAATATGAATATTACCTTGAATTAGAAAGATAACCTACTGTAAATAACATAGATTCCTTGATCTTAGATGATTACTTGGAATGGATTAGAAAGCTTGGAAGTAAACTTGCAAACTTGGAAGTATTCTTGATTTTTATGAAACTATACTTATGGAATTTATGAAGAACACTTAGAACTTGAAGATGGAACTTTAGAGAGATCAATTAGATGAAGAAAATTTAAGAATGAAAGTGTTTGTAGGTGTTATTGGTCATTGGTATATGGATTAGATATAAAGAATATGTAATTTTGTTTTCATGTAAATAAGTCATGAATGATTACTAATATTTTTGAAATTTTATGAGATATTTCATGCTAGTTGCCAAATGATGGTTCCCACATATGTTAGGTGACTCACATGGGCTGCTAAGAGCTGATCATTGGAGTGTATATACCAATAGTATATACATCTAAAAGCTGTGTATTGTACGAGTACGAATATGGGTGCATACGAGTAGAATTGTTGATGAAACTGAACGAGGATGTAATTGTAAGCATTTTTGTTAAGTAGAAGTACTTTGATATGTGTCTTGAAGTCTTTCAAAAGTGTAAGAATACATATCAAAACACAACATGTATATACATTCTAATGGAGTCGTTAAGTCTTCGTTAGTCGTTACATGTAAGTGTTGTTTTGAAACCTTTAAGTTAACGATCTCAATTAATGTTGTTAACCCAATGTTTATTATATCAAATGAGATATTAAATTATTATATTATCATGATATTATGATGTATGAATATCTTTTAATATGATATATACCTTAAAATATCGTTACAACGATAATCGTTACATATATGTCTCGTTTCGTAATTCTTGAGTTAGTAGTCTTGTTTTTACATATGTAGTTCATTGTTAACACACTTAATGATATATTTAAATATCATTTTATCATGTTAAATATAGTGTATCAATATCTTAATATGATACATATGTATTTAGTAGACGTTATCATAACGATAATCGTTATATATATCATTTCGAGTTTCTTAACTTAGTAATCTCATTTCTTATGTATATCACACATTGTTAATATATTTAGTGAGATACTTACTCATCATAATCTTATGTTAACCATATATATATGTCTATATATACCACAACATGTAGTTTTTATAATTTTGTAACGTTCGTGAATCGCCGGTCAACTTGGGTGATCAATTGTCTATATGAAACTTATTTCATTTAATCAAGTCTTAACAAGTTTGATTGCTTAACACGTTGAAAATATTTAGTCATATAAATATCAATCTCAATTAATATATATAAACATGGAAAAGTTCGGGTCACTACAGTACCTACCCGTTAAATAAATTTCGTCCCGAAATTTTAAGCTGTTGAAGGTGTTGACGAATATTCTGGAAATAGATGCGGGTATTTCTTCTTCATCTGATCTTCACGCTCCCAGGTGAACTCGGGTCCTCTACGAGCATTCCATCGAACCTTAACAATCGGTATCTTGTTTTTCTTAAGTCTCTTAACCTCACGATCCATTATTTCGACGGGTTCTTCAATGAATTGAAGTTTTTCATTGATTTGGATTTCGTCCAATGGAATAGTGAGATCTTCTTTAGCAAAACATTTCTTCAAATTTGAGACGTGGAAAGTGTTATGTACAGTCGCAAGTTGTTGAGGTAGCTTCAGTTGGTAAGCTACTGGTCCAACACGATCTATAATCTTGAATGGTCCAATGTACCTTGAATTTAGTTTCCCCCGTTTACCAAATCGAACAACGCCTTTCCAAGGTGAAACCTTAAGCATGACCACTTCTCCAATTTCAAACTCTATATCTTTTCTTTTACTGTCCGCGTAGCTCTTTTTTCGACTCTGGACGGTTTTCAATCGTTGTTGAATTTGGATGATTTTCTCGGTAGTTTCTTGTATTATCTCCGGACCCGTAATCTGTCTATCCCCTACTTCATTCCAACAAATCGGAGACCTGCACTTTCTACCATAAAGTGCCTCAAATGGCGCCATCTCAATACTAGATTGATAACTGTTGTTGTAGGAAAATTCTGCTAACGGTAGGTGTCGATCCCAACTGTTTCCGAAATCAATAACACATGCTCATAGCATGTCTTCAAGCGTTTGTATCATCCTTTCACTCTGCCCATCAGTTTATGGATGATAGGTAGTACTCATGTCTAGACGAGTCCCCAATGCTTGTTGCAACGTCTGCCAGAACCTTGAAACAAATCTACCATCCCTATCAGAGATAATAGAGACGGGTATTCAATGTCTGGAGACAACCTCCTTCAAATACAATCACGCCAACTTCTCCATTTTGTCATCTTCTCTCATTGGCAGGAAGTGTGCTGATTTGGTGAGACGATCAACTATTACCCAAATAGTATCATAACCACTTGCAGTCCTTGGCAATTTAGTAATGAAATCCATGGTAATGTTTTCCCATTTCCATTCCAGGATTTCAGGTTGTTGTAGTAGAACTGATGGTTTTTGATGTTCAGCTTTGACCTTAGAACACGTCAAACATTCTCCTACATATTTAGCAATATCGGCTTTCATACCCGGCCACTAAAAGTGTTTCTTGAGATCTTTATACATATTCCCTGCTCCGGGATGTATTGAATATCTGGTTTTATGTGCTTCTTTAAGTACCATTTCTCTCACATCTCCAACCCTTGGTACACAAATTCTATCAGCCCTATATCGGGTTCCGTCTTCCCGAATATTAAGATGTTTCTCTGATCCTCTGGGTATCTCATTCTTCAACTTTCCTTCTTTTACAACCCCCTGTTGAGCCTCCTTTATTTGAGTAGTAAGGTTAGTACGAATAATTATATTCATAGCTTTTACCCGTATAGGTTCTTTGCCCTTTCTACTCAAAGCGTCGGCTACCACATTCGCCTTCCCCGGGTGGTATCGAATCTCAAAATCATAGTCATTCAATAGTTCAATCCACCTGCGTTGTCTCATATTCAGTTGCTTCCGATTAAATATATGTTGGAGACTTTTGTGGTCGGTATATATAACACTTTTGACTCCATATAAATAATGCCTCCAAGTCTTTAATGCAAAAACAACAGCACCCAATTCTAAATCGTGAGTTGTATAATTTTGCTCATGAATCTTCAATTGTCTAGACGCATAAGCAATCATCTTCGTTCGTTGCATTAATACACAACCGAGACCTTGATTTGATGCGTCACAATAAATCACAAAATCATCATTCCCTTCAGGCAATGACAATATAGGTGCCGTAGTTAGCTTTTTCTTCAATAACTGAAACACATTCTCTTGTTCATCCTTCCATTCAAATTTCTTCCCTTTATGCGTTAATGCAGTCAAGGGTTTTGCTATTTTGGAGAAATCTTGGATGAATCTTCTGTAGTAACCAGCCAATCCTAAAAATTGACGTATATGCTTCGGAGTTTTTGGGGTTTCCCACTTTTCAACGGTTTCGATCTTTGCCGGGTCCACATGGATACCTTCTTTGTTCACTATGTGACCGGGGAATTGAACTTCTTCCAACCAAAATGCACACTTTGAAAACTTAGCGTACAGTTTTTCTTTCCTCAATACTTCTAGCACTTTTCTCAAATGTTCTTCGTGCTCTTGATCATTCTTTGAGTAAATAAGTATGTCATCGATGAAAACAATGACAAACTTGTCAAGATATGGCCTACACACTCGGTTCATAAGGTCCGTGAACACAGCTGGTGCGCTAGTCAATCCAAACAGCATAATCATAAACTCGTAATGACCATAACGCGTCCTAAAAGTAGTTTTTAGAATATCATCCTCCTTTACTTTCATTTGATGATATCCAGAACGTAAATCGATTTTCGAATAAAATGACGAGCCTTGTAGTTGATCAAATAAGTCGTCAATTCTCGGTAGTGGGTAGCGGTTCTTGATGGTAAGTTTGTTCAACTCTCGGTAGTCGATAAACAACCTGAATGTACCATCTTTCTTCTTGACAAACAAAACAGGAGCTCCCCACGGTGATGTGCTTGGTCGAATGAAACCACGCTCTAAAAGTTATTGTAATTGGCTTTGTAGTTCTTTCATCTCTCTGGGTGCTAGTCTGTAAGGAGCACGAACTATTGGTGCAGCTCCTGGTACAAGATCTATTTGAAATTCAACGGATCGATGTGGGGGTAATCCCGGTAATTCTTTCGGAAATACATCGGGAAATTCTTTTGCGACGGGAACATCATTGATGCTCTTTTCTTCAGTTTGTACTTTCTCGACGTGTGCTAGAACAGCATAGCAACCTTTTCTTATTAGTTTTTGTGCCTTCAAATTACTAATAAGATGTAGCTTCGTGTTACCCTTTTCTCCGTACACCATTAAGGGTTCTCCTTCTTCTCGTATAATGCGAATTGCATTTTTGTAACATACGATCTCTGCTTTCATCTCCTTCAGCCAGTTCATGCCAACTATTACATCAAAACTCCCTAACTCTACTGGTATCAAATCAATCTTAAATATTTCGCTACCCAGTTTAATTTCTCGATTCCGGCATATATAATCTGCTGAAATTAATTTACCGTTTGCTAATTCGAGTAAAAATTTACTATCCAACGGCGTCAATGGACAACTTAATTTAGCACAAAAATCCCTACTCATATAGCTTCTATCCGTACCCGAATCAAATAAAACGTAAGCAGATTTATTGTCAATAAGAAACGTACCCGTAACAAGCGCCGGGTCTTCCTGTGCCTCTGCCGCATTAATATTGAAAACTCTTCCACGGCCTTGTCCATTCGTGTTCTCCTGGTCCGGGTAATTTCTAATAATGTGGCCCAATTTTCCACATTTATAACAAACTACATTGGCATAACTTGCACCGACACTACTTGCTCTGCCATTACTCGTTCTGACACCATTTGTTCCTTTCATTATGTTAACCGCTGGTCCGTAGACCTCACACTTCGCTGCGCTATGTCCATTTCTTTTACACTTGTTGCAAAATTTGGTGCAGAACCCCGAGTGATACTTTTCACACCTTTGGCATAGCTGCTTCTGATTGTTGTTGTTGTTGCGGTTATTATTGTTGTTGGGATGATTGTTGTAGTTGCTGTTGTTGTTGTTGTTGTTGTTGTTGTTGTTGTTGTTGTTGTTGTTGTTGTTGTTGTTGTTGTTGTTGGGCCATTTATTGTAGTTGCGATTGATGTTGCGATTGTTGGGATAATTGTTGCGATTATTATTGTAATTGCTGTTGTTGCTGTATTGGTGATTCTTATCACTGTTTTCCTCCCACTTTCTTTTGATTTGCTTCACATTGGCCTCTTCAGCAGTCTGTTCTTTAATTCTTTCTTCAATCTGGTTCACTAGTTTGTGAGCCATTCTACATGCCTGTTGTATGGAGGCGGGCTCGTGTGAACTTATATCTTCTTGGATTCTTTCCGGTAATCCTTTCACAAACGCGTCGATCTTCTATTCCTCATCTTCGAATGCTCCCGGACACAATAGGCATAATTCTGTGAATCGTCTTTCGTACGTGGTAATATCAAATCCTTGGGTTCGTAACCCTCTAAGTTCTGTCTTGAGCTTATTGACCTCGGTTCTGGGACGGTACTTCTCGTTCATCAAGTGCTTGAATGCTGACCATGGTAGTACGTACGCATCGTCTTGTCCCACTTGCTCTAGATAGGTATTCCACCATGTTGACGCAGAACCTGTGAAGGTATGCGTAGCGTACTTCACTTTGTCCTCTTCAGTACACTTACTTATGGCAAACACCGATTCGACCTTCTCGGTCCACCGTTTCAATCCGATCGGTCCTTCGGTTCCATCAAATTACAAAGGTTTGCAGGCAGTGAATTCTTTGTAGGTGCATCCTACACGATTTCCTGTACTGCTAGATCCAAGGTTATTGTTGGTATGTAGCGCAGCCTGTACTGCGGCTATGTTTGAAGCTAGAAAAGTACGGAATTCCTCTTCATTCATATTCACGGTGTGTCGAGTAGTCGGTGCCATTTCCTTCAAAATAGTCAAATGGAACAAGTTAATCATACAGAATATTAAGAGTAGTTAATAGTATTTCGTAGCATAATATGAACTCATTTATAAAAGCTTTTTCTTCATATTAGCGTTTTATAAGTTTAAATTCAGGTAGTACCTACCCGTTAAGTTCATACTTAGTAGCTAATATACAATTTAACTACTACAATTCTATATGAAAAACTGATTATAATAATATTTCGCGTTCAAACTTTTACACAATATTTTACAAACTTACAATACCGCTTGTTTTACATATAGCATGAAATATAGCACACAATAAATTTGATACAAGATGGTTGTGAAGATAATTCTAGCTAGTACACAAGTCGTTCAGCAAAGGCACTAAAGACACGTAATTCATACGTTCAGAAACAAGTCATGCATTCTGGTTTTACTAGGATTACTTCCCATCCTTGGTCTTGTGGAACATAACCGTTATGGCCGTTGATAAGACAGCGTGTTGTAACGTCGTCAAAGGGACGAGGGTTACGTAATGTCCAACAGTCCCGTAACAATCTAAAAACCTCATTTCTTACCCCAATTACCGACTCCGTCACTTGTGGGAACGTATTGTTTAATAGTTGTAGCCCGATGTTCTTGTTCTCACTTTGGTAAGAAGCGAACATTACTAATCCGTAAGCATAACATGCTTCTTTATGTTGCATGTTAGCCGCTTTTTCTAAATCACGAAGTCCAATATTCGGATATATTGAGTCAAAATAATTTCTTAACCCATTGCGTAAAATAGCATTTGGGTTCCCCGCAATATATGCGTCAAAGTAAATACATCGTAACTTATGGATTTCCCAATGTGATATCCCCCATCTTTCAAACGAAAGCCTTTTATAAATCAAGGCATTCTTGGAACGTTCTTCGAATGTCTTACAAACTAATCTCGCCTTAAATAGTTGTGCCGAAGAATTCTGACCGACTCTAGACAAGATTTCATCAATCATGTCTCCGGGTAGGTCTCTTAAAATATTGGGTTGTCTATCCATTTTGTGTTTTTATACTGTAAAATAGAACAAGAGTTAGATTCATAAAAAAAATACTTATTAATACAAGCAATTTTTACATATATCGTAAAGCATAAGCACACTATATTACATATATTACACCACACGAATACAACTATCTTATTCCGACTCCCTTGTTTCTTCTTCTTCGGTTTTGGTTCGTTTTGCCAAGTTTCTAGGGATATATGATGTTCCCCTAATACGAGCCGTCGTTTTCCACATTGGTTTAGAAAAACCTGGTGGTTTAGAGGTTCCCGGGTCATTGTTACAACTTAAGGACTTCGGGGGTTGACGATACATATAAAGTTCATCGGGGTTGGAATTAGATTTCTCTATTTTTATGCCCTTTCCCTTATTATTTTCTTTTGCCTTTTTAAATTCAGTTGGGGTAATTTCTATAACATCATCGGAATTCTCGTCAGAATCCGATTCATCGGAGAATTGGTAATCCTCCCAATATTTTGCTTCCTTAGCGGAAACACCATTGACCATAATTAACCTTGGTCGATTGGTTGAGAATTTTCTTTTACTTAACAGTTTTATTATTTCCCCCACCGGTTCTATTTCTTCATCCGGTTCCGATTCTTCTTCTGGTTCCGATTCTTCTTCTGGTTCCAACTCTTCTTCCGGTTCCTCTTCGGGAACTTGTGAATCAGTCCACGAATCATTCCCATTTACATTTGACTCTTTATTATTATTAGGTGAGTCAATGGGACTTGTTCTAGAGGTAGACATCTATCACATAATATCAAACGCGTTAAGAGATTAATATATCACATAATATTCACATGTTAAAAATATATAGTTTCCAACAAAATTTGTTAAGCAATCATTTTTCAAGTAAACACGGTCGAAGTCCACTAATGCAACAAATCTAGAGCAAGTGGAATTTGATGGAACCGAAGGACCGATCGGATTGAAACGGTGGACCGAGAAGGTCGAATCGGTGTTTGCCATAAGTAAGTGTACTGAAGAGGACAAAGTGAAGTACGCTACGCATACCTTCACAGGTTCTGCGTCAACATGGTGGAATACCTATCTAGAGCAAGTGGGACAAGACGATGCGTACGCACTACCATGGTCAGCATTCAAGCACTTGATGAACGAGAAGTACCGTCCCAGAACCGAGGTCAATAAGCTCAAGACAGAACTTAGAGGGTTACGAACCCAAGGATTTGATATTACCACGTACGAAAGACGATTCACAGAATTATGCCTATTGTGTCCGGGAGCATTCGAAGATGAGGAATAGAAGATCGACGCGTTTGTGAAAGGATTACCGGAAAGAATCCAAGAAGATATAAGTTCACACGAGCCCGCCTCCATACAACAGGCATGTAGAATGGCTCACAAACTAGTGAACCAGATTGAAGAAAGAATTAAAGAACAGACTGCTGAAGAGGCCAATGTGAAGCAAATCAAAAGAAAGTGGGAGGAAAACGGTGATAAGAATCACCAATACAGCAACAACAGCAATTACAACAATAATCGCAACAATTATCCCAACAATCGCAATATCAATCGCAACTACAACAAACGGCCCAACAACAACAACAACAACAACAACAACAACAACAACAACAACAACAACAGCAACTACAACAATCATCCCAACAACAATAATAACCGCAACAACAACAACAATCAGAAAAACTATGCCAAAGGTGTGAAAAGTATCACTCGGGGTTCTGCACCAAATTTTGCAACAAGTGTAAAAGAAATGGTCATAGCGCGGTGAAGTGTGAGGTCTACGGACCAGCGGTTAACAGAACGAAAGGAACAAATGGTGTCGGAACGAGTAATGGCGGAGCAAGTAGTGTCGGAGCAAGTTATGCCAATGTAGTTTGTTATAAATGTTGAAAACTGGGCCACATTATTAGAAATTGCCCGAACTAGGAGAACATGAATGGACAAGGCCGCGGAAGAGTTTTCAATATTAATGCGGCAGAGGTACAGGAAGACCCGGAGCTTGTTACGGGTATGTTTCTTATTGACAATAAATCTGCTTACGTTTTATTTGATTCGGGTGCGGATAGAAGCTATATGAGTAGAGATTTTTGTGCTAAATTAAGTTGTCCATTGGCGCCTTTGGATAGTAAATTTTTACTCGAATTAGCAAATGGTAAATTAATTTCAGCAGATAATATATGTCGGAATCGAGAAATTAAACTGGTTAGCGAAACATTTAAGATTGACTTGATACCAGTAGAGTTAGGGAGTTTTGATGTGATAATCGGTATGGACTGGTTGAAAGAAGTGAAAGCAGAGATCGTTTGTTACAAAAATGCAATTCGCATTATACGAGAAAAAGGAAAACCCTTAATGGTGTACGGAGAAAAGGGCAACATAAAGCTACATCTTATTAGTAATTTGAAGGCACAAAAACTAATAAGAAAAGGTTGCTATGCTGTTCTAGCACACGTCGAGAAAGTACAAACTGAAGAAAAGAGCATCAATGATGTTCCCGTCGCAAAAGAATTTCCCGATGTATTTCCGAAAGAATTACCGGGATTACCCCCACATCGATCCGTTGAATTTCAAATAGATCTTGTACCAGGAGCTGCACCAATAGCTCGTGCTCCTTACAGACTAGCACCCAGAGAGATGAAAGAACTACAAAGCCAATTACAAGAACTTTTAGAGCGTGGTTTCATTCGACCAAGCACATCACCGTGGGGAGCTCCTGTTTTGTTTGTCAAGAAGAAAGATGGTACATTCAGGTTGTTTATCGACTACCGAGAGTTGAACAAACTTACCATCAAGAACCGCTATCCACTACCGAGAATCGATGACTTATTTGATCAACTACAAGGCTCGTCTGTTTATTCAAAGATTGACTTACGTTCTGGGTATCATCAAATGCGGGTGAAAGAAGATGATATTCCAAAGACTGCTTTCAGAACACGTTACGGTTATTACGAGTTTATGGTCATGCCGTTTGGTTTAACTAATGCACCAGCTGTGTTCATGGACCTTATGAACCGAGTGTGTGGACCATACCTTGACAAGTTTGTCATTGTTTTCATTGATGACATACTTATTTACTCAAAGAATGACCAAGAACATGGTGAACATTTGAGAAAGGTGTTAGAAGTATTGAGGAAGGAAGAATTGTACGCTAAGTTTTCAAAGTGTGCATTTTGGTTGGAAGAAGTTCAATTCCTCGGTCACATAGTGAACAAAGAAGGTATTAAGGTGGATCCAGCAAAGATAGAAACTGTTGAAAAGTGAGAAACCCCGAAAACTCCGAAACACATACGCCAGTTTTTAGGACTAGCTGGTTACTACAGAAGGTTCATCCAAGACTTTTCCAGAATAGAAAAACCCTTGACTGCATTAACGCATAAAGGGAAGAAATTTGAATGGAATGATGAACAAGAGAAAGCGTTTCGGTTATTGAAGAAAAAGCTAACTACGGCACCTATATTGTCATTGCCTGAAGGGAATGATGATTTTGTGATTTATTGTGATGCATCAAAGCAAGGTCTCGGTTGTGTATTAATGCAACGAATGAAGGTGATTGCTTATGCGTCTAGACAATTGAAGATTCACGAACAAAATTATACGATGCATGATTTGGAATTAGGCGCGGTTGTTTTTGCATTAAAGACTTGGAGGCACTACTTATATGGGGTCAAAAGTATTATATATACCGACCACAAAAGTCTTCAACACATATTTAATCAGAAACAACTGAATATGAGGCAGCGTAGGTGGATTGAATTGTTGAATGATTACGACTTTGAGATTCGTTACCACCCGGGGAAGGTAAATGTGGTAGCCGATGCCTTGAGCAGGAAGGACAGAGAACCCATTCGAGTAAAATCTATGAATATAATGATTCATAATAACCTTACTACTCAAATAAAGGAGGCGCAACAAGGAGTTTTAAAAGAAGGAAATTTAAAGGATGAAATACCCAAAGGATCGGAGCAGCATCTTAATATTCGAGAAGACGAAACCCGGTATAGGGCTGAAAGGATTTGGGTACCAAAATTTGGAGATATGAGAGAAATGGTACTTAGAGAAGCTCATAAAACCAGATACTCAATACATCCTGGAACGGGGAAGATGTACAAGGATCTCAAGAAACATTTTTGGTGGCCGGGTATGAAAGCCGATGTTGCTAAATACGTAGGAGAATGTTTGACGTGTTCTAAGGTCAAAGCTGAGCATCAGAAACCATCAGGTCTACTTCAACAACCCGAAATCCCAGAATGGAAATGGAAAAACATTACCATGGATTTCATCACTAAATTGCCAAGGACTGCAAGTGGTTTTGATACTATTTGGGTAATAGTTGATCATCTCACCAAATCAGCACACTTCCTGCCAATAAGAGAAGATGACAAGATGGAGAAGTTAGCATGACTGTATTTGAAGGAAGTCGTCTCCAGACATGGAATACCAATCTCTATTATCTCTGATAAAGATGGCAGATTTATTTCAAGATTCTGGCAGACATTACAGCAAGCATTAGGAACTCGTCTAGACATGAGTACTGCCTGTCATCCACAAACTGATGGGCAGAGCGAAAGGACGATACAAATGCTTGAAGACATGCTACGAGCATGTGTTATTGATTTCGGAAACAGATGGGATCGACATCTACCGTTAGCAGAATTTTCCTACAACAACAGCTACCATTCAAGCATTGAGATGGCACCATTTGAAGCACTTTATGGTAGAAAGTGCAGGTCTCTGATTTGTTGGAGTGAAGTGGGGGATAGACAGATTACGGGTCCGGAGATTATACAAGAAACTACTGAGAAGATCATCCAAATTCAACAACGGTTGAAAACCGCCCAAAGTCGACAAAAGAGCTACGCTGACATTAAAAGAAAAGATATAGAATTTGAAATTGGAGAGATGGTCATGCTTAAAGTTGCACCTTGGAAAGGCGTTGTTCGATTTGGTAAACGAGGGAAATTAAATCCAAGGTATATTGGACCATTCAAGATTATTGATCGTGTCGGACCAGTAGCTTACCGACTTGAGTTACCTCAACAACTCACGGCTGTACATAACACTTTCCATGTCTCGAATTTGAAGAAATGTTTTGCTAAAGAAGATCTCACTATTCCGTTAGATGAAATCCAAATCAACGAAAAACTCCAATTCATCGAAGAACCCGTCGAAATAATGGATCGTGAGGTTAAAAGACTTAAGCAAAACAAGATACCAATTGTTAAGGTTCGATGGAATGCTCGTAGAGGACCCGAGTTCACCTGGGAGCGTGAAGATCAGATGAAGAAGAAATACCCGCATCTATTTCCAGAAGATTCGTCAACACCTTCAACAGCTTAAAATTTCGGGACGAAATTTATTTAACGGGTAGGTACTGTAGTGACCTGAACTTTTCCATGTTTATATATATTAATTGAGATTGATATTTACATGATTAAATGTTTCCAACATGTTAAGCAATCAAACTTGTTAAGACTTGATTAATGGAAATATGTTTCATATAGACAATTGACCACCCAAGTTGACCGGCGATTCACGAACGTTAAAACTTGTAAAAACGACATGACGATATATATATGGATATACATATGGTTAACATGAGATTATGATAAGTAATTATCTCTATAAGTATATTAACAATGAGTTATATACATATAAACAAGACTACTAACTTAAGGATTTCGAAAC
The DNA here is from genome assembly GCF_046630445.1 of Rutidosis leptorrhynchoides. NCBI lineage: Eukaryota > Viridiplantae > Streptophyta > Magnoliopsida > Asterales > Asteraceae > Rutidosis > Rutidosis leptorrhynchoides. The sequence goes on along the minus strand of NC_092336.1, from coordinate 335,086,287 downwards.
GAGACATATATGTAACGATTATCGTTGTAACGACATTTAAATGTATATATATCATATTAAGATATATTAATATATCATAATATCATGATAATATAATAATTTAACATCTCATTAGATATAATAAACAATGGGTTAACAACATTAATTGAGATCGTTAACTTAAAGGTTTCAAAACAACACTTACAATAACGACTAACGATGACTTAACGACTCAGTTAAAATGTATATACATGTAGTGTATTTAGATTTATTAAAATACTTTTGGAAGACTTCAAGACATATATCAAAACACTCATACTTAACGAAAATGGTTACAGTTACTTTCCCATTCTTTTCTTTCATCAAGAATTCTAGTCGTATTCTTACCCGTATTATACACAGCTTCAAAACGTACTTACTATGGGTATATACCAATAGGAACTAGCATGGGATTCCACTCTTGATTATGTCATGTATGACTAATCAATTTTAACTTCTACCATGAGCTAGTCAACTAACTAGAACTCCTTTTAACCCCACTCACCACTCACCAATTACCACTCACCATTCACTCCATTTCACTTCCAATTCTCTTTCTAATTCTCTCTCAACACAAACACACTATTATGAACGTATTTTTCCAGTAGTTAATCATCATCTTCATCAAAAATCACTTCAAGAATCAAGCTATAATCATCATAGGAAGAGCACTTCAAGAACACTTCAAAAATCCCTTCAAGTTTACTAATTTACTTCCAAGCTTTCTAATCCATTCCAAGTAATCATCTAAGATCAAGAAACCTTTGTTATATACAGTAGGTTATCTTTCTTATTCAAGGTAATATTCATATTCAAACTTTGATTCAATTTCTATAACTATAAACTATCTTAATTCGAGTAAAAATCTTACTTGAACTTGTTTTTGTGTCATGATCCTACTTCAAGAACTTTCAAGCCATCCAAGATCCTTTGAAGCTAGATCATTTCTTGTCACTTCCAGCAGGTTTACCTACTAAACTTGAGGTAGTAATGATGTTCATAATATCATTCGATTCATATATATATAACTATCTTATTCAAAGGTTTAAACTCGTAATCACTAGAACATAGTTTAGTTAATTCTAAACTTGTTCGCAAACAAAAGTTAATCCTTCTAACTTGACTTTTAAAATTAACTAAACACATGTTCTATATCTATATGATATGCTAACTTAATGATTTAAAACCTGGAAACACGAAAAAACACCGTAAAACCGGATTTACGCCGTCGTAGTAACACCGCGGGCTGTTTTGGGTTAGTTAATTAAAAACTATGATAAACTTTGATTTAAAAGTTGTTATTCTGAGAAAATGATTTTTATTATGAACATGAAACTATATCCAAAAATTATGGTTAAACTCAAAGTGGAAGTATGTTTTCTAAAATGGTCATCTAAACGTCGTTATTTCGACTGAAATGACTACCTTTACAAAAACGACTTGTAACTTATTTTTTCGACTATAAACCTATACTTTCTCTTTTTAGATTCATAAAATAGAGTTCAATATGAAACCATAGCAATTTGATTCACTCAAAACGGATTTAAAATGAAGAAGTTATGGGTAAAACAAGATTGGATAATTTTTCTCATTTTAGCTACGTGAAAATTGGTAACAAATCTATTCCAACCATAACTTAATCAACTTGTATTGTATATTATGTAATCTTGAGATACCATAGACACGTATACAATGTTTCGACCTATCATGTCGACACATCTATATATATTTCGGAACAACCATAGACACTCTATATGTGAATGTTGGAGTTAGCTATACAGGGTTGAGGTTGATTCCAAAATATATATAGTTTGAGTTGTGATCAATACTGAGATACGTATACACTGGGTCGTGGATTGATTCAAGATGATATCTATCGATTTATTTCTGTACATCTAACTGTGGACAACTAGTTGTAGGTTACTAACGAGGACAGCTGACTTAATAAACTTAAAACATCAAAATATATTAAAAGTGTTGTAAATATATTTTGAACATACTTTGATATATATGTATATATTGTTATAGGTTCGTGAATCAACCAGTGGCCAAGTCTTACTTCCCGACGAAGTAAAAATCTGTGAAAGTGAGTTATAGTCCCACTTTTAAAATCTAATAATTTTGGGATGAGAATACATGCAGGTTTTATAAATGATTTACAAAATAGACACAAGTACGTGAAACTACATTCTATGGTTGAATTATCGAAATCGAATATGCCCCTTTTTATTAAGTCTGGTAATTTAAGAATTAGGGAACAGACACCCTAATTTAAGATAGATCTATTGGGCCTAACAAACCCCATCCAAAGTACCGGATGCTTTAGTACTTCGAAATTTATATCATATCCGAAGGGTGTCCCGGAATGATGGGGATATTCTTATATATGCATCTTGTTAATGTCGGTTACCAGGTGTTCAACATATGAATGATTTTTATCTCTATGTATGGGATGTATATTGAAATATGAAATCTTGTGGTCTATTGTTACAATTTGATATATATAGGTTAAACCTATAACTCACCAACATTTTTGTTGACGTTTTAAGCATGTTTATTCTCAGGTGATTATTAAGAGCTTCCGCTGTTGCATACTTAAATAAGGACGAGATTTGGAGTCCATGCTTGTATGATATTGTGTAAAAACTGCATTCAAGAAACTTATTTTGTTGTAACATATTTGTATTGTAAACCATTATGTAATGGTCGTGTGTAAACAGGATATTTTAGATTATCATTATTTGATAATCTACGTAAAGCTTTTTAAACCTTTATTGATGAAATAAAGGTTATGGTTTGTTTTAAAATGAATGCAGTCTTTGAAAAACATCTCATATAGAGGTCAAAACCTCGTAACGAAATCAATTAATATGGAACGTTTTTAATCAATAAGAACGGGACATTTCAGTTGGTATCCGAGCGTTGGTCTTAGAGAACTAGAATTTTGCATTAGTGTGTCTTATCGAGTTTGTTAGGATGCATTAGTGAGTCTGGACTTCGACCGTGTTTACTTGAAAAATGATTGCTTAACAAATTTTGTTGGAAACTATATATTTTTAACATGTGAATATTATGTGATATATTAATCTCTTAACGCGTTTGATATTATGTGATAGATGTCTACCTCTAGAACAAGTCCTATTAACTCACCTAATAATAATGAAGAGTTAAATGTAAATTGGAATGATTCGTGGACTGATTCACAAGTTCCCGAAGAGGAACCGGAAGAAGAGTCGGAACCGGAAGAAGAATCGGAACCGGAAGAAGAATCGGAAACGGATGAAGAAATAGAACCGGTGGGGGAAATAATAAAACGGTTAAGTAAAAGAAAATCCTCAACCAATTGACCAAGGTTAATTATGGTCAATGGTGTTTCCGCCAAGGAAGCAAAATATTGGGAGGATTACCAATTTTCCGATGAATCGGATTCCGACTAGAATTTCGATTATGTTATAGAAATTACCCCAACTGAATTTAAAAAGGTAAAAGAAAATAATAAGGGAAAGGGCATAAAAATAGAGAAATCTAATTCCAACCCCGATGAACTTTATATGTATCGTCAACCCCCGAAGTCCTTAAGTTGTAACAATGACCCGGGAACCTCTAAACCACCAGGTTTTTTTAAAACCAATGTGGAAAACGACGGCTCGTATTAGGGGAACATCATATATCCCTAGAAACTTGGCAAAAAGAACCAAAACCGTAGAAGGAGAAGAAACGAGCGAGTCGGAATAAGATAGTTGTATTCGTGTGGTGTAATATATGTAATATAGTGTGCTTATGCTTTATGATATATGTAAAAATTGCTTGTATTAATAAGTATTTTTTATGAATCTAACTCTTGTCTATTGTACAGTTTAAAAACACAAAATGGATAGACAACCCAATATTTTAAGAGACCTACCCGGAGACATGATTGATGAAATCTTGTCTAGAGTCGGTCAGAATTCCTCGGCACAACTATTTAAGGCGAGATCAGTTTGTAAGACATTCGAAGAACGTTCCAAGAATGTCTTGGTTTATAAGAGACTTTTGTTTGAAAGATGGGGGATATCACATTGGGAAACCCATAAGTTACGATGTGTTTACTTTGACGCATATATTGCGGGGAACCCAAATGCTATTTTACGCAATGGATTAAGAAATTATTTTGACTCAATGTATCCGAATATAGGACTTCATGATTTAGAAAAAGCGGCTAACATGCAACATAAAGAAGCATGCTAACCAAAGTGAGAACAAGAACATCGGGCTACAACTATTAAACAAAACGTTCCCACGAGTGACGGAGTCGGTAATTGGGGTAAGAAATTAGGTTTTTAGATTGTTACGGGACTGTTGGACATTACGTAACCCTCGTACCTTTGACGACGTTACAACACGCTGTCTTATCAACGGCCATAACGTTTATGTTCCACAAGACCAAGGATGGGAAGTAGTCCTGGTAAAACCCGAATGCATGACTTGTTTCTGGACGTATGAATTACGTGTCTTTATTGCCTTTGCTGAACGACTTGTGTACTAGCTAGAATTATCTTCACAACTATCTTGTATCAAAGTTATTGTGTGCTATATTTCATGCTTTATGTAAAATAAGCGGTATTGTAAGTTTGTAAAATATTGTATAAAAGTTTGAACGCGAAATATTATTATAATCAGTTTTTCATATAGAATTGTAGTAGTTGAATTGTATATTAGCTACTAAGTATGAACTTAACGGGTAGGTACTACCCGAATTTAAACTTATAAAACGCTAATATGAAGAAAAAGCTTTTATAAATGAGTTCATATTATGCTACGAAATACTATTAACTACTCTTAATATTCTGTATGATTAACTTGTTCCATTTGACTATTTTGAAGGAAATGGCACCGACTACTCGACACACCGTGAATATGAATGAAGAGGAATTCCGTACTTTTCTAGCTTCAAACATAGCCGCAGTACAGGCTGCGCTACATACCAACAATAACCTTGGATCTAGCAGTACAGGAAATCGTGTAGGATGCACCTACAAAGAATTTACTGCCTGCAAACCTTTGGAATTTGATTGAACCGAAGGACCGATCGGATTGAAACGGTGGACCGAGAAGGTCGAATCAGTGTTTTCCATAAGTAAGTGTACTGAAGAGGATAAAGTAACGTACGCTACACATACCTTCACAGGTTCTGCGTTAACATGGTGGAATACCTATCTAGAGCAAGTGGGACAAGACGATGCGTACGCACTACCGTGGTCAGCATTCAAGCACTTGATGAACGAGAAGTACCGTCCCAGAACCGAGGTCAATAAGCTCAAGACAGAACTTAGAGGGTTACGAACCCAAGGATTTTATATTACCACGTACGAAAGACGATTCACAGAATTGTACCTATTGTGTCCGAGAGCATTCGAAGATGAGGAAGAGAAGATCGACGCGTTTGTGAAAGGATTACCGGAAAGAATCTAAGAAGATATAAGTTCACACGAGCCCGCCTCCATACAACGGGCATGTAGAATGGCTCACAAACTAGTGAACCAGATTGAAGAAAGAATTAAAGAACAGACTGCTGAAGAGGCCAATGTGAAGCAAGTCAAAAGAAAGTGGGAGGAAAACGGTGATAAGAATCACCAATACAACAACAACAATAGCAATTACAACAATAATCGCAACAATTATCCCAACAATCGCAACATCAATCGCAACTACAACAAACGGCCCAACAACAACAACAACAACAACAACAACAGCAACTACAACAATCATCCCAACAACAATAATAACCGCAACAACAACAACAACAATCAGAAGCAGCTATGACAAAGGTGTCAAAAGTATCACTCGGGGTTCTGCACCAAATTTTGCAACAAGTGTAAAAGAAATGGTCATAGCGCGGCGAAGTGTGAGGTCTACGGACCAGGGGTTAATAGAACGAAAGGAACAAATGGTGTCGGAACGAGTAATGGCGGAGCAAGTAGTGTCGGAGCAAGTTATGCCAATGTAGTTTGTTATAAATGTGGAAAATCGGGCCACATTATTAGAAATTGCCCGAACCAGGAGAACACGAATGGATAAGGCCGCGGAAGAGTTTTCAATATTAATGTGGCAGAGGCACAGGAATACCCGGAGCTTGTTACGGGTACGTTTCTTATTGACAATAAATCTGCTTACGTTTTATTTGATTCGGGTGTGGATAGAAGCTATATGAGTAGAGATTTTTGTGCTAAATTAAGTTGTCCATTGACGCCTTTGGATAGTAAATTTTTACTCGAATTAGCAAAAGGTAAATTAATTTCAGCAGATAATATATGTCGGAATCGAGAAATTAAACTGGTTAGCGAAACATTTAAGATTGATTTGATACCAGTAGAGTTAGGGAGTTTTGATGTGATAATCGGTATGGACTGGTTGAAAGAAGTGAAAGCAGAGATCGTTTGTTACAAAAATGCAATTCACATTATACGAGAAAAAGGAAAACCCTTAATGGTGTACGGAGAAAAGGGCAACACGAAGCTACATCTTATTAGTAATTTGAAGGCATAAAAACTAATAAAAAAAGGTTGCTATGCTGTTCTAGCACACGTCGAGAAAGTACAAACTGAAGAAAAGAACATCAATGATGTTCCCATTGCAAAAGAATTTCCCGATGTATTTCCGAAAGAATTACCGGGATTACCCCCACATCGATCCGTTGAATTTCAAATAGATCTTGTACCAGGAGCTACACCAATAGCTTGTGCTCCTTACAGACTCGCACCCAGCGAGATGAAAGAACTGCAAAGTCAATTACAAGAACTTTTAGAGCGTGGTTTCATTCGACCAAGCACATCACCGTGGGGAGCTCCTGTTTTGTTTGTCAAGAAGAAAGATGGTACATTCAGGTTGTGTATCGACTACCGAGAGTTGAACAAACTTACCATCAAGAACCGCTACCCACTACCGAGAATCGACGACTTATTTGATCAACTACAAGGCTCGTCTGTTTATTCAAAGATTGACTTACGTTCCGGGTATCATCAAATGCGGGTGAAAGAAGATGATATTCCAAAGACTTCTTTCAGAACACGTTACGATCATTACGAGTTTATGGTCATTCCATTTGGTTTAACTAATGCACCAGCTGTGTTCATGGACCTTATGAACCGAGTGTGTGGACCATACCTTGACAATTTTGTCATTGTTTTCATTGATGACATACTTATTTACTCAAAGAATGACCAAGAACACGGTGAACATTTGAGAAAGGTGTTAGAAGTATTGAGGAAGGAAGAATTGTACGCTAAGTTTTCAAAGTGTGCATTTTGGTTGGAAGAAGTTCAATTCCTCGGTCACATAGTGAACAAAGAAGGTATTAAGGTGGATCCGGCAAAGATAGAAACTGTTGAAAAGTGGGAAACCCCGAAAACTCCGAAACACATACGCTAGTTTTTAGGACTTGCTGGTTACTACAGAAGGTTCATCCAAGACTTTTCCAGAATAGCAAAACCCTTGACTGCATTAACGCATAAAGGGAAGAAATTTGAATGGAATGATGAACAAGAGAAAGCGTTTCAGTTATTGAAGAAAAAGCTAACTACGGCACCTATATTGTCATTGCCTGAAGGGAATGATGATTTTGTGATTTATTGTGACGCATCAAAGCAAGGTCTCGGTTGTGTATTAATGCAACGAACGAAGGTGATTGCTTATGCGTCTAGACAATTGAAGATTCACGAACAAAATTATACGACGCATGATTTGGAATTAGGCGCGGTTGTTTTTGCATTAAAGACTTGGAGGCACTACTTATATGGGGTCAAAAGTATTATATATACCGACCAGGAAAGTCTTCAACACATATTTAATCAGACACAACTGAATATGAGGCAGCGTAGGTGGATTGAATTGTTGAATGATTACGACTTTGAGATTCGTTACCACTTGGGAAAGGCAAATGTGGTAGCTGATGCCTTGAGCAGGAAGGACAAAGAACCCATTCGAGTAAAATCTATGAATATAATGATTCATAATAACCTTACTACTCAAATAAAGGAGGCGCAACAAGGAGTTTTAAAAGAGGGAAATTTAAAGGATGAAATACCCAAGGGATCGGAGAAGCATCTTAATATTCGGGAAGACGGAACCCGGTATAGGGCTGAAAGGATTTGGGTACCAAAATTTGGAGATATGAGAGAAATGGTACTTAAAGAAGACGTGTTCTAAGGTCAAAGCTGAGCATTAGAAACCATCAGGTCTACTTCAACAACCCGAAATCCCAGAATGGAAATGGGAAAACATTACCATGGATTTCATCACTAAATTGCCAAGGACTGCAAGTGGTTTTGATACTATTTGGGTAATAGTTGATTGTCTCACCAAATCAGCACACTTCCTGCTAATAAGAGAAGATGACAAGATGGAGAAGTTAGCACTACTGTATTTGAAGGAAGTCGTCTTCAGACATGGAATACCAATCTCTATTATCTCTGATAGGGATGGTAGATTTATTTCAAGATTCTGGCAGACATTACAGCAAGCATTAGGAACTCGTCTAGACATGAGTACTGCCTATCATCCACAAACTGATGGGCAGAGTGAAAAGACGATACAAACGCTTGAAGACATGCTACGAGCATGTGTTATTGATTTCGGAAACAGTTGGGATCGACATCTACCGTTAGCAGAATTTTCCTACAACAACAGCTACCATTCAAGCATTGAGATGGCGCCGTTTGAAGCACTTTATGGTAGAAAGTGCAGGTCTCTAATTTTTTGGAGTGAAGTGGAGGATAGATAAATTACGGGTCCGGAGATTATACAAGAAACTACCGAGAAGATCATCCAAATTCAACAACGGTTGAAAACCGCCCAAAGTCGACAAAAGAGCTACGCTGACATTAAAAGAAAAGATATAGAATTTGAAATTGGAGAGATGGTCATGCTTAAAGTTGCACCTTGGAAAGGCGTTGTTCGATTTGGTAAACGAGGGAAATTAAATCCAAGGTATATTGGACCATTCAAGATTATTGATCGTGTCAGACCAGTAGCTTACCGACTTGAGTTACCTCAACAACTCGCGGCTGTACATAACACTTTCCACGTCTCAAATTTGAAGAAATGTTTTGCTAAAGAAGATCTCACTATTCCGTTAGATGAAATCCAAATCAACGAAAAACTTCAATTCATCGAAGAACCCGTCGAAATAATGGATCGTGAGGTTAAAAGACTTAAGCAAAACAAGATACCAATTGTTAAGGTTTGATGGAATGCTCGTAGAGGACCCGAGTTCACCTGGGAGCGTGAAGATCAGATGAAGAAGAAATACCCGCATCTATTTCCAGAAGATTCGTCAACACCTTCAACAGCTTAAAATTTCAGGACGAAATTTATTTAACGGGTAGGTACTGTAGTGACCCGAAATTTTCCATGTTTATATATATTAATTGAGATTGATATTTACATGATTAAATGTTTCCAACATGTTAAGCAATCAAACTTGTTAAGACTTGATTAATTGAAATATGTTTCATATAGACAATTGACCACCCAAGTTGACCGGCGATTCACGAACGTTAAAACTTGTAAAAACAACATGACGATATATATATGGATATACATATGGTTAACATGAGATTATGATAAGTAAGTATCTCCATAAGTATATTAACAATGAGTTATATACATATAAACAAGACTACTAACTTAAGGATTTCGAAACGAGACATATATGTAACGATTATCGTTGTAACGACATTTAAATGTATATATATAATATTAAGATATATTAATATATCATAATATCATGATAATATAATAATTTAACATCTCATTAGATATAATAAACAATGGGTTAACAACATTAATTGAGATCGTTAACTTAAAGGTTTTAAAACAACACTTACATGTAACGACTAACGATGACTTAACGACTCAGTTAAAATGTATATACATGTAGTGTATTTAGATGTATTAAAATACTTTTGGAAGACTTCAATACATATATCAAAACACTCATACTTAACGAAAATGGTTACAGTTACTTTCCCATTCTTTTCTTTCATCAAGAATTCTAGTCGTATTCTTACCCGTATTATACACAGCTTCAAAACGTACTTACTATGGGTATATACCAATAGGAACTAGCATGGGATTCCACTCTTGATTATGTCTTGTATGACTAATCAATTTTAACTTCTACCATGAGCTAGTCAACTAACTAGAACTCCTTTTAACCCCACTAACCACTCACCAATTACCACTCATCATTCACTCCATTTCACTTCCAATTCTCTTTCTAATTCTCTCTCAACACACACACACACACTATTATGAACGTATTTTTCCAGTAGTTAATCATCATCTTCATCAAAAATCACTTCAAGAATCAAGCTATAATCATCATAGGAAGAACACTTCAAGAACACTTCAAAAATCCCTTCAAGTTTACTAATTTACTTCCAAGCTTTCTAATCCATTCCAAGTAATCATCTAAGATCAAGAAACCTTTGTTATATACAGTAGGTTATCTTTCTTATTCAAGGTAATATTCATATTCAAACTTTGATTCAATTTCTATAACTATAAACTATCTTAATTCGAGTAAAAATCTTACTTGAACTTGTTTTTGTGTCATGATCCTACTTCAAGAACTTTCAAGCCATCCAAGATCCTTTGAAGCTAGATTATTTCTTGTCACTTCCAGTAGGTTTACCTACTAAACTTGAGGTAGTAATGATGTTCATAACATCATTCGGTTCATATATATAAAACTATCTTATTCGAAGGTTTAAACTCGTAATCACTAGAACATAGTTTAGTTAATTCTAAACTTGTTCGCAAACAAAAGTTAATCCTTCTAACTTGACTTTTAAAATTAACTAAACACATGTTCTATATCTATATGATATGCTAACTTAATGATTTAAAACCTGGAAACACGAAGTAACACCGCGGGCTGTTTTGGGTTAGTTAATTTAAAACTATGATAAACTTTGATTTAAAAGTTGTTATTCTGAGAAAATGATTTTTATTATGAACATGAAACTATATCCAAAAATTATGGTTAAACTCAAAGTGGAAGTATGTTTTCTAAAATGGTCATCTAGACGTCGTTCTTTCGACTGAAATGACTACCTTTACAAAAACGACTTGTAACTTATTTTTCCGACTATAAACCTATACATTTTCTATTTAGATTCATAAAATAGAGTTCAATATGAAACCATAGCAATTTGATTCACTCAAAACGGATTTAAAATGAAGAAGTTATGGGTAAAACAAGATTGGATAATTTTTCTCATTTTAGCTACGTGAAAATTGGTAACAAATCTATTCCAACCATAACTTAATCAACTTGTATTGTATATTATGTAATCTTGAGATACCATAGACACGTATACAATGTTTCGACCTATCATGTCGACACATCTATATATATTTCGGAACAACCATAGACACTATATATGTGAATGTTGGAGTTAGCTATACAGGGTTGAGGTTGATTCCAAAATATATATAGTTTGAGTTGTGATCAATACTGAGATACGTATACACTGGGTCGTGGATTGATTCAAGATGATATCTATCGATTTATTTCAGTACATCTAACTATGGACAACTAGTTGTAGGTTACTAACGAGGACAGCTGACTTAATAAACTTAAAACATCAAAATATATTAAAAGTGTTGTAAATATATTTTAAACATACTTTGATATATATGTATATATTGTTATAGGTTCGTGAATCAACCAGTGGCTAAGTCTTACTTCCCGACGAAGTAAAAATCTGTGAAAGTGAGTTATAGTCCCACTTTTAAAATCTAATATTTTTGGGATGAGAATACATGTAGGTTTTATAAATGATTTACAAAATAGACACAAGTACGTGAAACTACATTCTATGGTTGAGTTATCGAAATCGAATATGCCCCTTTTTATTAAGTCTGGTAATTTAAGAATTAGGGAACAGACACCCTAATTGACGCGAATCCTAAAGATAGATCTATTGGGCCTAACAAACCCCTTCCAAAGTACCGGATGCTTTAGTACTTCGAAATTTATATCATATCCGAATGGTGTCCCGGAATGATGGGGATATTCTTATATATGCATCTTGTTAATGTCAGTTAACAGGTGTTCACCATATGAATGATTTTTATCTCTATGTATGGGATGTATATTGAAATATGAAATCTTGTGGTCTATTGTTACAATTTGATATATATAGGTTAAACCTATAACTCACCAACATTTTTGTTGACGTTTTAAGCATGTTTATTCTCAGGTGATTATTAACAGCTTCCGCTGTTGCATACTTAAATAAGGACTAGATTTGGAGTCCATGCTTGTATGATATTGTGTAAAAACTGCATTCAAGAAACTTATTTTGTTGTAACATATTTGTATTGTAAACCATTATGTAATGGTCGTGTGTAAACAGGATATTTTAGATTATCATTATTTGATAATCTACGTAAAGCTTTTTAAACCTTTATTGATGAAATAAAGGTTATGGTTTGTTTTAAAATGAATGCAGTCTTTAAAAAACGTCTCATATAGAGGTCAAAACCTCGCAACAAAATCAATTAATATGGAACATTTTTAATTAATAAGAACGGGATATTTCAACTATTGCTTACGCACTTTTTAAATTCTAAGTAATATTAATGTTACTGTGTATTTTATGACTTTTCCATCAAATGATTGTTTATATTACATATATATATATATATATATATATATATATATATATATATATATATATATATATATATATATATATATATATATATATATATATATATATATATATATATATATATATATATATATATATATATATATATATATATATATTCTGTTGAAAAATGGTCCGTGAACCAAGAGATAATTGAATGTAATACAGTGTTAGTTAGTTTTTTCACCACACTTTCTTGTATATATAATATACTTATATATACATGTGCTTATAGTATTAGAACACAGACAAATTACCCCCATAATCTTTTTCTTTATGAAACCTTTCTGTTTTCAATCACTATCATCTCAATTTATCTATTTCTTTATATATACGACATATTTCTAACCACATCTTGGATATCCCTCTTGACCTTTCACCCTACCCCTCAATGGAAGCCATTATTCTCGACCCTATTCGACGTAGTAACCAAAACGTTCAACAAATCCTTTTATCCATTTTTCAATCTTCTAACATCAACGTTTTAATCATCCTTATATATATTTTTTGTTTCTCTTTGCATGCCTGCCAAGTTTGTAGTGTTAAGCTTAAACATACCCGTTTACGTCTTCTCAACTTCGGGTGCCTGTTGTCTTGTACAACTACCTTACTTCCCAATACTTCATAAAAACATCACTCAACAAACCCTTATGATCATCATATACAAACCACACATTGTTGCTACCCTTTTAATCACTTGAAACCGCCACTCTCCTCCCTCGTTTGATCATCAATCGGTCACCACCCATGACCCCAATTCCTACTTCAATTTTTGATCGACAATCACCTTTTAAACACTTCGTTACCCTTGAACCCCTACGAGCAACCATCCACTATCGTCCCACACCGCTACTGCGTTTTCTTATTTTATTCCAATCACCACCTTCATCATGTAAACCACCATTGACATCACCTTAATCGAAGCACCACCATCACCTTCCACCACATTCTAAACATCACCATAACCATCACAAACCCATTTAATTTTTTTGCTCGCTGCTACTGCTGAAAATATTTTTTTTACTGCAGCTACACTTGTGACGAAACCATCCACAAAACCCACCTTCATGAACCCAGCTTGAACCACCTTCGATCACCTTGCTACTACATCGTTTTAATTTTTTTTCCCTCGATGAACAACCGATCGATCAAACTGCAACTGCAGTTCTTTTTTTTTTTCTTTTCTGTTTAACGAAATTGAAGATAAAGAGGAAGTAAAGATAATGATTATACGTATGATAGTGGAGGAAATGATGATAAATAAAGAAACCGTTGATGATGTTGTTGAGGAGTCTGTGAAAATGGAAAAATTTTATAAGCATATATTATAATAGGTGATGGTGTCGAATGATGATTGATACATGATGATGTCTTTTTTTTTTTAAAACATAAATAAATACTAGATGCAAGTGTTAGCGAGAACAGAAGTTGGTAATTGGATTTTGGGCCTTGTCCTATTTTTCTGTTGGGCCAAGAAGTGTGTTGGGCTGAGAAGTGTGTTGGGTTGTGGTTGTTTTGCTGTTGGGCCGGGATTAAAGGGTTATATAGACTTAGTTAAGGTATAACACAGAAAACCTGAATTGGTTAATTGGTGTTGAGTGTTTGAAAGTGAACGGAAGGTCGCGGGTTCGAGCCCAGGCAAGGGCACTTAATATTTTTGAAACTTATTCTTGTGAGGTAGTTTTCTTATTATTATTAATATTATTATTATTATTTTTATTATTATTATTATTATTGTTATTATTATTATTATTATTATTACTAAAATAAGTATTAGTATCATCATTATTATTATTTTATTAATACTATCATTATCATTATTATTGTTATTAAAAATAAAATGACTAAGATTATTAGCAAAGTTATTATTATCAATATCATCATTAAATCTAATTTTTTAGTATTATTATCATTATTTTAGTATTATCATAATTATTATTTTGATAAACAAAAGATAATTATAAAATATAATTATTACATATATCATCACTATACCTAACTCGCTACTTTAATAAATAAAAAAATAACATATATAGATATATATATTGTATCAAAAATAATAAAAACATTAATATTTTTAACAAATAATATATTTTATAATTAATATATATAAACTAGATTGAATACCATTATATGCTCATTATGTGTTTTAATATATATACTATTGAAATAGGTTCGTGAATCCGAGATCAACCCTATACTTGTTCAATGTCGTCTTATGTATTTTTACTACAAAATACAGTATGGTGAGTTTCATTTGCTCCCTTTTACTCATTACATTTTTGGGCTGAGAATACATGCAATGTTTTAATAACTGTTTTACAATATTTATATGCGTGAGTTTCATTTGCTCCCTTTTACTCATTACATTTTTGGGCTGAGAATACATGCAATGTTTTAATAAATGTTTTACAATATTTATATGCGTGAGTTTCATTTGCTCCCTTTTACTCATTACATTTTTGGGCTTAGAATACATGCAATGTTTTAATAACTGTTTTACAATATTTATATGTGTGAGTTTCATTAATCCCTTTTTAAATGCTTTTGCAATATATATTTTTGGGACTGAGAATACATGCGCTGTTTTTATAACTGTTTTACGAAATAGACACAAGTAATTGAAACTACATTATATGGTTGAATGATCAAAATTGAATATGCCCCTTTTTATTAAGTCTGGTAATCTAAGAATTAGGGAACAGACACCCTAATTGACACGAACTCTAAAGATAGATCTATCGGGCCCAACAAGCACCATCCAAAGTATCGGATGCTTTAGTACTTCAAAATTTATATCATGTTCGAAGGAGGATCCCGGAATGATGGGGATATTCTTATATGCATATTGTGAATGTCGGTTACCAGGTGTTCAATCCATATGAATGATATTTTTATCTCTATGCATGGGACGTATGTTTATGAGAAATGGAAATGAAAATCTTGTGGTCTATTAAAATGATGGAAATAATTATTTATGTTAAACTAATGAACTCACCAACCTTTTGGTTGACACTTGAAAGCATGTTTATTTTCAGGTACGAAAGAAATCTTCCGCTATGCATTTGATCATTTTAAAGATATTATTTGGAGTCATTCATGACGTATTTCAAAAGACGTTGCATTCGAGTCGTTGAGTTTATCAAGATCATTATTAAGTCAATTATAGTTTGATATATTATGAAATGGTATGCATGTCTGTCAATTTTAGATGTAATGAAAGATTGTCTTTTCAAAACGAATGCAATGTTTGTAAAATGTATCATATAGAGGTCAAGTACCTCGCGATGTAATCAACTGTTGTGAATCATTTATAATCGATATGGACTTCGTCTGGATGGATTAGGACGGGTTCTTTCAGTGGCCCGGTTTTCCACATTTATAACAAACTACATTGGCATAACTTGCTCCGACACTACTTGCTCCGCCATTACTCGTTCCGACACCATTTGTTCCTTTCGTTCTGTTAACCCCTGGTCCGTAGACCTCATACTTCGCAGCTCTATGACCATTTCTTTTACACTTGTTGCAAAATTTGGTGCAGAACCCCGAGTGATACTTTTCACACCTTTGGCATAGCTGCTTCCGATTGTTGTTGTTGTTGCGGTTGTTATTGTTGTTGGGATGATTGTTGTAGTTGCTGTTATTGTTGTTGTTATTGTTGTTGTTGGGTCGTTTGTTGTAGTTGCGATTGATGTTGTGATTGTTGGGATAGTTGTTGCGATTATTGTTGTAATTGCTGTTGTTGTGGTATTGGTGATTCTTATCACCGTTTTCCTCCCACTTTCTTTTGACTTGCTTCACATTGGCCTCTTCAGCCACCTATTCTTTAATTCTTTCCTCAATCTGGTTCACTAGTTTGTGAGCCATTCTACATTCCTGTTGTATGGAGGCGGGCTCGTGTGAACTTATATCTTCTTGGATTCTTTCCGGTAATCCTTTCACAAACGCGTCGATCTTCTCTTCCTCATCTTCGAACGCTCTCGAACATAATAGGCACAATTCGGTGAATCGTCTTTTGTAGATGGTAATATCAAATCCTTGGGTTCGTAACCCTCTAAGTTCTGTCTTGAGCTTATTGACCTCGGTTCTGGGACGGTACTTCTCGTTCATCAAGTGCTTGAAAGCTGACCATGGTAGTGCGTAAGCATCATCTTGTCCCACTTGCTCTAGATAGGTATTCCACCATGTTAATGCAGTTCCTGTGAAGGTATGCGTAGCGTACTTCACTTTGTCCTCTTCAGTACACTTACTTATGGCAAACACCGATTCGACCTTCTCGGTCCACCGTTTCAATCCGATCGGTCCTTCGGTTCCATCAAATTCAAAAGGTTTGCAGGTAGTGAATTCTTTGTAGCTGCATTGCTAGATTCGGAGTTATTGTTGGTATGTAGTGCAGCCTGTACTGCGGCTATGTTTGAAGAAAGAAAGGCACGGAATTCCTCTTCGCTCATATTCAAGGTGTGTCGAGTAGTCGGTGCCATTTCCTTCAAAATAGTCAAATGAAACGAGTTAATCATATAGAATATCAAGAGTAGTCAATAGTATTTCGTAGCGTAATATGAACTTATTTATAAAAGCTCTTTCTTCATATTAGCGTTTTATACTCTTTAAATCGGGTAGTACCTACCCGTTAAGTTCATACTTTGTAGCTAACATACCATTTCAACTACTACAATTCTATATGAAAAACTAATCACAACAAAAAATATATATATATATATCATATTCAAACCTTTATACAATAACTTGCAAACTTACAATACCGCTATTTTACATATAGCATGAAATATAGCACATAAAACTTTGATACAAAATAGTTGCGAAGATAATTCTAGTTAATAAATAAGGCATTCAGCAAAGGCAATAAAGACACGTAATTCATAAGTCCAGAAACAAGTCATGCATTCTGGTTTTACTAATACCACATCCCATCCTTGGTTTTGTGGAACATAACCATTGTGACCGATAGTAAGACAATGTGTTGTAACTTCATCAAAAGGATGAAGGTTACGTAATGACCAACAGTCTCGTAATAACCTAAAAACCTCATTTCTTACCCCAATTACCGACTCCGTCACTTGTGGGAACGTTTTGTTTAATAGTTGTAGCCCGATGTTCTTGTTCTCACTTTGGTGAGAAGCGAACATTACTAACCCATAAGCATAACATGCTTCTTTATATTGCATGTTAGCCGCTTTTTCTAAATCACGAAGTCCTATATTCGGATATATTGAGTCAAAATAATTTCTTAACCCATTGCGTAAAATAGCATTTGGGTTCCCCGCAATATATGCGTCAAAGTAAACACATCGTAACTTATGGATTTCCCAATGTGATATCCCCCATCTTTCGAACGGAAGCCTTTTATAAATCAAGGCATTCTTGGAACATTCTTCGAATGTCTTACAAACTGATCTCGCCTTAAATAGTTGTGCCGAGGAATTCTGACCGACTCTAGACAAGATTTCATCAATCATGTCTCCGGGTAGGTCTCTTAAAATATTGGGTTGTCTATCCATTTTGTGTTTTTATACTGTAAAGTAGACAAGAGTTAGATTCATAAAAAATACTTATTAATACAAGCAATTTTTACATATATCATAAAGCATAAGCACACTATATTACATATATTATACCACACGAATACAACTATCTTATTCCGACTCTCTTGTTTCTTCTTCTTCGGTTTTGGTTCATTTTTCCAAGTTTCTAGGGATATATGATGTTCCCCTAATACGAGCTGTCATTTTCCACATTCGTTTAGAAAAACCTGGTGGTTTAGAGGTTCCCGGGTTATTGTCACAACTTAGGAAATACGGGTGTTGACGATACATATAAAGTTCATCGTGTTTGGAATCAAATTTCTCTATTTTTATGCCCTTTCCCTTATTGTTCTCTTTTGCCTTATTAAATTGTGTTGGGGTAATTTCTATAACATCATCAGAATCCTTGTCGGGATCCGACTCATCGGAGAATTGGTAATCCTCCCAAAACTTTGCTTCCTTGGCAGAAACACCATTGACCATAATTAACTTTGGTCGGTTGGTTGAGGATTTTCTTCTACTTAACCATTTTATTATTTCCCCCATTGGTTCTATTTCTTCTTCCGGTTCTGACTCTTCTTCCGGTTCCGATTCTTCTTCCGGTTCCTCTTCGGGAACTTGTGAATCAGTCCACGAATCATTCCAATTTACATTTGATTCTTTATTATTATTAGGTGAGTCAATGGGACTTATTCTAGAGGTAGACATCTATCACATAATATCAAACACGTTAAGAGATTAATATATCAAATAATATTCACATGTTAAAAATATATAGTTTCCAACAAAAAAGTTAAGCAAACATTTTTAAAGAAAACACGGTCGAAGTCCAAACTCACTAATGCATCCTAACAAACTCGATAAGACACACTAATGCAAATTTTCTGGTTCTCTAAGACCAACGCTCGGATAGCAACTGAAATGTCCCGTTCTTATTGATTAAAAACGTTCCATATTAATTGATTTCGTTGCAAGGTTTTGACCTCTATATGAGACGTTTTTCAAAGACTGCATTCATTTTAAAACAAACCATAACCTTTATTTCATCAATAAAGGTTTTAAAAAGCTTTACGTAGATTATCAAATAATGATAATCTAAAATATCCTGTTTACACACGACTATTACATAATGGTTTACAATACAAATATGTTACAACGAAATAAGTTTCTTGAATGCAGTTTTTACACAATATCATACAAGCATGGACTCCAAATCTTGTCCTTATTTAAGTATGCAACAGCGGAAGCTCTTAATAATCACCTGAGAATAAACATGCTTAAAACGTCAACAAAAATGTTGTGATTTATAGGTTTAACCTATATATCAAATCGTAACAATAGACCACAAGATTTCATTTTTCAATATACATCCCATACATAGAGATAAAAATCATTCATATGGTGAACACCTGGTAACCGACATTAACAAGATGCATATATAAGAATATTCCCATCATTCCGGGATACCCTTCGGATATGATATAAATTTCGAAGTACTAAAGCATCCGGTACTTTGGATGGGGTTTGTTAGGCCCAATAGATCTATCTTTAGGATTCGCGTCAATTAGGATGTCTGTTCCCTAATTCTTAGATTACCAGACTTAATAAAAAGGGGCATATTCGATTTCGATAATTCAACCATAGAATGTAGTTTCATGTACTTGTGTCTATTTTGTAAATCATTTATAAAACCTGCATGTATTCTCATCCCAAAAATATTAGATTTTAAAAGTGGGACTATAACTCACTTTCACAGATTTTTACTTCGTCGGGAAGTAAGACTTGGCCACTGGTCGATTCACGAACCTATAACAAATATGTACATATATATCAAAGTACGTTCAAAATATATTTACAACACTTTTAATACATTTTGATGTTTTATGTTTATTAAGTCAGTTGTCCTCGTTAGTAACCTATAACTAGTTGTCCACAGTTAGATGTACAAAAATAAATTGATATATATTATCTTGAATCAATCCACAATCCAGTGTATACACGTCTCAGGCTAGATCACAACTCAAAGTATATATATTTTTGAAATCAACCTCAACCCTGTATAGCTAACTCCCACATTACTGCATATAGAGTGTGTATGGTTGTTCCAAATAATATATACACATGGGTCGATATGATATGTCAAAACATTTGCATACGTGTCTATGGTATCCCAAGATTACATTATATATTAGAATACATGTATAATACAATATAAGTTAGCTAAGATATGATTAATATAGATTTGTTATCAATTTTCACGTTGCTACAACAAGAAAAATTATCCAATCTTGTTTTACCCATAACTTCTTCATTTTAAATCCGTTTTGAGTGAATCAAATTGCAATGGTTTCATATTGAACTCTATTTTATGAATCTAAACAGAAAAAGTATAGGTTTATTGTCTAAAATATAAGTTACAAGTCGTTTTTGTAAAGGTAGTCATTTCAGTCGAAAGAACGACGTCTAGATGACCATTATAGAAAACATACTTCCACTTTGAATTTAACCATGATTTTTGGATATAGTTTCATGTTCATAAGAAAAATCATTTTCCTAGAAGAACAACTTTTAAATCAAAGTTTATCATAGTTTTTAATTAACTAACCCAAAACAGCCCGCGGTGTTACTACGACGGCGTATGTCCGGTTTTACAGTGTTCTTCGTGTTTCCAGGTTTTAAAACATTAAGTTAGCATATCATATAAATATAGAACATGTGTTTAGTTAATTTTAAAAGTCAAATTAGAAGGATTAACTTTTGTTTGTGAACAAGTTTAGAATTAACTAAACTATGTTCAAGTGATTACAAGTTTAAACCTTCGAATAAGATAGCTTTATATGTATGAATCGAATGATGTTATGAACATCATTACTACCTCAAGTTTTCTGGATAAAGCTACTAGAAATGAGAACAATGGATCTAGCTTCAAAGGATCCTTGGATGGCTTGAAAGTTCTTAAAGCAAAATCATGACACGAAAACAAGTTCAAGTAAGATTTCCACTCGAAATAAGATTGTTATAGTTATAGAAATTGAATCAAAGTTTGAATATGAGTATTACCTTGTATTAGAAAGATATCTTACTGTAAATAATAAAGATTTCTTGAGGTTGGATGATCATGAAATGTCCCGTTCTTATTGATTAAAAACGTTCCATATTAATTGATTTCGTTGCGAGGTTTTGACCTCTATATGAGACGTTTTTCAAAGACTGCATTCATTTTTAAACAAACCATAACCTTTATTTCATCAATAAAGGTTTAAAAAGCTTTACGTAGATTATCAAATAATGATAATCTAAAATATCCTGTTTACACACGACCATTACATAATGGTTTACAATACAAATATGTTACAACGAAATAAGTTTCTTGAATGCAGTTTTTATACAATATCATACAAGCATGGACTCCAAATCTCGTCCTTATTTAAGTATGTGACAGCGGAAGCTCTTAATAATCACCTGAGAATAAACATGCTTAAAACGTCAACAAAAATGTTGGTGAGTTAAAGGTTTAACCTATATATATCAAATCATAATAATAGACAACAAGATTTCATATTTCAATACACATCCCATACATAGAGATAAAAATCATTCATATGGTGAACACCTGGTAACCGACATTAACAATATGCATATATAAGAATATCCCCATCATTCCGGGACACCCTTCGGATATGATATAAATTTCGAAGTACTAAAGCATCCGGTACTTTGGATGGGGTTTGTTAGGCCCAATAGATCTATCTTTAGGATTCGCGTCAATTAGGGTGTCTGTTCCCTAATTCTTAGATTACCACACTTAATAAAAAGGGGCATATTAGATTTCGATAATTCAACCATAGAATGTAGTTTCACGTACTTGTGTCTATTTTGTAAATCATTTATAAAACCTGCATGTATTCTCATCCCAAAAATATTAGATTTTAAAAGTGGGACTATAACTCACTTTCACAGATTTTTACTTCGTCGGGAAGTAAGACTTGGCCACTGGTTGATTCACGAACCTATAAAAATATATACATATATATCAAAGTATGTTCAAAATATATTTACAACACTTTTAATATATTTTGATTATTTAAGTTTATTAAGTCAGCTGTCCTCGTTAGTAACCTACAACTAGTTGTCCACAGTTATATGTACAGAAATAAATCGATAAATATTATCTTGAATCAATCCACGACCCAGTGTATACGTATCTCAGTATTGATCACAACTCAAACTATATATATTTTGGAATCAACCTCAACCCTGTATAGCTAACTCCAACATTCACATATAGAGTGTCTATGGTTGTTCCGAAATATATATAGAAGTGTCGACAAGATAGGTCGAAACATTGTATACGTGTCTATGGTATCTCCAGATTACATAATATACAATACAAGTTGATCAAGTTATGGTTGGAATAGATTTGTTACCAATTTTCACATAGCTAAAATGAGAAAAATTATCCAATCTTGTTTTACCCATAACTTCTTCATTTTAAATCCGTTTTGAGTGAATCAAATTGCTATGGTTTCATATTGAACTCTATTTTATGAATCTAAACAGAAAAAGTATAGGTTTATAGTCGGAAAAATAAGTTACAAGTCGTTTTTGTAAAGGTAGTCATTTCAGTCGAAAGAACGACGTCTAGATGACCATTTTAGAATACATACTTCCACTTTGAGTTTAACCATAATTTTTGGATATAGTTTCATGTTCATAATAAAAATCATTTTCTCAGAATAACAACTTTTAAATCAAAGTTTATCATAGTTTTTAATTAACTAACCCAAAACAGCCCGCGGTGTTACTATGACGGCGTAAATCCGGTTTTACGGTGTTTTTCGTGTTTCCAGGTTTTAAATCATTAAGTTAGCATATCATATAGATATATAACATGTGTTTAGTTGATTTTAAAAGTCAAGTTAGAAGGATTAACTTTTGTTTGCGAACAAGTTTAGAATTAACTAAACTATGTTCTAGTGATTACAAGTTTAAACCTTCGAATAAGATAGCTTTATATGTATGAATTAAATGATGTTATGAACATCATTACTACCTTAAGTTCCTTGGATAAACCTACTGGAAAAGAGAAAAATGGATCTAGCTTCAACAGATCCTTGGATGGCTCGAAGTTCTTGAAGCAGAATCATGACACGAAAACAAGTTCAAGTAAGATCATCACTTGAAATAAGATAGTTATAGTTATAGAAATTGAACCAAAGTTTAAATATGATTATTACCTTATATTAGAATGATAACCTACTGTAAGAAACAAAGATTTCTTGAGGTTGGATGATCACCTTACAAGATTGGAAGTGAGCTAGCAAACTTGAAAGTATTCTTGATTTTATGTAACTAGAACTTGTAGAATATATGAAGAACACTTAGAACTTGAAGAAAGAACTTGAGAGAGATCAATTAGATGAAGAAAATTGAAGAATGAAAGTGTTTGTAGGTGTTTTTGGTCGTTGGTGTATGGATTAGATATAAAGGATATGTAATTTTGTTTTCATGTAAATAAGTCATGAATGATTACTCATATTTTTGTAATTTTATGAGATATTTCATGCTAGTTGCCAAATGATGGTTCCCACATGTGTTAGGTGACTCACATTGGCTGCTAAGAGCTGATCATTGGAGTGTATATACCAATAGTACATACATCTAAAAGCTGTGTATTGTACGAGTACGAATACGGGTGCATACGAGTAGAATTGTTGATGAAACTGAACGAGGATGTAATTGTAAGCATTTTTGTTAAGTAGAAGTATTTTGATAAGTGTATTGAAGTCTTTCAAAAGTGTATAAATACATATTAAAACACTACATGTATATACATTTTAACTGAGTCGTTAAGTCATCGTTAGTCATTACATGTAAGTGTTGTTTTGAAACCTTTAGGTTAACGATCTTGTTAAATGTTGTTAACCCAATGTTTATAATATCAAATGAGATTTTAAATTATTATATTATCATGATATTATCATGTATGAATATCTCTTAATATGATATATATACATTAAATGTCTTTACAACGATAATCGTTACATATATGTCTCGTTTAAAAATCATTAAGTTAGTAGTCTTGTTTTTACATATGTAGTTCATTATTAATATACTTAATGATATGTTTACTTATCATAGTATCATGTTAACTATATATATATATCCATATATATGTCATCATATAGTTTTTACAAGTTTTAATGTTCGTGAATCACTGGTCAACTTGGGTGGTCAATTGTCTATATGAAACATATTTCAGTTAATCAAGTCTTAACAAGTTTGATTGCTTAACATGTTGGAAACATTTAATTATGTAAATATCAATCATAATTAATATACATAAACATGGAAAAGTTCGGGTCACTACAGTACCTACCCGTTAAATAAATTTCGTCCCGAAATTTTAAGCTGTTGAAGGTGTTGACGAATCTTCTGGAAATAGATGCGGGTATTTCTTCTTCATCTGATCTTCACACTCCCAGGTGAACTCGGGTCCTCTACGAGCATTCCATCGAACCTTAACAATTGGTATCTTGTTTTGCTTAAGTCTTTTAACCTCACGATCCATTATTTCGACGCGTTCTTCGATTAATTGAAGTTTTTCGTTGATTTGGATTTCATCTAACGGAATAGTGAGATCTTTTTTAGCAAAACATTTCTTCAAATTCGAGACGTGGAAAGTGTTATGTACAGTCATGAGTTGTTGAGGTAACTCAAGTCGGTAAGCTACTGGTCCGACACGATCAATAATCTTGAATGGTCCAATATACCGTGGATTTAATTTCCCTCGTTTACCAAATCGAACAACGCATTTCCAAGGTGCAACTTTAAGCATGACCATCTCTCAAATTTCAAATTCTATATCTTTTCTTTTAATGTCAGCGTAGCTCTTTTGTCGACTTTGGGCGGTTTTCGACCGTTGTTGAATTTGGATGATCTTCTCGGTAGTTTCTTGTATAATCTCTGGACCCGTAATCTGTTTATCCCCTACTTCACTCCAACAAATCGGAGACCTGCACTTTCAACCATAAAGTGCTTCAAATGGCGCCATCTCAATGCTTGAATGGTAGCTGTTGTTGTAGGAAAATTCTGCTAACGGTAGATGTCAATCCCAAATGTTTCCGAAATCAATAACACATGCTCGTAGCATGTCTTCAAGTGTTTGTATCATCCTTTCGCTCTGCCCATCAGTTTGTGGATGATAGGCAGTACTCATGTCTAGACAAGTTCCTAATGCTTGCTGTAATGTCTGCCAGAATCTTGAAATAAATCTGCCATCCCTATCAGAGATAATAGAAATTGGTATTCCATGTCTGGAGATGACTTCCTTCAAATACAGTCGTGCTAACTTCTCCATCTTGTCATCTTCTCTTATTGGCAGGAAGTGTGCTGATTTGGTGAGACGATCAACTATTACCCAAATAGTATCAAAACCACTTGCAGTCCTTGGCAATTTAGTGATGAAATCCATGGTAATGTTTTCCCATTTCCATTCCGGTATTTCGGGTTGTTGAAGTAGACCTGATGGTTTCTGATGCTCAGCTTTGACCTTAGAACACGTCAAACATTCTCCTATGTATTTAGCAACATCGGCTTTCATACCCAGCCACCAAAAATGTTTCTTGAGATCCTTGTACATCTTCCCCGTTCCAGGATGTATTGAGTATCTGGTTTTATGAGCTTCTCTAAGTACCATTTCTCTCATATCTCCAAATTTTGGTACCCAAATCCTTTCAGCCCTATACCGGGTTCCGTCTTCTCGAATATTAAGATGCTTCTCCGATCCTTTGGGTATTTCATCCTTTAAATTTCCCTCTTTTAAAACTCCTTGTTGCGCCTCCTTTATTTGAGTAGTAAGGTTATTATGAATCATTATATTCATAGATTTTACCCGAATGGGTTCTCTGTCCTTCCTGCTCAAGGCATCGGCTACCACATTTGCCTTCCCCGGGTGGTAACGAATCTCAAAGTCGTAATCATTCAATAATTCAATCCACCTACGCTGCCTCATATTCAGTTGTTTCTGATTAAATATGTGTTGAAGACTTTTGTGGTCGGTATATATAATACTTTTGACCCCATATAAGTAGTGCCTCCAAGTTTTTAATGCAAAAACAACCGCGCCTAATTCCAAATCATGAGTCGTATAATTTTGTTCGTGAATCTTCAATTGTCTAGACGCATAAGCAATCACCTTCGTTCGTTGCATTAATACACAACCGATACCTTGCTTTGATGTGTCACAATAAATCACAAAATCATCATTCCCTTCAGGCAATGACAATATAGGTGCCGTAGTTAGCTTTTTCTTCAATAACTGAAACGCTTTCTCTTGTTCATCATTCCATTCAAATTTCTTCCCTTTATGCGTTAATGCAGTCAAGGGTTTTGCTATTCTGGAAAAGTCTTGGATGAACCTTCTGTAGTAACCAGCTAGTCCTAAAAACTGGCGTATGTGTTTCGGAGTTTTCGGGGTTTCCCACTTTTCAACAGTTTCTATCTTTGCCGGATCCACCTTAATACCTTCTTTGTTCACTATGTGACCGAGGAATTGAACTTCTTCCAACCAAAATGCACACTTTGAAAACTTAGCGTACAATTCTTCCTTCCTCAATACTTCTAACACCTTTCTTAAATGTTCACCGTGTTCTTGGTCATTCTTTGAGTAAATAAGTATGTCATCAATGAAAACAATGACAAACTTGTCAAGGTATGGTCCACACACTCGGTTCATAAGGTCCATGAACACAGCTGGTGCATTAGTTAAACCAAACGGCATGACCATAAACTCGTAATGACCGTAACATGTTCTGAAAGCAGTCTTTGGAATATCATCTTCTTTCACCCACATTTGATGATACCCGGAACGTAAGTCAATCTTTGAATAAACAGACGAGCCTTGTAGTTGATCAAATAAGTCGTCGATTCTCGGTAGTGGGTAGCGGTTCTTGATGGTAAGTTTGTTCAACTCTCGGTAGTCGATACACAACCTGAATGTACCATCTTTCTTCTTGACAAACAAAACAGGAGCTCCCCACGGCGATGTGCTTGGTCGAATGAAACCACACTCTAAAAGTTCTTGTAATTGGCTTTGCAGTTCTTTCATCTCGCTGGGTGCGAGTCTGTAAGGAGCACGAGCTATTGGTGCAGCTCCTGGTACAAGATCTATTTGAAATTCAACGGATCGATGTGGGGGTAATCCTGGTAATTCTTTCGGAAATACATCGGGAAATTCTTTTGCAATGGGAACATCATTGATGCTCTTTTCTTCATTTTGTACTTTCTCGATGTGTGCTAGAACAGCATAGCAACCTTTTCTTATTAGTTTTTGTGCCTTCAAATTACTAATAAGATGTAGCTTCGTGTTGCCCTTTTCTCCGTACACCATTAAGGGTTTTCCTTTTTCTCGTATAATGCGAATTGCATTTTTGTAACAAACGATCTCTGCTTTCACTTCTTTCAACCAGTCCATACCGATTATCACATCAAAACTCCCTAACTCTACTGGTATCAAATCAATCTTAAATGTTTCGCTAACCAGTTTAATTTCTCGATTCCGACATATATTATCTGCTGAAATTAATTTACCATTTGCTAATTCGAGTAAAAATTTACTATCCAAAGGCGTCAATGGACAACTTAATTTAGCACAAAAATCTCTACTCATATAGCTTCTATCCGCACCCGAATCAAATAAAACGTAAGCAGATTTATTGTCAATAAGAAACCTACCCGTAACAAGCTCCGGGTCTTCCTGTGCCTCTGCCGCATTAATATTGAAAACTCTTCCGCAGCCTTGTCCATTCGTGTTCTCCTGGTTCGGGCAATTTCTAATAATGTGGCCCGGTTTTCCACATTTATAATAAACTACATTGGCATAACTTGCTCCGACACTACTTGCTCCGCCATTACTCGTTCCGACACCATTTGTTCCTTTCGTTCTATTAACACCTGGTCCGTAGACCTCACACTTCGCCGCGCTATGACCATTTCTTTTACACTTGTTGCAAAATTTGGTGCAGAACCCCGAGTGATACTTTTCACACCTTTGGCATAGCTGCTTCTGATTGTTGTTGTTGTTACGGTTATTATTGTTGTTGGGATGATTTTTGTAGTTGTTGTTGTTGTTGTTGTTGTTGTTGTTGGGCCGTTTGTTGTAGTTGCGATTGATGTTGTGATTGTTGGGATAATTGTTGCGATTATTGTTGTATTGGTGATTCTTATCACCGTTTTTCTACCACTTTCTTTTGACTTGCTTCACATTGGCCTCTTCAGCAGTCTGTTCTTTTATTCTTTCTTCAATCTGGTTCACTAGTTTGTGAGCCATTCTACATGCCTGTTGTATGGAGGCGGGCTCGTGTGAACTTATATCTTCTTGGATTCTTTCCAGTAATCCTTTCACAAATGCGTCGATCTTCTCTTCCTCATCTTCGAATGCTCCCGGACACAATAGGCACAATTCTGTGAATCGTCTTTCGTACGTGGTAATATCAAATCCTTGGGTTCGTAACCCTCTAAGTTCTGTCTTGAGCTTATTGACCTCGGTTCTGGGACGGTACTTCTCGTTCATCAAGTGCTTGAATGCTGACCACGGTAGTGCGTACACATCTTCTTGTCCCACTTGCTCTAGATAGGTATTCCACCATGTTAACGCAGAACCTGTGAAGGTATGCGTAGCATACTTCACTTTGTCCTCTTCAGTACACTTACTTATGGCAAACACCGATTCGACCTTCTCGGTCCAACGTTTCAATCCGATCGGTCCTTCGGTTCCATCAAATTCCAAAGGTTTGCAGGCAGTAAATTCTTTGTAGGTGCATCCTACACGATTTCCTGTACTGCTAGATCCAAGGTTATTATTGGTATGTAGCGTAGCCTGTACTGCGGCTATGTTTGAAGCTAGAAAAGTACGGAATTCCTCTTCATTCATATTCACGGTGTGTCGAGTAGTCGGTGCCATTTCCTTCAAAATAGTCAAATGGAACAAGTTAATCATACAGAATATTAAGAGTAGTTAATAGTATTTCGTAGCATAATATGAACTCATTTATAAAAGCTTTTTCTTCATATTAGCGTTTTATAAGTTTAAATTCGGGTAGTACCTACCCGTTAAGTTCATACTTAGTAGCTAATATACAATTCAACTACTACAATTCTATATGAAAAACTGATTATAATAATATTTTGCGTTCAAACTTTTACACAATATTTTACAAACTTACAATACCGCTTATTTTACATATAGCATGAAATATAGCACACAATAAATTTGATACAAGATGGTTGTGAAGATAATTCTAGCTAGTACACAAGTCGTTCAGCAAAGGCAATAAAGACACGTAATTCATACGTCCAGAAACAAGTCATGCATTCTGGTTTTACTAGGATTACTTCCCATCCTTGGTCTTGTGGAACATAACCGTTATGGCCGTTGATAAGACAGCGTGTTGTAACGTCGTCAAAGGGACGAGGGTTACGTAATGTCCAACAGTCCCGTAACAATCTAAAAACCTCATTTCTTACCCCAATTACCGACTCCGTCACTTGTGGGAACGTTTTGTTTAATAGTTGTAGCCCGATATTCTTGTTCTCACTTTGGTGAGAAGCGAACATTACTAATCCATAAGCATAACATGCTTCTTTATGTTGCATGTTAGCCGCTTTTTCTAAATCACGAAGTCCAATATTCGGATATATTGAGTCAAAATAATTTCTAAACCATTGCGTAAAATAGCATTTGGGTTCCCCGCAATATATGCGTCAAAGTAAACACATCGTAACTTATGGATTTCCCAATGTAATATCCCCCATCTTTCGAACGAAAGCCTTTTATAAACCAAGGCATTCTTGGAACGTTCTTCGAATGTCTTACAAACTGATCTCGCCTTAAATAGTTGTGCCGAAGAATTCTGACCTACTCTAGACAAGATTTCATCAATCATGTCTCCGGGTAGGTCTCTTAAAATATTGGGTTGTCTATCCATTTAGTGTTTTTAAACTGTAAAATAGACAAAAGTTAGATTCATAAAAAAAAATACTTATTAATACAAGAAATTTTTACATATATCATAAAGCATAAGCACACTATATTACATATATTACACCACACGAATACAACTATCTTATTCCGACTTGCTTGTTTCTTCTTCTTCGATTTTGGTTCGTTTTGCCAAGTTTCTAGGGATATATGATGTTCCCCTAATACGAGCCGTCGTTTTCCACATTGGTTTAGAAAAACCTGGTGGTTTAGAGGTTCCCGGGTCATTGTTACAACTTAAGGACTTCGGGGGTTGATGATACATATAAATTTCATCAGGGTTGGAATTAGATTTCTCTATTTTTATGCCCTTTCCCTTATTATTTTCTTTTGCCTTTTTAAATTCAGTTGAGGTAATTTCTATAACATCATCGGAATTCTCGTCGAAATCCGATTCATCAGAGAATTGGTAATCCTCCCAATATTTTGCTTCCTTGGCGGAAACACCATTGACCATAATTAACCTTGTTCGGTTGGTTGAGGATTTTCTTTTACTTAGATGTTTTATTATTTCCCCCACTGGTTCTATTTCTTCATCCGGTTCCGATTCTTCTTCCGGTTCCGATTCTTCTTCCGGTTCCGACTCTTCTTCCGGTTCCTCTTCGGGAACTTGTGAATCAGTCCAAGAAGCATTCCAATTTACATTTGACTCTTCATTATTATTAGGTAAGTCAATGGGACTTGTTCTAGAGGTAGACATCTATCACATAATATCAAACGCGTTAAGAGATTAATATATCACATAATATTCACATGTTAAAAATATATAGTTTCCAACAAAATTTGTTAAGCAATCATTTTTCAAGTAAACACGGTCGAAGTCTAGACTCACTAATGAATCCTAACAAACTCGATAAGACACACTAATGCAAAATTCTGGTTCTCTAAGACCAACGCTCTGATACCAACTGAAATGTCCCGTTCTTATTGATTAAAAACGTTCCATATTAATTAATTTCGTTGCGAGATTTTGACCTCTATATGAGACGTTTTTCAAAGACTGCATTCATTTTTAAACAAACCATAACCTTTATTTCATCAATAAAGGTTTAAAAAGCTTTACGTAGATTATCAAATAATGATAATCTAAAATATCCTGTTTACACACGACCATTACATAATGGTTTACAATACAAATATGTTACAACAAAATAAGTTTCTTGAATGCAGTATTTACACAATATCATACAAGCATGGACTCCAAATCTCGTCCTTATTTAAGTATGCGACAGCGGAAGCTCTTAATAATCACCTGAGAATAAACATGCTTAAAACGTCAACAAAAATGTTGGTGAGTTATAGGTTTAAACTATATATATCAAATCATAATAATAGACCACAAGATTTCATATTTCAATACACATCCCATACATTGAGATAAAAATCATTCATATGGTGAACACCTGGTAACCGACATTAACAAGATGCATATATAAGAATATACCCATCATTCCGGGACACCCTTCGGATTTGATATAAATTTCAAAGTACTAAAGCATCCGGTACTTTGGATGGGGTTTGTTAGGCCCAATAGATCTATCTTTAGGATTCGCGTCAATTAGGGTGTCTGTTCCCTAATTCTTAGATTACCAGACTTAATAAAAAGGGGCATATTCGATTTCGATAATTCAACCATAGAATGTAGTTTCACGTACTTGTGTCTATTTTGTAAATTATTTATAAAACCTGTATGTATTCTCATCCCAAAAATATTAGATTTTAAAAGTGGGACTATAACTCACTTTCATAGATTTTTACTTCGTCGGAAAGTAAGACTTGGCCACTGGTTGATTCACGAACCTATAACAATATATACATATATATCAAAGTATGTTCAAAATATATTTACAACACTTTTAATATATTTTGATGTTTTAAGTTTATTAAGTCAGCTGTCCTCGTTAGTAACCTACAAATAGTTGTCCACAGTTAGATGTACAGAAATAAATCGATAAATATTATCTTGAATCAATCCACGACCCAGTGTATACGTATCTCAGTATTGATCACAACTCAAACTATATATATTTTGGAATAAACCTCAACCCTGTATAGCTAACTCCAACATTCACATATAGAGTGTCTATGGTTGTTCCGTAATATATATAGATGTGTCGACATGATAGGTCGAAACATTGTATACGTGTCTATGGTATCTCAAGATTACATAATATACAATACAAGTTGATCAAGCTATGGTTGGAATAGATTTGTTACCAATTTTCACGTAGCTAAAATGAGAAAAATTATCCAATCTTGTTTTACCCATAACTTCTTCATTTTAAATCCGTTTTGAGTGAATCAAATTGCTATGGTTTCATATTGAACTCTATTTTATGAATCTAAAAATAAAAAGTATAGGTTTATAGTTGGAAAAGTAAGTTACAAGTCGTTTTGTAAAGGTAGTCATTTCAGTCGAAAGAACGACGTCTAGATGACCATTTTAGAATACATACTTCCACTTTGAGTTTAACCATAATTTTTGGATATAGTTTCATGTTCATATTAAAAATCATTTTTTCAGAATAACAACTTTTAAATCAATGTTTATCATAGTTTTTAATTAACTAACCCAAAACAGCCCGCAGTGTTACTATGACGGCGTAAATCCGGTTTTACGGTGTTTTTCGTGTTTCCAGGTTTTAAATCATTAAGTTAGCATATCATATAGATATAGAACATGTGTTTATTTGATTTTAAAAGTCAAGTTAGAAGGATTAACTTTTATTTGCGAACAAGTTTAGAATTAACTAAACTATGTTCTAGTGATTACAAGTTTAAACCTTCGAATAAGATAGCTTTATATGTATGAATTAAATGATGTTATGAACATCATTACTACCTTAAGTTCCTTGGATAAACCTACTGGAAAAGAGAAAAATGGATCTAGCTTCAACAGATCCTTGGATGGCTCGAAGTTCTTGAAGCAGAATCATGACACGAAAACAAGTTCAAGTAAGATCATCACTTGAAATAAGATTGTTATAGTTATAGAAATTGAACCAAAGTTTGAATATGATTATTAACTTGTATTAGAATGATAACCTACTGTAAGAAACAAAGATTTCTTGAGGTTGGATGATCACCTTACAAGATTGAAAGTGAGCTAGCAAACTTGAAAGTATTCTTGATTTTATGTAACTAGAACTTGTAGAATATATGAAGAACACTTAGAACTTGAAGATAGAACTTGAGAGAGATCAATTAGATGAAGAAAATTGAAGAATGAAAGTGTTTGTAGTTGTTTTTGGTCGTTAGTGTATGGATTAGATATAAAGGATATGTAATTTTGTTTTCATGTAAATAAGTCATGAATGATTACTCATATTTTTGTAATTTTATGAGATATTTCATGCTAGTTGCCAAATGATGGTTAACACATGTGTTAGGTGACTCACATGGGCTGCTAAGAGCTGATCATTAGAGTGTATATACCAATAGTACATACATCTAAAAGCTGTGTATTGTACGAGTACGAATACGGGTGCATACGAGTAGAATTGTTGATGAAACTGAACGAGGATGTAATAGTAAGCATTTTTATTAAGTAGAAGTATTTTGATAAGTGTATTGAAGTCTTTCAAAAGTGTATAAATACATATTAAAACACTACATGTATATACATTTTAACTGAGTCGTTAAGTCATCGTTAGTCGTTACATGTAAGTGTTGTTTTGAAACCCTTAGGTTAACGATCTTGTTAAATGTTGTTAACCCAATGTTTATAATATCAAATGAGATTTTAAATTATTATATTATCATGATATTATCATGTATGAATATCTCTTAATATGATATATATACATTAAATGTCTTTACAACGATAATCGTTACATATATGTCTCGTTTAAAAATCATTAAGTTAGTAGTCTTGTTTTTACATATGTAGTTTATTGTTATTATACTTAATGATATTTTTACTTATCATAGTATCATGTTAACTATATATATATATATATATATATATATATATATATATATATATATATCCATATATATGTCATCATATAGTTTTTACAAGTTTTAACGTTCGTGAATCACCGGTCAACTTGGGAGGTCAATTGTCTATATGAAACATATTTCAGTTAATCAAGTCTTAACAAGTTTGATTGCTTAACATGTTGGAAACATTTAATCATGTAAATATCAATCTCAATTAATATATATAAACATGGAAAAGTTCGGGTCACTACAGATCACTCTACAAGATTGAAAGTAAGCTAGCAAACTTGGAAGTATTCTTGATTTTATGAAACTAGAACTTGTAGAATTTATGAAGAACACTTATAAATTGAAGATAGAACTTGAGAGAGATTAATTAGATGAAGAAAATTGAAGAATTAAAGTGTTTTTATGTGTTTTTGGTCGTTGGTGTATGGATTAGATATAAAGAATATGTAATTTTGTTTTCATGTAAATAAGTCATGAATGATTACTCATATTTTTGTAATTTTATGAGATATTTCATTCTAGTTGCCAAATGATGGTTCCCACATGTGTTAGGTGACATACATGGGCTGCTAAGAGCTGATCATTGGAGTGTATATACCAATAGTACATATATCTAAAAGCTGTGTATTGTACGAGTACGAATACGGGTGCATACGAGTAGAATTGTTGATGAAACTGAACGAGGATGTAATTGTAAGCATCTTTGTTAAGTAGAAGTATTTTGATAAGTGTCTTGAAGTCTTTCAAAAGTGTATGAATACATATTAAAACACTACATGTATATACATTTTAACTGAGTCGTTAAGTCATCGTTAGTCGTTACATGTAAGTGTTGTTTTGAAACCTTTAGGTTAACGATCTTGTTAAATGTTGTTAACCCATTGTTTATTAAATCAAATGAGATGTTAAATTATTACATTATCATGATATCATGATGTATTAATATATCTTAATATGATATATATACATTAAATGTCGTTACAACGATAATCGTTACATATATGCCTCGTTTCAAAATCATTAAGTTAGTAGTCTTGTTTTTACATATGTAGTTCATTGTTAATATACTTAATGATATGTTTACTTATCATGATATCATTTTAACTATATATATATGTATATATATCCATATATATGTCATCATATAGTTTTTACAAGTTTTAACGTTCGTGAATCGCCGGTCAACTTGGGTGGTCAATTGTCTATATGAAACCTATTTCAATTAATCAAGTCTTAACAAGTTTGATTGCTTAACATGTTAGAAACATTTAATCATGTAAATATCAATTTCATTTAATATATAAAAATATGGAATAGTTCGGGTCATTACATTTTTCGCAACAACAAACGCTACAAAAACCATTCCAACAACAACAACTACAACAATCATCCCAACAACAATACCAACCGCAACAACAACAATCCCAACAACAAGCTCAATATCAACACTGGTATTCAAAATCAAAAAATTCTGTGTCTAAGGTGTGAAGGGTACCATCCAACTACTTTTTGTCCGGTAACATGTACCAAATGTAATAGAAAGGGTCAAGATGCAACGAAGTGTGAAGTTTATGGACCATCGGGTAAAGGAACAAGTAATGCCCACATTATTTGTTATGGATGCAGGAAGAAGGGCCACTACAAAACTGCGTGCCCAAACCAGGGAAATAAAATGGGTAAAGTCGTGGGAGAGTTTTTAACATTAATGCGAAAGAAGCGCAGGAAGACCCGGAGCTTGTTACGGGTACGTTTCTTATCAATGAAAAACTGCTTATGTTTTATTTGATTCGGGTGCGAATAGAAGCTATATGAGTAGAGATTTTTGTGCTAAATTAAGTGGTCCATTGACGCCTATGAATAATAAATTTTTACTCGAATTAGCAAACGGTAAATTAATTTCGGCAGATAAAATATGTCGGAATCGAGAAATTAAACTGGTTAGTGAAACGTTTAAGATTGATTTGATACCAGTAGAGTTAGGGATTTTTGATGTAATAATTGGCATGGACTGGTTGAAAAAGGAGAAAGCAGAGAACGTATGTTACAAAAATACAATTCGCATTGTACGAGAAGAAGGAAAACCCTTAATGGTATACGGAGAAAAGAGCAACGCGAAGCTAAATCTTATTAGTAATTTGAAGGTGCAAAAGCTAATAAGAAAAGGTTGCTATGCTGTGCTAGCACATGTCGAGAAAGTACAAACCGAAGAAAAGAACATCAATGATGTTCACGTCGCAAAAAGAATTTCCCGATGTATTTCCAAAAGAATTACCGGGACTACCTCCACACCGATCTGTTGAATTTCAAATAGATCTTGTACCAGGAGCTGCACCAATAGCTCGTGCTCCATACAGAGTTGCACCCAGCGAAATGAAGGAACTCCAAAGTCAATTACAAGAACTTTTAGAGCGTGGTTTTATTCGACCCAGCACATCACCGTGGGGAGCTCCTGTTTTGTTTGTCAAGAAGAAAGATGGTACATTCAGGTTGTGTATCGACTACCGAGAGTTGAACAAGCTTACCATCAAGAACCGTTACCCACTACCGAGAATCCACGACTTATTTGATCAACTACAAGGCTCGTCGGTTTATTCGAAGATCGATTTACGTTCCGGGTATCATCAAATGCGGGTGAAGGAGGATGATATTCCAAAGACTGCTTTCAGGACGCGTTACGGTCATTACGAGTTTATGGTTATGCCGTTTGGATTGACTAACGCACCAGATGTGTTCATGGACCTCATGAATCATGTGTGTGGGCCATATCTCGACAAGTTTGTCATTGTTTTTATCAATGACAAACTTATTTACTCAAAGAATGAGCAAGAGCATGAAGAACATTTGAGAAAAGTGCTAGAGTTGTTGAGGAAAGAAAAACTGTACGCTAAGTTTTCAAAGTGTGCATTTTTGTTAGAAGAAGTTCAATTCCTCGGTCACATAGTGAACAAAGGAGGTATTCAGGTGGATCCGACAAAGATTGAAACTGTTGAAAAATGGAAAACCCCGAAAACTCCGAAACATATACGCCAATTTTTAGGACTAGCTGGTTACTACAGAAGATTCATCAAAGATTTTTCGTAAATAGCAAAACCCTTGACTGCATAAAGGGAAGAAATTCGAATGGAAGGATGAGCAGGAGAAAGCATTTCAATTGTTGAAGAAAAAATTAACTACGGCACCTATATTGTCATTGTCTGAAGGATGATTTTGTGATATATTGTGACACCTCAAAGCAAGGTCTTGGTTGTGTATTAATGCAATGAACGAAGGTAATTGCTTATGCATCTAGACATCTGAAGATTCACGAGCAGAATTATACGACGCATGATTTGGAATTAGGCGCGGTTGTTTTTGCATTAAAGACTTGGAGGCACTATTTATATGGGGTCAAAAGTATTATATATACCGACCACAAAAGTCTTCAACACAAATTTAATCAGAAACAACTGAACATGAGGCAGCGTAGATGGATTGAGTTATTGAATGATTACGATTTCGAGATTTGTTACCACCCGGGGAAGGCGAATGTGATAGCCGACACTTTGAGTAGAAAGGACAGAGAACCTATACGGGTAAAACCTATGAATATAATTATTCGTACTAACCTTACTACTCAAATAAAGGAGGCACAACAGGGAGTTGTAAAAGAAGGGAATTTGAAAAATGAAATATCCAAAGGGTCGGAGAAACACCTTAATATTCGGGAAGACGGAACTCGATATAGAGCTGAAAGAATTTGGGTACCAAGGTTTGGAGATGTGAGAGAAAAGGTACTTAACGAAGCACATAAAACTAGATATTCAATACATCCTGGAGCGGGGAAGATGTACAAAGATCTCAAGAAACACTTTTGGTGGTCGGGTATGATAGCCGATATTGGTAGATACGTAGGAGAATGTTTGACGTGTTCTAAGGTCAAAGCTGAACATCAGAAACCATCAGGTCTACTTCAACAACCCAAAATCCCGGAATAGAAATGGGAAAATATTACCATGGATTTCATTACTAAATTGTCAAGGACTGCAAGTGGTTATGATACTATTTGGGTAATAGTCGATCGTCTCACCAAGTCAGCACACTTTCTGCCAATGAGAGAAGATGATACAATAGAGAAGTTAGTGTAGAGACCCGTCCTAATCCATCTGAATGAAGTCCATATTGATTATAAACGATTCACAACAGTTGATTACATCGTGAGGTACTTGACCTCTATATGATACATTTTACAAACATTGCATTCGTTTTTGAAAAGGCAATCTTTCAATACATCGAAAGTTGACAACATGCATACCATTTCGTAATATATCTTACTATAATTTTCTTAATAATAATCTTGATGAACTCAACGACTCGAATGCAACGTCTTTTGAAATATGTCATGAATGACTCCAAGTAATATCTCTAAGATAAGCAAATGCACAGCGGAAGATTTCTTTCGTACCTGAGAATAAACATGCTTTAAAGTGTCAACCAAAAGGTTGGTGAGTTCATTAGTTTAACATAAATAATCATTTCATAAATATAATAGACCACAAGATTTCATATTTCCATTTCTCATAAACATACGTCCCATGCATAGAGACAAAAATATCATTCATATGGATTGAAAACCTGGTAAC
Organism: Rutidosis leptorrhynchoides; assembly: GCF_046630445.1. NCBI lineage: Eukaryota > Viridiplantae > Streptophyta > Magnoliopsida > Asterales > Asteraceae > Rutidosis > Rutidosis leptorrhynchoides. The sequence goes on along the minus strand of NC_092336.1, from coordinate 335,047,415 downwards.
CGACATTCACAATATGCACATAAGAATATCCCCATCGTTCCGGGATCCTCCTTCGGACATGATATAAATTTCGAAGTACTAAAGCATCCAGTACTTTGGATGGGGCTTGTTGGGCCCGATAGATCTATCTTTAGAGTTCGCGTCAATTAGGGTGTCTGTTCCCTAATTCTTAGATTACCAGACTATATAAAAAGGGGCATATTCGATTTAGATAATTCAACCATATAATGTAGTTTCGATTACTTGTGTCTATTTCGTAAAACATTTATAAAAATTGCGCATGTATTCTCAGCCCAAAAATACAAAGGGTTAAAAGGCAAATGAAACTCACCTAATGTATTTTGTAGTAAAAATACATATAACATCATTGAACAAGTATAAGGTTGGCCTCGGATTCACGAACCTATATCAGTTGTATATTTATTAACATGTATAATTGTAATCGAGCGAGTTTATATAAATTATTATTAATAATATGCTTGTTATATTATATGTTATTTAATTAAATTTATTATATTTAATTTTTGTATATTTTATATATACTATTGTTTATCTTTCTTTATAACAGGTTATAAATAAAAACTTATACTAGGGTCTTTATATGATAAAAATATATTTATATATCAATTGATATCTTTTATAACTTAATTAGTATCATGAAAAAAATAATAATATGGTGATATGTATTACTAATATCATAGTAATGAAATTTCTATATACGAATATCTTTTTGTAAAATTTTTTTTGATAATGATCAATGATAATAATAATAATGATCTTTCATTTATAATTTTCTTGAAAACAATATATTTATTTTAAAAATCTATTTTTTATAATCCTGCTAATTTAAAAAAAATAAAGATGTTGATAATACTAATAATAATATTAGTATTAGTTCTCATTTTAACAAAGTGATAATAATTATAATGATAATAGTTTTTAACAATGACAATATTAAGGATACTAATCATACTAATAATAATTATAATGATAGCATTAATAATAGTCTTTATGATAATAATAATAATAATAATAATTAATAGCATGGTAATAGCACTAATATTAATGATAATAATAATGGGTTATATTATTTTCTTAGTAATGATAATAATAATCTTAATTATGATAATACTTATAATTATGATAATAGTAATAATACTTGCAACACTAATAATAACAATCATAACAATAATAATAATAATACTAATAATAATAATAATAATAATAATAATAATAATAATAATAATAATAATAATAATACTAATAATATTAATAATAATAATGATATATTAAGGAAGCTACCTCATAAAAATTTGCCCAAAAACAGATAAAGTGTCCCTACCATGGCTCGAACACGAGACCTCTCGCACACCCACAAACACCTAAACCGTCTGCTCCAGCTTACTTTTTCTTTTTTTATTCCCTTCCCAAACTATATAACCCGATTTTGTTTTAAAGCTTCAACATCATCTTCAACAATAACAAAATCGACCAAGAGACCATTCCAAAAAACAAAGTATCAAATTTATGTACACAATTAAGACTTTGTAAACAATTAAAAATGAGAAAGATAGTATTTAAATAAAAAAAAATGAAAAAAACAGACTTAAGTCTGTTGCTGCTGCTCGCGAGAGTTTTAAAAAAAAAAATTTAACTTTGATTTCTAGTACGTTTTGGACAACACTCATAACACGAATTGTTCTTCAAATCAATCCTACGATCTACTGGAACCGTCAATTCAACTCAGAACATCAAATACAACTCGAATTTCCTTATGAACAAACGTTTGACTTTTTGAGATCAAAACTTTGACTCACGAATTCGTTCTTGATTTGGAAAATTGGAAGTTGAGGTTTATCAAATAGATTAAGTAAAAGGTTCCTAACAATCTCTCATTTATAGATTTTGATAATTCGTTCGATTTATAATTTTTGCCAAAAAGTTGAAATATATAGACCGACGGCTCTTTTTCTAAAAAAAAATAAAACACACCCCTCTTGTGATCATAGTTGTTGAATGTTATAGCATTATTGATCAAAAAATTCCAAAACAGAAGATACAAAAATCAAAAAGCAAGACAACGATAGATAACAAATTTCGTACAAGTTTCATGAATTATTAGATTATTTTTAGTTAATATTAATAATTAATAGTAAAAATATTAGTAATAATATTGATAATATTATTAGTAATAAATACTGATAATAGAAATAATAATAATTATAATAATAAAAATATCAAGATGATACTAATAATATTAATAATAGATATAATAATAATATTAATAATAATATTAATGATAATGATAAAAATTTGTATAATAATAACAATAATAAATTTTTAATGATAATGATTCTTAATGATAATAATAATATCTATTAATAATGCTAGTAATAATAAAGGTATAACAATTTACATGTTTTAAATTTTTATATCAATATATAATATATATAACCTAGAATAAGACAGACATTAATATTAATATTTATAGATAATAATGAAAGTAATATTGAAATTACTAATAGTAATGTAACTTTTATCTTAATTTGTAATTATATAAGTTAATATTATAATTCATTATTAACCTACATATAATATTAAATATTTATATATTTTAGTATATTAGAATATACATATCATCGTAGTCATATTTAAAATTCATTTATATTTTATATATAGATTCATTACAGCAATTAGTTGTATTCTATTTTACACTTTCATTTGTTTATATATATTTATTTATATATATTTATATGTATTTATATATATACATATTAAATTACATATTTAATTACAAAATAAATTGTTCGTGAATCATCGGAAATAGTCAAGGGTTAAATGGATATATGAAAATAGTACAAACTTTTTGAGATTAGATTTACTAGACTTTTCTTTTTGTGTCGAAATCACATAGCGATTAAGTTTAAATTTGGTCGGAAATTCCCGGGTCATCACAGTTAGCATTACTATACTTGAAGGAAGTTGTATCCAGACATGGAATACCAGTCTCTATTATCTCTGATAGGGATGGGAGATTTGTTTCAAGATTCTGGCAGACGTTACGACAAGCATTAGGGACTCGTCTAGACATGAGTACTGCCTATCATCCACAAACTGATGGGCAGAGCAAAAGGATGATATAAATGCTTTAAGACATGCTACGAGCATATGTTATTGATTTTGGAAACAGTTGGGATCGACATCTACCATTAGCAGAGTTTTCCTACAACAACAGTTACCATTCGAGTATTGAGATGGCGCCGTTTGAAGCACTCTATGGTAGAAAGTGCAGGTCTCCGATTTGTTGGAGTGAAGTGGGGGATAGACAGATTACGGGTCCGGAGATAATTCAAGAAACTACCGAGAAGATCATTCAAATTCAACAACAGTTGAAAACCGCCCAAAGTCGACAAAAGAGTTACGCGGACATTAAAAGAAAAGACATAGAATTTGAAGTTGGAGAGATGGTCATGCTTAAGGTTTCACCTTAGAAAGGCGTTGTTCGATTTGGTAAATGGGGGAAACTAAATTCAAGGTACATTGGACCATTCAAGATTATTGATCATGTCAGATTGGTAGCTTACCGACTTGAGTTACCATAACAACTCACGGCTGTACATAATACTTTCCACGTCTCGAATTTGAAAAAATATTTTGCTAAAGAAGATCTCACTATTCCGTTAGACGAAATTCAAATCAATGAAAAACTTCAATTCATCGAAGAACCCGTCGAAATAATGGATCGTGAGGTTAAAAGACTTAAGCAAAATAAAATACCAATCATTAAGGTGTGATGGAATGCTTGTAGAGGACCCGAGTTAACCTGGGAACGTGAAGATCAGATGGAGAAGAAATACCCGCATCTATTTCCAGAAGATTCGTCAACACCTTCTACAGCTTAAAATTTCGGGACGAAATTTATTTAACGGGTAGGTACTGTAGTGACCCGAACTTTTCCATGATTATATATATTAAATGAGATTGATATTTACATGATTAAATGTTTCCAAAATGATAAGCAATCAAACTTGTTAAGACTTGATTATTTGAAATGAGTTTCATATTGACAATTGACCACCCAAGTTGACCGGCGATTCACGAATGTTAAAAACTTGTAAAAACTACATGATGTTATATAAATGGATATATATATGGTTAACATGAGATTATGATAAGTAAGTATCTCCATAAATATGTTAAAAATGAGTTATATATAAACAAATGAGATTATTGATTTAAGAAACTCGAAAATGATATATATAACGATTATCGTTATAACAACGTCTTACTAAATACATATGTATTGTATTAAGATATTGTTACACTATATTTAACATGATAAAATTATAATTAATTAAATCATTAAGTGTGTTAACAATGAACTACATATGTAAAAACAAGACTACTAACTTAAGGATTTCGAAACGAGACATATATGTAACGATTATCATTGTAATAGTATTTTAACATATATATATGATGTTAAGATATATTTATACACCATGTTATTATGATAACATAACAATTTAACATCTTATTTAAGTATTATAACAATGGATTAATTACATTTAACAAGATCGTTAACTTAAAGGTTTCAAAACAACACTTACATGTAACGACTAACGGTGACTTAACGACTCAGTTAAAATGTATATACATGTAGTGTATTAATATGTATTAATACACTTTTGAAATACTTCAAGACACATATCAAAGTACTTCTACTTAGCAAAAATGCCCACAATTACATTCTCATTCATTTTCATCAACAATTCTATTCGTATGTACCCGTATTCGTACTCGTACAATACACAGCTTCTAGATGTATTTACTATTGGTATATACACCTTTAATCATTCATTCTTAGCAGCCATCTTAGATTCAAAAACATGTGGAACCATTATTTAACAACTTGTATGACTAATGAGCTAAAAACAAACTTAAGGATCTTTTTTTTCTTTATAACAAGTAATCCCGTTTTTATGATTTCACCCCATTTTTCCATTCCATTTTCTCATACTTACACTCCAAATTCTCTCTCAAAATACTCCTAACATCATACTTGATCATCTCCAAGTATTTTCACCATCTTTTAGCTTCAATTACAAGCTTTAATCATCATAAAAACAACCATTCAAGAACACTTCAAGAAATCTTTCAAACTTGATAGCTTACTTCCAATCTTGCAAATCCATTTTTAGTGATCATCCAATATCAAGAAATCTTTCTTATTTACAGTAAGATATCTTTCTAATTCAAGGTAATACTCATACTCAAACTTTGATTCAATTTCTATAACTGTAACAATCTTATTTTGAGTGGAAATCTTACTTGAACTTGTTTTCGTGTCATGATTCTACTTCAAGAACTTTCAAGCCATTCAAGGATCTTTTGAAGCTAGATCTATTTTTCTCTTTTCCAGTAGGTTTATCCACAAAACTTGAGGTAGTAATGATGTTCATAACATCATTCAATTCATACATATAAAGCAATCTTATTCGAAGATTTAAACTTGTAATCACTAGAACATAGTTTAGTTAATTCTAAACTTGTTCGTAAATAAAGTTAATCCTTCTAACTTGACTTTTAAAATCAACTAAACACATGTTTTATATCTATATGATATGCTAACTTAATGATTTAAAATCTGGAAACACGAAAAACACCATAAAATCGGACATATGTCGTCGTAGTAACACCACGGGCTGTTTTGGGTTAGTTAATTAAAAACTATGATAAAATTTGATTTAAAAGTTGTTCTTCTGGGAAAATGATTTTTCTTATGAACATGAAACTATATCCAAAAATCATGGTTAAACTCAAAGTGGAAGTATGTTTTTCAAAATGGTCATCAAGACTTCGTTCTTTCGACTGAAATGACTAGCTCTTATAATATTGACTTGTAACCTATTTATCTGACTATAAACTTATACTTTTTCTGTTTAGATTCATAAACTTAAGTTCAATATGAATCCATAGCAACTTGAATCACTCAAAACGGATTTAAAACGAAGAAATTATGGGTAAAACAAAATTGGAAAATTTTACTTGTTGTAGCTACGAAAATTGTATAACAAATCCATAGTAATCATAGCCTAGCTAACTTATATTGTATTATACATGTATTATGTAATCTTGGGATACCATAGACACGTATACAATGTTTTAACATATCATATCGACCCATGTATATATATTATTTGGAACAACCATAGACACTCTATATGCAGTAATGCTTGAGTTAGCTATACAGGGTTGAGGTTGATTCCAAAATATATATACTTTGAGTTGTGATCTAGCCTGAGATGTGTATACACTGGGTCGTGGATTGATTCAAGATAATATATATATTGATTTATTTCTGTACATCTAACTGCGGACAACTAGTTGTAGGTTACTAACGAGGACAACTGACTTAATAAACTTAAATCATTAAAAAGTAATAAAAAATGTTGTGAATATATTTCAATCATACTTTGATGTATATGTACATATTGTTATAGGTTCGTGAATCGACCAGTGGCCAAGTCTTATTTCTGGCAAAGTAAAAATGTGTGAAAGTGAGTTATAGTCCCACTTTTAAAATCTATTATGTTGGGATGAGAATACATGCAGTTTATAAATGTTTTACAAAATAGACACAAGTAATCAAAACTACTTTCTATGTTGAATTATCGAACCGAATATGAACCTTTTTAGCTTGGTAGCCTAAGAATTAGGGAAATGACCCCTAATTGACGCGAATCCTAACGATAGATCTATTTGGCCCAACAAGCCTCATCCGAGTACGGATGCTTTAGCACTTCGAATTATCATATTCGATGAGAGTCCCGGAATGATGGGGATATTCTATATGCATCCTGTTAAGGTCGGTTACCAGGTGTTCAACTTATGAATGAATTTTTATCTCTATGCAGTTTGTGAAATGCCTGATATGAGATGTATACTTATGGAAAAAAATGAAATCTTGTGGTCTATTATTATGATTTGATAATATATAGGTTAAACCTATAACTCACCAACATTTTTGTTGACGTTTTAAGCATGTTTATTCTCAGGTGATTATTAAGAGCTTTCGCTGATGCATATTAAATTAAGGACAAGATTTAGAGTCCATGATTGTATGATATTCTGTAAAAACTGCATTCAAGATCTTAGTTCGATGTAACATATTTTTATTGTAAACCATTATGTAATAGTCGTGTGTAAACGGTATATTTTAGTTTATCATTTCTTGATAATCTACGTAATGCTTTTTAAACCTTTATCGATAAAAATAAAGGTTATGGTTATTTTAAAAATGAATGAAGCCTTTAAAAAACGTCTCATATAGAGGTCAAAACCTCGCGACGAAATCAATTAATATGGAACGTTTATAGTCAATATGAACGGGACATTTCACGTTCCATTATTTTCGCCACTCCAATGCTTTCTTCCTTAATTCATACTTCCAAAAGATTCGTTAATATGCTCAATATTGTATTGATCCTTGCTAACATATTAACCATATTTACCGTCATTTTTCTTTTCTATTTTCCACCAGAAGAATATTTTTACTTCTACAACGCTCTTGAGGTGGTGGTTTTCATAATCTTACCTTACCTCTGTCTTTCCATAACTATTGACATTCACTAATTTTCCTATTTGCTGTGATTTATACTTCTACTTATGTTTGGAAGATCCACGCTTCTGTTTTCTCTTCTCGACCTTAAGTAAAGTGATTAAGACGTCTCGGGTTTGTAGGTATGAAGTTCGAATGAACATAACTAAGATTCTAAGTAGAAAGGAATTGTAATAGCACGATTTCATTTGTAAACTGCTGGAATCACTGATAGGATAGGATTATCAAGAAAACACTTTCTTGATACGTTTAGAGATTAAATAGAATGAAAGAGTCGTGTAACATGGCACATGATGCGGGTCAGGTCTGTAAATCATTACCATCATCACATTACATTAGAAATTCAGCATGACTCACTATAATATAACCACGTTGGCCAGACGTCATTACATTATACTAACTCATGCTTTTATTTCCGACACTACTCCGAAAATATTCATATTTTAAACTCGAATTTTACAGAAATTTTAGAAACTAAAACAGTTTCTTTTATGACGTAACACAGATAGCTCGAAGAGATAATTAATTTCGGACAATAGTATTTATGAAAATATCTTCAGAAATATTGAGGATATTTATAATGAAAGATACGATGATATGTTAGAATTCTAGAATCAAAGGATGATGAAGAAAATTCTTCTGCAAGGATTTAGAATGTGTTAAGAGACCTTTTGTGATTTCCATTAGAAATCGAATCATTTAGATTATCTAGATATTTGTTTAATCCTTGTGATTTGTCCACAGTCTCCTTCATAGTTTGCTCAATCCGCTTTTCAGTTCCAAATCTAAGCTTTTTCAACACACCATTCTTTGTTATCAAGCTTTTGGCCATTAAGACCATCTATAGCTTTTGCTGCTTCATCGGCATTCTCATATCTGAATTGTTGGTTATCAATCCGAAGTGTTTTCAAGAATTTTGAAGGGTTTGAACACAGATTGTAATCGTCAAGATACAAATGCTGTTTAAGATGAAATCAAGTGGCAAGTTTGAAGAAATGTTTAGTCTAATATGTTATTTCACAATTTTAATACTTTTTAATTGTCCATCGTTAGTAGTCCAATGTTAGTAGTTGTAACGACCCGACTTCGTTAATCCAAAAACACGCTAAATTTTTTTTCCTGTACCAATACATCTGGATGGCGTCCAGCAAAGAAGACCAGGATGGCGTCCAGAGGATCTGGACGACATCCAAATGATCTGCCAGATTCTGATCCCCGTGTCCAACTTACGTGAGCGGAAAACCCGCTTCCCGACACATTTAAACGAAACCCTTTTTACAACATGACAATATAATTAAAACTAAGAAGTTTCCACAATAAAACCATGTTTTACAACATTGGGCCCACATCAGCCGTTTTACGAATTTCGTTCAAAAACACAAGTTTCGACCATAAGAGTTTAAATTCCAAACGACACCTAGAGCATGGTGTTTGGGGTTAAACTACCTACACTGTGACGCCCCGTACTAAATCAACATGTACGAACCATCAACAATAGGATCATTACAAGGTCAAACACTATATGCGTTTTCAAAACAAGTTGGCATTCATGATAAAAGGTGACGTCATAACCAACGTCAAATGTTTTACAACCAAAAGTATGCTCCTATGAATAGAAGCAAAGACAATAGTACGTGACCCTTAGGTCATTACAAATCATTGTTTCAGAAGTAATAAAGTTTGAATGCAAGATAAAATGTTTCATGCGGTAACATCTCTAATAAGGCAGCGGGTGGCTAATCAGCAAGACTAGTACAACAGCGGAAGTAACAACCTTAAGCACCTGAGAAAAACATACTTAAAATGTCAACACGAATGTTGGTGAGCTATAGTTTAAGTATAACAATAATGTAAGGTAGGCTACGAGATTTCAGTGCTACAAAGAGCGTTTCAAAATTGTATGTAAAGTATATGTTTAACCGTGGGCACTTGGTAACTAACTTAACGTTTATAACCCCCTGATAGTACACTTGGCGAGTGCGTATGTTTATGAAGTATTAAACACCCGTTAAATGCTAGCGCTACTAGCCCGAGTGGGGATGTCAAACCCTATGGATCCATATCTAAGATTCGCGTTCACCGGTTCAAAAACCAATGACGAAACATTACCGAGCTAAAGGGAATGTTTATGCCGTTGTATAACCCACACATATATAAAGTTTAAGTACTCGTTCCTAGTAGGTAAAACGTAAAATGCGCATGTATTCTCAGTTCCCAAAATAGTTAAAGTAAAAAGGGATGCTATAACTCACAGTGATTAAGTAGTTAAGTTGACACGGGAAAAAGTAAGCAAGTATGTAGGTCCAAAAAGTCCTCAACCTAATTCAAAAGTTACTAAGTCAGTAAATCGTCCCAATAGGTTTAAATGTATGTAAACTAGGTCTTAAGTATCATCATCATTCATCATTTAACAAAAGTGTAAAGTAAGTTTCAAGTAAAGACTAGGGTTTGAAACAAAGGCTGATTTTGTTCAGTCGCCACGACCTCTATACAAACTGAATTGAAGTGAGACCAGTGGCCATGGCTCCATATATAAGTCCTTTAGTTGCTGTAAGAATTCCAGAACCAAACTCATCTTCGTTTGACCGTGGCGACGGTTTAAGTGCGAGTAGGTCAGAATTTTCAGCACAACGTTAAAAGGACATATTGACGCTCAGAGGGCCATAGATCCTAAACCGTACTCGGATTAAGACGAGTCTTAAACGAAAAATTATCTACTCGAATAGAGCTAACTGAAAATAAACTTTACAGTAGCCCAGGTATTCTGATCAGACTCGAAAAACAGTAGGTGTAGTGTTCCGGTGGGCTTTTGGTTCTCGATGCTCATCACGGTTCTCATCCTTGATGCATATAGCTTCAAGTGTACAACTCGTTGATGTGTTTGAATTATCTTTACCAAGTTTTGACCATCATAACATAAGTGTAAGTCTAAGATAAGTAGCACAACTCAATTAAGTGTTGCAAGTAGTTTGATGAACCAAAGTTACATCAAGATCTTAGATCCGACACATACATGAACTCTAAAAGTAATATTAACCAAGTTTTGACTATCATGACACTAGTGTAAGTCTAAGATATGTAGCACAACTCACTTAAGAGTTGTATGAAGTTTGATGAACCAAATTTACATCAAGATCTTAGATCCAACACATACAAAAGTTATAAAAGTAATATTAAGCTACAAACTTGAAAATAAACTTAAGTAAACAAGATCTTAAGTTGTAGAACATAGTTCTTAGTTAGATCTTGAAGATCCTAGAACCAAAAGTCTAGATCTAGAGTTCTTAAGTTAAATCTAACACAAGTATATGAAGTTATAACTAAAAAGTTATATTTCCATGTTCTTGAACTTACAAAGTTAACTTTGGTTTCAAGAAGTATGAGATCATGTTTTAACTAGTAATACTTGACCATGAACATCAAACACAAATTTAAAGTAAGTAAGAATGAAGAAATAAACTAGATCTACAAGTATTATGTTTATATTTGCTTCATACTTGAGAAGATTCAAACTAAAGTTTTGAATCTTAAGAATTCAAGTCTACAAACATGAAAACAAAGAAGATTATAAACTCATGAACTTTTAGTCTTGAAAACACTTAAGTATAGAACTACAAACTAACAAGTTTGAGTTCTTGTTCTTGGTTCTTCATCAACAAAAGAGATGGAAGTAACCAAGATCTATGAAGATACAAGTTAAAGAACTTGATCTTTAACATCAACAACAAATAACAAGTAATAAATCAAGTAACAAAATAAGAAACAATGATGATGATGGTTATCAATGCTACGGTTTTTAGCAAGAAAAGAAAGAAGAAAAAAAAAATTTTGTTACTTACAAGCTAGAGAGAAAAGAGAGAAAAATTGGAGTGTTGTATGTATGTGTGTGTAAAAGTGAATGAAATGCAAGTAATATGTAACAAAGTGAAGTGAAAAATGAACTCCTCATCCCCTCCATGAAGTGGACGGTTTCTACATCTAAAATGGGAAGTCAAATGGCAAACTTTCAAGCATGGGAAGGATGTGTTAGCTAGAAAGGTGCATAAGTTAAATTGCATGGGAGAAAGGTGTAGCATGCTTGTGTAATTTGTCTCTTCATTAAGCTAATTAATATAAGATTATGTCTAATGTAATACTAGCATAAACCATGGGCTTGTAAGTCCATTATGAGTGTAGGGTGGGCTTACTAGTCCATGAAATAAAAGTCCAAGTCCAAAATCTATTAATAAAAGGTCCAAGTCCAAGTATGTGCAACAATTAAGTAAATAAGCCCAAGTAATTAACTAACAACACTAGTTAATTTAAAATGATTAATAATAAATAATCATGAATGTAAATAATATTCAAAAATATTATTCGTAAAAAGTACGCGTGTCACAAAGACTTGTCGGGCCATGTAAAGTCAAGTACGTTAACAAGTAAACGTATAAAAATACATTTAATAACGCGCAAGTATTATTAATAAATATTAATAAATATACGTTGGAAAATCCAGGGTTGTTACATTACCCACCTGTTAAAGAAAATTTCATCCCAAAATTTTAAGCTGAGGTAGATGGAGGAGTCGGGAAAAGGTGAGGATACTTCTGCATCATTTGATCCTCTCGTTCCGAGGTAAACTCAGGTCCTCGTTTGGCATTCCACCATGCCCGGACGATCGGAATCTTGTTGCGTTTCAAAGTTTTGACCTCACGGTCCATAATTTCGACAGGTTCTTCCACGAAGTGGAGTTTGTCATCAATCGTAAGTTCTTCCAGTGGTATGACAAGTTCGGGTGCAGCAAGACACTTCTTCAAGTTTGACACGTGGAAGGTAGGATGAACTGAGCTCAATTGAGTTGGAAAATCCAAACGGTAAGCAACAGGTCCAACGCATTCCAAGATTTCAAAAGGACCAATGTATCATGTGTTTAACTTTTCACGTTTTCCAAAACGAATCACACCTTTCCAAGGTGCAACCTTCAACATTACTCGATCACCGACATTGAATTCAAAGACTTTACGTTTGAGGTCGGCATAACTCTTTTGACGATCACGGGCCGTCTTGAGTCTCGCTTGAATCTGAGCAATCTTCTTCGTTGTTTCATGGACTACCTCGGGTCCAGTGATTTGCTTTTCTCCTACTTCGGCCCAACAAATAGGAGATCGGCACTTGCGGCCATACAACGCTTCAAAAGGTGCAGCATTAATACTCGAATGATAACTGTTGTTGTACGAGAATTACGTTAACGGCAAATGCCTTTCCCAGGCCTTTCCGAAATCAATGACACATGCACGCAACATGTCCTCTAAAGTCTGAATCGTGCGTTAACTTTGTCCGTCGGTCTGTGGGTGATATGCAGTACTCATGTTGAGGCGGGTTCCCATGGCTTCTTGTAAAGAACGCCAAAATCTGGAAGCAAAACGGGGACCGTGATCTGACATGATCGATAAAGGTACACCATGACGAGATACAACCTCTTTGATGTATGGTTAAGCAAGTCTCTCCATCGTATCCGTTTCCTTCATGGCTAGGAAGTGTGCAGATTTGGTAAGGCGGTCAATGATAACCCAGATGGTATCGTATCCACCCTCCGTCTTTGGTAGCTTAGTAATGAAGTCCATCGTTATCCTCTCCCACTTCCATTGCGGGATTTCCAGTTGTTGAAGTAATCCAGAAGGCCTCTGATGTTCAGCTTTAACTTTCGAGCAAGTCAAACACTTACCAACATAAGTTGCAACGTCGATGCTTAGTGAATGCAATAATTATACACATACATATATAATGCACCTACTTGCAAACACTTACAACAAATACCTCATACACGCTAGCATTCTAAATTAGCATACCATCTCAAATACAATGCTAAATCCACGATATCACAAGCCAGCACAACAGTAGCATATAATACGAACGATGTAATATGCAAAACTACAACACATAACCATGGTTAACCTATAGTACAAAGGAATGGTACTCGCATTTCCCATTAGTGTTCATAACACCCGTTAGAGTACTTAACACGTCGTATACTAACCCCACTGGTGGCATCTTAACACGTCGATACTTCACCCTGGGTGGCGTCTTAACATGTCGACACTTCACCCGTCATAGTTCTTGGAGTGGCATCCTAACACGTCGATGCTTCACCCCGAGTGGTGTCTTAACACGTCGACAATTCACTCTTCATGTTACTTGGAGTGGTATCATAACACGTCGATACTGTGATGACCCGGAAATTTCCGACCAAATTTAAACCTGAATCTTATTTGATTTCGATACGATAAGGAAAATCTGTAATGTTGAGTATCGAAAGTTTTGAAATCTATATTCATGTAATCAATTACCTTTTGACTATGCTCGACGATTCACGAACAACTATTTATAAATAAGATATATATATATATATATATATATATATATATATATATATATATATATATATATATATATATATATATATATATATATATATGTATATATATATGCATACATACAATATATATATATATATATATATATATATATATATATATATATATATATATATAATAATTTGAAATAATATATGATTTAATTGTTGAAAATAAAAATATAAAATGATATCAGTATATTCGATATTATTAATTTAATATATAATATATAGATACAAGATTTGATAATCATAATTTGTTATATCAATATTATTAGAGATATCTTTATTAATCTTATGAATATCATTATTAGTAATATTATTAATAATTATCATTATACTTGATAGTAAGATTATTAATGATGTTTTTATTTTTATTATTAATAATATTAAAAGTATTATTATTATTATTAATATTAATTATTAATATTAAATAATTGAATATTAAAAAGCCTAATTATATTTTTCCTTTTGCACATCACAATCTATCTATATGTAATTTTGTCCTTGTCTCTAATATGAGTACCAATCGAATGAAATCACAGATACAATTAAAATTCGTTAGCAATCAGAATCAACTTTTATTTCTTTTACTTTATTCCTGGTCTGATCAAGAGATTTGTCAATTGCTTTTACTATCAAAACACCGTGCGTGATTGGGAATTACTATGTCAAGTTGGAAATTTGATTGAGTTACTATTCTTGTCTTCTCATTAACTAAATTTATATACATACATTATATGTATATTCTGAGGTGATGAAACCAAGACCCATTTCCAATTTCACTTCATGATTATTATTTTTCATGAGCCTTCACGAACCACCTTCACCTTACTCTTCTTCTTCACTATCGAACCACCATAGAACCTAATCACTAACACCTTATTGCAGGTGTACTACTCCTATTCTTCCATCACCACCACCACATACGATCATAAATTTGCTGTGGTTATATGTGTCTATTTCGGTTGCTAATCCGGTGTAAACAATAATCAAAACAACTCAAACCAACGAAACCACCACCGCTACCCTACAAGCCCTCAACCCATTTAATCCTCACAAACTTATATGTCAAGAACACCATTATCCTTGCACTTTCCTTCACAATCGACTTACTTGTTGTAGTGACCCGAACTTTTCCATGTTTATATATATTAATTGAGATTGATATTTACATGATTAAATGTTTCCAACATGTTAAGCAATCAAACTTGTTAAGACTTGATTAATTGAAATATGTTTCATATAGACAATTGACCACCCAAGTTAACCGGTGATTCACGAACGTTAAAACTTGTAAAAACTATATGATGACATATATATGGATATATATATAGTTAACATGATACTATGATAAGTAAACATATCATTAAGTATATTAACAATGAACTACATATGTAAAAACAAGACTACTAACTTAATGATTTTTAAACGAGACATATATGTAACGATTATCGTTGTAAAGACATTTAATGTGTATATATATATATATATATCATATTAAGAGGTATTCATACATGATAATATCATGATAATATAATAATTTAAAATATCATTTGATATTATAAACATTGGGTTAACAACATTTAACAAGATCGTTAACCTAAAGGTTTCAAAACAACACTTACATGTAACGACTAACGATGACTTAACGACTCAGTTAAAATGTATATACATGTAGTGTTTTAATATGTATTTATACACTTTTGAGAGACTTCAATACACTTATCAAAATACTTCTACTTAACAAAAATGCTTACAATTACATCCTCGTTCAGTTTCATCAACAATTCTACTCGTATGCACCCGTATTCGTACTCGTACAATACACAGCTTTTAGATGTATGTACTATTGGTATATACACTCCAATGATCAGCTCTTAGCAGCCCATGTGAGTCACCTAACACATGTGGGAACCATCATTTGGCAACTAGCATGAAATATCTCATAAAATTACAAAAATATGAGTAATCATTCATGACTTATTTACATGAAAACAAAATTACATATCCTTTATATCTAATCCATACACCAACGACCAAAAACACCTGCAAACACTTTCATTCTTCAATTTTCTTCATCTAATTGATCTCTCTCAAGTTCAATTTTCAAGTTCTAAGTGTTCTTCATATATTCTACAAGTTCTAGTTACATAAAATCAAGAATACTTTCAAGTTTGCTAGCTCACTTCCAATCTTGTAAGGTGATCATCCAACCTCAAGAAATCTTTGTTTCTTACAGTAGGTTATCATTCTAATACAAGGTAATAATCATATTCAAACTTTGGTTCAATTTCTATAACTATAACAATCTTATTTCAAGTGATGATCTTACTTGAACTTGTTTTCGTGTCATGATTCTGCTTCAAGAACTTCGAGCCATCCAAGGATCCGTTGAAGCTAGATCCATTTTTCTCTTTTCCAGTAGGTTTATCCAAGGAACTTAAGGTACTAATGATGTTCATAACATCATTCGATTCATACATATAAAGCTATCTTATTCGAAGGTTTAAACTTGTAATCACTAGAACAAAGTTTAGTTAATTCTAAACTTGTTCGCAAACAAAAGTTAATCCTTCTAACTTGACTTTTAAAATCAACTAAACACATGTTATATATCTATATGATATGCTAACTTAATAATTTAAAACCTGGAAACACGAAAAACACCGTAAAACCGGATTTACGCCGTCGTAGTAACACCGCGGGCTGTTTTGGGTTAGTTAATTAAAAACTATGATAAACTTTGATTTAAAAGTTGTTATTCTGAGAAAATGATTTTTATTATGAACATGAAACTATATCCAAAAATTATGGTTAAACTCAAAGTGGAAGTATGTTTTCTAAAATGGTCATCTAGACGTCGTTCTTTCGACTGAAAATGACTACCTTTACAAAAACGACTTGTAACTTATTTTTCCGACTATAAACCAATACTTTTTCTGTTTAGATTCATAAAATAGAGTTCAATATGAAACCATAGCAATTTGATTCACTCAAAACGGATTTAAAATGAAGAAGTTATGGGTAAAACAAGATTGGATAATTTTTCTCATTTTAGCTACGTGAAAATTGGTAACAAATCTATTCCAACCATAACTTAATCAACTTGTATTGTATATTATGTAATCTTGAGATACCATAGACACGTATACAATGTTTCGACCTATCATGTCGACACATCTATATATATTTCGGAACAACCATAGACACTCTATATGTGAATGTTGGAGTTAGCTATACAGGGTTGAGGTTGATTCCAAAATATATATAGTTTGAGTTGTGATCAATACTGAGATACGTATACACTGGGTCGTGGATTGATTCAAGATAATATTTATCGATTTATTTCTGTACATCTAACTGTGGACAACTAGTTGTAGGTTACAAACGAGGACAGCTGACTTAATAAACTTAAAACATCAAAATATATTAAAAGTGTTGTAAATATATTTTGAACATACTTTGATATATATGTATATATTGTTATAGGTTCGTGAATCAACCAGTGGCCAAATCTTACTTCCCGACGAACTAAAAATCTGTGAAAGTGAGTTATAGTCCCACTTTTAAAATCTAATATTTTTGGGATGAGAATACGTGCAGGTTTTATAAATGATTTACAAAATAGACACAAGTACGTGAAACTACATTCTATGGTTGAATTATCGAAATCGAATATGCCCCTTTTTATTAAGTCTGGTAATCTAAGAATTAGGGAACAGACACCCTAATTGACGCGAATCCTAAAGATAGATCTATTGGGCTTAACAAACCACATCCAAAGTACCGGATGCTTTAGTTCTTCGAAATTTATATCATATCCGAAGGGTGTCCCGGAATGATGGGGATATTCTTATATATGCATCTTGTTAATGTCGGTTACCAGGTGTTCACCATATGAATGATTTTTCTCTCTATGTATGGGATGTGTATTGAAATATGAAATCTTGTGGTCTATTATTATGATTTGATATATATAGGTTAAACCTATAACTCACCAACATTTTTGTTGACGTTTTAAGCATGTTTATTCTCAGGTGATTATTAAGAGCTTCCGCTGTCGCATACTTAAATAAGGACGAGATTTGGAGTCCATGCTTGTATGATATTGTGTAAAAACTGCATTCAAGAAACTTATTTTGTTGTAACATATTTGTATTGTAAACCATTATGTAATGGTCGTGTGTAAACAGGATATTTTAGATTATCATTATTTGATAATCTACGTAAAGCTTTTTAAACCTTTATTGATGAAATAAAGGTTATGGTTTGTTTTAAAATGAATGCAGTCTTTGAAAAACGTCTCATATAGAGGTCAAAACCTCGCAACGAAATCAATTAATATGGAACGTTTTTAATCAATAAGAACCGGACATTTCACTTGTGGCTACTGTTGTCGTTACTGTTGAAGCAAGAACACCACAAACTACCACCATAAACGTTGTCATCAAGAACCGTCAACAACACACCATCTCCTAACACCAAACTCAACATCGAATCACCTTTATAAGTCTGACCTTTGAAGATGGAAGCTACTGTACAGTCACAACTGGTTAGTTCTTAGATTCACAATTCTAAAACTATGCAAGATTTAGATGCGGCCACCATATTTGTGGAAGCCAAGACAAGATGGCTTCGGCCATGCAATACTTTGTAACCAAGAAACCCACAACCATAAACCTGAGATGTTTTCGACCGTTCCAAACTAAGACCAAAACAAAACAAACCAGTTGTTTCAATCACCATCCTTCACCAATCTACAACACCCACGAAAAACACAAAACCAAACCCCATCGATCATCTTGACCCACCACCCAAACCCGTCATTACTGTGACGACCCGGAAATTTTCGACCAAATTTAAACTTAACCTTTATATGTTTCCGACACGATAAGCAGAATTTGTAATGTTGAATCTTAAAAAGTTTGGAACTACATTCATGTAATCAATTACCCTTCGACGATTCACGAACAATTATGTGTATATAGATATGTATATATAATATATAATATAAACTGAAAACATTAACAAAGTATTAGATATATGATACTTTACATGAACATATTTGTTTCGATATATTTATCGACAGAATTAAGAGATAATATCAAATGATTGAATTATCAGATACATTATGATATGATTACGGGCCTATGTTATGAGGTCCACTGTGATTTAAGAAATCTATTCTTTTTGACAACTCATTACTTAACTAGTATGATAAAGATAACGATATTTATATTTTATTTTATTAAATATATAACGATTTAAATTAATATTATATGTTTTTATACGCGTATTATACGTACATAGTTTTATACTTTTACTATACTTTAACTTTACCTTTACTTTACTTTAACTTTAATAATTCATACTTTAATAATTCACTTTAATAATTCATACTTTAATAATTCACTTTAATAATTCATACTTTAATAATTCACTTTAATAATTCATACTTTAATAATTCACTTTAATAATTCATACTTTAATAATTCACTTTAATAATTCATACTTTAATAATTCACTTTAATAATTCAAAAATCTATTATAAATAGAATTCAATAGGTTTCATTATTTCATAGAAACTTGAAAATCTATTTCTCTAAACTCTTTCAATCGAATTACATATATATATATTTACTTAGTACTATTTCAAGATATTATTAGTATACATAAAATACTACGACGGAGTTATATTCAAACGATTACAAAATAAGTTTTCAAATGGGATATATCTAAGGAAATTATGGGTTATAGCTATGAAGGTTATGGGTATTGATCGAGGGTATTGCTCGTGATCATTTTCGTTGCGTCTACGTACTTTCCTACAATATTGAATCACAATATTGATACGTGAGCATTCATATCTTATCTTTTATATATTAATAGTGTATCCCTGACTAGTGCTCGAGTATATATGATTATGCATGTTTGTATGCTTAGTTTCGTCGTTAAATAGTTTATGATAAATCACGAATTTGATACATATGCTACTGAAATAAGTTATATGATATGCATGTCGTTGAAAAGCTGAAGAAAAAAAATTAATAACTTTTCATTTAGAAATTGTGTGGTTTCGATGAACGGATTAAAAGATATGGTCAACTGAATTATCATTAATTTTAATATTATTATTAAAACGATTATTATAACTGTTATCAGTTGACGTTATTACTAAAATTATCTTTATTACTAAAAATTAATATTTTTATTGAAACTATCATTTTATTATTTTTATCATTATTATTATTATCAATATTATTTTATCAAATAAATATGCGTACAAAGATATTTTTACCACACGTAATGTAATTACATTAATAATACATAACACTATATTTTTATGATATTAAGTGAATTTTATAAATTTTATTACTTGAGATATATAAAAGTATATTTTTATCATATATGAATTTTAATATAAATTTTTATTTATTAATAAATGACTTGTATTATTTAGTATAATAAGATCTGATAAATATATTTAAATATATAAAACTACTATATATAAGTTATAAAATAAACATGTATAGATTTTGAAAGTCATTTTGGGTCAAGTTGACTTTTGTTGACTTTTGCATGTCGGTCTCGAGCATTAGGATTGTGATACACTACGACTTGACCTAAATTGTTAGACAGATATTGACCAACATATAAATATATATACTTAATATAGGTTTGTGAATCCGAGACAAACCCTGCACTTGTTCAGTGCCGTCATATACATAATTGCTACGAAATACAGTATTGTGAGTTTCATTTGCTCCCTTTTTATATATATATTTGGGCTGAGAATACATGCGTTGATTTATAAATGTTTTACGAAATAGGCACAAGTACTAAAACTAATTCTATGTGGGTTTAAACCAGAAATATACCCTTATCTTGGTAACATTAAACTACTTGTCTATGTACGGTAGGCGCGAATCCTAAAGATAGATCTATTGGGTCTGACAAACCCCATCCTGACCTTGGGATGCTTTAGTACTTCGAGGTTATTTTAAACACACCTGATCTGGTGTACTTCAGAGGGTAAAACATGAACGTTAAGGCTTGTTACCGGGTGCCTACAACTTATAGAATACTTTTATACACTTGCGAGTGTACGGATATTTATAGAAACTGAAATCTTGTGGTCTATTACTATTACGAAAATGATGGATTATGATAAACTAATGAACTCACCAACCTTTTGGTTGACACTTTAAAGCATGTTTATTCTCAGGTATTAAAGAAATCTTCCGCTGTGCATTAGCTCATTTTAAGGATATTACTTAGAGTCATTCAAGACATACTTTGAAAGACGTTGCATTCGAGTCGTTGAGTTCATCAAGATTAATATTAAGTCAATTATAGTTGGATGTAATATGAAATGGTATGCATGCCGTCAATTTTTGATGTAAAGAAAGTTTGTCTTTTAAAAACGAATGCAATGTTTGTAAAACGTATCATATAGAGGTCAAATACCTCGCGATGTAATCAACTATTGTGAATCGTTTATAATGTATATGAACGGGTCCTTTCAGTTGGTATCAGAGCGGTGGTCTTAGTGAACCAGGTCTTGCATTAGTGTGTCTAACTGATAGTTGTTAAGATGCATTAGTGAGTCTAGACTTCGACCGTGTCTGCATGTCAAAATTTTTTCTTATCATTTTTAGTCGGAAATCATCTACTTACCATCCTTAGGATATTACCTGCTTATCATTCTTAAGTCTAGACGCATTTTCCTATATTTATTGCATAATAGTGTATAGACGAATTCTTATCTTAGCATATCTGTTACTGTGAACTTTGACTGACATCTTTCAAAGATTCCTCCACAATTTATGGGATTTTGGTATGATATATACATATGTAAATTATGTATTGAATAATACCAAATCTAAATTCTACAATCTATTTCATACCAAAAAAATTCTTTCCCTGATCATACAAGATGGATCCCTCAACCAGTTCGAGTTCCTCGGATTCCGACAGCTATGCCGATATGGATTTCCACATGAGCTCCGAAAGCAGCGTGACCAGAATGAATCAACCAATTAGTCATCATCTATTCTGGATGAATTGGGGATGGGTTCGTAATCTACTTAACCATTGGAGACAAGAAGAAGGCGATCCCTTTCATTCACCACATTGTCCTCTTGGCAATGAACCTAAAGCACTTACCGGCGAACCTGTCCGAAACACCATTTTCTCTCTCATTTCCAGAGTATCTCGTCATGATTGTATAATACACCAAATTCTAGATCTTATTTATCCGCTCGTCCGAACCGACAATTACCCCGGTGTAATAGAAGAAGTCAACGAGCTTCGCGCTCGGGTAGTGGCTTTGGAGAATATGGTGCAAAGGTTACAAACACCAGCAGCAGCACCAACAGCATAACCAGTACCACCATCAACAGTACCATTACCACCACCAACAACAACTGCATCGCAAACCTCAACTTCACAATATGTCCCACGAGCATCGACGTCATACGCCATGTAGATACCAAGGAATACCACAACGATGAAGTATTGATTCATAACTTCATTGGGGAAACATTCTACGGTGATTATGTAATTTCTAAAGTTTAGAAATTATCTATCCTCGCCTTAACCATAAATCAAATGAGTTTAATTTAATATTAACTCATTAAATCAATATTACATCTGAAGAAATATACACATATATATTTCCATAAAGACTGTAATAAAATTCTTTTGTACAAAATATTAATTGTGAATTTTTTTTTTACGGGTAGGTAATACCCGAGAGATGTATAAATTCACAATTAATATGTTACATTCTTCGAATCTGATTCAGCAAATCATACATTATACTCCCTACTTTCACAACAATATACATTCTTTTATAAAAATCAAAATAACCATACTCATTCAAAATCTAATTACATATTCTGATTTTGAAATCTCAGAATTCGATTCAAGATATAACCAAAATCGTCACTCTTAGATTCCTACATCTTTCGAAACTATACTTTGACTTCAAAACTGTCCTAGAACCTCATTTCTATTCATGGAACTCACAAAAATATTTGTATCATTCAAAATCTTAGAACATCATATGTATATTAACAATTACAATATGTGTTCAAACACTTCGAAATTCCTAAAGACATGCGAGATGATGATCCAACCACATATTACCCACTGTCATGCATCTGAAAAGCTCTCGAAACTAAAGTTATAGTTTAACACGTATCCATGTCAGATCCTTTGATATTTATTACCAAATATAATTTTTCAATCTCTTTCCAAAATAGACAGTTTTGTCACAGCTCCAGCAAATCACCTTCATTTGTTTATACGAATAAACCTTATTATAACAATTACCCCTTCATCATTGTTACCGGGGAACCTTTCATATCTCGCCACATTAGCAGTAAACTTATCAACAACTTCATTAACCTTCGACTTAATCCTCTCCGAAAAGCCACTATACTTATTCATTAAAACCCCATCATATACTCACCTACATCCTGTAACAATAATTGTCACATCAACTACTGGGAATTAGCAATCAGTATTTTGAATTTCGCGACAATTTTACGTCAAAAGTTATACATATAACGTCTATCTCCTAGACTTACATACTTCGAATGTGAATTTTATGAAAAACATCCCAAACCATGAACTAGTTCTCCGAAATTGGAAAAATGCTGATGAAGCAGCAAAAACTGTAAACGACTTTAACAGTCAAAAGTTTGATGATAAAGAATAGTTTGGTGGTAAAGCTGAGAAAAAGAGAAGGTTTGAAACTGGAAAACGGATTGAGCAGACCATGAAGGAGGCTGTGGATAAATCACAAAGACTAAACCTGCCTTCAAAGGATCCAAATGATTCAGTGTCTACTGAAATCGTTAGCAAACAACTTACTTCTTATTCTAAACCTTCACAGACAAATCTTCTTCATCATCCATATTATCGTATCTTTTATTATAATATCTTCGATATTCCTGAAGATATTTTCACAACTATTCTTATCTGAAATCTTTTATCTCTTCGCAATATCTGCGTTACAACATAAAAAGAAACTGTGTTAGTTTCTAAATTCTAAAAAAAATAAAAATTTGAATTTAAAATAGGAATGTTTTTGAAGTAGTGTTGGGAACTGAAGCATGAGATAGTATAATATAATGACACTTGATCAACGTGATTATATTACAGTAAGTCATGTTGAGTTTCTAATGGAACGTGATGATTCACAGAACATACTGTCATCATGTACTGTTTACACGACTCTTACATTCTACCCAATTTCCAAACATATTAAGAACATATCATCTTGATAGCTCTATATTTTTGGATATTCTGGTAATTTGCCAAATCAAGATCGTGCCATTACGATTTTCTTCTTGGAACATTAACTATGTTCATCCAAAAATTCATATCTACGAATTCTGGACCATTATTCGCTTGACTTAAGGTCGGAAAGAGAAAACGAAAGCATGAAACTCCGAAATATAATGGAGAATATAAAGCCCGATAACAACCCCGAAATTACAAACCGTGTATATCAATGCGTATAGCAATATAAAGACACGGGAGAATGAAAAATACAATAACCCTAAGGTAATGGTAGAAGAAAATAACTTCCTCCGGTGGTAGATGAAAAAGAAGAATGACATATACGAAAGTTAAGAGTATATCAAGAATCAATACTGGATGAAGCATATTAACGAATGCTTTAAAGTATGAATTGGAGAGAAAGACTAGAAGGTGTGAGATGTGGAAATAAAGAAACGAAGGGGGTGGAATTATAGTAAAATATCAGACAGAGAAATCGAGACAGATTATCGCATTTAATCAAAGAAGATCCTGATTTCCTTAATCGCCGAAGAACCAAATCTTATTGCAAAGATTTTCTTTAAATCCCATGAATTCCGAAAATCAATCATAACTACATCATCGGTTAAAACGAATATACGTTTACTCATTTCACTCTCTTGCGATAGCTTCACTTATACTCTTCGCGTAATCAAATTATTTTATCTATATTACTCAATGATGATAAAACTTTATTTATCAACTCATATTCATCATGAAAACATTTTTATAGTTAGCCATGACGACCTCGATCAAATTTCGGGACGAAATTTCTTTAACGGGTAGGTACTGTGACGACCCAGAAATTTTCGACCAAATTTAAACTTAACCTTTATATGTTTCCGACACGATAAGCAGAATTTGTAATGTTGAATCTTAAAAAGTTTGGAACTACATTCATGTAATCAATTACCCTTTGACCGTGTTCGACGATTCACGAACAATTATGTGTATATAGATATGTATATATAATATATAATATTAACTGAAAACATTAACAATGAATTAGATATATGATACTTTACATGAACATATTTGTTTCGATATATTTATCGACAGAATTAAGAGATAATATCAAATGATTGAATTATCAGATACATTATGATATGATTACGGGCCTATGTTATGAGGTCCACTGTGATTTAAGAAATCTATTCTTTTTGACAACTCATTACTTAACCAGTATGATAAAGATAACGATATTTATATTTTATTTTATTAAATATATATAACGATTTAAATTAATATTATATATTTTTATACGCGTATTATACGTACATAGTTTTATACTTTTACCATACTTTAACTTTACCTTTACTTTACTTTAACTTTAATAATTCATACTTTAATAATTCACTTTAATAATTCATACTTTAATAATTCACTTTAATAATTCATACTTTAATAATTCACTTTAATAATTCATACTTTAATAATTCACTTTAATAATTTATACTTTAATAATTCACTTTAATAATTCATACTTTAATAATTCACTTTAATAATTCAAAAATCTATTATAAATAGAATTCAATAGGTTTCATTATTTCATAGAAACTTGAAAATATATTTCTCTAAACTCACTCAATCGAATTACATATATATATTTACTTAGTACTATTTCAAGATATTATTAGTATACATAAAATACTACGACGGAGTTATATTCAGAAGATTTCAAAATAAGTTTTCAAATGGGATATAGCTAAGGAAATTATGGGTTATAGCTATGAAGGTTATGGGTATTGATCGAGGGTATTGCTCGTGAGGTCAACCTAACGTTTATCATTTTCGTTGCGTCTACGTACTTTCCTACAATATTGAATCACAATATTGATACGTGAGCATTCATATCTTATCTTTTATATATTAATAGTGTATCCCTGACTAGTGCTCGAGTATATATGATTATGCATGTTTGTATGCTTAGTTTCGTCGTTAAATAGTTTATGATAAATCACGAATTTGATACATATGCTACTGAGATAAGTTATATGATATGCATGTCGTTGAAAAGCTGAAGAAAAAAAATTAATAACTTTTCATTTAGAAATTGTGTGGTTTCGATGAACGGATTAAAAGATATGGTCAACTGAATTATCATTAATTTTAATATTATTATTAAAACGATTATTATAACTGTTATCAGTTGATGTTATTACTAAAATTATCTTTATTACTAAAAATTAATATTTTTATTGAAACTATCATTTTATTATTTTTATCAATATTATTATTATCAATATTATTTTATCAAATAAATATGCGTACAAAGATATTTTTACCACACGTAATGTAATTACATTAATAACACATACCACTATATTTTTATGATATTAAGTGAATTTTATAAATTTTATTACTTGAGATATATAAAAGTATATTTTTATCATATATGAATTTTAATATAAATTTTTATTTATTAATAAATGACTTGTATTATTTAGTATAATAAGATCTGATAAATATATTTAAATATATAAAACTACTATATATAAGTTATAAAATAAACATGTATAGATTTTGAAAGTCATTTTGGGTCAAGTTGACTTTTGTTGACTTTTGCATGTCGGTCTCGAGCATTAGGATTGTGATACACTACGACTTGACCTAAATTGTTAGACAGATATTGACCAACATATAAATATATATACTTAATATAGGTTCGTGAATCCAAGACAAACCCTGCACTTGTTCAGTGCCGTCATATACATAATTGCTACGAAATACAGTATTGTGAGTTTTATTTGCTCCCTTTTTATATATATATTTGGGCTGAGAATACATGCGTTGATTTATAAATGTTTTACGAAATAGGCACAAGTACTAAAACTAATTCTATGTGGGTTTAAACCAGAAATATACCCTTAGCTTGGTAACATTAAACTACTTGTCTATGTACGGTAGGCGCGAATCCTAAAGATAGATCTATTGGGTCTGACAAACCCCATCCTGACCTTGGGATGCTTTAGTACTTCGAGGTTATTTTAAACACACCTGATCTGGTGTACTTCAGAGGGTAAAACATGAACGTTAAGGCTTGTTACCGGGTGCCTACAACTTATAGAATACTTTTATACACTTGCGAGTGTACGGATATTTATAGAAACTGAAATCTTGTGGTCTATTACTATTACGAAAATGATGGATTATGATAAACTAATGAACTCACCAACCTTTTGGTTGACACTTTAAAGCATGTTTATTCTCAGGTATTAAAGAAATCTTCCGCTGTGCATTAGCTCATTTTAAGGATATTACTTAGAGTCATTCAAGACATACTTTGAAAGACGTTGCATTCGAGTCGTTGAGTTCATCAAGATTAATATTAAGTCAATTATAGTTGGATGTAATATGAAATGGTATGCATGCCGTCAATTTTTGATGCAAAGAAAGTTTGTCTTTTAAAAACGAATGCAATGTTTGTAAAACGTATCATATAGAGGTCAAATACCTCGCGATGTAATCAACTATTGTGAATCGTTTATAATGTATATGAACGGGTCCTTTCAATTACCATACATGAACTACCACCGTCGACCACTGATTTACCATCATGAATCACCACCAGATTCTTCCTCTCTCTCTCTCTTCCCTATTCTAAACCGAGAGACCCACAAATACACTGCTACTACAGTATTATTTATTTTTTTTCTTCTGTTTCTATTATTAGTGGAACGAAACGATTAAGTATGATGTATGAGGTGCTGTTTTCTATTTAATCAAACGACTAGGATAGGGTACGCCGGATATAATAATAAATATGATAAAGGCATCATGATTAGGATAACATATTTTTATGGAATGTGAGCTGTAAAGGAGAAGTAAATGGGATATTTTAGTTACTGCTATTCGACTTTTGTGTTGTTCCAGCGATATCCAATGATTTATTTTGGGGCTTTCAAATTCAACTAGGCTTTAAATAAAATTAGAGCTTGCTTAGTAGAATTAGGGAATGTGTTCCATGCTTGGGCCGTACTATATTGTGGGTTGAGAATAAAGTTTGTCCTTTGGGCTGCTATCTGGGCCGAGATCCAGTTAAACTACTCGCTAATAAGATGCTGGTATGATGAGTGTGATGATCATGATAAATGATACGTGAGAGGGGATGAAGAACATGAAGCAGAATCGATATATAATTAATATAGGATAGATTAATCTCAGAAAATCCAAACAGAGGGATTGGTTAGGGAGGTGTTCGAGTGTGCGAAAGGTTGTGGGTTCGATTCCCGGCTTGAGCGGTTTGATGTCTTTTTGAGCCTTTAAGGTAGTAAACATTTTGGTTATATTTATTATTATATATTTTCATTATTATTATTATTATTATTATTATTATTATTATTATTATTATTATTATTATTATTATTATTATTATTATTATTATTATTATTATTATTATTATTATTATTTTTACTAGTGATAAATTAGTTAGTATCATTAAATATTATTAGTATTATTAACATTCTTATCATTTTTACTATTAGTATCATTATTATTATAACAACTATAGTATTATTAAAAGAACGATTTTTAGTAAGAATATCATTATTATTTTTATCATAAGTAGTAGTATTATTATCATTATAAGCAAATACAACTTTTATTACTATTATTGATATTATGTTACCAAATAAATGTTAGATACCTAAAAGTATATCTAATACCTATAACCTAACTCTATTTTTATAATAAGTAAGATATATAAAATAAATATATTTAAGATACTAATGGTACACAAAGTATTTAAAGTAACAGATATATCATTGATAATAAATAAAGTTGTTCGATTATCATTATATATGTTAATATACATAATTGAATATAGGTTCGTGAATCCGAGACCAACCCTGCATTGTTCAGTGTTCAATGACGTCATATGTATTTGTACTACAAAATACAGTAGAGTGAGTTTCATTATTCCCTTTTTAAATACTTTTGCAATATATATTTTTGGGACTGAGAATACATGCGCTGCTTTTATAAATGCTTTACGAAATAAACACAAGTGATCAAAACTACATTCTATGGTTGGATTATCAAATTGGATATCACCCTATATAGTCTGGTAATCTAAGAATTAGGGAACAGAAACCCTAGTTGACGCGAATCCTAAAGATAGATCTATCGGGCCCAACAAGCCCCATCCAAAGTACCGGATGCTTTAGTGCTTCAAAATTTATATCATGTCCGAAGGAGGATCCCGGAATGATGGGGATATTCTTATATGCATATTGTGAATGTCGGTTACTAGGTGTTCAATTCATATGAATGATATTTTTTTGTCTCTATACATGGGACGTATGTTTATGAGAAATTGAAATATGAAATCTTGTGGTCTATTAAATTATTGAAATGATTGTTATGATAAACTAATGAACTCACCAACCTTTTGGTTGACACTTTAAAGCATGTTTATTCTCAGGTATGAAAGAAATCTTCCGCTGTGCAATTGCTCATTTTAAAGATATTATTTGGAGTCATTCATGACATATTTCAAAAGACGTTGCATTCGAGTCGTTGAGTTCATCAAGATTATTATTAAGTTAATTATAGTTAGATATTATAAGATGGTATGCATGCCGTCCATTTTCGATGTAATGAAATATTGTCTTTTCAAAAACGAATGCAATGTTTGTAAAATGTATCATATAGAGGTCAAGTACCTCGCGATGTAATCAACTATTGTGAATCGTTTATAATCGATATGGACTTCGTCCGGATGGATTAGGACGGGTCCTTTCAGTTGGTATCAGAGCGGTGGTCGTAGCAAACCAAGTCTTGCATTAGTGTGTCTAACTAGTAGTCGTTAGGATGCATTAGTGAGTCTGGACTTCGACCGTGTCTGCATGTCAAAAGTTTTGCTTATCATTTTGTGTCAAAAATTACCTGCTTATCATTCTTAGAAAATCACTTGCTTATCATTCTTAGTCTAGACGCGTTTTACTGCATTGACTGCATGAATAGTGTATAGACAAAATTCATACCTTAGCGTATCTGTTACTGTAACTTTGCCTGACAACTTCCGTAGATTCCTCCGTAACTTATGGAATTTTAGTATTATATATGCATATGTAAATTATGTATTGCAGGGTACTAATCTACATTCTATAATCCATTTCTTATCGAAAAACCCTTCATCTGATCGTACGAGATGAATCCTTCAACTAGTTCGAGTCCCTCGGATTTCGACAGCTATTCCGATAGTTATCCCGACCGTTATTCCGAATAGATAGTCACCTAAGCTCCGAAGACAGCGCCATCGGCATGAATTAACCAATCGGCCATTATCAATTCATCTGATGGGTTCGTAGTCGACTTAATTAATGGAAATGCACAGAAGGTAATCCTTTCCACCAACCGAATTCACCTCTTGACAATGAACCTGAAGCGTTTACCGGTGAACCTGTTCGAAACACCATTTTCAGTCTCATTTCCAGGGTAACTCGACAAGATTATATTCTATCCACAATTCTGAATCTTATTCATCCGCTCATTCCGTCCGACAATCGTCCCGGAGTAATACAAGAAGTCAACGAACTTCGCGCTTGAATAATCAATTCGGAGAATATGGTGCAAAATGTACCAGCTTCAGCAACATCACCAGCACCAACAATATCATCAATAACAGCATCAGTACCATCAACAATCCATGCTTCAATATCATCATCTGTACTTTGAGTATGATCTTCGTTCTACGTATCGTTCTACCTCATTTATCTTCGTTCGACATGGCGAATATGTAATCTCTAAAGTTTTAGAGATTATTTATTCTAGTTCCAACCGAAAAGCAAATGAGTCTAATATCATATTAACTTATTAAATCGATGAATACATCTGAAGAAAATATATATGTATATATGTTTTCATAAAGATTGTAATTAAAAATTCTTTTGTACAATCTGTTAATGGTGAAAATATTTTAACGGGTAGGTAATACCCGAGGAACATTTAAATTTCATATTAATAAGTTACACTATACAATCTTCGAATCTGATTCAACAGTCATTTACAATCCTACTTACATCCGCTGATTTACGTATCCGTTCACCACAGAATAACCATTTCATCCAATTTCATATTGGGATTTTGATTTATCAGAATCCAACAAGTGGCATAATGAAGAAAACACTTGATGGAATAAAATTTGTTAGAAACAAACAAATTAACTATGAGAAATTTTGTTAAGAATCCACGCTGACAAAATCCTAGTTACCTGTTCCTAGCTAACTGTGGACTAATCAACTGAAGAATACCAACAGTGGACAATTAAAATGAATTAAAATATTGATTATAACTTATGAAACTAAACAATACTTCAAGTTGTCACTTGATTTCATCTTAAACCTCATTTGTATCTTGATGATTACGATCTGCGTTCAAACCTGCTATAATTCCTGAAAACACCTCAAACGAGAGGATGAACCAACCGCACTTCATCTACGGAAGAAAATACCTATGCATATAGTTATGCACCTGAAAAATACTCTGAATCTGATTAAACGTTTAATACATATCTGTGCTCACTCCTTTGGCGTTGTTATTATCGAAGATAACCTTACAATCCCTTTCCAAAGTAGCCAATTTTGTCACAGCTTCAGCAAGTCAACTTCGACTTTTCATTCGAAGTAGTCTTACTATAATCCTGATATATACGATTACCCTTTTTATACCGGGGAACCTTTTATATTCCACCATATTACCGTCAGTGTTTAATCATCTAAAAACACTATTCTCTTAAAATCACCTCGGATCGATAATCAATGATTCAGATATGGTAACAGTAAATGTCAAAGAATCGGCAATCAGTACATTGAAAACTCACAGCATAGCTATATCAACAGTTATATGTATAATATTTATCTCTTAGAATAATGACCTTCCATTCTGAAATTTTGAAAAGCACTCAGTCTACGAATCAATGCTCTGAATGTTGAAAAAGCTGAATGAAGCAGCCGAAACCGTAGACAACCGTAAACGACCTTGATCGTTGGAAGTTTGATGATAGAGAATAGTATGTTGGTAAAACTCAGAAAAGTTGGAACTGAAAAACGGATTGAACTAACCACGAAGGAGACCAAGGATAAATACAAGGACCATACTTTCATGACCCGTCCTAATCCATCCGGACGAAGTCCATATCGATTATAAACGATTCACAATAGTTGATTACATCGCGAGGTACTTGACCTCTATATGATACATTTTACAAACATTGCATTCGTTTTTGAAAGACAACATCGAAAGTTGACAGGCATGCATCACATTTCATAATATATCAGACTATCAACGACTTAACAATAATCTTGATGAATTCAACGACTCGAATGCAACGTTTTTTGAAATATGCTATGAATGACTCCAAGTAAAATCTTTAAAATGAGCAAATGCACAGCGGAAGATCTCTTTCGTACCTGAGAATAAACATGCTTTAAAGTGTCAACCAAAAGGTTTGTGAGTTCATTAGTTTAACATAAATAATCATTTCATAATTTTAATAGACCACAAGATTTCATATTTCCATTTCTCATAAACATACGTCCCATGCATGGAGACAAAAATATCATTCATATGGATTGAACACCTGGTAACCGACATTCACAATATACATATAAGAATATCCCCATCATTCCGGGATCCTCCTTCGGACATGATATAAATTTTGAAGTACTAAAGCATCCGGTACTTTGGATGGGACATGTTGGGCCCGATAGATCTATCTTTAGGATTCGCGTCAATTAGGGTGTCTGTTCCCTAATTCTTAGATTACCAGACTAAAAGGGGCATATTCGGTTTAATAATTCATCCATAGAATGTAGTTTCAATTACTTGTATCTATTTCATAAAACAGTAATAAAAGTTGCGCATGTATTCTTAGCCCAAAAATATAAAGGGAAAAAAGGCAAATGAAACTCACGCATATAAATATTGTAAAACAGTTAATAAAGCATTTGCATGTATTCTCAGCCCAAAAACGTAAAGAGTAAAAGGGAGCAAATGAAACTCACCTAATGTATTTTGTAGTAAAAATACATATGACTATATTGAACAATGCAGGGTTGGCCTCGGATTCACGAACCTATATCATTTGTATATATATTAAATCATATACTCGTAATCGAATAAAACTATTTATTATTAGTAATGTATTTGTTATATTAATAACTTATAAGTTTCGTTATTTATTTATATATTTTTATTTTATAGAAATATTAATATAGTTAAGTTATGTATTTTAAATATATTTTTTATGTAAAGATCATTTATTAATAGTTGTAAATATACTAGATTAAGGATAATAATAATAATAATAATGATAATATTAATAATAATAACAACAACAATAATAATAATAATAATAATAATAATAATACTAAATATCAAATTATACCTTAGAAACACTAAAAAGAGATAAACTTCCTGGGACGGGACTCGAACCCAAGACCTCTCGGTTAAACCCAAACACAGTGAACCATTCCTATGCTCCTCTATTTCTGTTTTAATACCACAAAATAAATATATATCTAATCTGATATATCTATCGGTTTCTTTTCCTTATTCATCATCATCGTACGTACTATGTAACCTCATCCTCCCTTCATTTATCTTCTCGGCCCAAAAACAAAACAAACACCCTCGACCCAATCTTCAAACGGTTTAGCATTCATTTGGCCCAACAGGAAAAAATGGTTGGAGCTTCGGCCCAATAATATCCTAACCCAACAACAAAAAGAAATAAATAATTTGCAGCAGCCTTGGTTCGAACTCAAGACCTCTCATTCACCCTAAACGCACCTTAACCATTGAACCGCTATGTATATTTTGTTATAATCTTTCGTGCATATTTATATATATCATATATTATTCGTATGTCATCATCATCATTAATATCATGTATCATTGGGATCACCATTATCAATCGTTAAACTTCCTTGTTCATTACTATTCAGCGTCTTTATCCCTAACTACCGGAATAGTAGCAGTAGCAATACATAATGATCATGATGACCATGAAGTGGGGGAAAAAGAAAGAAAGAAAGGCTTGTTACAAAAGCTTGTTGTATTCTTGTTCGTTTTACAACGATAATCGTAAGTAGCAGGAGTAAAACACAACAGCAATAACAGTTTTTCAGATTGTGTAGAAGGGTTTTCAAGAAGGTGTTCTAATTATACAATAGAAGAGAGATAGGAAGAGAAATGTAGACTTGTTCTGGTGGTTTACAGCAAATAAAGGAAACTTAAAAGAGTAACAGAAGTAGCAAAAAAGTATAGTAGTTGCAATCGCATGTTGCAGGAGAAAAAAAAGGAAAAAATATATATATATATATATAGAGAGAGAGAGATCGAAGGTGAATTGCGGATGGTGGTGAATCACGGAGGTTGAGGATGGTTTGGCCGATGGATATCCTTGTAGCAGCAGTAAAACAAACAGTTAATGTGATAGGGTTTAGTTGTCTCGAAAAAAAATATATAAAGAGAGTGGTGCAATGGTGGACTAGGGTGGTTACATGGTGGTGGAGGAGAGTGATAGGCGGTCCTAACAAGATATGGAAACAAACCATGATCATGATGGTGGTGATCTTCGCGGAACAAAAGCATAAAAAAATGGCGGATGTGGTTTACTTATAAATAAACAGAAACGTGAGGTTAGAGGTGACGGGTTTTGTAGTAGTTATCAAGATGTTTAAGTGGTGATGGTTCATGGGTTTAAGGTGGTTGTGGCTCAATGAAAAAAAAATGATAGTGGTAAATGGTTTGGGTGGTTTGCTCTGGTTTGACCATAACAGAAAACACGAGTGATAGTAGTAGGCTAAAGTTTTTGTGGTTTTATTGTTCTCTCCAATTTTAGGTGTGTATGTTCATAGATATATAGACTACATTAGATAGTTGGAAAAATATGGAGACAAACACAGTAACACAAGTTGATATATATATGTATTTATATAATAATAGTGTTAGCAAATAAGTGCATAAAAGTAGAACGTGTAAAGAGCGATTGAAAAACAAAAACAGTGCATTTTCATTTCTTAAATTCAAGTCACGAATAAAAATGCTATTAATCTGCCGACATCCATAATCCTTATATTACACATGATACTTAGTTTTATATATTATTTAATATATATTATATTTAATCTTTAGAATTAATTAAATATTATATTATATTTACGTGCGTAGTAAAAATGTAATTTTTGTTCAAATGACTCGTACGTTGTCACTCGAATCATGTACCACTTTCGGTTTTTCGAGCGCACTTTCGTAGGTTTAGAAAACTAGCCTTTTACGTTACGCGACATGTACACTTATTAATAATTTGACTTTACTCATCAAAAATTTACCTTATGATAAATGTAACCTATAAAATTGAGCGTTGTGGTCATTTGCTTCTATAGATCAGTGACTCGTTCTTTATCAAAATATATTATTTTAAATTAAGACGTTTTATGACTAAGTTAATATATATATATATATATATATATATATATATATATATATATATATATATATATATATATACATTCTTATTTAGAATTGTAAATTTGTACATAATATATATGTTTGAAATATTTATCTAATGACATAATATTTAGTCTTTCAAAACCAATTACATTTCAAAGTTCGTTTTATATAATTTAACTCGTTTTAAATAATAGTAGTTATTTTACCAAATAATGTTTTTAATATGAAAACTAAATAGTTGATTTATCAAGGGACACGAGTTTATCAAAGTAAAGTACACCTTTGAAATTTAAACGGAAATGATCACTACTTTTGACTAACTCTCGTTAATGACACTATTGTAAATCACTTTTACCAAATATTCTGGATACCGTTAAAAAGGAAAGGTTTTCTAAATCAAAGTGGACCTCTCAATAGAGAGTCGAAATCAGATTGAAGGTATTTCGTATGCCCGAGAGACATATTAAATTAATGTGGCTGACGTGTTATGATCCAAGTCGGGTCATACCCAATAACAAACTTACCGACACCTTATTTGTATTTGATTTTAACGATTGGTTCATTGATCAAATACGCGACACTTGAACTTTAAGAAAAATGGTTTTCTTAAATATTATTTGATGTGTATTATATAAATTATGGAATAATTTATATATTATGGATTTAATTATTTATAGGTTAAATAATTAATTTATTTATGTTACATTTTATATATAAATTGGTTTTATATAATAAAATGTATATAATAATATGGAAGTTTTATAAAACTAGTTTTATAAAATTCAAATTTTATAAAAACTATTCTTTATAAAATATAATAGGAGTGACATGGGAGTTAGAGCACACATGCTAAGATCCCTTTTCTTGGTCAATTACAAGGGCCATACTTCTATAACATGCAAGACTTGAATTATTCCAAGGACACTCTTGCATTTACACATCAAAAGTAATCAAAAAAACTGCATTTTCTCCTCCCTTTTCTGCTGCCAAAACCGTGGGGTTTAAGGGGATTCAAAGGGTTCTTAATTTGGTTTTTGGAAGCTAAATTCAAGTGTCAATAAATCCTAACCAAGCTAGGGTGTTGGTGCACAAGTTTGGGGTATAACAACTTGAGGTTTCACACTTTTGGAGCTCCATTCATCATCATCATCATCTTCATCATTTACTAGCAAGCTTGGAGTAGGTATAATCTCTTTACTTGCTTGTAGTTTGTAAGTATATATCACAACTTGATCCTAATTGGGATTTAACTTTAATTGGTTAAAGTTTAACAAGTCTAAAATTGGTAATTAACATGCTTCCGCTTTCTTAATTCTTAAAATGGTTTAAGTATATATGGGTTTCTTAATTCTCAGTTCATCTCAGTGTCCTACCACATGTAAAATTGGGATTTTCCTCTTGTTAAATCCTCCCGAGAGATATGGGTTTCTCGTGGATGGTTGCTATACGGTTGATTTGGATGAACCGACAAACTACGAAGATGCTTTATCAAGGATTGATAAAGATAAATGGCAGGATGCCATGAACGCCGAGATGCAATCCATGTATGAAAACCAAGTGTGGGAACTTGTTGAGCAACCTCCTAGCTCTAAGCTAGTTGATTGCAAATGGCTTTTCAAGAAGAAAACCGACATACATGGAAACTTGGATACATATAAAGCTAGACTTGTAGCAAAAGGTTTCACTCAAACTCAAGGGGTTGATTATGATGAAACTTTCTCGCCAGTGGCAATGCTAAAGTCTATTAGGATATTATTTGCCATTGCTGCTCACTACGACTATGAAATATGGCAAATGGATGTCAAAACCGCTTTCCTAAATGGATATCTTATGGAAGATGTGTATATGGTTCAGCCTGAAGGTTTTGTTGATCCAAAATATCCTAAAAGGGTATGCAAGTTAAAGAAGTCAATCTACGGATTGAAACAAGCATCTAGAATGTGGAATCATCGTTTTAATGAGGAAGCCGAGAAATTTGGCTTCATTAAAAATGGTGATGAAGCTTGTGTATATAAGAAAGCTAGTGGGAGCACTATCATATTCCTTGTACTATATGTGGATGATATATTATTATTTGGGAATGATATTACCACAATGCAAGGAGTCAAAACTTGGCTAAAGAGTTGCTTCTCCATTAAGGATCTTGGAGATGCACAATACATATTGGGGATAGGGATCTATAGGAATAAATCCAAGAGATTGATAGGTTTAAGTCAAAGTACATACATTGATAAAATCTTGAAAAGGTTCAAGATGGAAAACTCTAAGAGAGGTTTGGTACCTATTCAAAAGGGAACCGTTCTCAGTTCATCTCAGTGTCCTACCACGAAAGATGAACAAGAGAGAATGAAGAAAGTCCCATACGCATCTGCTATTGGGTCTATCATGTATGCAATGATATGTACTAGACCGGATGTGTCATGCGCTCTAAGCTTGACAAGTAGATACCAGAACAACCCAGGAAACAGTCATTGGATTGCTGTTAAAAGTATATTGAAATACCTTAGGAGAACTAAGGATATGTTTCTAATATATGGGTCTGGTGAGGAGGAACTCGCTGTAAAAGGTTACGTGGACGCGAGTTTCCAAACTGATCGAGATGACTCTCGATCACAATCCGGTTATGTCTTCATGTTAAATGGTGGTGCGGTCTCTTGGAAGAGTTCAAAACAGGAGGTTGTTAAGTTATCCACTACAGAGTCGGAGTACATTGCCGCCTCACTGGCAGCTCAGGAAGCTGCATGGATGAAGAAATTCATCGACGACTTAGGAGTGGTCCCTTCCATTCAGGACCCTCTTGAGATCTTTTGTGACAACGAGGGTGCGATTGCTCAAATCAAGGAACCTCGTGCTCATCAAAAGACCCGTCACATTGAGCGGAGATTCAACTACATCAGGGATGAGGTTGAAAAAGGAAAGATATGTATTTGCAAAGTTCATACAGATCATAATTTTGCGGATCCACTCACGAAGCTTTTACATGGGCCAAAACATGAGGGACATGTTTGTGCATTAGGGCTTCGATATTCTAGTGATTGGATATGATCTATTTTATGTATTGTACCGGAACGAAATTATTCAAACTCATTAATATAACTATGGTGTTAATTTATTTGAGTTATGTTCCTATTTTGCATATTTCATCCATGAATAAGCAATTATTCTAAATTTCCGTAGTCGATCACATTTGTGGGAACAAGTGTGAGGTTTAGACTATTATGAACTCGGATTGGTATACATTCATAGGTTGAATGTGGGGCAAGGTTGCAACCAAGGTTCATAGATATTTGTGGGAAACAAATATTGGAAGACCCGCTCTCAAGAATTACTGTATAGAGCCTTTGTGGTTGATCACATGTAATCTTGAGTAAAGGCGAATATCATTGTATCCTCTGACCTGAGATACATATTGGGTTCGGATATTCACCAAGTACTGTGCCTTGATTCTTTCCTTCGCTATTCTGAAACATGGTAGTACATAAGGAAGAGCTCAGGTATATTACAAAGTGTATATCTAGGACATATGTAGTCAAGACGGAATTTGTCCCTCTTATTCGTTGAGAGTCAGATGTCTAAGGCCTGAAAAGTTAAATCTATAAGAGAGTGATCACTCTGTATCTCTTGGATTTAACATGACATCTAGGACGAAAGGAAATAATGAAAGATTCACCTATTCATGTTCGAGACGGGAACTCGAAAGGGATGATGTTATTGAATGGCACAAAGTCATAACATATTAGGGGTGATGGACGGTGTGTTAGGCTGTATCCATCACTTACATTAATTTCTTATGTTTCTCGTGCAAGTGGGAGATTGAAGGTATTTCATATGCCCGAGAGACATATTAAATTAACGTGGCTAATATGTTTTGATCCAAGTCGGGTCATACCCAATAACAAGCTTACCGACACCTTATTCGTATTTGATTTTAACGATTGGTTCATTGATCAAATACGCGACACTTGAACTTTAAGAAAAATGGTTTTCTTAAATATTACTTGATGTGTATGTATAAATTATAGAATAATTTATATAGTGTGGATTTAATTATTTATAGGTTAAATAATTAATAAAGTTATGTTACATTTTATAAAATTAGTTTTATAAAATAAAGTAAACATAACTTATAATATGGAATTCATAAAATAAGTTTTATAAATAAGTATACATAATTTATAAAATGCAAGTTTATAAAATATGTTTTATAAAATCTAATTTTATAAAAACAAGTTTATAAAATGTGCATGTTTATAAAAATGTGTCTAGTTTATGAAATCATTTTATAATAACATGAGTGGCATTAGAAGTGAAGTAAGCATGCTTTGACTAGCCATTTAGAGTGGTTGATTCCATATTAAAAGTGCATATGTACCAAGGCTTTTGAGAGACCAAATACACATGCAAATACATCAAATACTAAGCAAAAAAAAACTGCCCAAAAACTCCATTCAGCTGCTGCTGCTGCCGTGGGTTTAAGCAAGGAGAAAGGGTTCTCAAATTTGATTTTGCAAGCTATATTCAAGTGTTATCAAATCCTAACCAAAGTACAAGGTGTTGATTACAAGTTTGGGGTATAATCTCTTGAGGTTTCATCCATTTGAAGCTCCATTCAACATCATCATCTTCATCACTTTCAACTAGCTTGGAATAGGTATAACATCTTATTCTTGCTTGTAGTTTGTAAGCATGTTTCATAACTTGATCCTAATTGGGTTTTAACTTTAATTGGTTAAAGGTTTACGAGTTTTAAATGGTAATACTTACATGCTTCCGCTTTAATTTGTTTCTTAAAATGTTCTAAGTATTATGAAACTTGTTAAAACCCAACAATAAATGTATCTGATAAATCAATCATTTGATATCATCTTCTAATTCCATCGATAAACATATTGAAACAAATACGATCATATAAACTATAATACGTTTAATACTTTGTTAACGTTTTCAAGTTATAATATATGCACATATACATATATAATCATATCCGTTCATATAATGGTTCGTGAATCATTGGAGTTTGGTCGAGGTTAAATGAATGTATGAACACAGTTTAAAATTCTTGAGGTTCAACTTACAAACTTTGCTTATCGTGTCGGGACTATATAAAGATTAAAGTTTAAATTGGGTCGGAAATTTCTGAGTTATCACAGTACCTACCCGTTAAAGAAATTTCGTCCCGAAATTTGAGTGAGGTTGTCATGACTAACAATAAGAAATTTTTTATGACAAATATGAGCTGATAAATAGAGTTTTATCTTTAGTGAGTAATATGGATAAAACAATCCGATTATTCGAAGCGTAAGAGTGAAATTATCACAAAAGATTGAAATAGAAAAAGTAAAGATTCGTCTTAACTTTTGACAGAGTCAGGGTTGAATTTCGGAATTCAAAGGATTTAAAGAAAATCTTCGAAATCTAAAAGATTTGAATCTTCAGCGAGTAAGGAAATTAAGATCTCTATAATTAAATACGGTGATCTGCCTTGATTACTATGTCTGCTATTTCCATTATAAATTTAACTCCTCCGTTCCATTATTCTCACCATTCCTATACTTTCTTTCTTAGTTCATACATCCAAAAGATTGTGAAAATGCTTAGTCCAGTTCTAATCCCTAATATTTTCCTAATTATCATTTCTGTCATCCTTCTTTTCAATCTTCCACCAGAAAAATCTGCTTACTTTTAATATAATCTTGGGGTGGTACTTTTCTTAATTATGCTGTATCTTTATATTGCTATTCCTATTAATATCTACGGTTTGTAACCTCCGTGTTGTTATTGGGCTTTATATTTTCTCTTATATTTTGGAGCTCTTTGCCTTTTTATTATCCTCCCGACCTCTAAATAAGCGAGTAACGATCCAGAATTCGTAAGTATGGAATTTTGGCTAAGCATCGTGTTCTAAATAAGAACTAATGTATTAGCACGATTTGATTTGTCAAATTACCCGAATCACTGAGAATAGAACTATCAAGAATATACTTTCTTAATATGTTCAGAAGTTAAGCAGAATGAAAGAGTTATATAACATGGCACATGATGACGTTATGATCTGTGACTCATCACGTTCCATTAGAAACTCAGCATGACCTACTGTAATATAATCACGATGTGTAACATCCCGCCTTTTTCCATTTATTTTTCCGTTATACTAATATAAAGTCCGTTATATGTTTATAACATCTCCCGTTGATACGCGTTTTAAATTATCTCGTTTAGGTAATTCCCGCACCTGAACGAAAGTTGAGGGACTAAACTTGACAAGGGATCAAACCCTTGACTAGGTCAATGGGTCAAACCCCTTTCACCCATTCATTTCATCTCCATCTCTCTCTCTCTTTCTCTCTAGCAAGAACACACACACTCAAAACCAAATTCATTCAATCATCATCTAAATTCGATCTAGGAAGCTTACAACAAAATAAATTACATATTCGTGATCCTCTCTTCATCCTCTTCGTTTTGGTACCAACTTCATCTCATTTGGGTAACTTTCTAAAATCACTAGATTTTGTGTTCTTGATGTTTTTAACTTATAAAAGTGTTAATTAGTGTCTATGGCTCAAGTCTAACATGAATATATGATTTATATGCTCGATCTCGTTGTTTTAGTGTAACTAGCATGAATTTGAATTTTGGTGTATTATTCTTGAATTTTGGATGATCATATGTTGTTAGATTGTTAATGTGCATGTTTTAAAAGTGTTACTAGTACCATTAGCTTCATTTTGATGTATAGATTGATTTAAGAAACTTCATAAACGCGATTATTGATTTTGTGAACTTTTGGTTAGGGTTGACAACTCTTAAAACGAACTTTTGATGCGTTGAATGCTTGTTAATGTTATTGATAAGTGTTTAGTTGTGTTACATGTTTCATTACCTTCAAAACGGCATATCATATGTATAAATTGGATTCCCGAAACTTAAATTTCAATTGATAAACTTGAAACTTGAAAATAAACCTCTATTGATCACTTGACGGGATTTCGGTTATAGTATATGATGTTTTTGCTTGATGAAAAGTGCTTAGTTGCGTTCCTTGTCGAAAGAGCTTTCCGATGATATAAAATACATGTTCTAATTGTTTGCGGATCATAAAATGTGATGGTTTGTGTTTTGGTTCGTCCATTTGAGGAATACAGCAAACAGGGCCTGGGAAAAGATCAGGACGCCGTCCAGATACTTGGGACGCCGTCCCACCTTTTGGACCGGGACGCCGTCTAGCTTCTCGGGACGCCGTCCCAACCTTAAAATCGGGACGCCGTCTAGCCATTTGGGACGCCGTCCCATTTGGCTAAAACTGGCTGTTTGCTTTGGTCATTTGACATGAAAATGTTTACTATGCTACGGACCTCCGATTAACATGAAACTTGGCCAACATGCTCATATATGATTATATAACTTAGAAAAATTGTCGGATACCCAACCCGACCCCGTTGACTTTTCTGTTGACTTTGACCCGACCAAGTTGACTTTTAATCAAACTTAACCAAATAATTGTGCAATCGTTCTAACATGTTTTTATACTTGTACCTTGCATGAAACATGACAATTTGATTCACATGCTATTATGATCGAGTCTTAACGAGCCATAGGACTAATTGAACATCTTTGACCTATCGTGTTTACCGTTATT
The DNA here is from genome assembly GCF_046630445.1 of Rutidosis leptorrhynchoides. NCBI lineage: Eukaryota > Viridiplantae > Streptophyta > Magnoliopsida > Asterales > Asteraceae > Rutidosis > Rutidosis leptorrhynchoides. Next base: position 335,003,975 of record NC_092336.1, on the reverse strand, counting down.
GATACAAACCTATTGTTTAGGTCAAGACTAGCATTGTTCTTTGCACACGTTTACTTGTCGAAGTACTTTACCACTCGTGCATTCAAGGTGAGATCATAGTCCCACTTTTACTCTTTTTGAACTTACATTTGGGATGAGAAAACATAAACATTTCTTTACTAAGTGAACACAAGTACAGGAAAACAAACATTCTACATACGAGTTTAGAACAAAATCCTCAATTCGATTATCATTAGTTACACTTGCCGGGTGTAAGCGAGAACTTATGTTGTATGGATCCATATGGGTTTGACAAACCCTCATTCAAACGGTTCGCTACCGTTTACGAATGAAATATATTTTCGAGAAACAGTGTATGTTCTAGCACTAAGTGATGGGGTTCAATGGAAGGAAATGTTAAGCATTGATAATTGGGTGCTCGTGAAACAAACTTTTGGAATGTATTACTATTATTTCATTGATGCAAATCTTGTGGTTCACTTGTACTTACTTACTTAAACCTATGATTTCACCAACGTTTTCGTTGACAGATTTCTATGTTTTTCTCAGGTCCTTGAACGATACATGATACATGCTTCCGCTCATTATTTGATACTTGCATTGGATGTCGAGTATATGTGCATTTCATGGAGCGTCTTTTGATTTTACTTTAAACCGTGTCGCCTAGATTTCATTCGTATTGTAACGTTGTAACTTAACTATTGGTTGAACAATTCTTGTAAACTTTGGGAACAATCTTTATTTTGAAATGAAGGCGACATATTTTGGTCAAACTTTGTCTTAAAGACTTATGACCACGTAACGGGACCTAAGTAGACGGCGCCGTCAAACATGATTTGGTCGGGTCGCTACAGATGGTATCAGAGCGTTGGTTGTAGGGATTTAGAGTTCATTGGTGTCAACCCCGAGTCATAGGGTACATTGGTGAGTCTAGACTACAACCGGCATATAGACTTGAAGTAGGAATTACTTGACTACTTGTGCATTTATACTCGAACGCTTCTACTCATATCTACTCTTAGTTCATCTAAATCTCACGTTGTTTAATTTGATTGACACGCCACCTTGACTATATGAAATGATGTCGAATGCACATATGAATCAGGGTAATATAATTTCCGGGATTATATTACGGTGACTCATATGAACGTTCCGACATTATGACATAAAGAATTTAAGGCGAGTCGAGGAAAAACTTCTCTTTATCTTTATTCTATATCACGGTTAGTATTATTGAGAATACTAATCAATGATATTCTTGTGTCTTGAAGGAACAATGGCTCCTCGTCGTGTACGCCGCAATGAAACTCCCGAACAAGCTCTCGAACGGATGATAGCTACCGCCGTAGATGCGGCCATGGCCGGTCACTCATCCAACAACAATAATAATAACAACCACAACAACAACAACAACAACAATGGAGCCGGAAACTCAAACGAGGGATGCTCCTATAAAGCTTTCATGGGGTGCAAACCTCACACTTTTGATGGAACCGGGGGACCGGTCGTGCTCACCCGATGGTTTGAGCAAACAGAAGCCGTCTTTAGCATAAGCGGTTGTCGGGACCAAGACAAGGTCAAATACTCCACTCACACTTTCTCCGGAATTGCTCTAACATGGTGGAACACCTATGTTCAATCGGTGGGTACCGATGAAGCTCATGCCCTCTCTTGGGCCGATCTAAAGGAAAAGATGATTGTTGAATATTTTCCGCGCGAAGAAACTCGAAAGCTTGAGGAAGAACTAAGAGCTTTGAAAGCGGTCGGAAACGATCTTAAAGCTTATAATCAATGCTTCACCGAACTATCCTTGATGTGTCCTAATCTTGTTAACCCCGAATCTCAAAGGATTGAGCTCTACATGCTCGGTCTTCCAAAAAGCATCAAACAAGGGGTGATGTCATCCAAACCCACTACTCATCAAGCCGCTATGAACATGGCTCGCCAACTAATTGAAACGGTTGACGAAATCGTAGTTCCGGCACCTAAGGCCGAGGATAAATCGGGCGGCAACAAAAGAAAGTGGGAACCCTCCCAATCAAGCAACAACAACTTTGCCAAGAAATCTTTCACTTTCGACGGCAAGAAGGGTTATGCCGGGAATCTACCTTTTTGCAACAAATGCAACAAACATCACTTTGGCGAATGTAGTAAGCTAATTTGCCATCGGTGCCAAGGAATTGGTCATAAGGCCAACGATTGTAAAAGTGCCACTCCCGTCGCTCGAAAGTGGCCCAATGCACCAAAGACGGGCACTTGTTACGAATGTGGCCAAACGGGTCATTATAGAAATGCATGCCCAAAGAAGAAAGATAACCCCAATACGCGCAGCCGAGCTTTTAACATCAACACCGATGAAGCCCGGGATGACACTGAACTAGTCACGTGTACGTTTCTTCTCAACAATTCTTATGTCTCTTGCTTATTCGATTCGGGTGCCGATAAATGCTTTGCATCCAAGACTTTGACTCATTCTTTTATCACTCCACCTCTTCCATTAGATACCACTTATACCATTGAAGTGGCTAACGGGAAACTATTAAGTGCCGACACATATTACCGGGGGTGTGCGTTAAACATTTTGGGTAAGGAATTTGAGATTGACTTGATACCCATGGAACTAGGAAGCTTTGATGTAATAATCGGTATGAATTGGTTAGTCAAAACGAAATCTCACATCCTTTGTGATCTTAACGCAATCCGAATTCCTATCGAGAATGGTGAACCTTTGATTGTCTATGGCGATAAGAGTTGCACCAGACTCAACCTTGTTTCGTGCCTTAAAGTTAGAAAACTGCTCCGTAAGGGTTGTTTTGCGATCCTTGCCCACGTTAAGAAAGTCGAGTCCGATGATAAGCATATCGATGATGTGCCAATTGTTAGTGACTTCTCCGATGTATTTCCCGACGAATTGCCGGGTCTTCCGCCTCATCGACCGGTTGAATTCCAAATCGATCTTATTCCGGGAGCCGCACCCGTAGCACGTGCACCATATAGACTCGCCCCATCCGAAATGCAAGAATTGCAAAGTCAAATCCAAGAACTACTTGATCGTGGTTTTATCCAACCTAGCCATTCACCTTGGGGCGCTCCGATTTTGTTTGTTAAAAAGAAAGACGGATCCCTACGAATGTGCATTGATTATCGTGAACTAAATAAATTGACGGTTAAGAACCGATATCCTCTTCCTCGCATCGATGACCTCTTTGATCAACTACAAGGGTCTTGTGTATATTCGAAAATCGATCTCCGCTCGGGTTATCATCAATTGAGGGTTAAGGGGGAAGATGTCTCCAAAACCGCTTTCCGAACTCGTTATGGTAGTTATGAATTCCTTGTCATGCCATTTGGTCTCACTAACGCACCGGCGGTGTTCATGGATCTTATGAACCGCGTGTGCAAACCGTATCTCGATAAATTCGTTATTGTGTTCATCGATGATATATTGATCTATTCTAAAAATGAAGAAGAGCACGAACAACATCTCCGACTTGTGCTTGAACTCTTGAGACAAGAACGACTTTATGCCAAATTCTCCAAGTGTGAATTTTGGTTGAAGGAAGTTCAATTTCTTGGTCATGTTGTAAGTGATCAAGGTATTAAAGTCGATCCCACAAAAATCGAAGCCATTAGTAAATGGGAGACTCCTACTACTCCTACTCACATTCGTCAATTTTTGGGTCTCGCCGGGTACTATCGTAGATTCATCGAAAATTTCTCTTTGGTTGCACGTCCTCTAACCGCATTGACTCACAAGGGAAAGAAATTCATTTGGGCGACCGAACATGAATCCGCATTCCAAATCTTGAAAACGAAGCTAACCACCGCTCCTATCTTGTCACTTCCCGAGGGCAATGATGACTTTGTTGTATATTGCGATGCCTCAAAACATGGTTTTGGGTGTGTATTGATGCAACGAACGAAAGTCATTGCTTATGCTTCTCGACAACTCAAAATTCATGAACGAAACTATACGACACATGATCTCGAACTCGGAGCCGTTGTCTTTGCACTTAAAATGTGGAGACACTATCTTTATGGAACCAAGAGTACTATCTTCACCGATCACAAAAGCCTTCAACACATTTTCGATCAAAAGCAACTAAACATGAGACAACGAAGGTGGATTGAAACCTTAAACGATTACGATTGCGAGCTTCGTTACCATCCCGGGAAGGCAAATGTAGTAGCCGATGCCTTAAGTCGAAAAGAAAGAGCGGTGCCTCTCCGTGTCCGAGCTTTAAACATCACCATTCACACCAACCTTAATAGCCAAATTCGGGTAGCCCAAGATGAGGCTCTCAAGGATGAAAACATCTCTCTCGAACACTTGAACGTCCTCACCTCTCGATTCGAAGTTAAAGAAACCGGACTCCGATATTTCGCCGGAAGAATTTGGGTGCCTAGTTATGGGGATCTACGAAAGCTTATTTTAGATGAAGCCCATAAGTCACGATACTCGATTCACCCCGGTGCCAATAAGATGTACCACGACCTTAAACAACTATATTGGTGGCCGAACATCAAAAGGGACGTAGCTACTTATGTTTCCAAGTGTTTGACATGTTCCAAAGTCAAAGCCGAACACCAAAGACCGTCCGGACTACTTCGACAACCCGAGATCCCGCAATGGAAGTGGGAAAGAATAACGATGGATTTTATCACCAAACTACCAAAAACGACGGGCTGTTATGATACCATTTGGGTTATTGTTGACCGTCTCACCAAATCCGCAAACTTCCTGGCCATGAAAGAAACGGACAAAATGGAGAAACTTGCACAACTTTACATTAAGGAGATCGTAGCCCGACACGGTGTACCTTTATCGATTATCTCCGACCGAGATGGCCGTTTCGTTTCTAGATTTTGGCGTACATTGCAAGAAGCGTTGGGAACGCGTTTAGACATGAGCACCGCATATCATCCTCAAACCGATGGACAAAGCGAACGTACAATTCAAACCTTAGAGGACATGTTACGAGCTTGCGTGGTTGATTTCGGAAAAGCTTGGGACAAGCACTTACCTCTCGCCGAGTTCTCTTACAACAATAGTTATCACGCGAGTATTAAAGCCGCACCTTTTGAAGCGCTATATGGCCGCAAATGTCGTTCACCTCTTTGTTGGGCCGAGGTAGGCGACGTGCAAATCACCGGACCCGAACTCATTCACGAAACCACCGAGAAAATCGTTCAAATCCGAGATAGGCTTAGGACGGCCCGAAGTCGTCAAAAGAGCTATACCGACAAACGACGCAACGATCTTGAATTTCAAGTCGGTGACCGAGTAATGTTAAAAGTCGCACCTTGGAAGGGTGTAATCCGTTTTGGGAAACGCGGGAAGCTAAATCCGCGGTATATTGGTCCTTTCGAAATCTTGGAGCGTAATGAAACCGTTGCTTATCGTTTAGATCTTCCGCCTCAATTGAACTCCGTTCATCCCACCTTCCATGTATCTAACTTGAAAAAGTGTCTTGCCGAACCCGATATCGTCATCCCTCTCGAGGAACTTACTATTGATGACAAGCTTCATTTTGTGGAGGAACCAGTTGAAATTGTGGATACCTCCGTCAAGACATTGAAACAAAGCCGAATCCCGATTGTTAAAGTCCGTTGGAACGCCAAAAGGGGACACGAGTTTACTTGGGAAAGACAAGATCAAATGCAAAGGAAGTATCCTCATCTAATTGTGAATTCAGAAACGCAAGATCTCGAGGAAGAAACAACGACTACTACGCCTACTTAAATTTCGGGACGAAATTTCCTTTAAGGAGTAGGTAATGTAACATCCCGCCTTTTTCCATTTATTTTTCCGTTATACTAATATAAAGTCCGTTATATGTTTATAACATCTCCCGTTGATACGCGTTTTAAATTATCTCGTTTAGGTAATTCCCGCACCCGAACGAAAGTTGAGGGACTAAACTTGACAAGGGATCAAACCCTTGACTAGGTCAATGGGTCAAACCCCTTTCACCCATTCATTTCATCTCCATCTCTCTCTCTCTTTCTCTCTAGCAAGAACACACACACTCAAAACCAAATTCATTCAATCATCATCTAAATTCGATCTAGGAGGCTTACAACAAAATAAATTACATATTCGTGATCCTCTCTTCATCCTCTTCGTTTTGGTACCAACTTCATCTCATTTTGGTAACTTTCTAAAATCACTAGATTTTGTGTTCTTGATGTTTTTAACTTATAAAAGTGTTAATTAGTGTCTATGGCTCAAGTCTAACATGAATATATGATTTATATGCTCGATCTCGTTGTTTTAGTGTAACTAGCATGAATTTGAATTTTGGTGTATTATTCTTGAATTTTGGATGATCATATGTTGTTAGATTGTTAATGTGCATGTTTTAAAAGTGTTACTAGTACCATTAGCTTCATTTTGATGTATAGATTGATTTAAGAAACTTCATAAACGCGATTATTGATTTTGTGAACTTTTGGTTAGGGTTGACAACTCTTAAAACGAACTTTTGATGCGTTGAATGCTTGTTAATGTTATTGATAAGTGTTTAGTTGTGTTACATGTTTCATTACCTTCAAAACGGCATATCATATGTATAAATTGGATTCCCGAAACTTAAATTTCAATTGATAAACTTGAAACTTGAAAATAAACCTCTATTGATCACTTGACGGGATTTCGGTTATAGTATATGATGTTTTTGCTTGATGAAAAGTGCTTAGTTGCGTTCCTTGTCGAAAGAGCTTTCCGATGATATAAAATACATGTTCTAATTGTTTGCGGATCATAAAATGTGATGGTTTGTGTTTTGGTTCGTCCATTTGAGGAATACAGCAAACAGGGCCTGGGAAAAGATCAGGACGCCGTCCAGATACTTGGGACGCCGTCCCACCTTTTGGACCGGGACGCCGTCTAGCTTCTCGGGACGCCGTCCCAACCTTAAAACCGGGACGCCGTCTAGCCATTTGGGACGCCGTCCCATTTGGCTAAAACTGGCTGTTTGCTTTGGTCATTTGACATGAAAATGTTTACTATGCTACGGACCTCCGATTAACATGAAACTTGGCCAACATGCTCATATATGATTATATAACTTAGAAAAATTGTCGGATACCCAACCCGACCCCGTTGACTTTTCTGTTGACTTTGACCCGACCAAGTTGACTTTTAATCAAACTTAACCAAATAATTGTGCAATCGTTCTAACATGTTTTTATACTTGTACCTTGCATGAAACATGACAATTTGATTCACATGCTATTATGATCGAGTCTTAACGAGCCATAGGACTAATTGAACATCTTTGACCTATCGTGTTTACCGTTATTGATACAAACCTATTGTTTAGGTCAAGACTAGCATTGTTCTTTGCACACGTTTACTTGTCGAAGTACTTTACCACTCGTGCATTCAAGGTGAGATCATAGTCCCACTTTTACTCTTTTTGAACTTACATTTGGGATGAGAAAACATAAACATTTCTTTACTAAGTGAACACAAGTACAGGAAAACAAACATTCTACATACGAGTTTAGAACAAAATCCTCAATTCGATTATCATTAGTTACACTTGCCGGGTGTAAGCGAGAACTTATGTTGTATGGATCCATATGGGTTTGACAAACCCTCATTCAAACGGTTCGCTACCGTTTACGAATGAAATATATTTTCGAGAAACAGTGTATGTTCTAGCACTAAGTGATGGGGTTCAATGGAAGGAAATGTTAAGCATTGATAATTGGGTGCTCGTGAAACAAACTTTTGGAATATATTACTATTATTTCATTGATGCAAATCTTGTGGTTCACTTGTACTTACTTACTTAAACCTATGATTTCACCAACGTTTTCGTTGACAGATTTCTATGTTTTTCTCAGGTCCTTGAACGATACATGATACATGCTTCCGCTCATTATTTGATACTTGCATTGGATGTCGAGTATATGTGCATTTCATGGAGCGTCTTTTGATTTTACTTTAAACCGTGTCGCCTAGATTTCATTCGTATTGTAACGTTGTAACTTAACTATTGGTTGAACAATTCTTGTAAACTTTGGGAACAATCTTTATTTTGAAATGAAGGCGACATATTTTGGTCAAACTTTGTCTTAAAGACTTATGACCACGTAACGGGACCTAAGTAGACGGCGCCGTCAAACATGATTTGGTCGGGTCGCTACACGTTGATCAAGTGTCATTTTATTATACTAACTCATGCATCAGTTCCCAACATTACTTCAATAACATTCATATTTTAAGCTCGAAAGTTTACAGAATATAGAAACTAACAGTTTCTATATGATGTAACACTGATAGCACGATGAGATTAATAATTTCAGATAAGAACAGTTATGAAAATATCTTCAGAAATATGGAGAATATTTATAATGAAAGATACGATGATATCTTGGAATTTCTAATATCAATGGATGATGAAGAAGATTTATCCGTAAGGATTTAGATTCGGAAACAAGGTATTTGCTAAATATTTCATCAGAAACAGAATCATCAGATTCTTTAAATACAGAGTTTGGTCCTTGTATTTGTCCTTGGTCTCCTTCGTGGTTAGCTCAATCCGTTTTCCAGTTCCAACTTTTCTGATCTTTTCCAACATACTATTCTTTATTATTAAACTTCCGACGATTAAGTTCATTTACAGTTGTCTACAGTTTCTGCTGCTTCATTCAGCTTTTTCAACATTCAGAGTATTGGTTTGTAGACTGAGTGCTGTTCAGAATTTCAGAATGAAAGATCATAATTCTAAGAGATGAATGTTATACATATAACTGTTGATATAGATATGCTGTGAGTTTTTAAAGTACTGATTGCTGATTCCCGGTAATTGGTATGTCAGTTCTCGTTACAAGATGCGGATGAGTATATGATAGGGTTTCAATGAATAAATATAATGATTTATCAGAGAGATTTAAGCCAAGGAGCAACGAGGTTGCTGGTACGTCTGCTGGTAATATGATGGAATATAAAAAAATTCCCTGGTAACAATAAAAGAACACACATATAAATCAAGGTTATAATATGGTTGTTTCGAATGAAAAGTCGAAGTTGTCTTGCTGGAGCTGTGATAAAATTGGTTATTTTGAAGAAGAACTGCAAAGTTATTTTGGGAAATAAAAACACTAAAGGAATTAACACAGCTACGTGTTAAACGGTTACTTAGTTTTCGAGAGTTTTTCAGGTGCATAACTATATGCATCAATCTTTGCATCCGTAGATGAAGTGCGGTTGGTTCATCCTCTTGATTGAGGTGTTTTCAAGAATCATAAAAGGTTTGAACGCAGATTGTAATTGTCGAGATACAAACGAGGTTTAAGATGAAATCAAGTGGCAAACTTGAAGAAATGTTTAGTTTCATATGTTATAATCAGTATTTTAATTCATTTTTAATTGTCCAATCTTGATAGTCCACAGTCGATAGTCCACAGTAACAATCCAATATTTCATATATAGTTTAATATATAATATTCGAATTAATTAATACGTGTCGTGACCCGTATACGTCTCAGACTCGATCACAACTCAAACTATATATATTATTGTAGAATCAACCTCAACCCTGTATAGCTAACTCCCGCATTACTGCATATAGAGTGTCTATGGTTATTCCAAATAATATATATAGATGGGTCGATATGATATGTCAAAACCTTGTATACGTGTCCCGATTTTTAAAGTGCATAAAATAAATAACAGAAATTAAATGACGATAAATAAAATTGCGAGAATATAAATTGCGATAAATAAACTACGATAATTAAATTGCGATAAATAAATTGAGATAAAATAAAATGTAATACGGAATTAACAGTTAGCTAGGATCTTGTTAGCGTGGTTTCTTAACAAAATTTCATATTGTTAATTAGTCTGTTTCTAATCAATTTTTATTGTGTCCATTATTTATTCATTATGCCCCTTGTTGAATTCTGATAGGTTAAAATCCAAATATGAAATTGAATTTGAATGAAAATAGTTATTCTTTGGTGAACGGATACGTATTTCGGTGGTTATAAATAGGATAGTAAATGATCATTGAATCAAATTCGAAGAATGTACAGTGTAACTTATTAATGTGAAATCTAAATATTCCTCGGGTATTACCTACCCGTTAAAATATTTTCACCATTAACAGTTTGTACAAAAGAATTTTTAATTACAATCTTTATGAAAACATATATACATATATATTTTCTTCAGATGTAATCTTGGATTTAATGAGTTAATATGATATTAACTCATTTGATTTACCGTTAGAACAAGAATATATAATCTCTGAAACATTAAAGATTACATAATCGCCGTAAAGAACGAAGATAATTGATGTAGAACAATACGTAGAACGATGTTTATACTCGAGGTATAGAATGAGATATTGAGGCATGGATTGTTGAGGGTACTGGTGCTGTTATTAATGGTACTGTTGGTGCCAGTGATGTTGCTGAAGCTGGTAAATTTTGCACCATATTCTTCGAATTTATTACTCGGGCGCGAAGCTCGTTGACTTCTTCCATTACTCCAGGATGATTGTCGGTCGGAACGAGCGGATGAATAAGGTTTAGAATTATGGATAATATATAATAGTTACGAGATATCCTAGAAATGAGGGTGAAAATGGTGTTTTGAACTGATTAACCGGTAAGTGTTTCAGGTTCTTCACCAAGAGGTGAATTTGGTTGATGTAAAGGATCTTCACGTCTGCATGGATTAAGTCGACTACGAACCTATCCTTAATTCATCGAGAATAGATGATGGCTAAATGGTTGATCCATTCTGGTTATACTGCTTTCGGAGCTTGAGTGAAAATCCATGTCGGAATAGCTGTCAGAATAACTATTGGAATAGCTATCGAAATCTGAGGGACTTGAACTGGTTGAGGGGTTCATCTCGTACGATTAGATGAAAGATTTTCGATAAGAAATAGATTATAGGATGTAGATTATTACCCTGCAATACATAATTTACATATCCATATATAATACTAAAATCCCATAAGTTATGGAGGAATCTACGGAAGCTGTCAGGCAAAGTCTACAGTAACAGATATGCTAAGATATGAATTAGCAGATACGTTGAGATACGAAATTTGTCTATACACTATTCATGCAATCATTGCAGTAAGATGTGTCTAGACTAAGAATGATAAGTAGGTAATTTCCTAAGGATGATAAGCAGATGATTTCCGACACGAAATGATAAGCAAAACTTTTGACATCCAGACACGGTCGAAGTCCAGACTCACTAATGCATCCTAACGACTTATCAGTTAGACACACTAATGCAGACCTGGTTCGCTAAGACCACTGCTCTGATACCAACTTTCATGACCCGTCCTAATCCATCCGGACGAAGTCCATATCGATTATAAACGATTCACAACAGTTGATTACATCGCGAGGTACTTGATCTCTATATGATACATTTTACAAACATTGCATTCGTTTTTGAAAGACAACATCGAAAGTTGACAGGCATGCATCACATTTCATAATATATCAGACTATCAACGACTTAACAATAATCTTGATGAATTCAACGATTCGAATGCAACGTCTTTTGAAATATGCTATGAATGACTCCAAGTAAAATCTTTAAAATGAGCAAATGCACAGCGGAAGATCTCTTTCGTACCTGAGAATAAACATGCTTTAAAGTGTCAACCAAAAGGTTGGTGAGTTCATTAGTTTAACATAAATAATCATTTCATAATTTTAATAGACCACAAGATTTCATATTTCCATTTCTCATAAACATACGTCCCATGCATAGAGACAAAAATATCATTCATATGGATTGAACACCTGGTAACCGACATTCACAATATACATATAAGAATATCGCCATCATTCTGGGATCCTCCTTCGGACATGATATAAATTTCGAAGTACTAAAGCATCCGGTATTTTAGATGGGGCTTGTTGGGCCCGATAGATCTATCTTTAGGATTCGCGTCAATTAGGGTGTCTGTTCCCTAATTCTTAGATTACCAGACTAAAAGGGGCATATTCGGTTTAATAATTCATCCATAAAATGTAGTTTCAATTACTTGTGTCTATTTCATAAAACAGTAATAAAAGTTGCGCATGTATTCTCAGCCTAAAAATATAAAGGGTAAAAAGGTAAATGAAACTCACGCATATAAATATTGTAAAACAGTTAATAAAGCATTTGCATGTATTCTCAGCCCAAAAACGTAAAGAGTAAAAGGGAGCAAATGAAACTCACCTAATGTATTTTGTAGTAAAAATACATATGACTATATTGAACAATGTAGGGTTGGCCTCGGATTCACGAACCTATATCATTTGTATATATATTAAATCATATACTCGTAATCGAATAAAACTATTTATTATTAGTAATGTATTTGTTATATTAATAACTTATAAGTTTCGTTATTTATTTATATATTTTTATTTTATAGAAATATTAATATAGTTAAGTTATGTATTTTAAATATATTTTTTATGTAAAGATCATTTATTAATAGTTGTAATCAACTAGATTAAGAATAATAATAATAATAATGATAATATTAATAATAATAACAATAATAATAATAATAATAATAATAATAATAATAATAATAATAATAATAATAATAATAATAATAATAATAATAATAATAATAATAATAATAATAATAATAATAATAATAATAATAATAATAATAAATATCAAATTATACCTTAGAAACACTAAAAAGAGATAAACTTCCTGGGACGGGACTCGAACCCAAGACCTCTCAGTTAAACCCAAACATAGTGAACCATTCCTATGCTCCTCTATTTCTGTTTTAATACCACAAAATAAATATATATCTAATCTGATATATCTATCGGTTTCTTTTCCTTATTCATCATCATCGTACGTAATATGTAACCTCATCCTCCCTTCATTTATCTTCTCGGCCCAAAAACAAAACAAACACCCTCGACCCAATCTTCAAACGGTTTAGCATTTATTTGGCCCAACAGGAAAAAATGGTTGGAGCTTCGGCCCAATAATAGCCTAACCTAACAACAAAAAGAAATAAATAATTTGCAGCAGCCTTGGTTCGAACTCAAGACCTCTCATTCACCCTAAACGCACCTTAACCATTGAACCGCTATGTATATTTTGTTATAATCTTTCGTGCATATTTATATATATCATATATTATTCGTATGTCATCATCATCATTAATATCATGTATCATTGGGATCACCATTATCAATCGTTAAACTTCCTTGTTCATTACTATTCAGCGTCTTTATCCCTAACTACCGGAATAGTAGCAGTAGCAATACATAATGATCATGATGACCATGAAGTGGAGAAAAAAAGAAAGAAAGAAAGGCTTGTTACAAAAGCTTGTTGTGTTCTTGTTCGTTTTACAACGATAATCGTAAGTAGCAGGAGTAAAACACAGCAGCAATAACAGTTTTTCAGATTGTGTAGAAGGGTTTTCAAGAAGGTGTTCAAATTATACAATAGAAGAGAGATAGGAAGAGAAATGTTGACTTGTTCTGGTGGTTTACAGCAAATAAAGGAAACTTAAAAGAGTAACAGAAGTAGCAAAAAGTATAGTAGTTGCAATCGCATGTTGCAGGAGAAAAAAAAAGAAATATATATATATATATATATATATATATATATATATATATATATATATATATATATATATATATATAGAGAGAGAGAGAGAGAGAGAGAGATCGAAGGTGAATTGCGGATGGTGGTGAATCATGGAGGTTGAGGATGGTTTGGCCGATGGATATCCTTGTAGCAGCAGTAAAACAAACAGTTAATGTGATAGGGTTTAGTTGTCTCAAAAAAAAATATATAAAGAGAGTGGTGCAATGGTGGACTAGGGTGGCGACATGGTGGTGGAGGAGAGTGATAGGTGGTCCTAACAAGATATGGAAACAAACCATGATCATGATGGTGGTGATCTTCGCGGAACAAAAGCATAAAATAAAATGGCGGATGTGGTTTACTTATAAATAAACAGAAACGTGAGGTTAGAGGTGACGGGTTTTGTAGTAGTTATCAAGATGTTTAAGTGGTGATGGTTCATGGGTTTAAGGTGGTTGTGGCTCAATGAAAAAAAAATGACAGTGGTAAATGGTTTGGGTGGTTTGCTCTGGTTTGACCATAACAGAAAACACGAGTGATAGTAGTAGGCTAAAGTTTTTGTGGTTTTATTGTTCTCTCCAATTTTAGGTGTGTATATTCATAGATATATAGACTACATTAGATAGTTGGAAAAATATGAAGACAAACACAGTAACACAAGTTGATATATATATATGTATTTATATAATAATAGTGTTAGCAAATAAGTGCATAAAAGTAGAACGTGTAAAGAGCGATTGAAAAACAAAAACAGTGCATTTTCATTTCTTAAATTCAAGTCACGAATAAAAATGCTATTAATCTGCCGACATCCATAATCCTTATATTACACATGATACTTAGTTTTATATATTATTTAATATATATTATATTTAATCTTTAGAATTAATTAAATATTATATTATATTTACGTGCGTAGTAAAAATGTAATTTTTGTTCAAATGACTAGTACGTTGTCACTCGACTCCTGTACCACTTTCGATTTTTAGAGCGCACTTTCGTAGGTTTAGAAAACTAGCCTTTTACATTACGCGACATGTACACTTATTAATAATTTGACTTTACTCATCAAAAATTTAACTTATGATAAATGTAACCTATAAAATTGAGCGTTGTGGTCGTTTGCTTCTATAGATCAGTGACTCGTTCTTTATCAAAATATATTATTTTAAATTAAGACATTTTATGACTAAGTTAAAAATATATATATATATATATATATATATATATATATATATATATATATATATATATATATATATATATATATATATATATATATATATATATATATATATACATTCTTATTTAGAATTGTAAATTTGTACATAATATATATGTTTGAAATATTTATCTAATGACATAATATTTAGTCTTTCAAAACCAATTACATTTCAAAGTTCGTTTTATATAATTTAACTCGTTTTAAATAATAGTAGTTATTTTACCAAATAATGTTTTTAATATGAAAACTAAATAGTTGATTTATCAAGGGACACGAGTTTATCAAAGTAAAGTACACCTTTGAAATTTAAACGGAAATGATCACTACTTTTGACTAACTCTCGTTAATGACACTATTGTAAATCACTTTTACCAAATATTCTGGATACCGTTAAAAGGAAAGGTTTTCTAAATCAAAGTAGACCTCTCAATAGAGACTCGAAATCATAATTCAATGTATCTGATAAATCAATCATTTGATATCATCTTCTAATTCCATCGATAAACATATTGAAACAAATACGATCATGTAAACTATAATACGTTTAATACTTTGTTAACGTTTTCAAGTTATAATATATGCACATATACATATATAATCATATCCGTTCATATAATGGTTCGTGAATCATTGGAGTTTGGTCGAGGTTAAATGAATGTATGAACACAGTTTAAAATTCTTGAGGTTCAACTTACAAACTTTGCTTATCGTGTCTGGACTATATAAAGATTAAAGTTTAAATTGGGTCGCAAATTTCCGGGTTGTCACACATACCCTATATTCAAAGAATCCAAATAATTCTGGATCCGTTGAAATCTTTAGAGAATATCTTGCTTCGATGTCATGTTAAAATCTTGCGAAAAAAAATCTTTCTCCATCAACCATAGAACTAAGAAATTCCAAAATATCATCATCAATATCTTCGATATTTCTGAGGATATTTTCATAAATATTCTCACCCGAAATTATATACCTCTTCGTGTTCCCTGTGTATCATTATATTGGAAACATTCTAAAAAAAATAATAATAATAATAATTTAGTACCGAAAAGCAGATTATACGAAACTAGGAAGAAAGTCGTGGATAAATCACAAAGAATAAGTTTGACTTCAAAGAATCCAAATGACTCAATGTCTACAAAAGTCTTTAGTGAATATCTTGCTCATTACTCTAAACCCTTGCAGACAATAGTTTCTATCATCCTCTGATCTTAGATATTCCGAGATATTATCGTATCTTTCATTATAAATATCCTCCATATTTCTAGAAATATTTTTATAACTATTCTTATCTGAAATCATTAATCTCATCGTGCTATCAGTATTACATCATATAGAAACTGTTATTTTCTATATTCTGTAAACTTTAGAGCTTAAGATATAAATGTTATTGAAGTAATGTTGGGAACTGATGCATGAGTTAGTATAATATAATGACACTTGATCAACGTGATTATATTACAATAAGTCATGCTGAGTTTTTAAAGGGACGTGATGATTCACAGATCATAACGTCATCATGTGCCATGTCACATAACTCTTTCATTCTACTTAACTCCAGAACAAATCAAGAAAATGTATTCTTGATGGTTCTATCTTCCATGATGTTGATAAATTTGAAAATCAAATCGTGCTATCACGTTCTTTCCTGCTTAAAACATTATAATCATTCAAAACTCTATATCTACAAATTCGGGACCATTATTCGCTTGATTTAAAGTCGGGAAGAGAAAACAAAAGAATGAATCTCCGAAATAGAAATGTGGGGTATAAATCACAGCAAATAGGAGAGAGCATTAACTGTGAATGACAATGATTACTAAAGACAGAAACAGGGACTTTGAAATTTAAAAAAAAATAATAATAAATAAATAAAAAATAATAAAAATAAAAATAAAGCCCTATAACAACACATAAGTTACAAACTGTGTATATCAATACGTATCGCAACGTAAAGACACGGGAGAATTAAAAACACTATAATCCCAAGGGCAAAAAAAAAAAAACAGATTCCCCCGGTGGAAGTTGGAAAAGGAGAATGATTGTTGCAATAATCAGGATGAGGACAACGATCAGAACGGGATTAAGCATTTTCAGAATCTTTTGGATGTATGAAACAAGAAGGAAAGTATAGGAATGGTGAGAATAATGGAACGGAAGAGTTTAATTTATAGTGGAAATATCAGACAGAGTAATCGAGGCAGATCACCGTATTTAATTATAGAGATCTTAATTCCCTTACTCTCCGAAGAATCAAAACTAATAGATTTCCAAGATTTTCTTTTAAATCCCTTGAATTCCGGAATTCAACCCTCTACGTCAAAAGTTAAGACACGCCTTATTTTCTAAATTCAACCAAGACAACGTCAAAAGTTAAAACAAAACTTTATTTATTCATTCCACTCTTTTGTGATAGCTTCATTCGTGTTTTTCGAGTAATCGAATTATTTTATCTATATTATTCAATAATGATAAAACTCTATTTATCAGCTCATATTCGTCAGGGAAACATATTTATTGTTAGCCATGACGACCTCACTCAAATTTAGGGACGAAATTTCTTTAACGGGTAGGTACTGTGATGACCCGGGAATTTCCGACCAAATTTAAACCTGAATCTTATTTGATTTCGATACGATAATAAAAATATGTAATGTTGAGTATCGAAAGTTTTGAAATCTATATTCATGTAATCAATTACCCTTTGACTATGCTCGACGATTCACGAACAACTATTTATAAATAAGATATATATATATATATATATATATATATATATATATATATATATATATATATATATACATATACATATATATATATATATATATATATATATATATATATATATATATACATATACATATATATATATACATATACATATATATATATATATATATATATATATATATATATATGTATATATATATATATATATATATATGTATATGTATATATATATGTATGTATATATATATATATATATATAATAATTTGAAATAATATATGATTTAATTGTTGAAAATAAAAATATAAAATGATATCAGTATATTCGATATTATTAATTTAATATATAATATATAGATACAAGATTTGATAATCATAATTTGTTATATCAATATTATTAGAGATATCTTTATTAATCTTATGAATATCATTATTAGTAATATTATTAATAATTATCATTATACTTGATAGTAAGATTATTAATGATGTTTTTATTTTTATTATTAATAATATTAAAAGTATTAATATTAATTATTAATATTAAATAATTGAATATTAAAAAGCCTAATTATATTTTTCCTTTTGCACATCACAATCTATCTATATGTAATTTTGTCCTTGTCTCTAATATGAGTACCAATCGAATGAAAGCACAGATACAATTAAAATTCGTTAGCAATCTGAATCAACTTTTATTTCTTTTACTTTATTCCTAGTCTGATCAAGAGATTTGTCAATTGCTTTTACTATCAAAACACTGTGCGTGATTGGGAATTACTATGTCAAGTTGGAAATTTGATTGAGTTACTATTCTTGTCTTCTCATTAACTAAATTTATATACATACATTATATGTATACTCTGAGGTGATGAAACCAAGACCCATTTCCAATTTCACTTCATGATTATTATTTTTCATGAGCCTTCACGAACCACCTTCACCTTACTCTTCTTCTTCACTATTGAACCACCATAGAACCTAATCACTAACACCTTATTGCAGGTGTACTACTCCTATTCTTCCATCACCACCACCACATACGATCATAAATTTGCTGTGGTTATATGTGTCTATTTCGGTTGCTAATCCGGTGTAAACAATAATCAAAACAACTCAAACCAACGGAACTACCACCGCTACGCTACAAGCCCTCAACCCATTTAATCCTCACAAACTTATATGTCAAGAACACCATCATCCTTGCACTTTCCTTCACAATCGACTTACTTGTGGCTACTGTTGTCATTACTGTTGAAGCAAGAACACCACAAACTACCACCATAAACGCTGTCATCAAGAACCGTCAACAACCCACCATCTCCTAACACCAAACTCAACATCGAATCACCTTTATAAGTCTGACTTTTGAAGATGGAAGCTACTGTACAGTCACAACTGGTTAGTTCTTAGATTCACAATTCTAAAACTATGCAAGATTTAGATGCGGCCACCATATTTGAGGAAGCCAAGACAAGATGGCTTCGGCCATGCAATAATTTGTAACCAAGAAACCCACAACCATAAACCTGAGATGTTTTCGACCGTTCCAAACTAAGACCAAAACAAAACAAACCCGTTGTTTCAATCACCATCCTTCACCAATCTACAACACCCACTAAAAACACAAAACCAAACCCCATCGATCATCTTGACCCACCACCCAAACCCATCATTACCATACATGAACTACCACCGTCGATCACCGATTTACCATCACGAATCACCACCAGATTCTTCCTCTCTCTCTTCCCTATTCTAAACCAAGAGACCCACAAATACACTGCTACTGCAGTATTATTTATTTTTTTTCTTTTGTTTCTATTATTAGTGGAACGAAACGATTAAGTATGATGTATGAGGAGCTGTTTTCTATTTAATCAAACGACTAGGATAGGGTACGTCGGATATAATAATAAATATGATAAAGGCATCATGATTAGGATAACATATTGTTATGGAATGTGAGCTGTAAAGGAGAAGTAAATGGGATATTTTAGTTACTGCTATTCGACTTTTGTGTTGTTCCAGCGATATCCAATGATTTATTTTGGGGCTTTCAAATTCAACTAGGCTTTAAATAAAATTAGAGCTTGCTTAGTAGAATTAGGGAATGTGTTCCATGCTTGGGCCGTACTATATTGTGGATTGAGAATAAATTTTGTCTTTTGGGCTGCTATCTGGGCCGAGATCCAGTTAAACTACTCGCTAATAAGATGCTGGTATGATGAGTGTGATGATCATGATAAATGATACGTGAGAGGGGATGAAGAACATGAAGCAGAATCGATATATAATTAATATAGGATAGATTAATCTCAGAAAAGCCAAACAGAGGGATTGGTTAGGGAGGTGTTCGAGTGTGCGAGAGGTTGTGGGTTCGATTCCCGGCTTGAGCGGTTTGATATCTTTTTGAGCCTTTAAGGTAGTAAACATTTTGGTTATATTTATTATTATATATTTTCATTTTATTATTATTATTATTATTATTATTATTATTATTATTATTATTATTATTATTATTATTATTATTATTATTATTATTGTTATTATTATTATTATTATTATTATTATTATTATTATTATTATTATTATTATTATTATTATTATTATTTTTATTTTTACTAGTGATAAATTAGTTAGTATCATTAAATATTATTAGTATTATTAACATTCTTATCATTTTTACTATTAGTATCATTATCATTATTATTATTATAACAACTATAGTATTATTAAAAGAACGATTTTTAGTAAGAATATCATTATTATTTTTATCATAAGTAGTAGTATTATTATCATTATAAGCAAATACAACTTTTATTACTATTATTGATATTATGTTACCAAATAAATATTAGATACCTAAAAGTATATCTAATACCTATAACCTAACTCTATTTTTATAATAAGTAAGATATATAAAATAAATATATTTAAGATACTAATGGTACACAAAGTATTTAAAGTAACAGATATATCACTGATAATAAATAAATTTGTTCGATTATCATTATATATGTTAATATACATAATTGAATATAGGTTCGTGAATCCGAGACCAACCCTGCATTGTTCAGTGTTCAATGACGTCATATGTATTTGTACTACAAAATACAGTAGAGTGAGTTTCATTATTCCCTTTTTAAATTTTTTGCGACTGAGAATACATGCGCTGCTTTTATAAATGCTTTACGAAATAGTCACAAGTGATCAAAACTACATTCTATGGTTGGATTATCAAATCGAATATCACCCTATATAGTCTGGTAATCTAAGAATTAGGGAACATAAACCCTAGTTGATGCGAATCCTAAAGATAGATCTATCGGGCCCAACAAGCCCCATCCAAAGTACCGGATGCTTTAGTGCTTCGAAATTTATATCATGTCCGAAGGAGGATCCCGGAATGATGGGGATATTTTTATATGCATATTGTGAATGTCGGTTACCAGGTGTTCAATTCATATGAATGATATTTTTTTGTCTCTATGCATGGGACGTATGTTTATGAGAAATTGAAATATGAAATCTTGTGGTCTATTAAATTATTGAAATGATTGTTATGATAAACTAATGAACTCACCAACCTTTTGGTTGACACTTTAAAGCATGTTTATTCTCAGGTATGAAAGAAATCTTCCGCTGTGCAATTGCTCATTTTAAAGATATTATTTGGAGTCATTCATGACATATTTCAAAAGACGTTGCATTCGAGTCATTGAGTTCATCAAGATTATTATTAAGTTAATTATAGTTAGATATTATAAGATGGTATGCATGCCGTCCATTTTCGATGTATTGAAATATTGTCTTTTCAAAAACGAATGCAATGTTTGTAAAATGTATCATATAGAGGTCAAGTACCTCGCGATGTAATCAACTGTTGTGAATCGTTTATAATCGATATGGACTTCGTTCGGATGGATTAGGACGGGTCCTTTCAGATACTTCACTCACTACGTGAACGTGGTGTCTTAGCACATCGACACTTCACATCTCACAGTACAGAAATAAATATATTATATACCTACGCATATAATTATTCCACTCACCTTAACACGTCGGTGATGATTTCACTTCCGTATGCTTCAAAGCAAAGTACCTAATACATTAGGTACACATTCAATACACAAACTTGTGGAAATAACCACCAACACTTAACTCTTGAGCATTTACTGACCCAAATGCATTAAATGACCAATTTACACAAAACCGCCCATTTAAGGCCAAGACTCATCATTAATCGCTATAAGCTAGTGATTAGAGTCTACTAACCCCAACTAACTCAAATTTGGGTATTTCATACCCATCTCACCCAATTAGGGCAACCATTACCCATTTGACCCATTTAACACTTTGACCCACAAATTTGGTCAAACTTGAACCCATTAACAAACTAACACTAATTCACAAGTTTACTAGTGTTTTAACAACAAAATTAACACTTTCAAACATCAAATTCAAGACCAAACCCAAGATTGCAAGCCATGGGGTTTTCATGCACCAATTTGACCCAAATTCACCCATTTAACCCCCAAATGGGTCTTACAAGTCTCAAAAGTACAAACCCTAGCCATAAATCAATTAAAACTCAAAACACAGAGTTAGGACTTACCAACGCTAACACAACGTAGCTAGAGACGTAGGGAACAACTTTAAAACTCAAGCTTAAACCCAAAACTAGCTTCTTCCTCTTTGGATTGAGCTTTCTCACACTAAAACCTCATCTCTCTCTAGAATTGAAGTGAAAAGGATAAGGTAGATGGAAATGGAGTAAAGGCACCCACCAACTGATCTTTGGGGCCTTAAAGTCGTCCTCCATGTGAAATTACCAAGTTACCCCTTTAGAATATCTAAAATAGAACAGCTGGCCCGCCAGTACATCTGGACGGCGTCCAGAATGCTGGAAGGCGTCCAGCCCATCAAAATAGGACGGCGTCCCACCCTTTTGGACGGTGTCCAAACCATCTGGGAAAACAGTATCTTATAACTCTTCCCCACTTGAAATGGATTGCGTCCTCGCAATCCAAGCAGCATGACACACAGGAAGATACACCAAAACAAACTCTTCGAATTCCCACGTAAATTCGGAACCTTTACTTCGACGCCATTGAACCTTAAAAGTTCTCACCTCTTTATTTCTCAACGTTTTCACTTTCTCATCAAGTATGGCAATTGGTTCCCCGGGTTACTCTAACTTGTTGTTTAGCTCAATATCTTCTAATGACACAAAAGATGAATCATCCGCAAAACACTTACGGAGATGGGAAACATGAAATGTATTATGGATCCCCGCAAGTTCTAAGGGTAATTTCAAATGATACGCAACTTTACCAACATGAGCTAAATTTTAAAAGGACCAATGAATCGAGGAGCTAACTTTCCCGGTTTTCGAAAACGAATAATACCCTTTCATGGCGAAACCTTAAGCCTCACCATGCCACCCTCTTGGAACTCAATCAATCGCCTACGTTTGTTGGCATACAACTTTTGTCTATCTTGAGCCGCTTTCAAATGAGTCCGAATCATCTCAATCTTGCTATTTGTCTCCAAAACCAAATCGTTACTCCCGATCTCCCTTTGTCCCACTTCACCTCAACAAATTGGAGTTCGACACCTTCGTCCATAAAGTATCTCATAAGGTGGCATATCGATACTAGTATGATAACCATTATTGTACGAAAATTCCACCAAAGGCAAGTGCTCATCCCAACTACCACCGAAATCAATTATACACGCCCGTTGTGACGACCCGAAAATTTCTGACCAAATTTAAACTTACCTTTAAATGATTTCGACACGATAAGCAAAGTTTGTAATGTTGAGTCTCGAAAATTTTGAACTGTTTCAATTGACCTTCGACCATTCCTGGCGATTCACGAACAGCTATTTGTAAATAGATATGCGTGTATATATATATCTATAAATATATAAATAATAATTGAAAATATAATTTGGAATATTATATGTTGTTGATGTTAGAATTAATAATGTAAAATAATATATATATATATATATATATATATATATATATATATATATATATATATATATATATATATATATATATATATATAAAGTATATAGAATATATATATTGTAAATTCGAAATTATTTAGTAAACGAAGGTAACGCTCAATTATCATTCGATTGATAGTAAACGCGTTAAAAAGAAACTTATATGATTTTAAAATAAACGGTGATCCGAAAATGAGTTATATGAATCTTAGGCCTATTAAAAATATATTTAGAAGCTAAATAATAAATTTGAACACTTTTCATATTTTACCTGGAATCGAGCGCGGACAGTGATATAATTTTTATTTAGTAGTTAATAATCAAATTTTTACCATAATGAATAAATATAATTATTGTGAAAATTTAAGAATTTTTCGAAGACTTTTAATCATCACTACATTAACAACAGAGCACGATATACTCTCTATTATAAAACTGTCGGCAGAATAGGAGTTGGATATTTTTTTCTTCTTGCACGTTTTTAATCATAATCATTTATTTAATATTATTATATATGCTTTCATCGACCTACACTCATGCACTATGAAAAGTTTGTTGCAAAAGTCCCACACCCTTTTACATATCATTGTTCCATTTTTTTTTACAATAATCTAACATCTTCAGCAAATCATTTTCCTTCTTCATTATTACCACTTGAACCACATGAAATAAAACCACAACCTTCAATGCCAATCGACATCGGTAGTATAAAACAATTAAAATTCACGAGACTAATATATGTGGCTAATTTAAAACATGGGGCCTGACTTTTTAACATTTCTGTTTTGTAATTTATCATATTAGCATATATATCAATATTATATAAACATATAGATATGGACACATACAACACCACTACAAACCCACTCTCCGTTTTCTGTTTTTCTGTTTATAATCGACCACAATTCAAATCATCACCACCTTCCTCTATTCTTTTTTTTTCTATCGACCGAAGCAACACCATCACCATGATCAAGAATAACCCTATTTTCGAACAGTTCCAAAGCTGTTAAAAACAGCCTATTAACACCCCATGATGTTATTGGTGTTCGGCCGATTGCAGACTATTGTTGTTCCTGTTGCATCATCACAAAACCATCATCATAACCTTCGATCTAGTGCTCCTGGTCATCTAGTTACACAACCCCATCAATGATCATAACCTATGGTATTTCAGGTAATACTACTATCTCTACTCAAAGACACACCACCTTGATCACCATCGTTAACCAATAACAAGAACTAACAAACCATCGACCATCACATACCTGCAGCTACAACTGCTTTTGTATATGTTTTCTGTCCAAAAACAGTCCACCCAAAACACCATCAAATGATACTGCTACGCAGCTTACTCCGTTTCTATTTTCCTGTTTTAAACCATCTGCGACCATCATCAACTTGCTTTTTGTTTATTAACAATTGAAACCAAAACCCAACCCAAATCGTCACCATATAAAACCACCACAACCATCATCATATTTTTTTTCTTTTCTTTTATTTTCCCTTTCGATCACTGTTTCTGTTTCTTGACAAACCAAAACAACCAACGATTTTGTTTCCTGTTGCTACTCTTTTTCTGTCGAATTCGATGAAACCAACAACCACCGAGTTCTTTTGATGTTGTTAAGTGTTTGATGAACTTCAAGAACTCCACAATAAACAACCCTAATTGACTAAGTATTGCTTCTACTGCTACTTGTTTCAATTCGCCATAAAACCTCCACATCATGCTCCTGTTACTGCTGCAATTCATTTCTGTTTCTTTTGCTATTAAAGAAAATGATAATGAGGGTGAAGAATAAAAGTGGGGGATGATGTACAAAAGGATAAGTTGAAAAAGGCTGCATTCTATTTGCTTTTGGCGTGTTTTCTTTAATATGATGGCCGACAAATCCAAATTTGTTTACAACACTTGGACAACTTGCAATATAAAATTTCGGCTGCTATTTAACCTGCTACCAGCTCCTATTTTGTTTATTTTTTATTACAATCGGAACCCTGCACACATTAAACGATGATGAAACATGGTGAAAAAGATAAAATGTGATAGGCTGTTACCACTAACTTGTATTTGTTCTTGTTTTCCCAGACGAACCCTACACGTTTTTTTTAACTTGGGTCGAGAACACAGAATTCAAGTTATGGTTTTGTTATTATTTTGTCTTTGGGTCGAGACCCATTTGATACTTTTGGACTGGACTTTCAAATGTTACCTGATGCATAAATAAACTTATGATAAGTTGATATCATAGCTTTAAAATATGTCGATGATACATGATACTAGATACTTGATACATGATGCTCGGTAATAATAAATAGGATAAATAACGATGATGAAGGGGTTATGATGTTGAGTTGGTGATAATATACGATATACGATGATGATAACTTGATGACGTTAAAATGATGATGATTCGATGACAATCGATGATGATCTCATGATGATGTACATGGGATGATGTATGATGTATTCGATGGTAATGATGATTACGGGATGATTGGATCATGAAGACGATGATGATGGATACGGTAATCATGATGATTATTATGATGATACGAATGATACATGATGATCGTTGATGATGATAATGGTAATGATGATGATGACCCATCGATTATGATGTTAATTATGGTATAAATCTACTAATACTATTATTTATGTTTATTATTATTATTATTGTTATTGTTATTAGTATTTGTATTATTATTGTTATTATTATAGTATAAAAGATATGTAAGTAATAAAATATCAGGATAAAAGTAATTATGGTTATATAAAAAGTTTATGAATATGATAAGTATGATTAAGATTAGGTTAAGAATATAAATACATATAATATTATCATTAGTAATAAGATTGTTATTATTATTAAAATTAGTATTTTTATTTAAAACTATCATTTTTATTATCATTAAAAGTATCATTATTATTATTATTATTATTAGAATTATCATTATTTTTATCATTATTAATTTTAATATCATTATTATTATTATTTTTAACATTATTAGTATTATTATTAGTATTAATACCATTAACATTATTAATATCACAAATATTATTATTATTATTAACATATAATATTTTATTTATTTTTATTGTTAATATTTTTATCATTATTATTATTATTATATTATTATTATTATTTTACTATTATGATAATTATTATTTTTATAAACAAAAGACATTTATGTAAAGTATATATTTATTACATATATTATAAGATTTTTAATATATTAACTAATATAATATTATTTATATTAAAAAAAAACATTTATTAAAGTGTATACATCATATAAGTATTATAACAAATTATAAGGATTAAAATAATTATATATAAGGATATTCATCTATATATATTATAACAAACATATATACTTAGTTGATTAATATTACAATGTGTTAATATATATACTTTATATAGGTTCGTGAATCCGAGGCCAACCCTGCATTGTTCAGTTTCGTCGTATGCATATTTTTACTACAAAATATCGTATTGTGAGTTTCATTACTCACTTTTTAAATGCTTTTGCAATATATATTTTTGGGGCTGAGAATACATGCGCTTTTATAAATGTTTTATGAAAAATACACAAGTAATCGAAACTACATTATATGGTTGAATGATCGAAGCCAAATATGCCCCTTTTTGCTTGGTAGCCTAAGAATTAGGGAACATCACTAATTTTGAGAATTAGTGGACGCCTAATTGACGCGAATCCAAAAGATAGATCTATTGAGCCTAACGAACCCCATCCAAAGTACCGGATGCTTTAGTACTTCGAATTCATTTTTATCATGTCCGAAGGATTTCCCGGAATGATAGGGGATATTCTTATATGCATCTTGTTAATGTCGGTTACTAGGTGTTCAATCCATATGAATGATTTTTGTCTCTATGCATGGGATGTATATTTAGGAGAAAATGAAAATGAAAATCTTGTGGTTTAAAAGATGGAAATGATTATTTATGTTAAACTAATGAACTCACCAACCTTTTGATTGACACTTTAAAGCATGTTTATTCTCAGGTATGAAAGAAATCTTTCGCTGTGCATTTGCTCATTTTAGAGATATTACTTGGAGTCATTCATGACATATTTCAAAAGACATTGCATTCGAGTCGTTGAGTTCATCAAGATTATTATTAAGTCAATTATAGTTGGATATATTATGAAATGAAAGTTTGTCTTTTAAAAACAAATGCAATGTTTGTAAAATGTATCATATAGAGGTCAAGTACCTCGCGATGAATCCAAATGTAATGTATTCATCCAGATGGATTAGGAAGGGTCTCTACAGGTGGTATCAGAGCGGTGGTCTTAGCGAACCAGGTCTTACATTAATGTGTCTAACTGATAGTTGTTTAGATGCATTAGTGAGTCTGGACTTCGACCTTGTCTGCATGTCAAAAGTTTTGCTTATCATTTAGTATCGAAATTTACCTATTTATCATCCTTAGGAAATTATCTGCTTATCATTCTTAGTCTAGACACATCTTACTGCATTGATTGCCTGAATAGTGTATAGACAAAATTTATATCTTAGCGTATCTGCTAATTTATATCTTAGCGTATCTATTACGGTAAACTTTGCCTGGTATCTTCCGTAAATTTCTCCGTAATTTAAGGGATCCTGGTACTATATATATCTATGCATATTATGCATTGAGAGTACCATCCAACTATCATTTTCTATCACTAAACGTTTCATACCAAAAATCTTTTCTGTGATCGCGTAAGATGGCCTCTACGAATCAACCAAGTTCATCTGACTCCGAAGACAACGTGACGGGAGCGCACCAACCGATCAACTACCGTGATTACTGGAGAAAATGGGGGTGGGTTTACAACATACTCACCCTATGGAGAAGGGAAGAAGGTACTCCATATCATGAGCCGAATCTACCGCCTAACATCGGAGTACTTGACCCGCTCACTGGCGAACCTGTTCGCAACACTGTTTATACCCTCTTTGCGAGAATTTTTCATCTTGAGGCTACCATTAACGAAACTAGAGAAGATATCCAACCTCCACCTCACACTGATAACCAGCCAGGGTTAGTAGAAGAAGTCAACGAGCTTCGCGCTCGAGTAGTGGCTTTGGAAATTATGGTGCAAAAATTACCAGCTTCAGCAACATCACCAACATCAACAGCGCCACCAGCATCAGCACCAATAGCACCAATACCACGAACAACACAAGCCTTAAAATCCACATCCCAAGCCTCAATTTCACAATCTGTCACAAGAACATCAACATCATACGCACCATAGATACCAAAGAGTACCAACAACAATGAACGATGAAGTATTGATCCATAACTTCATTGAAGAAATATTCTGCGAAGAATATGTGGTTTCTAAAAGTTTTAGAGATTATGTATTCTAGTTCTAACCGAAAATTAAATGAGCTTAATATCATATTAACTCATTAAATTCATGATTTCATCTGAAGAAAAAATATATATGTATATATATTTTTATAAAGATTGTAATTAAAAGATTCTCTTGTACAAACTGTTAATGGTGAAAATATTTTAACGGGTAGGTAATACCCGAGAAATATTTAGATTTCACATTAATAAGTTACACTGTACATTCTTCAATTTAGAATCAGCAGTCATTAAAAATACTGCTCAAATCCACACATATATGTATCTGTTCGCCAAAGAATAACCATTATCATTCCAATTCAATTTCATATACGAGTTTCTGCCGATCAAAATCCAAGTCAAGATTTGACAAGTGGTATAATGAAGAAAATAATGAACAAAATAAAATTGATTAGTAACCAATTAATTAACTACGTAAAATTTTAAACCTATACTAACCAAATCCTAGCTGACTGTTCCTAGCTAGCTGTTCCTATATGACTATGTCCTTATAATATACTAGATTTGGTTGAACTATTAGACTATTGGACTACTATCATGAACAATTAAAAAGTATTAAAAGAGTAGGAAATAGTAATTACAACACATTTTGACTTAAAAGATAGTAAATAAATTATATCTACTACAGTTAAATATTTCCTCAAGTTGTCACTTGATTTCATCTTAAACATTCTTTGTATCTTGACGATTACCATCAGCGTTTAATCATCTAAAAAACACAGTTCTCTTGAAACCACCTTGGATTGATAATCGATGATTTAGATATGGTAGCATTAAATGCAGAGGAAACAGCAAAATTGTAGATGATCTAAACGGTCAAAAATTTGATAATAAAGAATGGAATGTTAAGAACGCTCGATAGAAAATTTGGTACTGAAAAACGAATTGAGCTAACCATGAAGGAGATCACGGACAAATACAAGGACCAAACCCTATGTTCAAAGAATCCAGATAATTCTGTATCTGGTGAAATCTTTAGAGAATATCTTGCTCCGTACCCATGTTAAATCTTGTGGAAAATCTTTCTTCATCAAACTTCGATCTTAGAAATTCTAAAAATATCATCATAAATATCTTCGATATTTCTGAGGATATTTTCATAAATATTCTTGTCCGAAATTATTTATCTCTTCGTGCTATCTGTGTTACATCATAAAGGAAACTATTTTAGTTTCTAAAGTTCTTTGAAATTCGAGTTTAAATTATGAATGATTTCTGGAGAAGTGTTGGGAATTGAAGCATGAGTTAGTATAATATAATGACGTCAGGCCAACGTGGTTATATTACAGTAAGTCATGCTGAGTTTTTAATGAGACGTGATGATGGTTCACATTAGATCATACCATCATCATGTGTCATGTTACATAACTCTTTCATTCTGCTTAACTTCTAAACATATCAAGAAAATATATTCTTGATAGTTCTATTCTCAGTTATTCTGGTAATTTGATAAATCAAATCGTGCTATTACATTCTTCCTTGTTTAGAACATTAATTTCATTCGAAACTCCATACTTACGAATTCTGGACCGTTACTCGTTTTACTAGAGGTCAAGAAGAGAATAAAAAGGCAAAGAACTCCGAAACATAAGGGAAGATATAAAGCCCAACAACAACACCGAACTTACAAAACCATGGATATCAGTGCGTATAGTAATATAAAGACACGGGAGGATTATAAATACAATAATCCCTAGAGCATAGTAGAAATAAACAGATTCTTCCGGTGGGAGTTGGAAAAGAAGAACGATCATTGCGATAGTCAGAATAAGAACAAGGATTGGAACCGGATTAAGCATCATTATAATCTTTTAGATATATGAACTGATAAAGAAGGTGTAGAAGTGGTGAAAACTAATGAAAAGGAAAAGATAAATATATAATAGAAATATCAGACGTAGTAATCGGGATAGATCATCGCATTTAATTAAAGAGATCCTAATTTCCTTATTTACCAAAGAAATCAGATCTTATAGATTTCATAGATTTTCTTTAAATCCCTTGAATTCCGGAAATTCAAACTTGACTACGTCAAAAGTTAAGACGAATCTCTATTTCTTGGTTTCAAACTTTTGTGAAAGCTTCACTCATACGCTTCGAATAATCGAATCATTTTATCCATATTACAATATCGTAATAAAATTCTACTTTATCAACTCATATTCGTCTTGAAAACATTTTTATGGTTAGCCATGACGACCTTACTCAAATTTCGGGACGAAATTTCTTTAACGGGTAGGTACTGTGATGACCCGGAAATTTCCGACCAAATTTAAACTTGACCTTTAAATGATTTCGACACAATAAGCAAAGTCTGTAATGTTGAGTCTCAAAAATTTTGAACTGTTTCAATTGACCTTCGACCATTCCTGGCAATTCACGAACAACTATTTGTAAATAGATATGCGTGTATATATATATATATATATATATATATATCTATAAATATATAAATAATAATTGAAAATATAATTTGGAATATTATATGTTGTTGATGTTAGAATTAATAATGTAAAATAATAATAATATATAATAAATATTATTCAAAAAATATATATATATGTGTATATATATATATATATATATATATATATATATATATATATATATATATATATATATATATATATATATATAATATATATTGTAATTTCAAAATTATTTAGTAAACAAAGGTAACGCTCAATTATCATTCGATTGATAGTAAACGCGTTAAAAAGAAACTTATATGATTTTAAAATTAACGGTGATCCGAAAATGAGTTATATGAATCTTAGGCCTATTAAAAATATATTTAGAAGCTAAATAATAAATTTGAACACTTTTCATATTTCACCTGGAATCGAGCGCGGACAGTGATATAATTTTTATTTAGTAGTTAATAATCAAATTTTAACCATAATGAATAAAATGAATAAATATAATTATTGTGAAAATTTAAGAATTTTTCGAAGACTTTTAATCATCACTACATTAACAAAGGAGCACGATTTACTCTCTATTATAAAACTGTCGGCAGAATAGGAGTTGGATATTTTTTTCTTCTTGCACGTTTTTAATCTTAATCATTTATTTAATATTATTATTTATGCTTTCATCGACATACACTCATGCACTATGAAAAGTTTGTTGCAAAAGTCTCACACCCTTTTACATATCATTGTTCCATTTTTTTTTTACAATAATCTTACATCTTCAGCAAATCATTTTCCTTCTTCATTATTACCACTTGAACCACATGAATTAAAACCACAACCTTCAATGCCAATCGACGTCGGTAGTATAAAATAATTAAAATTCACGAGACTAATATATGTGGCTACTTTTAAAACCTGGGACATGACTTTTTAACATTTCTATTTTGTAATTTATCATATTAGCATATATATCAATATTATATAAACATATAGATATGGACACATACAACACCACAACAAACCCACTCTCCATTTTCTGTTTTTCTGTTTCTAATCGACCACAATTCAAATCATCACTACCTTCCTCTATTCTTTGTTTCTGTCGACCGAAGCAACACCATCACCATGATCAAGAACAACCCTATTTTTGAATAGTTCCAAAGCTGTTAAAAACAGCCTATTAACACCCATGATGTTAATGGTGTTCGGCCGATTGCAGACTATTGTTGTTTCTATTGCATCATCACAAAACCATCATCATAACCTTCGATCTACTGCTCCTGGTCATCTAGTTACAAAACCCCATCAATGATCATCACCTATGGTATTTCAGGTAATACTAATGTCTCTACTCGAAGACACACCACCTTGATCACCATCGTTAACCAACAACAAGAACTAACAAACCATCGACCATCACATACCTGCAGCTACAACTGCTTTTGTATATGTTTTCTGTCCAAAAACAGTCCACCCAAAACACCATCAAATGATACTGCTACACAGCTTACTCCGTTTCTGTTTTCCTGTTTTAAACCATCTACGACCATCGTCAACTTGCTTTTGGTTGATTAACAATCAAAACCAAAACCCAGCCCAAATCGTCACCACATTAAACCACCACAACCAAAACCACCACTGTTTCTGTTTCTTGACAAACCAAAACAACCAACGATTTTGTTTCCTATTGCTACTCTTTTTCTGTCGAATTCGATGAAACCAACAACCACCGAGTTCTTTTGATGTTTTTAAGTGTTTGACGAGCTTCAAGAACTCCACAATAAACAACCCTAATTGACTAAGTATTGCTTCTACTACTATCTGTTTCAATTCGCCATAAAACCTCCACACCATGCTCCTGTTACTGCTACAATTCGTTTATGTTTCTTTTGCTATTAAAGAAAATGATAATGCGGGTGAAGAATAAAAGTGGGGGATGATGTACAAAAGGATAAGTTGAAAAAGACTGCATTCTATTTGCTTTTGGCGTGTTTTCTTTAATATGATGGTCGAAAAATCCAAATTTGTTTACAACACTTGGACAACTTGCAATATAAAATTTCAGTTCCTATTTAACCTGGTACCAGCTCCTTTTTCGTATATTTTATTACAACCGGAACCCTGCACACACTAAACGATGATGAAACATGGTGTTAAAGATAAAGTGTGATAGGCTGTTACCACTAACTTGTATTTGTTCCTGTTTTCCCAGACGAACCCTACACGTTTTTTTTAAACTTGGGTCGAGAACAAAGAATTCAAGTTATGGTTTTGTTATTGTATTGTTTTTGGGCCGAGACCCATTTTATACTTTTGGACTGGACTTTCAAATGTTACTTGATGCATAAATAAACTTATGATAAGTTGATATCATAGCTTTAAAACATGTCGATGATACATGATACTAGATACTTAATACATGATGCTCGGTAATAATAAATAGGATAAATAACGATGATGAAGGGGTTATGATGTTGAGTTGGTGATAATATACGATATATGATGATGATAACTTGATGACGTTAAAATGATGATGATTCGATGACAATCGGTGATGATCTCATGATGATGTACATGGGATGATGTATGATGTATTCGATGGTAATGATGATTACGGGATGATTGGATCATGAAGACGATGATGATGGATACGGTAATCATGATGATTATTATGATGATACGAATGATACATGATGATCGTTGTTGATGATAATGGTAATGATGATGATGACCCATCGATTATGATGTTAATTATGGTATAAATCTACTAATACTATTATTTATGTTTATTATTATTATTATTATTGTTATTGTTATTAGTATTTATATTATTATTGTTATTATTGTAATATAAAAGATTTGTAAGTAATGAAATATCAGGATAAAAGTAATTATGGTTATATATAAAGTTTATGAATATGATAAGTATGATTAAGATTAGGTTAAGATTATAAATACATATAATATTATCATTAGTAATAAGATTGTTATTATTATTATTATTATTATTATTATTATTATTATTAATTATTATTAAAATTAGTATTTTTATTTAAAACTATCATTTTATTATCATTAAAACTATCATTATTATTATTATTATTATTATTATTATTATTATTATTATCATTATTATTATTATTATTATTATTATTATTATTATTATTATGTTACTATTATTATAATTATTATTTTTATAAACAAAAGACATTTATGTAAAGTATATATTTATTACATATATTATAAGATTTTTAATATATTAACTAATATAATATTATATATATTAAAAAAAACATTTCTTAAACTATATACATCATATAAGTATTATAACAAATTATAAGGATTAAAATAATTATATATAAGGATATTCATCTATTCATCTATATATATTATAACAAACATATATACTTAGTTGATTAATATTACAATGTGTTAATATATATACTTTATATAGGT
Source organism: Rutidosis leptorrhynchoides (assembly GCF_046630445.1). Lineage (NCBI taxonomy): Eukaryota > Viridiplantae > Streptophyta > Magnoliopsida > Asterales > Asteraceae > Rutidosis > Rutidosis leptorrhynchoides. The sequence goes on along the minus strand of NC_092336.1, from coordinate 334,969,124 downwards.
TCGTGAATCCGAGGCCAACCCTGCATTGTTCAGTTTCGTCGTATGCATATTTTTACTACAAAATATCGTATTATGAGTTTCATTACTCCCTTATTAAATGCTTTTGCAATATATATTTTTGGGGCTGAGAATACATGCGCTTTTATAAATGTTTTACGAAATAGACACAAGTAATCGAAACTACCTTATATGTTTGAATGTTCGAAGCCGAATATGCCCCTTTTTGCTTGGTAGCCTAAGAATTAGGGAACATCACTAATTTTGAGAATTAGGGCACGCCTAATTGACGCGAATCCTAAAGATAGATCTATTGGGCCTAACGAACCTCATCCAAAGTACCAGATGCTTTAGTACTTTGAATTTTTTTATCATGTCCGAAGGATTTCCCAGAATGATAAGGGATATTCTTATATGCATCTTGTTAATGTCGGTTACCAGGTGTTCAATCCATATGAATAATTTTTGTCTCTATGCATGGGACGTATATTTATGAGAAAATGAAAATGAAAATCTTGTGGTCTATTAAAAAGATGGAAATGATTATTTATATTAAACTAATGAACTCACCAACCTTTTGGTTGACACTTTAAAGCATGTTTATTCTCAGGTATGAAAGAAATATTTCGCTGTGCATTAGCTCATTTTAGAGATATTACTTAGAGTCATTCATGACATATTTCAAAAGACGTTGCATTCGAGTCGTTGAGTTCATCAAGATTATTATTAAGTCAATTATAGTTGGATATATTATGAAATGAAAGTTTGTCTTTTAAAAACGAATGCAATGTTTGTAAAATGTATCATATAGAGGTCAAGTACCTCACGATGAATCTAAATGTAATGTATTCGCCAGATAGATTAGGACGAGTCTCTACACCCGTAACATATCCTCCAATGTTTGATTCGTAGGTTCGGTTTGACCGTCCATTTGAGGATGGTACACCGTGCTCATTCTCAATTGTGTACCCATATCTTCATGAAACTTATTCCAAAACCGAGATGTGAAACGAGTATCCCGATCTGAAATAATAGATATAGGAACCCCATGTCTCGATATCACTTCCTTGATAAACAACTTTGAAAAAGCGTCCGACGATATCGTTTCCCGAATGGGAAGAAACAAGGCACTTTCCGTCAACCAATCAACTATCACCCAAATCGTATCAAATTGGGTTCTCGCCGTCTTTGGTAGCTTTGTTATGAAATCCATGTTAATGAGCTCCAATTTCCATTTCAGGACTTCCAACGGTTGTAACTTACCATACGGATTTTGGTGCTCGGCCTTAACTTGCAAACACGTAACACATTGTTCAACATACTTTACAACATCACGTTTCATGCCCGGCCACCAATACTCTTTCTTCAAATCAAGATACATTTTCGTCGTGCCCGGATGAATGGAATACTTTGACTTATGTGCTTCATCAAGTAGCACACGTCGGAAATCTCTCATTCTAGGTACCCACACTCTTCCTTGAAAAGACAACAAACCATGCAGGCCTAAGGTAATAGACTCCGTTTGCCCCACGATTCGTTCTTCATGCTTGTTGTTAACAAAAGCTTCAATTTGAATCTCGCCAAGCTTCATAAGAAAATTGTTAGTAATAATCATGCGTAACGATCCTATTCGTCTCGCCAGATGTTGACTCTTCCGACTTAACGCATCCGCGACCACATTCGCCTTACTCATCTCGCTCTGATACCACTTGTAACGACCCGACTTCGTTATTCCAAAAACACGCAAAAAAAAAAATTTTGAACCAATACATCTGGATGGCCTCCAGTTATCTGGACGGCGTCCAGCAAAGAAGACCAGGACGGTGTCCAGAGGATCTGGACGGTGTCCAAATGATCTGCCAGATTCTGATCCCCGTGTCCAACTTACGTGAGCGGAAAACCCGCTTCCTGACACATTTAAACGAAACCCTTTTTACAACATGACAATATAATTAAAACTAAGAAGTTTCAACAATAAAACCAAGTTTTACAACATCGGGCCCACATCGGCTGTTTAACGAATTTCGTTCAAAAACACAAGTTTCGACCTTAAGAGTTTAAATTCCAAACGACACCTAGAGAATGGTGTTTGGGGTTAAACTACCCACATCTTGGCCAAACTTCCGAAGCAAAACATTCCAATTGCGTCCCCTATCAAAACAAAGCGGGAGGCAACTAATACAAACGAACGCCCTTATCCTTCTCCACACCGGAGCCTAAAAAGAGTAAACAATGAGAGGGTAAGCAAAACGCTTAGTGAATGCAATAATTATACACATACATATATAATGCACCTATTTGAAAACACTTACAAAAAATACCTCATACACGTTAGCATTCTAAATTAGCATACCATCTCAAATACAATGCTAAATCCACGATATCACGAGCTAACACAACAATAGCATATAACACGAACGATGTAATATGCAATACTACAATACATAACCATGGTTAACCAATAGTACAAAGGAATGGTACTCGCATTTCCTATCGGTGTTCATAACAACCGTTAGAGTACTTAACACGTCGTACTAACCCCATGGGTGGCATCTTAACACGTCGATACTTCACCCAGGGTGGCGTCTTAACACGTCGACACTTCACCCGTCATAGTTCTTGGAGTGGCATCCTAACACGTCGATGCTTCACCCCGAGTGGTGTCTTAACACGTCGACACTTCACTCTTCATGTTACTTGGGGTGGTATCTTAACACGTCGATACTTCACTCACTACGTGAATGTGGTGTCTTAGCACATCAACTAAATTATAAGGATTAAAATAATTATATATAAGGATATTCATCTATTCATCTATATATATTATAACAAACATATATACTTAGTTGATTAATATTACAATGTGTTAATATATATACTTTATATAGGTTCGTGAATCCGAGGCCAACCCTGCATTGTTCAGTTTCGTCGTATGCATATTTTTACTACAAAATATCGTATTATGAGTTTCATTACTCCCTTATTAAATGCTTTTGCAATATATATTTTTGGGGCTGAGAATACATGCGCTTTTATAAATGTTTTATGAAATAGACACAAGTAATCGAAACTACCTTATATGTTTGAATGTTCGAAGCCGAATATGCCCCTTTTTGCTTGGTAGCCTAAGAATTAGGGAACATCACTAATTTTGAGAATTAGGGCACGCCTAATTGACGCGAATCCTAAAGATAGATCTATTGGGCCTAACGAACCTCATCCAAAGTACCAGATGCTTTAGTACTTTGAATTTTTTTATCATGTCCGAAGGATTTCCCAGAATGATAAGGGATATTCTTATATGCATCTTGTTAATGTCGGTTACCAGGTGTTCAATCCATATGAATAATTTTTGTCTCTATGCATGGGACGTATATTTATGAGAAAATGAAAATGAAAATCTTGTGGTCTATTAAAAAGATGGAAATGATTATTTATATTAAACTAATGAACTCACCAACCTTTTGGTTGACACTTTAAAGCATGTTTATTCTCAGGTATGAAAGAAATATTTCGCTGTGCATTAGCTCATTTTAGAGATATTACTTAGAGTCATTCATGACATATTTCAAAAGACGTTGCATTCGAGTCGTTGAGTTCATCAAGATTATTATTAAGTCAATTATAGTTGGATATATTATGAAATGAAAGTTTGTCTTTTAAAAACGAATGCAATGTTTGTAAAATGTATCATATAGAGGTCAAGTACCTCACGATGAATCCAAATGTAATGTATTCGCCAGATAGATTAGGACGAGTCTCTACACCCGTAACATATCCTCCAATGTTTGATTCGTAGGTTCGGTTTGACCGTCCATTTGAGGATGGTACACCGTGCTCATTCTCAATTGTGTACCCATATCTTCATGAAACTTATTCCAAAACCGAGATGTGAAACGAGTATCCCGATCTGAAATAATAGATATAGGAACCCCATGTCTCGATATCACTTCCTTGATAAACAACTTTGAAAAAGCCTCCGACGATATCGTTTCCCGAATGGGAAGAAACAAGGCACTTTCCGTCAACCAATCAACTATCACCCAAATCGTATCAAATTGGGTTCTCGCCGTCTTTGGTAGCTTTGTTATGAAATCCATGTTAATGAGCTCCAATTTCCATTTCAGGACTTCCAATGGTTGTAACTTACCATACGGATTTTGGTGCTCGGCCTTAACTTGCAAACACGTAACACATTGTTCAACATACTTAACAACATCACGTTTCATGCCCGGCCACCAATACTCTTTCTTCAAATCAAGATACATTTTCGTCGTGCCCGGATGAATGGAATACTTTGACTTATGTGCTTCATCAAGTAGCACACGTCGGAAATCTCTCATTCTAGGTACCCACACTCTTCCTTGAAAAGACAACAAACCATGCAGGCCTAAGGTAATAGACTCCGTTTGCCCCACGATTCGTTCTTCATGCTTGTTGTTAACAAAAGCTTCAATTTGAATCTCGCCAAGCTTCATAAGAAAATTGTTAGTAATAATCATGCGTAACGATCCTATTCGTCTCGCCAGATGTTGACTCTTCCGACTTAACGCATCCGCGACCACATTCGCCTTACTCATCTCGCTCTGATACCACTTGTAACGACCCGACTTCGTTATTCCAAAAACACGCAAAAAAAAAAATTCTGAACCAATACATCTGGATGGCCTCCAGTTATCTGGACGGCGTCCAGCAAAGAAGACCAGGACGGTGTCCAGAGGATCTGGACGGTGTCCAAATGATCTGCCAGATTCTGATCCCCGTGTCCAACTTACGTGAGCGGAAAACCCGCTTCCTGACACATTTAAACGAAACCCTTTTTACAACATGACAATATAATTAAAACTAAGAAGTTTCAACAATAAAACCAAGTTTTACAACATCGGGCCCACATCGGCTGTTTAACGAATTTCGTTCAAAAACACAAGTTTCGACCTTAAGAGTTTAAATTCCAAACGACACCTAGAGAATGGTGTTTGGGGTTAAACTACCCACATCTTGGCCAAACTTCCGAAGCAAAACATTCCAATTGCGTCCCCTATCAAAACAAAGCGGGAGGCAACTAATACAAACGAACGCCCTTATCCTTCTCCACACCGGAGCCTAAAAAGAGTAAACAATGAGAGGGTAAGCAAAACGCTTAGTGAATGCAATAATTATACACATACATATATAATGCACCTATTTGCAAACACTTACAAAAAATACCTCATACACGTTAGCATTCTAAATTAGCATACCATCTCAAATACAATGCTAAATCCACGATATCACGAGCTAACACAACAATAGCATATAACACGAACGATGTAATATGCAATACTACAATACATAACCATGGTTAACCAATAGTACAAAGGAATGGTACTCGCATTTCCTATCGGTGTTCATAACAACCGTTAGAGTACTTAACACGTCGTACTAACCCCATGGGTGGCATCTTAACACGTCGATACTTCACCCAGGGTGGCGTCTTAACACGTCGACACTTCACCCGTCATAGTTCTTGGAGTGGCATCCTAACACGTCGATGCTTCACCCCGAGTGGTGTCTTAACACGTCGACACTTCACTCTTCATGTTACTTGGGGTGGTATCTTAACACGTCGATACTTCACTCACTACGTGAATGTGGTGTCTTAGCACATCGACACTTCACATCTCACGCTACACAAATAAATACATTATATACCTACGCATATAATTATTCCACTCACCTTAACACGTCGGTAATGATTTCACTTCCGTTCGCTTCAAAGAAAAGTACCTAATACATTAGGTACACATTCAATACACAAACTTGTGGAAACAACCACCAACACTTAACTCTTGAGCATTTAATGACCCAAATGCATTAAATGACCAATTTACACAAAACCGCCCATTTAAGGGAAAGATGAAATGTCCCGTTCATATTGATTATAAACGTTCCATATTAATTGATTTTGTTGCGAGGTTTTGACCTCTATATGAGACGTTTTTCAAAGACTGCATTCATTTTTAGAACAACCATAACCTTTATTTTATAAATAAAGGTTTTAAAAACATTACGTAGATTATCAAATAATGATAATCTAAAATATACTGTTTACATACGACCATTACATAATGGTTTACAATAGAAATATATTACATCGACATATGTTTCTTGAATGCAGTTTTTACACAATATCATACAAACATGGACTCCAAATCTTGTCCTTATTTTAGTATGCAACAGCGGAAGCTCTTAATATTCACCTGAGAATAAACATGCTTTAAACGTCAACAAAAATGTTGGTGAGTTATAGGTTTAACCTATATATATCAAATCGTAACAATAGACCACAAGATTTCATATTTCAATACACATCCCATATATAGAGATAAAAATCATTCATATGGTGAACACCTGGTAACCGACATTAACAAGATGCATATATAAGAATATCCCCATCATTCCGGGACACCCTTCGGATATGATATAAATTTCGAAGTACTAAAGCATCCGGTACTTTGGATGGGGTTTGTTAGGCCCAATAGATCTATCTTTAGGATTCGCGTCAATTAGGGTGTCTGTTCCCTAATTCATAGATTACCAGACTTAATAAAAAGGGGCATATTCGATTTTGATAATTCAACCATAGAATGTAGTTTCACGTACTTGTGTCTATTTTGTAAATCATTTATAAAACCTGCATGTATTCTCATCCTAAAAATATTAGATTTTAAAAGTGGGACTATAACTCACTTTCACAGATATTTCCTTCCTCGGAAATAAGACTTGGCCAAGGATCGATTCATGAACCTATACAAATATGTACATATATATCAAAGTATGATCAAAATATAATTACAACCATTTTTATTATGTTTTAAAGATTTGAGTGTATTAAGTCAGCTGTCCTCGTTAGTAACCTACAACTAGTTATCCACAGTTAGATGTACATAAATAAATCGATATATATATATTATCTTGAATCAATCCACGACCCAGTGTATACACGTCTTAAGCTAGATCACAACTCAAAGTATATATATTTTTGGAATCAACCTCAACCCTGTATAGCTAACTCCAATATTACTGCATATAGAGTGTCTATGGTTGTTCCAAATAATATATATACATGGGTCGATATGATATGTCAAAACATTTGCATACGTGTCTATGGTATCATAAGATTACATAATATATTAGAATACATGTATAATACAATATAAGTTAGCTAGGATATGATTTGTATAGATTTGTTAAACATTTCACGTAGCTAAAAAGATCAAAAATATCTAATCTTGTTTTACCCATAACTTCTTCATTTTAAATCCATTTTGAGTGAATCAAATTGCTATGGTTTCATATTGAACTCTAATTTAAGAATCCAAATAGAAAAAGTATAGGTTTATAGTCAAAAATTTAAGTTACATGTCAATTACTAAAGAGCTAGTCATTTCCGTTGAAAGAACGATATCTTGATGACCATTTTGAAAAACATACTTTCACTTTGAGTTTAACCAAGATTTTTGGATATAGTTTCATGTTCATATGAAAAATCATTTTCCCAGAAGAACACCTTTTAAATCAAAGTTTATCATAGTTTTTAATTATCCAAACCAAAACAGCCTCCGGTTTCACTACGACGGCGTATATCCGATTTTATGGTGTTCATCGTGTTTCCATGTTTTAAATTATTAAGTTAGCATGTTATATAGATATAGAACATGTATTTAGTTGATTTTAAAAGTCAAGTTAGAAGGATTAACTTTTTTTGCGAACAAGTTTAGAATTAACTAAACTATGTTCTAGTGATTACAAGTTTAAACCTTCGAATAAGATAGCTTTATATGTATGAATCGAATGATGTTATGAACATCATTACTACCTCAAGTTTTCTGGATAAAACCACTGGAAATGAGAAAAATGGATCTAGATTCAAAGGATCCTTGGATGGCTTGAAAGTTCTTGAAACAGAATCATGACACGAAAACATTTCAAGTAAGATTTTCACTCAAAATAAGATTGTTATAGTTGTAGAAATTGAATTAAAGTTTGAATATAAATATTACCTTGAATTAGAAAGATAACCTACTGTAAATAACAAAGGTTCCTTGATCTTAGATGATTACGTGGAATGGATTAGAAAGCTTGGAAGTAGACTTGCAAAATTGGAAGTATTTTTGATTTTTATGAAACTATACTTATGGAATTTATGAAGAACACTTAGAACTTGAAGATGGAACTTGAGAGAGATCAATTAGATGAAGAAAATTGAACAATGAAAGTGTTTGTAGGTGTTTTTGGTCGTTGGTATATGGATTAGATATAAAGGATATGTAATTTTGTTTTCATGTAAATAAGTCATGAATGATTACTAATATTTTTGTAATTTTATGAGATATTTCATGCTAGTTGCCAAATGATGGTTCCCACATGTGTTAGGTGACTCACATGGGCTGCTAAGAGCTGATCATTAGAGTGTATATACCAATAGTACATACATCTAAAATCTGTGTATTGTACGAGAACGAATACGGGTGCATACGAGTAGAATTGTTGATGAAACTAAACGAGGATGTAATTGTAAGCATTTTTGTTAAGTAGAAGTACTTTGATATGTGTCTTGAAGTCTTTCAAAGTGTAATAATACATATCAATACATAACATGTATATACATTCTAATGGAGTCGTTAAGTCTTCGTTAGTCGTTACATGTAAGTGTTGTTTTGAAACCTTTAAGTTAACGATCTCAATTAATGTTGTTAACCCAATGTTTATTATATCAAATTAGATATTAAATTATTATATTATCATGATATTATGATGTATGAATATCTCTTAATATGATATATACATTAAAATATCGTTACAACGATAATCGTTACATATAAGTCTCGTTTCGTAATTCTTGAGTTAGTAGTCTTGTTTTTACATATGTAGTTCATTGTTAACACACATAATGATATATTTAAATATCATTTTATCATGTTAAATATAGTGTATCAGTATCTTAATATGATACATATGTATTTAGTAGACGTTATCATAACGATAATCGTTATATATATCATTTCGAGTTTTTTAACTTAGTAATCTCATTTCTTATGTATATCACACATTGTTAATATATTTAGTGAGATACTTACTAATCATAATATTATGTCAACCATATATATATATATATATATATATATATATATATATATATATATATATATATATATATATATATATATATATATATATATATATATATATATATATATATATATATATATATGTCTATATATACCACAACATGTAGTTTTTACAATTTTGTAACGTTCGTGAATCGCCGGTCAACTTGGGTGATCAATTGTCTATATGAAACTTATTTCATTTAATCAAGTCTTAACAAGTTTGATTACTTAACACGTTGGAAACATTTAGTCATGTAAATATCAATCTCAATTAATATATATAAACATGGAAAAGTTCGGTTCACTACAGTACCTACCCGTTAAATAAATTTCGTCCCGAAATTTTAAACTGTTGAAGGTGTTGATGAATCTTCTGGAAATAGATGCGGGTATTTCTTCTTCATCTGATCTTCACGCTCCCAGGTGAAATCGGGTCCTCTATGAGCATTCCATCAAACCTTAACAATCGGTATCTTGTTTTGCTTAAGTCTCTTAACCTCACGATCCATTATTTCGACGGGTTCTTCAATGAATTGAAGTTTTTCATTGATTTGGATTTCGTCCAATGGAAGAGTGAGATCTTCTTTAGCAAAACATTTCTTCAAATTCGAGACGTGGAAAGTGTTATGTACAGCCGCGAGTTGTTGAGGTAGCTCCAGTTGGTAAGCTACTGGTCCGACACGATCTATAATCTTGAATGGTCCAATTTACCTTGGATTTAGGTTCCCCCGTTTACCAAATCGAACAACGCCTTTTCAAGGTGAAACCTTAAGCATGACCATTTCTCCAATTTCAAACTCTATATCTTTTCTTTTACTGTCCGTGTAGCTCTTTTGTCGACTCTGGGTGGTTTTCAATCGTCGTTGAATTTTGATGATTTTCTCGGTAGTTTCTTGTATTATCTCCTGACCCGTAATCTGTCTATCCCCCACTTCATTCCAACAAATCGGAGACCTACACTTTCTACCATAAAGTGCCTCAAACGGCGCCATCTCAATACTAGAATGATAACTGTTGCTGTAGGAAAATTTTGCTAACGGTAGGTGTCGATCCCAACTGTTTCCGAAATCAATAACACATGCTCGTAGCATGTCTTCAAGTGTTTGTATCGTCCTTTTGTTCTGCCCATCAGTTTGTGGATGATAGGCAGTACTCATGTCTAGACGATTCCCCAATGCTTGTTGCAACGTCTGCCAGAACCTTGAAACAAATCTACCATCCCTATCAGAGATAATAGAGACGGGTATTCCATGTCTGGAGACAACCTCCTTCAAATACAATCGCGCTAACTTCTCCATTTTGTCATCTTCTCTCATTGGCAGGAAGTGTGCTGACTTGGTGAGACGATCAACTATTACCCAAATACTATCATAACCACTTGCAGTCCTTGGCAATTTAGTAATTAAATCCATGGTAATGTTTTCCCATTTCCATTCCGGGATTTCAGGTTGTTGTAGTAGACCTGATGGTTTCTGATTTTCAGCTTTGACCTTAGAACACGTCAAACATTCTCATACATATTTAGTAATATCAGCTTTCATACCCGACCACCAAAAGTGTTTCTTGAGATCTTTATACATCTTTCCCGCTTCGGGATGTATTGAATATTTGGTTTTATGTGCTTCTTTAAGTACCATTTCTCTCACATCTCCAAACCTTGGTACCCAAATTCTATTAGCCCTATATCGGGTTCCGTCTTCCTGAATATTAAGATGTTTCTCTGATCCTTTGGGTATCTCATTCTTCAACTTTCCTTCTTTTACAACCCCCTGTTGCGCCTCCTTTATTTGAGTAGTAATGTTAGTACGCATAATTATATTCATAGCTTTTACCCATATAGGTTCTCTGTCCTTTCTACTCAAAGTGTCGACTACCACATTCGCCTTCCCTAGGTGATATCGAATCTCAAAATCATAATCATTCAATAGTTCAATCCACCTGCGTTGTCTCATATTCAGTTGCTTCTGATTAAATATATGTTGGAGACTTTTGTGGTCGGTATATATAATACTTTTGACTCCATATAAATAATGCCTCCAAGTCTTTAATGCAAAAACAACAGCACCCAATTCCAAATCGTGAGTTGTATAATTTTGCTCATGAATCTTCAATTGTCTAGATGCATAAGCAATCACCTTCGTTCGTTACATTAATACACAACCGATACCTTGCTTTGATGCGTCACAATAAATCACAAAATCATCATTCCCTTCAGGCAATGACAATATAGGTGCCGTAGTTAGCTTTTTCTTCAATAACTCAAACGCCTTCTCTTGTTCATCCTTCCATTCAAATTTCCTCCCTTTATGCGTTAATACAGTCAAGGATTTTGCTATTTTGGAGAAATCTTGGATGAACCTTCTCTAGTAACCAGCCAATCCTAAAAATTGACGTATATGCTTCGGAGTTTTTGGGGTTTTCCACTTTTCAACGGTTTTGATCTTTGCCGGGTCCACCTGGATACCTTCTTTGTTCACTATGTGACCGAGGATTTGAACTTCTTCCAACCAAAATGCACACTTTGAAAACTTAGCGTACAGTTTTTCTTTCCTCAATACTTTTAGCACTTTTCTCAAATGTTCTTCGTGCTCTTGATCATTCTTTGAGTAAATAAGTATGTCATCGATGAAAACAATGACAAACTTGTCAAGATATGGCCCACACACTCAGTTCATAAGGTCCATGAACACAGCTGGTGTGTTAGTCAATCCAAACGGCATAACCGTAAACTCGTAATGACCATAACGCGTCCTAAAAGTAGTTTTTGGAATATCATCCTCCTTTACTCGCATTTGATGATATCCAGAACGTAAATTGATTTTCGAATAAACTGACAAGCCTTGTAGTTGATCAAACAAGTCGTCAATTCTCGGCAGTAGATAACGGTTTTTGATGGTAAGTTTATTCAACTCTCTGTAGTCAATACACAACCTAAATGTACCATCCTTCTTCTTGACAAATAAAATAGGAGCTCCCCATGGTGATGTGCTTGGTCGAATGAAACCACGTTCTAATAGTTCTTGCAGTTGGCTTTGCAGTTCTTTCATCTCGCTGGGTGCGAGTCTGTAAGAAGCACGAGCTATTGGTGCAGCTCCTGGTACAAGATCTATTTGAAATTCAACAGATCGATGTGGAGGTAGTCCCGGTAATTCTTTCGGAAATACATCGGGAAATTCTTTTGAGACGGGAACATCATTGATCCTCTTTTGTTCAGTTTGTACTTTCTCGACGTGTGATAGAACATCATAGCAACCTTTTCTTATTAGTTTTTGTGCCTTCAAATTACTAATAAGATGTAGCTTCGTGTTGCCCTTTTCTCCGTACACCATTAAGGGTTCTCGTTCTTCTCGTACAATGCGAATTGTATTTTTGTAACATACGATCTCCGCTTTCATCTCCTTCAGCCAGTCCATGCCAACTATTACATTAAAACTCCCTAACTGTACTGGTATCAAATCAATCTTAAATATTTCGCTACAAAGTTTAATTTCTCGATACCGGCATATATAATCTGCTGAAATTACTTTACCGTTTGCTAATTCGAGTAAAAATTTACTATCCAACGGTGTCAATGGATAACTTAATTTAGCACAAAAATCTCTACTCATATAGCTTCTATCCGCACCCGAATCAAATAAAACGTAAGCAGATTTATTGTCAATAAGAAACGTACTCGTAACAAGCACCGGGTCTTCCTATGAATCTGCCGCATTAATATTGAAAACTCTTCCGCGGCCTTGTCCATTCGTGTTCTCCTGGTTCGGGCAATTTCTAATAATGTGGCCCGTTTTTCCACATTTATAACAAACTACATTAGCATAACTTGCTCCAACACTACTTGCTCCGCCATTACTCGTTCCGACACCATTTGTTCCTGTCATTCTGTTAACCCCTGGTCCGTAGACATCACACTTTGCCGCGCTATGACCATTTCTTTTACACTTGTTGCAAAATTTGGTGCAAAACCCCGAGTGATACTTTTCACACCTTTGGCATAGCTGCTTCTGATTGTTGTTGTTTTTGCGGTTGTTATTGTTGTTGGGATGATTGTTGTAGTTGTTGTTGTTGTTGTTGTGCCGTTTGTTGTAGTTGCAATTGATGTTGCGATTGTTGGGATAGTTGTTGTTGTTTTGGCGACTCTTATCACCGTTTTCCTCCCACTTTCTTTTGACTAACTTCACGTTGGCCTCTATGGCTGCCTGTTCTTTAATTCTTCCCTCAATCTGGTTCACTAGTTTGTGAGCCATTATACATGCCTTTTGTATAGAGACAGGCTCGTGTGAACTTATATCTTCTTGGATTCTCTCCGGTAACCCTTTCACAAACGCGTCGATCTTCTCTTCCTCATCTTCGAATGCTCTCGGACACAATAGGTACAATTCTGTGAATCGTCTTTCGTACGAAGTAATATCGAATCCCTGTGTTCGTAACCCTCTAAGTTCTGACTTGAGCTTATTGACCTCGGTTCTTGGATGGTACTTCTCATTCATCAGGTGCTTGAATGCTGACCACGGTAGCGCGTAAGCAGCATCTTGTCCCACTTGCTCTAAATAGGTATTCGACCATGTTAACGCAATACCTGTGAAGGTATGCGTAGCGTACTTCACTTTGTCTCGTTCAGCATACTTATGGCAAACACCGATTCAACTTTCTCGGTCCACCGTTTTAATCCGATTGGTCCTTCGGTACCATCAAATTCTGAAGGTTTGCAGGCAGTGAATTCCTTGTAGGAGCATCCTACACGATTTCTTGCGCCGTTAGCTGTATTGCTAGATTTAGAGTTATTGTTGGTATGTAGCGCGGCCTGTACTGCGGCTATGTTTAAAGCAAGAAAGGCACGAAATTCCTCTTCGCTCATATTCAAGGTGTGTCGACTTGTCGGTGCCATTTCCTTCAAAATAGTCAAATGAAACAATTTAATCATACAGAATATTAAGAGTAGTCAATAGTATCTCGTAGCATAATATGAACTCATTTATAAAAGCTTTTTCTTCATATTAGCATTTTGTAAGTTTAAATTCGGGTACTACCTACCCGTTAAGTTCATACTTAGTAGCCAATATACAATTTAACTACTATAATTCCATATGAAAAACTGATTATAATAATATATCACATACAAATATTCTTCAAACTTACAACTTCGCTATATTACATATAACATGAAATATAGTACACTATGATACAGGACAGTTTTGAAGATAAATCTAGTTAATACGCAAGTTATTCAGCAAAGGAAATAAAGACACGTAATTCATAAGTCCAGAAATAAGTCATGCATTCTGGTTTTACTAAGAAGACTTCCCATCCTTGGTCTTGTGGAAAATAACCGTTATGACCATTAGCTAGGCAGCATGTTGTAATGTCGTCAAAAGGATGTGGGTTTCGTAATGTCCAACAGTCCTGTAATAATCTAAAAACCTTGTTTCTCACCCCAACTACTGAATTCGTCACTTGTGGGAAAGTTTTATTTAAAAGCTGCAATCTGATGTTCTTTTTCTCAAATTGGTAAGAAGCGAACATCACTAACCCGTAAGCATAACATGCTTCTTTATGTTGCATATTAGAAGCTCTTTCTAATTCACGAAATCCTATGTTGGGATATGTTGAGTCAAAATAGGTTCTTAACCCGTAGCGTAAAATTGCATTTGGGTTCCCCGCATTTAACGCTTTAAAGAAAACACGGCGTAAAATAAAGTCTCCCAATGTGATATACCCCACCTATCAAAGGAAAGTCTTTTATAAATTAAGGCATTTCTGGAAAGTCTTTCAAATGTTTGACAAGTTAATTTCGCCATAACTAAATGTGCTGATGAATTCTGACCGACTCTAGACAAGATTTCCTCAATCATATCCTCTAGTAGATCTTCTAAAATACTCGGTTGTCTACCCTTAACGTCCATTTTGTTTTTATACTATAAAATAGACAAGGATTAGATTCGTAATAACAAACAATACAAGCAATTTTTACATAGAACATAAAAGTACTGTAGTGACCCGAACTTTTCCGAACCTTTCCATGATTATATGTTTAAAGAAAACTATATTTACATGATTAAATGTTTCCAACATGTTAAGCAATCAAACTTGTTAAGACATGATTAATTGAAATAGGTTTCATATACACAATTGACCACCCACGTTGACCGGTGATTCACGAACGTTAAAACTTGTAAAAACTATATGATGACATATATATGGATATATATATAGTTAACATGATATTATGATAAGTAAACATATCATTAAGTATATTAACAATGAACTACATATGTAAAAAAACAAGACTACTAACTTAATGATTTTGAAACGAGACATATATGTAACGATTATCGTTGTAACGACATTTAATGTATATATATATCATATTAAGAGATATTTATACATCATAATATCATGATAATATAATAATTTAAAATCTCATTTGATATTATAAACATTGGGTTAACAACACTTAACAAGATCGTTAACCTAAAGGTTTCAAAACAACACTTACATGTAACGACTAACGATGACTTAACGACTCAGTTAAAATGTATATACATGTAGTATTTTAATATGTATTCATACACTTTTGAAAGACTTCAAGACACTTATCAAAATACTTCTACTTAACAAAAATGCTTACAATTACATCCTCGTTCAGTTTCATCAACAATTCTACTCGTATGCACCCGTATGCGTACTCGTACAATACACAGCTTTTAGATGTATGTACTATTGGTATATACACTCCAATGATTAGCTCTTAGCAGCCCATGTGAGTCAACTAACACATGTGGGAACCATCATTTGGCAACTAGCATGAAATATCTCATAAAATTACAAAAATATGAGTAATCATTCATGACTTATTTACATGAAAACAAAATTATATATCCTTTATATCTAATCCATACACCAACGACCAAAAACACCTACAAACACTTTCATTCTTCAATTTTCTTCATCTAATTGATCTCTCTCAAGTTCTATCTTCAAGTTCTAAGTTCAAGAATACTTCCAAGATTGCAAGTTTACTTCCAAGTTTTCTAAATCCATTCCAAGTAATCATCCAAGATCAAGAAACCTTTGTTACTTATAGTAGGTTATCTTTCTAATACAAAGTAATAATCATATTCAAACTTTAATTCAATTTCTATAACTATAACAATCTTATTTCGAGTGGAAATCTTACTTGAAATTGTTTTCGTGTCATGATTCTACTTCAAGAACTTTCAAGCCATCCAAGGATCCTTTGAAGCTAGATCCATTTTTATCATTTCCAGTAGGTTTATCCAATCAAATTTAGGTAGTAATGATGTTCATAACATCATTCAATTCATACATAAAAAGCTGTCTTATTCAACGTTATAAACTTGTAATCACTAGAACATAGTTTAGTTAATTCTAAACTTTTTCGCAAACAAAATTAATCCTTCAATCTAGATTTTAAAATCAACTAAACACATGTTCTATATCTATATGATATGCTAACTTAATAATTTAAAACCCGTAAACACGATAAACACCATAAAACTGGATATACGCCGTCGTAGTAAAACCGGGGGCTGTTTTGGTTGGGATAATTAAAAGCTAAGAAGAACTTTGATTTAAAAGCTATACTTCTGGAAAAATGATTTTTCTTATGAACATGAAACTATATCGAAAAATCATGGTTAAACTCAAAGTGAAAGTATGTTTTTCAAAATAGTCATCAAGATGTCGTTCTTTTGACGGAAATGACTACCTCTTTCAAAAACGACTTGTAACTTGTATTTACGACTATAAACTTATACTTTTTCTATTTATATTCATAAAGTTATGTTCAATACGAAACCGTGGCCACTGGAATCACTCAAAACGGATTAGAAACGAAGAAATGGCGAGTAAAACAAGATTTATAAAAACTACTCATTTTACCTACGTGAAAGTTAGTAATAAATCTATTCCAACCATAACCTAATCAACTTATATTGTATATTATGTAATCTTGAGATACCATAGACACGTATACAATGTTTCGACCTATCATGTCGACCCATCTATATATATATATATATTGCGGAACAACCATAGACACTCAATATGTGAATGTTGGAGTTAGCTATACAGGGTTGAGGTTGATTCCAAAATATATATATATAGTTTGAGTTGTGATCAATACTGAGATACGTATACACTAGGTCGTGGATTGATTCAAGATAATATTTATCGATTTATTTCTGTACATCTAACTGTTAACAACTAGTTGTAGGTTACTAACGAGGACAGCTGACTTAATAAACTTAAAACATCAAAATGTATTAAAAATATTGTAAATATATTTTGAACATACTTTGATATATATGTATATATTGTTATAGGTTCATGAATCAACCAGTGGCCAAGTCTTACTTCCCGACGAAGTAAAAATCTGTGAAAGTGAGTTATAGTCCCACTTTTAAAATCTAATATTTTTGAGATGAGAATACATGCAGGTTTTATAAATGATTTACAAAATAGACACAAGTACGTGAAACTACATTCTATGGTTGAATTATTGAAATCAAATATGCCCCTTTTTATTAAGTCTGGTAATCTAAGAATTAGGGAACAAACACCCTAATTGACGCGAATCCTAAAGATAGATCTATTGGGCCTAACAAACCCCATCCAAAGTACCGGATGCTTTAGTACTTCGAAATTTATATCATATCCGAAGGGTGTCCCGGAATGATGGGGATATTCTTATATATGCATCTTGTTAATGTCGGTTACCAGGTGTTCACCATATGAATGATTTTTATCTCTATGTATGGGATGTGCATTGAAATATGAAATCTTGTGGTCTATTGTTACGATTTGATATATATAGGTTAAACCTATAACTCACCAACATTTTTGTTGACGTTTAAAGCATGTTTATTCTCAGGTGAATACTAAGAGCTTCCGCTGTTGCATACTAAAATAAGGACAAGATTTGGAGTCCATGTTTGTATGATATTGTGTAAAAACTGCATTCAAGAAACTGATTTCGATGTAACATATTTGTATTGTAAACCATTATGTAACGGTCGTGTGTAAACAGGATATTTTAGATTATCATTATTTGATAATCTACGTAAAGCTTTTTAAACCTTTATTTATGAAATAAAGGTTATGGTTTGTTTTAAAATGACTGCAGTCTTTGAAAAACGTCTCATATAGAGGTCAAAACCTCGCAACGAAATCAATTAATATGGAACGTTTTTAATCAATAAGAACGGAACATTTCAGTTGGTCTTAGAGAACCAGAATTTTGCATTAGTGTGTCTTATCGAGTTTGTTAGGATGCATTAGTGAGTCTGGACTTCGACCGTGTTTACTTGAAAAATGATTGCTTAACAAATTTTGTTGGAAACTATATATTTTTAACATGTGAATATTATGTGATATATTAATCTCTTAACGTGTTTGATATTATGTGATAGATGTCTACCTCTAGAACAAGTCCCATTGACTCACCTAATAATAATGAAGAGTAAAATATAAATTGGAATGATTCGTGGACTGATTCACAAGTTCCCGAAGAGGAACCGGAAGAAGAGTCAGAACCGGAAGAAGAATCGGAACCGGAAGAAGAATCGGAACCGGAAGAAGAAATAGAACCAGTGGGGGAAATAATAAAACGGTTAAGTAGAAGAAAATCCTCAACCAATCGACCAAAGTTAATTATGGTCAATGGTGTTTCCGCCAAGGAAGCAAAGTATTGGGAGGATTACCAATTCTCCGATGAATCGGATCCCGACAAGGATTCCGATGATGTTATAGAAATTACCCCAACACAATTTAATAAGGCAAAAGAGAACAATAAGGGAAAGGTCATAAAAATAGAGAAATCTAATTCCAACCCCGATGAACTTTATATGTATCGTCAACCCCCGAAGTCCTTAAGTTGTAACAATGACCCGGGAACCTCTAAACCACCAGGTTTTTCTAAACCGTTGTGGAAAACGACAGCTAGTATTAGGGGAACATCATATATCCCTAGAAACTTGGCAAAACGAACCAAAACCGAAGAAGAAGAAACGAGCGTGTCGGAATAAGATATTTGTATTCGTATGGTGTAATATATGTAATATAGTGTGCTTATGCTTTATGATATATGTAAAAATTGCTTGTATTAATAAGTATTTTTTTTATGAATCTAACTCTTGTCTATTTTACAGTATAAAAACACAAAATGGGTAGACAACCCAATATTTTAAGAGACCTACCCGGAGACATGATTGATGAAATCTTGTCTAGAGTCGGTCAGAATTCTTCGGCACAACTATTTACGGCGAAATCAGTTTGTAAGACATTCGAAGAACATTCCAAGAATGCCTTGGTTTATAAGAGACTTTCGTTTGAAAGATGGGGGATATCACATTGGGAAACCCATAAGTTACGATGTGTTTACTTTGATGCATATATTGCGGGGAACCCAAGTGCTATTTTACGCAACGGGTTAAGAAATTATTTTGACTCAATGTATCCGAACATAGGACTTCATGATTTAGAAAAAGCGGCTAACATGCAACATAAAGAAGCATGTTATGCTTACGGGTTAGTAATGTTCGCTTCTCACCAAATTGAGAACAAGAACATCGGGTACAACTATTAAACAAAACATTTCCATAAGTAACGGACTCAGTAGTTGGGGTGAGAAACAAGGTTTTTAGATTGTTACGGGACTGTTGGACATTAAGTAACCCTCGTCCCTTTGATGACATTACAACACGCTGTCTTATCAACGGCCATAACGGTTATGTTCCACAAGACCAAGGATGGGAAGTAGTCCTAGTAAAACCAGAATGCATGACTTGTTTCTGGACGTATGAATTACGTGTCTTTATTGCCTTTGCTGAACGACTTGTGTACTAGCTAGAATTATCTTCACAACTGTCTTGTATCAAAGTTATTGTGTGCTATATTTCATGTTATATGTAAAATAAGCGGTATTGTAAGTTTGTAAAATATTGTGAAAAAGTTTGAACGCGAAATATTATTATAATCAGTTTTTCATATAGAATTGTAGTAGTTGAATTGTATATTAGCTACTAAGTATGAACTTAACGTGTAGGTACTACCCGAATTTAAACTTATAAAACGCTAATATGAAGAAAAAGCTTTTATAAATGAGTTCATATTATGCTACGAGATACTATTGACTACTCTTAATATTCTGTATGATTAACTTGTTTCATTTGACTATTTGAAGGAAATGGTACCGACTACTCGACAAACCATGAATATGAGCGAAGAGGAATTTCGTACCTTTCTTGCTGCAAACATAGCCGCAGTACAGACTGCGCTACATACCAATAATAACCTTGGATCTAGCAGTACAGGAAATCGTGTAGGATGCACCTACAAAGAATTCACTCCCTGCAAACCTTTGGAATTTGATGGAACCGAAGGACCGATCGGATTGAAACGGTGGACCGAGAAGGTCGAATCGGTGTTTGCCATAAGTAAGTGTACTGAAGAGGACAAAGTGAAGTACGCTACGCATACCTTCACAGGTAATGCGTTAACATGGTGGAATACCTATCTAGAGCAAGTGGGACAAGATGATGCTTACGCACTACCGTGGTCAGCATTCAAGCACTTGATGAACGAGAAGTACCGTCCCAGAACCGAGGTCAATAAGCTCAAGACAGAACTTAGAGGGTTACGAACCCAAGGATTTGATATTACCACGTATGAAAGACGATTCACAGAATTGTGCCTATTGTGTCCGGGAGCGTTCGAAGATGAGGAAGAGAAGATCGACGAGTTTGTGACAGGATTACTAGAAAGAATCCAAGAAGATATAAGTTCACACGAGCCCGCCTCCATACAACAGGCATGTAGAATGGCTCACAAACTAGTGAACCAGATTGAGGAAAGAATTAAAGAACATGCGGCTGAAGAGGCCAATGTGAAGCAAGTCAAAAGAAAGTGGAAGGAAAACGGTGATAAGAATCACCAATACAACAACAACAGCAATTACAACAATAATCGCAACAACTATCCCAACAATCGCAATTAAAACAAACGGCCGAACAACAACAACAACAACAACAACAACAATCATCCCAACCACAATAACAACCGCAACAACAACAATAATCAGAAGCAGCTATGCCAAAGGTGTGAAAAGTATCACTCGGGGTTCTGCACCAAATTTTACAACAAGTGTAAAAGAAATGGTCATAGCGCGGCGAAGTGTGAGGTCTACGGACCAGGGGTTAACAGAATGAAAGGAACAAATGGTGTCGGAACGAGTAATGGTGGAGCAAGTAGTGTCGGAGCAAGTTATACCAATGTAGTTTGTTATAAATGTGGAAAACCGGGCCACATTGTTAGAAATTGCCCGAACCAGGAGAACAAGAATGGACAAGGCCGCGGAAGAGTTTTCAATATTAATGCGGCAGAGGCACAGGAAGACCCAGAGCTTGTTACGGGTACATTTCTTATTGACGATAAATCTGCTTATGTTTTATTTGATTCGGTTGCGGATAGAAGCTATATGAGTAGAGAATTTTGTGCTAAATTAAGTTGCCCATTGGCGCCTTTGGATAGTAAATTTTTACTCGAATTAGCAAATGGTAAATTAATTTCGGCAGATAATATATGTCGGAATCGAGAAATTAAACTGGTTAGCAAAACATTTAAGATTGACTTGATACCAGTAGAGTTAGGGAGTTTTGATGTGATAATCGGTATGGACTGGTTGAGAGAAGTGAAAGCAGAGATCGTTTGTTACAAAAATGCAATTCGCATTATATGAGAAAAAAGAAAACCCTTAATGGTGTACGGAGAAAAGAGCAACGCGAAGTTAAATCTTATTAGTAACCTGAAGGCACAAAAACTAATAAGAAAAGGTTGCTATGCTGTACTAGCACACGTCGAGAAAGTGAATTCCGAAGAAAAGAACATCAATGATATTCCCGTCGCAAAAGAATTTCTCTATGTATTTCCGAAAGAATTACCGGGACTACCTCCACACCGATCCGTTGAATTTCAAATAGACCTTGTACCGGGAGCTGCACCAATAGCTCGTGCTCCATACAGACTCGCACCTAGCGAAATGCAGGAACTTCAGAGCCAATTACAAGAACTTTTAGAGCGTGATTTCATTCAACAAAGCACATCACCGTGGGGAGCTCCTGTTTTATTTGTCAAGAAGAAAGATGGTACATTCAGGTTGTGTATCGACTACCGAGAGTTGAACAAACTTACCATCAAGAACCGCTACCCACTACCTAGAATCGACGACTTATTTGATCAACTACAAGGCTCGTCTGTTTATTCGAAGATCGATTTACGTTCTGGATATCATCAAATGCGGGTGAAGGAGGATGATATTCCAAAGACTGCTTTTAGGACGCGTTACGGTCATTACGAGTTTATGGTTATGCCGTTTGGATTGACTAACGCACCAGCTGTGTTCATGGACCTCATGAACCGAGTGTGTGGGCCATATCTTGACAAGTTTGTCATTATTTTCATCAATGACATACTTATTTACTCGAAGAATGATCAAGAGCATGAAGAACATTTGAGAAAAGTGCTAGAGTTGCTGAGAAAAGAAAAACTGTACGCTATGTTTTCAAAGTGTGCATTTTGGTTGGAAGAAGTTCAATTCCTCGGTCACATAGTGAACAAAGAAGGTATTCAGGTGGATCCGGAAAAGATAGAAACTGTTGAAAAGTGGGAAACCCCGAAAACTTCGAAACACATACGCCAGTTTTTAGGACTAGCTGCTTACTACAGAAGGTTCATCCAAGACTTTTCCGGAATAGCAAAACCCTTGACTGCATAAACGCATAAAGGGAAGAAATTTGAATGGAAGGATGAACAAGAGAAAGCGTTTCAGTTATTGAAGAAAAAGCTAACTACGGCACCTATATTGTCATTGCCAGAAGGGAATGATGATTTTGTGATTTATTGTGACGCATCAAAGCAAGGTCTTGGTTGTGTATTAATGCAACGAACGAAGGTGATTGCTTATGCGTCTAGACAATTGAAGATTCACGAACAAAATTATACGACGCATGATTTGGAATTAGGCGCGGTTGTTTTTGCATTAAAGACTTGGAGGCACTACTTATATGGGGTCAAAAGTATTATATATACCGACCACAAAAGTCTTCAGTACATATTTAATCAGAAACAACTGAATATGAGGCAGCGTAGGTGGATTGAATTGTTGAATGATTACAACTTTGAGATTCGTTACCACCCGGGGAAGGCAAATGTGGTAGCCGACGCCTTGAGCAGGAAGGACAGAGAACCCATTCGAGTAAAATCTATGAATATAATGATTCACAATAACCTTACTACTCAAATAAAGGAGGCGCAACAAGGAGTTTTAAAAGAGGGAAATTTAAAGGATGAAATACCCAAAGGTTCGGAAAAGCATCTTAATATTTGGGAAGACGGAACCCGGTATAGGGCTGAAAGGATTTGGGTACCAAAATTTGGAGATATGAGAGAAATGGTACTTAGAAAAGCTCATAAAACCAGATATTCAATACATCCTGGAACGGAGAAGATGTACAAGGATCTCAAGAAACATTTTTGGTGGCCGGGTATGAAAGCCGGTGTTGCTAAATACGTAGGAGAATGTTTGACGTGTTCTAATGTCAAAGCTGAGCATCAGAAACCATCAGGTCTACTCCAACAACCCAAAATCTCGGAATGGAAATTGGAAAACATTACCATGGATTTCATCACTAAATTGCCAAGGACTGCAAGTGGTTTTGATACTATTTGGGTAATAGTTGATCGTCTCACCAAATCAGCACACTTCCTGCCAATAAGAGAAGATGACAAGATGGAGAAGTTAGCACGACTGTATTTGAAGGAAGTCATCTCCAGACATGGAATACCAATCTCTATTATCTTTGATAGGGATGGCAGATTTATTTCAAGATTCTGGCAGACATTACAGCAAGCATTAGGAACTCGTCTAGACATGAGTACTGCCTATCATCCACAAACTGATGGGCAGAGCAAAAGGACGATACAAACGCTTGAAGACATGCTAAGAGCATGTGTTATTGATTTCGGAAACAGTTGGGATCGACATCTACCGTTAGCAGAATTTTCCTACAACAACAGCTACCATTCAAGCATTGAGATGGCGCCATTTGAAGCACTTTATGGTAGAAAGTGCAGGTCTCCAATTTGTTGGAGTGAAGTAGGGGATAGACAGATTACGGGTCCGGAGATAATACAAGAAACTACTGAGAAGATCATCCAAATTCAACAACGGTTGAAAACCGCCCAAAGTCAACAAAAGAGCTACGCCGACATTAAAAGAAAAGATATAGAATTTGAAGTTGGAGAGATAGTCATGCTTAAGGTTGCACCTTGGAAAGGTGTTGTTCGATTTGGTAAACGGGGGAAATTAAATCCAAGGTATATTGGACCATTCAAGATTATTGATCGTGTCAGACCAGTAGCTTACCGACTTGAGTTACCTCAACAACTCACGGCTGTACATAATACTTTCCACGTCTCGAATTTGAAGAAATATTTTGCTAAAGAAGATCTCACTATTCCGTTGGATGTAATCCAACTCAATGAAAAACTTCAATTCATTGAAGAACCCGTTGAAATAATGGATCGTGAGGTTAAGAGACTTAAACAAAACAAGATACCGATTGTTAAGGTTCGATGGAATGCTCGTAGAGGACCCGAGTTCACCTGGGAACGAGAAGATCAGATGAAGAAGAAGTACCCGCACTTATTTCCAGAAGATGAGCCAACACCTCCAATCGCTTAAAATTTCGGGACGAAATTTATTTAACGGGTAGGTACTGTAGTGACCCGAACTTTTCCGAACCTTTCCATGATTATATGTTTAATGAAAACTATATTTATATGATTAAATGTTTCCAACATGTTAAGCAATCAAACTTGTTAAGACTTGATTAATTGAAATAGGTTTCATATAGACAATTGACCACCCAAGTTGACCGGTGATTCACGAACGTTAAAAGTTGTAAAAACTATATGATGACATATATATGGATATATATATATAGTTAACATGATATTATGATAAGTAAACATATCATTAAGTATATTAACAATGAACTACATATGTAAAAAAACAAGACTACTAACTTAATGATTTTGAAACGAGACATATATGTAACGATTATCGTTGTAACGACATTTAATGTATATATATCATATTAAGAGATATTTATACATCATAATATCATGATAATATAATAATTTAAAATCTCATTTGATATTATAAACATTGGGTTAACAACACTTAACAAGATCGTTAACCTAAAGGTTTCAAAACAACACTTACATGTAACGACTAACGATGAATTAACGAATCAGTTAAAATGTATATATATGTAGTGTTTTAATATGTATTCATAAACTTTTGAAAGTCTTCAAGACACTTATCAAAATACTTCTACTTAACAAAAATGCTTACAATTACATCCTCGTTCAGTTTCATCAACAATTCTACTCGTATGCACCCATATTCGTACTCGTACAATACACAGCTTTTAGATGTATGTACTATTAGTATATACACTCCAATGATCAGCTCTTAACATCCCATGTGAGTCACCTAACATATGTGGGAACCATCATTTGGCAACTAGTATGAAATATCTCATAAAGTTACAAAAATATGAGTAATCATTCATGACTTATTTACATGAAAACAAAATTATATATCCTTTATATCTAATCCATACATCAAAGACCAAAAACACCTACAAACACTTTAATTCTTCAATTTTCTTCATCTAATTGATCTCTCTCAAGTTCTATCTTCAAGTTCTAAGTGTTCTTCATAAATTCCAAAAGTTCTAGTTTCATAAAAACAAGAATACTTCCAAGATTACAAGTTTACTTCCAAGTTTTCTAAATCCATTCCAAGTAATCATCCAAGATCAAGAAACCTTTGTTACTTACAGTAGGTTATCTTTCTAATACAAGGTAATAATCATATTCAAACTTTAATTCAATTTCTATAACTATAACAATCTTATTTCGAGTGGAAATCTTACTTGAAATTGTTTTCGTGTCATGATTCTGCTTCAAGAACTTTCAAGCCATCCAAGGATCCTTTGAAGCTAGATCCATTTTTTTCATTTCCAGTAGGTTTATCCAAGGAACTTGAGGTAGTAATGATGTTCATAACATCAATTGATTCATACATAAAAAGCTGTCTTATTCAACGTTATAAACTTGTAATCACTAGAACATAGTTTAGTTAATTCTAAACTTGTTCGCAAATAAAGTTAATCCTTCTAACTAGACTTTTAAAATCAACTAAACACACGTTCTATATCTATATGATATGCTAACTTAATGATTTAAAACCTGGAAACACGATAAACACCATAAAACTGGATATACGCCGTCGTAGTAAAACCGGGGGCTGTTTTGGTTGGGATAATTAAAAGCTAAGAAGAACTTTGATTTAAAAGCTATACTTCTGGAAAAATGATTTTTCTTATGAAAATGAAACTATATCCAAAAATCATGGTTAAACTCAAAGTGAAAGTATGTTTTTCAAAATGGTCATCAAGATGTCGTTCTTTTGACGGAAATGACTACCTCTTTCAAAAATGACTTGTAACTTGTATTTATGACTATAAACTTATACTTTTTCTATTTATATTCATAAAGTTAAGTTCAATACAAAACCGTGGCCACTGGAATCACTCAAAACGGATTAGAAACGAAGAAATGGTGAGTAAAACAAGATTGATAAAAACTACTCATTTTACCTACCTGAAAGTTAGTAATAAATCTATTCCAACCGTAACCTAATCAACTTATATTGTATATTATGTAATCTTGAGATACCATAGACACGTATACAATGTTTCGACCTATCATGTCTGTAGTGACCCGAACTTTTCCATGTTTATATATATTAATTGAGATTGATATTTACATGATTAAATGTTTCCAACATGTTAAGCAATCAAACTTGTTAAGACTTGATTAATTGAAATATGTTTCATATAGACAATTGACCACCCAAGTTGACCGGTGATTCACGAACGTTAAAACTTGTAAAAACTATACGATGACATATATATGGTTATATATATAGTTAACATGTTTTTATTATAAGTATGTATCTCATTAGGTATTTTAACAATGAGTTATATACATAAAAATGAGACTATTAATTTAAGAAACTCGAAAACGATATATATAACGATTATCGTTATAACAACGTCTTACTAGGTACATATGAATCATATTAAGATATTGATACACTTGGTTAATTATGTTAAATTATAAGTAAATATATTATTAAGTGTATTAACAATGAAATACATATGTAAAAATAAGACAACTAACTTAATGATTTCGAAACGAGACATATATGTAACGATTATCGTTGTAACGATATTTAACTGTATATACATCATACTAAGATATATTATATATCATAATATCATGATAATATAATAATTTAACATCTCATTTGTTATTATAAACATTGGGTTAACAACATTTAACAAGATCGTTAACCTAAAGGTTTCAAAACAACACTTACATGTAACGACTAACGATGACTTAACGACTCAGTTAAAATGTATATACATGTAGTGTTTTAATATGTATTTATACACTTTTGAAAGACTTCAATACACTTATCAAAATACTTCTACTTAACAAAGATGCTTACAATTACATCCTCGTTCAGTTTCATCAACAATTCTACTCGTATGCACCCGTATTCGTACTCGTACAATACACAGCTTTTAGATGTATGTACTATTGGTATATACACTCCAATGATCAGCTCTTAGCAGCCCATGTGAGTCACCTAACATATGTGGGAACCATCATTTGGCAACTAGCATGAAATATCTCATAAAATTACAAAAATATGAGTAATCATTCAAGACTTATTTACATGAAAACAAAATTACATATCCTTTATATCTAATCCATACACCAACAACCAAAAACACCTACAAACACTTTCATTCTTCAATTTTCTTCATCTAATTGATCTCTCTCAAGTTCTATCTTCAAGTTCTAAGTGTTCTTCATATATTTTACAAATTCTAGTTACATAAAATCAAGAATACTTTCAAGTTTGCTAGCTCACTTCCAATCTTGTAAGGTGATCATCCAACCTCAAGAAATCTTTGTTTCTTACAGTAGGTTATCATTCTAATACAAGGTAATAATCATATTCAAACTTTGGTTCAATTTCTATAACTATAACAATCTTATTTCAAGTGATGATCTTACTTGAACTTGTTTTCGTGTCATGATTCTGCTTCAAGAACTTCGAGCCATCCAAGGATCCGTTGAAGCTAGATCCATTTTTCTCTTTTCCAGTAGGTTTATCCAAGGAAATTAAGGTAGTAATGATGTTCATAACATCATTCGATTCATACATATAAAGCTATCTTATTCGAAGGTTTAAACTTGTAATCACTAGAACCTAGTTTAGTTAATTCTAAACTTGTTCCCAAACAAAAGTTAATCCTTCTAACTTGAATTTTAAAATCAACTAAACACATGTTCTATATCTATATGATATGCTAACTTAATGATTTAAAACCTGGAAACACGAAAAACACCGTAAAACCGGATTTACGCCGTCGTAGTAACACCGCGGGCTGTTTTGGGTTAGTTAATTAAAAACTATGATAAACTTTGATTTAATAGTTGTAATTCTGAGAAAATGATTTTTATTATGAACATGAAACTATATCCAAAAATTATGGTTAAACTCAAAGTGGAAGTATGTTTTCTAAAATGGTCATCTAGACGTCGTTCTTTCGACTGAAATGACTACCTTTACAAAAACGTCTTGTAACTTATTTTTCCGACTATAAACCTATATTTTTCTGTTTAGATTCATAAAATAGAGTTCAATATGAGACCATATCAATTTGATTCACTCAAAACGGATTTAAAATGAAGAAGTTATGGGTAAAACAAGATTGGATAATTTTTCTCATTTTAGCTACGTGAAAATTGGTAACAAATCTATTCCAACCATAACTGAATCAACTTGTATTGTATATTATGTAATCTTGAGATACCATAGACACGAATACAATGTTTCGACCTATCATGTCGACACATCTATATATATTTCGGAACAACCATAGACACTCTATATGTGAATGTTGGAGTTAGCTATACAGAGTTGAGGTTGATTCCAAAATATATATAGTTTGAGTTGTGATCAATACTGAGATACGTATACACTGGGTCGTGGATTGATTCAAGATAATATTTATCGATTTATTTCTGTACATCTAACTGTGGACAACTAGTTGTAGGTTACTAACGAGGACAGCTGACTTAATAAACTTAAAACATCAAAATATATTAAAAGTGTTGTAAATATATTTTGAACATACTTTAATATATATGTATATATTGTTATAGGTTCGTGAATCAACAGTGGCCAAGTCTTACTTCCCGATGAAGTAAAAAATCTGTGAAAGTGAGTTATAGTCCCACTTTTAAAATCTAATATTTTTGGGATGAGAATACATGCAGGTTTTATAAATGATTTACAAAATAGACACAAGTACGTGAAACTACATTCTATGGTTGAATTATCGAAATCGAATATGCCCCTTTTTATTAAGTCTGGTAATCTAAGAATTAGGGAACAGACACCCTAATTGACGCGAATCCTAAAGATAGATCTATTGGGCCTAACAAACCCCATTCAAAGTACCGGATGCTTTAGTACTTCGAAATTTATATCATATCCGAAGGGTGTCCCGGAATGATGGTGATATTCTTATATATGCATCTTGTTAATGTCGGTTACCAGGTGTTCACCATATGAATGATTTTTATCTCTATGTATGGGATGTGTATTGAAATATGAAATCTTGTGGTCTATTGTTACGATTTGATATATATAGGTTAAACCTATAACTCACCAACATTTTTGTTGACGTTTAAAGCATGTTTATTCTCAGGTGAATACTAAGAGCTTCCGCTGTTGCATACTAAAATAAGGACAAGATTTGGAGTCCATGTTTGTATGATATTGTGTAAAAACTGCATTCAAGAAACTGATTTTGATGTAACATATTTGTATTGTAAACCATTATGTAATGGTCGTGTGTAAATAGGATATTTTAGATTATCATTATTTGATAATCTATGTAAACCTTTTTAAACCTTTATTTATGAAATAAAGGTTATGGTTTGTTTTAAAAATGAATGCAGTCTTTGAAAAATGTCTCATATAGAGGTCAAAACCTCGCAACGAAATCAATTAATATGGAACGTTTTTAATCAATAAGAACGGGACATTTCAGTTGGTATCAGAGCGTTGGTCTTAGAGAACCAGAATTTTGCATTAGTGTGTCTTATCGAGTTTGTTAGGATGCATTAGTGAGTCTGGACTTCGACCGTGTTTACTTGAAAAATGATTGCTTAACAAATTTTGTTGTAAACTATATATTTTTAACATGTGAATATTATGTGATATATTAATCTCTTAACGCGTTTGATATTATGTGATAGATGTCTACCTCTAGAACAAGTCCCATTGACTCACCTAATAATAATGAAGAGTCAAATGTAAATTGGAATGATTCGTGGACTGATTCACAAGTTCCCGAAGAGGAACCGGAAGAAGAGTCGGAACCGGAAGAAGAATCGGAACCGGAAGAAGAATCGGAACTGGATGAAGAAATAGAACCGGTGGGGGAAATAATAAAACGGTTAAGTAAAAGAAAATCCTCAACCAACCGACCAAGGTTAATTATGGTCAATGGTGTTTCCGCCAAGGAAGCAAAATATTGGGAGGATTACCAATTCTCCGATGAATCGGATTCCGACGAGAATTCCGATGATGTTATAGAAATTACCCCAACTGAATTTAAAAAGGCAAAAGAAAATAATAAGGGAAAGGGCATAAAAATAGAGAAATCTAATTCCAACCCCGATGAACTTTATATGTATCGTCAACCCCCGAAGTCCTTAAGTTGTAACAATGACCCGATTACCTCTAAACCACCAGGTTTTTCTAAACCAATGTGGATTACGACGGCTCGTATTAGGGGAACATCATATATCCCTAGAAACTTGGCAAAACGAACCAAAACCGAAGGAGAAGAAACAAGCGAGTCGGAATAAGATAGTTGTATTCGTGTGGTGTAATATATGTAATATAGTGTGCTTATGCTTTATGATATATGTAAAAATTGCTTGTATTAATAAGTATTTTTTTTTATGAATCTAACTCTTGTCTATTTTACAGTATAAAAACACAAAATGGATAGACAACCCAATATTTTAAGAGACCTACCCGGAGACATGATTGATGAAATCTTGTCTAGAGTCGGTCAGAATTCTTCGGCACAACTATTTAAGGCGAGATCAGTTTGTAAGACATTCGAAGAACGTTCCAAGAATGCCTTGGTTTATAAAAGGCTTTCGTTCGAAAGATGGGGGATATCACATTGGGAAATCCATAAGTTACGATGTGTTTACTTTGACGCATATATTGCGGGGAACCCAAATGCTATTTAACGCAATGGGTTAAGAAATTATTTTGACTCAATATATCTGAATATTGGACTTCGTGATTTACAAAAAGCTGCTAGCATGCAACATAAAGAAGCATGTTATGCTTACGGATTAGTAATGTTCGCTTCTCACCAAAGTGAGAAAAAGAACATCGGGCTACAACTATTAAACAAAACGTTCCCACAAGTGACGGAGTTGGTAATTGGGGTAAGAAATGAGGTTTTTAGATTGTTATGGGACTGTTGGACATTACGTAACCCTCGCCCCTTTGACGACGTTACAACACGCTGTCTTATCAACGGCCATAATGGTTATGTTCCACAAGACCAAGGATGGGAAGTAATCCTAGTAAAACCAGAATGCATGACTTGTTTCTGGACGTATGAATTACGTGTCTTTATTGCCTTTGCTGAACGACTTGTGTACTAGCTAGAATTATCTTCACAACCATCTTGTATCAAATTTATTGTGTGCTATATTTCATGCTATATGTAAAATAAGCGGTATTGTAAGTTTGTAAAATATTGTGTAAAAGTTTAAACGCGAAATATTATTATAATCAGTTTTTCATATAGAATTGTAGTAGTTGAATTGTATATTAGCTACTAAGTATGAACTTAACGGGTAGGTACTACCCGAATTTAAACTTATAAAATGCTAATATGAAGAAAAAGCTTTTATAAATGAGTTCATATTATGCTACGAAATACTATTAACTACTCTTAATATTCTGTATGATTAACTTGTTCCCTTTGACTATTTTGAAGGAAATGGCACCGACTACTCGACACACCGTGAATATGAATGAAGAGGAATTCCGTACTTTTCTAGCTTCAAACATAGCCGCAGTACAGGCTGCGCTACATACCAACAATAACCTTGGATCTAGCAGTACAGGAAATCGTGTAGGATGCACCTACAAAGAATTTACTGCCGGCAAACCTTTGGAATTTGATGGAACCGAAGGACCGATCGGATTGAAACGGTGGACCGAGAAGGTCGAATCAGTGTTTGCCATAAGTAAGTGTACTGAAGAGGACAAAGTGAAGTACGCTACGCATACCTTCACAGGTTCTGCGTTAACATGGTGGAATACCTATCTAGAGCAAGTGGGACAAGGCGATGCGTACGCACTACCGTGGTCAGCATTCAAGCACTTGATGAACAAGAAGTACCGTCCCAGAACCGAGGTCAATAAGCTCAACACAGAACTTAGAGGGTTACGAACCCAAGGATTTGATATTACCACGTACGAAAGACGATTCACAGAATTGTGCCTATTGTGTCCGGGAGCATTCGAAGATGAGGAAGAGAAGATCGACGCGTTTGTGAAAGGATTACCGGAAAGAATCCAAGAAGATATAAGTTCACACGAGCCCGCCTCCATACAACAGGCATGTAGAATGGCTCACAAACTAGTGAACCAGATTGAAGAAAGAATTAAAGAACAGACTGCTGAAGAGGCCAATGTGAAGCAAGTCAAAAAAAAGTGGGAGGAAAACGGTGATAAGAATCACCAATACAACAACAACAGCAATTACAACAATAATCGCAGCAATTATCCCAACAATCGCAACA
This sequence comes from Rutidosis leptorrhynchoides, assembly GCF_046630445.1. Taxonomy (NCBI): domain Eukaryota; kingdom Viridiplantae; phylum Streptophyta; class Magnoliopsida; order Asterales; family Asteraceae; genus Rutidosis; species Rutidosis leptorrhynchoides. The sequence goes on along the minus strand of NC_092336.1, from coordinate 334,935,894 downwards.
TCAATCGCAACTACAACAAACGGCCCAACAACAACAACAACAACAACAGCAACTACAACAATCATCCCAACAACAATAATAACCGCAATAACAACAACAATCAGAAGCAGCTATGCCAAAGGTGTGAAAAGTATCACTCGGGGTTCTGCACCAAATTTTGCAACAAGTGTAAAAGAAATGGTCATAGCGCGGCGAAGTGTGAGGTCTACGGACCAGGGGTTAATAGAACGAAAGGAACAAATGGTGTCGGAACGAGTAATGGCGGAGCAAGTAGTGTCGGAGCAAGTTATGCCAATGTAGTTTGTTATAAATGTGGAAAACCGGGCCACATTATTAGAAATTGCCCGAACCAGGAGAACACGAATGGACAAGGCCGCGGAAGAGTTTTCAATATTAATGCGGCAGAGGCACAAGAAGACCCGGAGCTTGTTACGGGTACGTTTCTTATTGACAATAAATCTGCTTACGTTTTATTTGATTCGGGTGCGGATAGAAGCTATATGAGTAGAGATTTTTGTGCTAAATTAAGTTGTCCATTGACGCCTTTGGATAGTAAATTTTTACTCGAATTAGCAAATGGTAAATTAATTTCAGCAGATAATATATGTCGGAATCGAGAAATTAAATTGGTTAGCGAAACATTTAAGATTGATTTGATACCAGTAGAGTTAGGGAGTTTTGATGTGATAATCGGTATGGACTGGTTGAAAGAAGTGAAAGCAGAGATCGTTTGTTACAAAAATGCAATTCGCATTATACGAGAAAAAGGAAAACCCTTAATGGTGTACGGAGAAAAGGGCAACATGAAGCTACATCTTATTAGTAATTTGAAGGCACAAAAACTAATAAGAAAAGGTTGCTATGCTGTTCTAGCACATGTCGAGAAAGTACAAACTGAAGAAAAGAGCATCAATGATGTTCCCGTCGCAAAAGAATTTCCCGATGTATTTCTGAAAGAATTACCGGGACTACCACCACATCGATCTGTTGAATTTCAAATAGATCTTGTACCAGGAGCTGCACCAATAGCTCGTGCTCCTTACAGACTCACACCCAGCGAGATGAAAGAACTGCAAAGCCAATTACAAGAACTTTTAGAGCGTGGTTTCATTCGACCAAGCACATCACCGTGGGGAGCTCCTGTTTTGTTTATCAAGAAGAAAGATGGTACATTCAGGTTGTGTATCGACTACCGAGAGTTGAACAAACTTACCATCAAGAACCACTACCCACTACCGAGAATCGACGACTTATTTGATCAACTACAAGGCTCGTCTGTTTATTCAAATATTGACTTACGTTCCGGGTATCATCAAATGCGGGTGAAAGAAGATGATATTCCAAAGACTGCTTTCAGAACACTTTACAGTCATTACGAGTTTATGGTCATGCCGTTTGGTTTAACTAATGCACCAGCTGTGTTCATGGACCTTATGAACCGAGTGTGTGGACCATACCTTGACAAGTTTGTCATTGTTTTCATTGATGACATACTTATTTACTCAAAGAATGACCAAGAACACGGTGAACATTTGAGAAAGGTGTTAGAAGTATTGAGGAAGGAAGAATTGTACGCTAAGTTTTCAAAGTGGGCATTTTGGTTGAAAGAAGTTCAATTCCTCGGTCACATAGTGAACAAAGAAGGTATTAAGGTGGATCCGGCAAAGATAGAAACTGTTGAAAAGTGGGAAACCCCGAAAACTCCGAAACACATACGCCAGTTTTTAGGACTAGCTGGTTACTACAGAAGGTTCATCCAAGACTTTTCCAGAATAGCAAAACCCTTGACTGCATTAACGCATAAAGGGAAGAAATTTGAATGGAATGATGAACAAGAGAAAGCGTTCCAGTTATTGAAGAAAAAGCTAACTACGGCACCTATATTGTCATTGCCTGAAGGGAATGATGATTTTGTGATTTATTGTGATGCATCAAAGCAAGGTCTCGGTTGTGTATTAATGCAACGAACGAAGGTGATTGCTTATGCGTCTAGACAATTGAAGATTCACGAACAAAATTATACGACGCATGATTTGGAATTAGGCGCCGTTGTTTTTGCATTAAAGACTTGGAGGCACTAGTTATATGGGGTTAAAAGTATTATATATACCGACCACAAAAGTCTTCAACACATATTTAATCAGAAACAACTGAATATGAGGCAGCGTAGGTGGATTGAATTATTGAATGATTACGACTTTGAGATTCGTTACCACCCGGGGAAGGCAAATGTGGTAGCCGATTCCTTGAGCAGGAAGGACAGAGAACCTATTCGAGTAAAATCTATGAATATAATGATTCATAATAACCTTACTACTCTAATAAAGGAGGCGCAACAAGGAGTTTTAAAAGAGGGAAATTTAAAGGATGAAATACCCAAAGGATCGGAGAAGCATCTTAATATTCGGGAAGACGGAACCCGGTATAGGGCTGAAAGGATTTGGGTACCAAAATTTGGAGATATGAGAGAAATGGTACTTAGAGAAGCTCATAAAACCAGATACTCAATACATCCTGGAACGGGGAAGATGTACAAGGATCTCAAGAAACATTTTTGGTGGCCGGGTATGAAAGCCGATATTGCTAAATACGTAGGAGAATGTTTGACGTGTTCTAAGGTCAAAGCTGAGCATCAGAAACCATCAGGTCTACTTCAACAACCCGAAATCCCGGAATGGAAATGGGAAAACATTACCATGGATTTCATCACTAAATTGCCAAGGACTGCAAGTGGTTTTGATACTATTTGGGTAATAGTTGATCGTCTCACCAAATCAGCACACTTCCTGCCAATAAGAGAAGATGACAAGATGGAGAAGTTAGCACGACTGTATTTGAAGGAAGTCATCTCCAGACATGGAATACCAATCTCTATTATCTCTGATAGGGATGGCAGATTTATTTCAAGATTCTGGCAGACATTACAGCAAGCATTAGGAACTCGTCTAGACATGAGTACTGCCTATCATCCACAAACTGATGGGCAGAGCGAAAGGATGATACAAACGCTTGAAGACATGCTACGAGCATGTGTTATTGATTTCGGAAACAGTTGGGATCGACATCTACCGTTAGTAGAATTTTCCTACAACAACAGCTACCATTCAAGCATTGAGATGGCGCCGTTTGAAGCACTTTATGGTAGAAAGTGCAGGTCTCCGATTTTTTGGAGTGAAGTGGGGGATAGACAGATTACGGGTCCGGAGATTATACAAGAAACTACCGAGAAGATCATCCAAATTCAACAACGGTTGAAAACCGCCCAAAGTCGACAAAAGAGCTACGCTGACATTAAAAGAAAAGATATAGAATTTGAAATTGGAGAGATGGTCATGCTTAAAGTTGCACCTTGGAAAGGCGTTGTTCGATTTGGTAAACGAGGGAAATTAAATCCAAGGTATATTGGTCCATTCAAGATTATTGATCGTGTCGGACCAGTAGCTTACCGACTTGATTTACCTAAACAACTCGCGGCTGTACATAACATTTTCCACGTCTCGAATTCGAAGAAATGTTTTGCTAAAGAAGATCTCACTATTCCGTTAGATGAAATCCAAATCAACGAAAAACTTCAATTCATCGAAGAACCCGTCGAAATAATGGATCGTGAGGTTAAAAGACTTAAGCAGAACAAGATACCAATTGTTAAGGTTCGATGGAATGCTCGTAGAGGACCCGAGTTCACCTGGGAGTGTGAAGATCAGATGAAGAAGAAATACCCGCATCTATTTCCAGAAGATTCGTCAACACCTTCAACAGCTTAAAATTTCGGGACGAAATTTATTTAACGGGTAGGTACTGTAGTGACCCGAACTTTTCCATGTTTATATATATTAATTGAGATTGATATTTACATGATTAAATGTTTCCAACATGTTAAGCAATCAAACTTGTTAAGACTTGATTAATTGAAATATGTTTCATATAGACAATTGACCACCCAAGTTGACCGGTGATTCACGAACGTTAAAACTTGTAAAAACTATACGATGACATATATATGGTTATATATATAGTTAACATGTTTTTATTATAAGTATGTATCTCATTAGGTATTTTAACAATGAGTTATATACATAAAAATGAGACTATTAATTTAAGAAACTCGAAAACGATATATATAACGATTATCGTTATAACAACGTCTTACTAGGTACATATGAATTATATTAAGATATTGATACACTTGGTTAATTATGTTAAATGATAAGTAAATATATTATTAAGTGTATTAACAATGAAATACATATGTAAAAATAAGACTACTAACTTAATGATTTCGAAACGAGACATATATGTAACGATTATCGTTGTAATGATATTTAACTGTATATACATCATACTAAGATATATTATATATCATAATATCATGATAATATAATAATTTAACATCTCATTTGTTATTATAAACATTGGGTTAACAACATTTAACAAGATCGTTAACCTAAAGGTTTCAAAACAACACTTACATGTAACGACTAACGATGACTTAACGACTCAGTTAAAATGTATATACATGTAGTGTTTTAATATGTATTTATACACTTTTGAAAGACTTCAATACACTTATCAAAATACTTCTACTTAACAAAAATACTTACAATTACATCCTCGTTCAGTTTCATCAACAATTCTACTCGTATGCACCTTTATTCGTACTCGTACAATACACAGCTTTTAGATGTATGTACTATTGGTATATACACTCCAATGATCAGCTCTTATCAGCCCATGTGAGTCACCTAACATATGTGGGAACCATCATTTGGCAACTAGCATGAAATATCTCATAAAATTACAAAAATATGAGTAATCATTCATGACTTATTTACATGAAAACAAAATTACATATCCTTTATATCTAATCCATACACCAACGACCAAAAACACCTACAAATACTTTCATTCTTCAATTTTCTTCATCTAATTGATCTCTCTCAAGTTCTATCTTCAAGTTCTAAGTGTTCTTCATATATTTTACAAATTCTAGTTACATAAAATCAAGAATACTTTCAAGTTTGCTAGCTCACTTCCAATCTTGTAAGGTGATCATCCAACCTCAAAAAATCTTTGTTTCTTATATTAGGTTATCATTCTAATACAAGGTAATAATCATATTCAAACTTTGGTTCAATTTCTATAACTATAACAATCTTATTTCAAGTGATGATCATACTTGAACTTGTTTTCGTGTCATGATTCTGCTTCAAGAACTTCGAGCCATCCAAGGATCCGTTGAAGCTAGATCCATTTTTCTCTTTTACAGTAGGTTTATCCAAGGAAATTAAGGTAGTAATGATGTTCATAACATCATTCGATTCATACATATAAAGCTATCTTATTCGAAGGTTAAAACTTGTAATCACTAGAACCTAGTTTAGTTAATTCTAAACTTGTTCCCAAACAAAAGTTAATCCTTCTAACTTGAATTTTAAAATCAACTAAACACATGTTCTATATCTATATAATATGCTAACTTAATGATTTAAAACCTGGAAACACGAAAAACACCGTAAAACCGGATTTACGCCGTCGTAGTAACACCGCGGGCTGTTTTGGGTTAGTTAATTAAAAACTATGATAAACTTTGATTTAAAAGTTGTAATTCTGAGAAAATGATTTTTATTATGAACATGAAACTATATCCAAAAATTATGGTTAAACTCAAAGTGGAAGTATGTTTTCTAAAATGGTCATCTAGACGTCGTTCTTTCGACTGAAATGACTACCTTTACAAAAACGACTTGTAACTTATTTTTCTGACTATAAACCTATATTTTTCTGTTTAGATTCATAAAATAGAGTTCAATATGAGACCATAGCAATTTGATTCACTCAAAACAGATTTAAAATGAAGAAGTTATGGGTAAAACAAGATTGGATAATTTTTCTCATTTTAGCTACGTGAAAATTGGTAACAAATCTATTCCAACCATAACTTAATCAACTTGTATTGTATATTATGTAATCTTGAGATACCATATACACGTATACAATGTTTCGACCTATCATGTCGACACATCTATATATATTTCGGAACAACCATAGACACTCTATATGTGAATGTATATATCATGTCGACACATCTATATATATTTCGGAACAACCATAGACACTCTATATGTGAATGTATATATCATGTCGACACATATATATATATTTCGCTACAACGGAGTTAGCTATACAGGGTTGAGGTTGATTCCAAAATATATATAGTTTGAGTTGTGATCAATACTGAGATACGTATACACTGGGTCGTGGATTGATTCAAGATAATATTTATCGATTTATTTCTGTACATCTAACTGTGGACAACTAGTTGTAGGTTACTAACGAGGACAGCTGACTTAATAAACTTAAAACATCAAAATATATTAAAAGTGTTGTAAATATATTTTGAACATACTTTAATATATATGTATATATTGTTATAGGTTCGTGAATCAACAGTGGCCAAGTCTTACTTCCCGACGAAGTAAAAAATCTGTGAAAGTGAGTTATAGTCCCACTTTTAAAATCTAATATTTTTGGGATGAGAATACATGCAGGTTTTATAAATGATTTACAAAATAGACACAAGTACGTGAAACTACATTCTATGGTTGAATTATCGAAATCGAATATGCCCCTTTTTATTAAGTTTGGTAATCTAAGAATTAGGGAACAGACACCCTAATTGACGCGAATCCTAAAGATAGATCTATTGGGCCTAACAAACCCCATCCAAAGTACCGGATGCTTTAGTACTTCGAAATTTATATCATATCCGAAGGGTGTCCCGGAATGATGGGGATATTCTTATATATGCATCTTGTTAATGTCGGTTACCAGGTGTTCACCATATGAATGATTTTTATCTCTATGTATGGGATGTGTATTGAAATATGAAATCTTGTGGTCTATTGTTACGATTTGATATATATATGTTAAACCTATAACTCCCCAACATTTTTGTTGACGTTTAAAGCATGTTTATTCTCAGGTGAATACTAAGAGCTTCCGCTGTTGCATACTAAAATAAGGACAAGATTTGGAGTCCATGTTTGTATGATATTGTGTAAAAACTGCATTCAAGAAACTGATTTTGATGTAACATATTTGTATTGTAAACCATTATGTAATGGTCGTGTGTAAATAGGATATTTTAGATTATCATTATTTGATAATCTACGTAAACCTTTTTAAACCTTTATTTATGAAATAAAGGTTATGGTTTGTTTTAAAAATAAATGCAGTCTTTGAAAAACGTCTCATATAGAGGTCAAAACCTCGCAACGAAATCAATTAATATGGAACGTTTTTAATCAATAAGAACGGGACATTTCAATGTCGACCCATCTATATATATATTGCGGAGCAACCATAGACACACTATATGTGAATGTTGGAGTTAGCTATACAGAGTTGAGGTTGATTCCAAAATATATATATAGTTTGAGTTGTGATCAATACTGAGATACGTATACACTGGGTCGTGGATTGATTCAAGATAATATTTATCGATTTATTTCTGTACATCTAACTGTGGACAACTAGTTGTAGGTTACTAACGAGGATAGCTGACTTAATAAACTTAAAACATCAAAATGTATTAAAAGTATTGTAAATATATTTTGAACATACTTTGATATATATGTATATATTGTTATAGGTTCGTGAATCAACCAGTGGTCAAGTCTTACTTCCCGACGAAGTAAAAATCTGTGAAAGTGAGTTATAGTCCCACTTTTAAAATCTAATATTTTTGGGATGAGAATACATGCAGGTTTTATAAATGATTTACAAAATAGACACAAGTACGTGAAACTACATTCTATGGTTGAATTATCGAAATCGAATATGCCCTTTTTTATTTAGTCTGGTAATCTAAGAATTAGGGAACAGACACCCTAATTGACGCGAATCCTAAAGATAGATCTATTGGGCCTAACAAACCCCATCCAAAGTACCAGATGCTTTAGTACTTCGAAATTTATATCATATCCGAAGGGTGTCCCGGAATGATGGGGATATTCTTATATATGCATCTTGTTAATGTCGGTTACCAGGTGTTCACCATATGAATGATTTTTATCTCTATGTATGGGATGTGTATTGAAATATGAAATCTTGTGGTCTATTGTTACGATTTGATATATATAGGTTAAACCTATAACTCACCAACATTTTTGTTGACATTTAAAGCATGTTTATTATCAGGTGAATACTAAGAGCTTTCGCTGTTGCATACTAAAATAAGGACAAGATTTGGAGTCCATGTTTGTATGATATTGTGTAAAAACTGTATTCAAGAAACTGATTTCGATGTAACATATTTGTATTGTAAACCATTATGTAATGGTCGTGTGTAAACAAGATATTTTAGATTATCATTATTTGATAATCTACGTAAAGCTTTTTAAACCTTTATTTATGAAATAAAGGTTATGGTTTGTTTTAAAATGAATGCAGTCTTTGAAAAACGTCTCATATAGAGGTCAAAACCTCACAACAAAATCAATTAATATGGAACGTTTTTAATCAATAAGAACGGGACATTTCAAGTACAAGCACACTACAATACATTTATTACACACCATGCTCACACCTTTCTAATCTGAATCACTGGTTTCTTCTTCTTCGGACTTGGTTCTTTTTCCTAATCTTCTAGGGATATATGATGTTTCTCTAATACGAGTCGTCGTTTTCCACATTGGTTTAGAAAAACCTGGTGGTTTATAAGTTCCCAGGTTATTGTCACGATATTGAAAATACGGGTGTTGACGGTACATATAAAGTTCATCGGGGTCGGAATCAGATTTCTCTATTTTGATGCCTTTTCCCTTATTATTTTCTTTTGCCTCATTAAATTGGGTCAGGGTAATTTCTATAACATCATCGGAATCCTCATCAGGATCCGATTCATCGAAAAATTGGTAATTTTCTCAATATTTTGCTTCCTTAGCGGAAACACCATTGATCATTATTAACTTTGGTCCATTGGTTGAGGATTTTCTTTTATTTAACCGGTTTTCTGTGGTTCTTACTATTTCCCCCTCCGGAACCTCTTCTTCTTCCGGTTCCTCTTCTTCTGGTTCCTCTTCTTCCGGTTCCTCTTCTTCCGGTTCCGTTTCCTCTTCTTCCGGTTCTTCGGGAACTTGTGAATCTTGCCAATATATATTCGACTCTTCGTTATTATTAGGTGAGTCAATGAGATTTGTGCTAGAGGTAGACATCTAACATACAATATCAAACATGTTAAGAGATTAATATATCACATAATATTTACATGTTAATAATATATAGTTTCCAACAAAAATGTTAAGCAATCATTTTTAAAGAAAACACGTTCGAATTCCAGACTCACTAATGCATCCTAACAAACTCAATAAGACACACTAATGCAAATTTTCTAGTTCTCTAAGACCAACGCTCTGATACCAACTGAAATGTCCCGTTCATATTGATTATAAACGTTCCATATTAATTGATTTCGTTGCGAGGTTTTGACCTCTATATGAGACGTTTTTCAAAGACTGCATTCATTTTTAAAACAACCATAACCTTTATTTTATCAATAAAGGTTTAAAAACATTACGTAGATTATCAAATAATGATAATCAAAAATATACGGTTTATACACGACCATTACATAATGGTTTACAATAGAAATATATTACATCGACATATGTTTCTTGAATGCAGTTTTTACACAATATCATACAATCATGGACTCCAAATCTTGTCCTTATTTTAGTATGCAACAGCGGAAGCTCTTAATATTCACCTGAGAATAAACATGCTTTAAACGTCAACAAAAATATTGGTGAGTTATCGGTTTAACCTATATATATCAAATCATAACAATAGACCACAAGATTTCATATTTTAATACACATCCCATACATAGAGATAAAAATCATTCGCATGGTGAACACCTGGTAACCGACATTAACAAGATGCATATATAAGAATATCCCCATCATTTCGGGACACCCTTCGGATATGATATAAATTTTGAAGTACTAAAGCATCCGGTACTTTTGATGGGGTTTGTTAGGCCCAATAGATCTATCTTTAGGATTCGCGTCAATTAGGGTGTCTGTTCCCTAATTCATAGATTACCAGACTTAATAAAAAGGGGCATATTTGATTTCGATAATTCAACCATAGAATGTAGTTTCACGTACTTGTGTCTATTTGGTAAATCATTTATAAAACCTGCATGTATTCTCATCCCAAAAATATTAGATTTTAAAAGTGGGACTATAACTCACTTTCACAGATATTTCCTTCCTCGGAAATAAGACTTGGCCACGGATCGATTCACGAACCTATACAAATATGTACATATATATCAAAGTATGATCAAAATATAATTACAACCATTTTTATTATGTTTTAAAGATTTGAGTGTATTAAGTCAGCTGTCCTCGTTAGTAACCTACAACTAGTTGTCCACAGTTAGATGTACAGAAATAAATCGATATATATTATCTTGAATCAATCCACGACCCAGTGTATACACGTCTCAGGCTAGATCACAACTCAAAGTATATATATTTTTGGAATCAACCTCATCTCTGTATAGCTAACTTCAACATTACTGCATATAGAGTGTCTATGGTTGTTCCAAATAATATATATACATGGTTCGATATGATATGTCAAAACATTTGCATACGTGTCTATGGTATCCCAAGATTACATAATATATTAGAATACATGTATAATACAATATAAGTTAGCTAGGATATGATTTGTATAGATTTGTTAAACATTTCCCGTAGCTAAAAAGATCAAAAATATCTAATCTTGTTTTACCCATAACTTCTTCATTTTAAATCCGTTTTGAGTGAATCAAATTGCTATGGTTTCATATTGAACTATAATTTAAGAATACAAATAGAAAAAGCATAGGTTTATATTCAGAAATTTAAGTTACATGTCAATTACTAAAGAGGTAGTCATTTCCGTCGAAAGAACGACATCTTGATGACCATTTTGAAAAACATACTTTCACTTTGAGTTTAACCAAGATTTTTGGATATAGTTTCATGTTCATATGAAAAATCATTTTCCCAGAAGAACAACTTTTAAATCAAAGTTTATCATAGTTTTTAATTATCCAAACCAAAACAGCCCCCGGTTTCACTACGACGGCGTATATCCGATTTTATGGTGTTCATCGAGTTTCCAGGTTTTAAATTATTAAGTTAGCATATTATATAGATATAGAACATTTGTTTAGTTGATTTTAAAAGTCAAGTTAGAAGGATTAACTTTTGTTTGCGAACAAGTTTAGAATTAACTAAACTATGTTCTAGTGATTACAAGTTTAAACCTTCGAATAAGATAGCTTTATATGTATGAATCAAATGATGTTATGAACATCATTACTACCTCAAGTTTTCTGGATAAAACCACTGGAAATGAGAAAAATAGATTTAGCTTCAAAGGATCCTTGGATGGCTTGAAAGTTCTTGAAACAGAATCATGACACGAAAACAGTTCTAGTAAGATTTTCACTCGAAATAAGATTGTTATAGTTGTAGAAATTGAATCAAAGTTTGAATATGAATATTACCTTGAATTAGAAAGATATCCTACTGTAAATAACAAAGGTTCCTTGATCTTAGATGAATACTTGGAATGGATTAGAAAGCTTGGAAGTAGACTTGCAAACTTGGAAGTATTCTTGATTTTTATGAAACTATACTTATGGAATTTATGAAGAACACTTAGAACATGAAGATGGAACTTGAGAGAGATCAATTAGATGAAGAAAATTGAATAATGAAAGTGTTTGTAGGTGTTTTTGGTCGTTGGTATATGGATTAGATATAAAGGATATGTAATTTTGTTTTCATGTAAATAAGTCATGAATGATTACTAATATTTTTGTAATTTTATGAGATATTTCATGCTAGTTGCCAAATGATGGTTCCCACATGTGTTAGGTGACTCACATGGGCTGCTAAGAGCTGATCATTGGAGTGTATATACCAATAGTACATACATCTAAAAGCTATGTATTGTACGAGTACGAATACGGGTGCATACGAGTAGAATTGTTGATGAAACTGAACGAGGATGTAATGGTAAGCATTTTTGTTTAGTAGAAGTACTTTGATATGTGTCTTAAAGTCTTTAAAAAGTGTAAGAATACATATCAAAACACAACATGTATATACATTCTAATGGAGTCGTTAAGTCTTCGTTAGTCGTTACATGTAAGTGTTGTTTTGAAACCTTTAAGTTAACGATCTCAATTAACGTTGTTAACCCAATGTTTATTATATCAAATGAGATGTTAAATTATTATATTATCATGATATTATGATGTATGAATATCTCTTAATATGATATATACATTAAAATATCGTTACAACTATAATCGTTACATATAAGTCTCGTTTCGTAATTCTTGAGTTAGTAGTCTTGTTTTTACATATGTAGTTCATTGTTAACACACTTAATGATATATTTAAATATCATTTTATCATGTTAAATATAGTGTATCAATATCTTAATATGATACATATGTATTTAGTAGACGTTATCATAACGATAATCGTTATATATATCATTTCGAGTTTCTTAACTTAGTAATCTCATTTCTTATGTATATCACACATTGTTAATATAGTTAGTGAGATACTTACTCATCATAATCTTATGTCAACCATATATATATATATGTCTATATATACCACAACATGTAGTTTTTACAATTTTATAACGTTCGTGAATCGCCGGTCAACTTGGGTGATCAATTGTCTATATGAAACTTATTTCATTTAATCAAGTCTTAACAAGTTTGATTACTTAACACGTTGGAAACATTTAGTCATGTAAATATCAATCTCAATTAATATATATAAACATGGAAAAGTTCGGGTCACTACAAAAGACTCATCATTAATCGTTATAAGCTACTGATTAGAGTCTACTAACCCCAACTAACTTAAATTTGGGTATTTCATACCCATCTCACCCAATTAGGTCAACCATTACCCATTTGATCCATTTAACACTTAGACCCACAGATTTGGTCAAACTTGAACCCATTAACAAACTTACACTAATTCACAAGTATACTAGTTTTTTAACAACAAAATTAACACTTTCAAACATCAAATTCAAGACCAAACCCTAGATTACAAGCCTTGGGGTTTTCATGCACCAATTTGACAAAAATTCACCCATTTAACCCCCAAATGGGTCTTACAAGTCTCAAAAGTACAAACCTGTGACGACCCGGAAAATTTTGACTAATTTTGAACCAAAATCATGATACGATTTCATAATTCTGACATGATAAGTAAATTCTGTTATGTTGCGTCTCAAAAATTTTGAACTGTTTCATGTACTCAAATGACCTTCGACCATTTCTCTCGATTCACGAACAATTAATTGAGATCTCGATTCACGAACAAGTATAGTTAACATGATATTATAAGAAGTAAATATCTCATTAGGTATTTTAACAATGTGTTATATACATAAAAATGAGACTATTGAATTAAGAAACTCGAAAACGATATATATAACGATTATCGTTATAACAACGTCTTACTAAGTACATATGAATCATATTAAGATATTGATACATTTGGTTATTTATGTTAAATTATAAGTAAATATATCATTAAGTGTATTAACAATGAACTACATATGTAAAAATAAGACTACTAACTTAATGATTTCGAAACGAGACATATATGCAACGATTATCGTTGTAACGACATTTAACTGTATATATATCATACTAAGATATATTATATATCATAATATCGTGATAATGTAGCAATTTAACATCTATTTAAATATAATAAACAATGGGTTAACAACATTTAACAAGACCGTTAACCTAAAGGTTTCAAAACAACATATACATGTAACGACTAACGATGACTTAACGACTTAGTTAAAATGTATTTACATGTAGTGTTTTAATATGTATTCATAGACTTTTGAAAGACTTCAAGTCACTTATAAAAGTACCTCAACTTAACAAAAATGCTTACAATTACATCCTCATTCATTTTCATCAACAATTCTACTCGTATGCACTCGTATTCGTACTCGTACAATACCCAGCTTCTAAATGTATTTACTATTGGTATATACACTCCAATGATCAGCTCTTAGCAGCCCTTGTAAGTCACCTAACACATGTGGGAACCATCATTTGGCAACTAGCATGAAATATCTCATAAAATTACAAAAATATTAGTAATCATTCATGACTTATTTACAAGTAAACAAAATTACACATCCTTTATATCTAATCCATATACCAACGATGAAAAACACCTACAAACACTTTCATTCTTCAATTTTCTTCATCTAATTGATCTCTCTCAAGTTCTATCTTCAAGTTCTAAGTGTTCTTCATAAATTCTATAAGTTCTAGTTTTATAAAATCAAGAATACTTCCAAGTTTGCTAGCTTACTTCCAATCTTGTAAAGTGATCATCCAACATCAAGAATTCTTTCTTATTTACAGTAAGATATCTTTCTAATACAAGGTAATACTCATATTCAAACTTTGATTCAATTTCTATAACTATAACAATCTTATTTCGAGTGGAAATCTTACTTGAACTTGTTTTGGTGTCATGATTCTGCTTCAAGAACTTTCAAGCCATCCAAGGATCCTTTGAAGCTAGATCTATTTTTCTAATTTCCAGTAGGTTTACCTATTAAAATTTAGATAGTAATTATGTTCATAACATCATTCGATTCATACATATAAAACTATCTTATTCGAAGATTTAAACTTGTAATCACTAGAACATAGTTTAGTTAATTCTAAACTTGTTCGTAAATAAAGTTAATCCTTCTAACTTGACTTTTAAAATCAACTAGAAACATGTTCTATATTTATATGATATGCTAACTTAATGATTTAAAACCTGAAAATACGAAAAACACCGTAAAACTGGACATACGCCGTCGTAGTAACACCGCGGGCTGTTTTGAGTTAGTTAATTAAAAACTATGATAAACTTTGATTTAAAAGTTGTTCTTCTGGGAAAATGATTTTTCTTATGAACATGAAACTGTATCAAAAAATCATGGTTAAACTCAAAGTGAAAGTAAGTTTTTCAAAATGGTCATCAAGACGTCGTTCTTTCGACTGAAATGACTACCTCTTACAAAAACGACTTGTAACTTATATTTCCGACGATAAACCTATAACTTTTCTATTTAGATTCATAAAATAGAGTTCAATATGAAACCATAGCAATTTGATTCACTCAAAACGGATTTAAAACGAAGAAGTTATGGGTAAAACAAGATTGGATATTTTTTTATTGTTGTAGCTACGGGAAATATTGTAACAAATCTATATTAATCATATCCTAGCTAACTTATATTATATTATACATGTATTCTAATTTATTATGTAATCTTGGGATACCATAGACACGTATACTGTAACAACCCGAGTTTTTCCGTTAAAACTTCCGTTAAATACTTGACGATCGTTAGTTAAATCATACAATTTTGATACGCCAATTTTTTTCAGAATAGTTAACAGTGGCTACGTGAAACTTTTTCGTATTTAAAGTAATTAAATGTGTACTTGATCCTTAGTGGATTACTTGAATTAATATGTTATATTAATTAGTGAACTTAATTCGGTTGACGAATTAAACTAGAAACGATACGATTAAAGTTAATCGCCTAGAAAACTTTTCAGTTAACGAAACTCAGAAAAATGATAGAATAATTATTCTTAATAATTATTGAACTTATGAAAGAAATTTAATTTATTATTTACTTAATGAATTAAACACGGTGATTTTGTTTCAACGACTAGTTAACGTTCCGGAGATTCGGTACGGTTAATGGCACTCGAAACGAACCACGCGCGAACGAGCTTTTACACAAAACGAGCTCGAGACCCGAGCCCGAGGCCACATGGCCATGACCTCATACCTTATGATCCTTGGTCCCATGAGTAACCAATGCATGTTGACTATTAGTTTAGGCCCATGTTTGTTGACTTTTGGTTGTTTAGGACACTAACTATATTCTCTTAATTTCTAAGTAACAAGAGAACATGTACCATTCTTTTTTCTATCATTATTGCTCCATGATTACAGCCCCATACACACCAAATAATCCCATACCTTCATCCCTACAATTCTCCATCATGTTTTGATCTCTTGTTTTTGCTTCTTTGATCAATATTGTTGCTTGCATCGTTCTCTACGCGTTTGTATAAACGATTTTGTGATCGAAGCTATAAACACATAAACTCTAATCTCTAAAATCAGATTGTTATTAAGGTTTCATGGATTAGGTTGTCTATTGCTCAAGTCTTGATGTTTGATGAATACTAGATGCGATAAATTGCTCGTTTTGATTGTTTTATGCGAAAACTGAATTTGTATTTGATGTGTACAGTAATTTTAATTTTTCAATTGCATGATATTATATTATAATTAGATTCCTTGCAAAAAACTATTGATTTTAGGCTTTGGATTCGCTTGATTTCGTTTTCGGATGATCAAGTTATGGCCAATTGAAATTAACGTTGTGTTTTTGTGATTGATCAGAAATCTGGGTTTGATAGACCACGAATTGGATTATGAAATCTATACCATTGGATAGGTAAATTTAAAAACACTCAGGTTACACTAGGATATCATGTCGTTTGCTTATGTAAAACCCGAGATATGCTTGAATTAGTGTAAAAGTAGTTTTATACAGCACTTGCATGAAAATGACCTTGTATGATAAAATGTGTTAGCTTCTGTGATGAAAGCTTTGCATATTTGAAATCTACACAAAAATTACTTCATCTTTCATGTAGATATCATAGGCTAATTGTATCTAGATCTTTGGCTAATCGCGTGCGAATGTGACTAGCAAAACTAGAATCGAATCTGTAAATTGCTCTCTGTTTTATACTCTATGGATTGTGTTTATTGAATGAGCATGTAAGCTTCTGGAATATGAATTTTAACATGATATGTGACTTATTGTTAGTTTATGTCAATCTCTGAAACCTTATGCATTGGGCACAATAGGGCCATACTTTATGTGAATTCTGATTTGAGCTGAAAAACTGAATGTTCAACTTGCATGAATAAACTGTACAAATTGCCTAAAAAAAAATTTCTCAACTTTTGATATGTGTTATTTTGATTTGTCCTTGAACAATTACCACTGGTCTTGTATCAATTGCATGTCCCTAGCTCCGGTTATAGCTAAAACGAAATCAGTGCACGGTCAGAAACTGACTTGGCAAACCATAAATGTATCCCTTCTGATTCCTAATTTTAATTATCGTATGAGACCCTGGCCGGACTTTTTAGAATAAATTTTGAGTATACTTATGATCTAGAGTTTGCCATGTTTACTTGTATTTTGTACTATGAGATAATATGCTAAGTTTGCTACATGTACATGAACTATGTGCACAACGATAAACTGAAAATTGTGAAATTGACCAATTATGATCTAAAACGTGTTGTTTGAATTAGGTTTGACATGTTGACCAATATTTGACATGAAACTACTGATGTTGACTCTAGTTGAAAACTTTGACCAAGTTTGACTTTCAGTTTGACTTCGGTTGACTTTGTTTGACTTGCATGAATTAACTGACTGTATGTTGACTTCTACTTTGAAACGCGTCGATTCGAGCAATAAGACAACTTATACTATGAAACCACACTTGTTTAAGAAATATTTATTGACCAACCTAAATACATATACTTAGGTTGCATTACTCAGCTATAAATCGTACAAGTAAATTGTCCACTTTTCAATCCGAGCTTTATTTAAAGGTGAGTCTACAGTCTCGCTTTTTACATATTTTCAGGGATGAGAATACACGCTGTTTTTACTTACATTTTTACAAATGCTTTTGTATTGACACGAGTACTATATATTGTAACACCCTAGGCAAATCCCACATCGCCCACATACATGAGTGATCATGGGATTATAAGGTAATACCCACGCTTAAATGACACAACGCATTTTGGGACCACAGGCTGAGCAGAAGTGTGAGTACGTTGTGGTTAAGCGTGCTCGAGCGAGAGCACTACCAGGATGGGTGACCTCCTGGGAAAGTGCTTCTCGTGTGTGGTCTCCAAGAAAAAGTAGTGCGCCTGCGGGCAAAGCGGACAATATTGTGGTCATGTTAAGCTGGGTGTTACATATATGCATATTGAGTTTGTACACAAAGCCTCTAGCTTGAATACTTTAAATACCATCGGTGTAGGCACAATTTAGATGGACGGATCCGTTAGGTTGACAACCTCACTCGCTATGAAAACTGTGGTGCATTTATCTTGAACATAATACATTCGTACAAGTGTATAACATTTTTATGAGGTAAAGGAGGGTATAGTGGATTCTATACTCGGGTCATTGCTAGTATTCAGGTGCTCATAGATTATGCAAACGTTTCGCAACTTGGAGTTGTACTTGTAAAATCTCGTGGTCAAGGAACTTAAACTATTTTCTAATAACTGTTTTTCAGATACTATACAACGTCATTTTAAAACTGTGGTTTACGAACAAATGAGATAAAACTTGACATGGTATTGTCTACGAATATTTGAAACTTGGCATGGTATTGTCTACGAATATTTGAAACTTGACATGGTATTGTCTACAAATGATTGAAACTTGACATGGTATTGTCTACAAATGATTGAAACTTGACATGGTAGTGTCAACAAACTTTTGAAATGGGACACGGAGTTGTCTACAAACTTTTAACATTGAACCTTGGTGGTCTTCCACTAATAACCGTTTTCGAAATGTATTTCTTAAACATACTGTATTGTTTACTTAAAACCTGTAGATTCACTCAACATTATTGTTGATCCTGTTTTTACGTGTTTTATTCTCAGGTATTAATTGCTTCCGCTATAGAATATTGCTGTTACGTAGAAATCAAGCCAAGCACTGGGACCAGAGTTAACATTCTGTTAAAGGGATTTTTGACGGGGTGTTACATATACAAATGTTTTGACATATCATATCGACCCATCTATATATATTATTTGGAACAACCATAGACACTCTATATGAAGTAATGTTGGAGTTAGTTATACAGGGTTGAGGTTTATTCCAAAAATATATATACTTTGAGTTGTGATCTAGCCTGAGACATGTATACACTGGGTCGTGGATTGATTCAAGATAATATATATCAATTTATTTCTGTACATCTAACTATGAACAACTAGTTGTAGGTTACTAACGAGGCCAGCTGACTTAATAAACTTAAAACATCAAAATGTATTAAAAATGTTGTAAATATATTTTGAACATACTTTGATATATATATGTATACATTTGTTATAGGTTCGTAAATCGACCAGTGGCCAAGTCTTACTCCCGACGAAGTAAAAATCTGTGAAAGTGAGTTATAGTCTCACTTTAAAAATCTAATACTTTGGGATGAGAATACATGCAATTTTTTAAATATTTTACGAAATAGACACAAGTAAATGAAACTACTTTATATGGGTGAATGATCGAAGCCGAATATGCCCCTTTTTAGCTTGGTAGCTTATGAATTTAGGAACAGACCCCCAAATTGACGCGAATCCTAAAGATAGATCTATCGGGCCCAACAAGCCCTATTCTAGAATTTGGAATGCTTTAGTACTTCGATTTTATCTTGTTTGATGGGTGTTCTGGAATGATGGGGATATTCTATATGCATCTTGTTAATGTCGGTTACCAGGTGTTCACCGTATGAATGATTTTTTTCTCTATGTATGGGATGTATTGAAATATGAAATCTTGTGGTCTATTATTATGATTTGATAATATATAGGTTAAACCTATAACTCACCAACATTTTTGTTGACATTTTAAGCATGTTTATTCTCAGGTGATTATTAAGAGCTTCCGTTGTTGCATACTAAAATAAGGACAAGATTTGGAGTCCAGGCTTGTATGATACTATGTAAAAACTGCATTTAAGAAACTTATTTTTGATGTAATATATTCTTATTGTAAACCATTATGTAATGGTCGTGTGTAAACAGTATATTTTAGATTATCATTATTTGATAATCTACGTAATGCTTTTTAAACCTTTATCGATAAAATAAAGGTTATGGTTGTTTTAAAAATGAATGCAGTCTTTGAAAAACGTCTCATATAGAGGTCAAAACCTCGCTACGAAATCAATTAATATGGAATGTTTATAATCAATATGAACGGGATATGTCAGTTGTTATCCGAGCGTTTGTCTTAGAGAACCAGAAATTTGCATTAGTGTGTCTTATCGATTTTGTTAGGATACATTAGGGAGTCTGGACTTCGACCGTATTTTCTTTAAAAACGATTGCTTAACACTTTTGTTGGAAACTATATATTATTAACATGTAAATATTATGTGATATATTAATCTCTTAACGTGGTTGATATTGTGTGATAGATGTCTACCTCTAGTACAAATTCCATTGATTCACCTAATAATAATGAAGAGTCGAATATATTTTGGGAAGATTCACAAATTCCCGAAGAGGAACCGGAAGAGGAGGAACCGGAAGAGGAGGAACTGGAAGAGGAGGAACCGAAAGAAGAGGAACCAGAAGAGGAGGAATCGAAAGAGGAGGAACCAGAAGAAGAAGAGGTTCCGGAGGAAGAAATATTGATACCTATAGTAAATCGAATAAATAAAAGAAAATCCTCAACAAACGGACCAAAGTTAATAATGGTCAATGGTGTTTCCGCCGATGAAGCAAAATATTGGGAAGAATACCAATTTTCTGATGAATCGGATCTCGATGAGGATTTCGATGATGTTATAGAAATTACCTTGACCCAATTTAATAAAGCATAAGAAAATAATAAGGGAAAAGGTATAAAAATAGAGAAACCCGATTCCAACCCCGATAAACTTTATATGTATCGGCAACATCTGTATTTCCTAAAATGTAACAATGACCCGGGAACCTCTAAACCACCAGGTTTTTCTAAACCATTGTGGAACACGACGGCTCGTATTAGAGGAGCACCATATATTCCTAGAAATTAGGAAAACGAACCAAGTCCGAAGAAGAAGAAACCAGTGATTCAGATTAGAGGGTTGTAATCATGTTGTGTATTATATGTATTGTAGTGTGCTTGTACTTTTATGTTCTATGTAAAAATTACTTGTATTGTTTGTTAATTATCTTTTACGAATTTAATCCTTGTCTATTTTACAGTATAAAAACAAAATGGATGTTAAGGGTAGACAACCAAATATTTTAGAATATCTACCAGAGGATATGATTGAGGAAATCTTGTCTAGAGTCGGTCAGAATTCATCAGCACAATTAATTATGGCAAAATTAACTTGTCAAACATTTGAAAGACTTTCCAGAAATGCCTTAGTTTATAAAAGGCTTTCTTTTGATAGGTGGGGTATATCACATTGGGGAGACCATAAGTTACGCTGTGTTTTCTTTAAAGCGTTAAATGCGGGGAACCCAAATGAAATTTTACGATACGGGTTAAGAACCTATTTTGACTCAACATATCCCAACATAGGATTTCGTGAATTAGAAAGAGCTTCTAACATGTAACATAAAGAAGCATGTTATGCTTACAGGTTAGTGATGTTCGCTTCTTACCAAAATGAGAAAAAGAATATCGGATTGCAGCTTTTAAATAAAACCTTCCCACAAGTGACGGATTCAGTAGTTGGGGTGAGAAACAAGGTTTTTAGATTATTACGGGGCTGTTGGACATTACGAAACCCTCGTCCTTTTGACGACATTACAACATGCTGCCTAGCCAATGGTCGTAACGGTTATTTTCCACAAGACCAAGGATGAGAATTCGTCTTAGTAAAACCAGAATGCATGACTTGTTTCTGGATTTATGAATTACGTGTCTTTATTTCCTTTGCTGAACAACTTGCGTATTAACTAGGTTTATCTTCAAAAACTGTCCTGTATCAAAGTGTACTATATTACATGTTATATGTAATATAGCGAAGTTGTAAGTTTGAAGAATATTTGTATGTGATATATTATTATAATCAGTTTTTCATATGGAATTGAAGTAGTTGAATTGTATATTAGCTACTAAGTATGAACTTAACGGGTAGGTTGTACCCGAATTTAAACTTATAAAACGCTAATATAAAGAAAAAGCTTTTATAAATGAGTTCATATTATGCTACGAAATACTATTGACTACTCTTAATATTCTGTATGATTAACTCGATTCAGTTGGCTAGTTTGAAGGAAATGGCACCGACTACTCGACACACCATGAATATGAGCGAAGAGGAATTTCGTACCTTTCTTGCTACAAACATAGCAGCAGTACAGGCTACGCTACATACCAACAATAACTCTGAAGCTAGCAATGCAGCTAACGGCGCAACAAATCATGTAGGATGCTCCTACAAAGAATTCACTGTCTGCAAACCTTTAGAATTTGATGGAACTGAAGGACCAATTGGATTGAAACGGTGGACCAGGAAAGTTGAATCGGTGTTTTCCATAAGTAAGTGTACTGAATAGGACAAAGTTAAGTACGTTACGCATACCTTCACAGGTACTGCGTTAACGTGGTGGAACACCTATCTTGAACAGGTAGGACAAAATGCTGCTTACGCACTACCGTGGTCAGCATTCAAGCAATTGATGAACGAGCAGTACCGTCCTAGAAACGAAGTCAATAAACTCAAGGTAGAACCTTAAGAGTTACGAACACAAGGATTCGACATTACCACATATGAACGACGATTCACAGAGTTGTGCCTATTGTGTCCGAGAGCGTTCGAAGATGAAGAAGAGAAGATCGACGTGTTTGTAAAAGGGTTACCAGTAAGGATTCAAGAAGATGTGAGTTCACACGAGCCCGCTTCCATACAAAAGGCAAGTAGAATGGCTCATAAACTCATAAATCAGATTGAGGGAAGAATTAAAGAGCAGGCGGCCGAAGAAGCCAACACGAAACAACTCAATAGAAAGTGGGAAGAAACCAGTGACAAGGGTCACCAATACAACAACAACAATTACAACCACAACCGCAACAACAATTGCAACAATAACCACAATCCTAACAATAACTACAACAAACGTCCCAATAACAACAACAACTACAACATCCGTTCCAACAACAATAACAATCTCAACAACAACCTCAATAACAATAACGGAAACAAAAACCAAAAATGCCAATGGTGTGAAGAGTACCACCGGAATGGGTTCTGCATGACATTTTGCACGAAGTATAAAAGAACTGGCCATGGTGCGAAAAAGTGTGAGGCCTACGGACCAAAGTTTAACAGAACTAAAGGAACAAATAGTAGGGAAACAAGTAATGCCGCCTTTGTTTGTTATGGATGTGGAAAACCGGGCCACATTAGAAGTAATTGCCTGAATCAGGGGAATACTAATGGGCAGGGCCGCGGAAGAGTTTTCAATATTTATACGACAGAAGCGCAGGAAGACCCGGAGCTTGTTACGGGTACGTTTCTTATTGATAATAAATCTGCTTATATTTTATTTGATTCGGGTGCGGATAGAAGCTATATGAGTAGAGATTTTTGTGCTAAATTAAGTTTCCCATTGACGCCTTTGGATAGTAAATTTTTACTTGAATTAGCAAACGGTAAATTAATTTCAGCAGATAATATATGTCGGGATAGAGAAATTAAACTGGGGGATGAAACGTTTAAAATTGATTTAATACCAGTCGAGTTAGGGATTTTTGATGTAATAATTGGTATGGACTGGTTGAAAAAGGTGAGAGCAGAGGTCTTTTGTTAAAAAAAATGCGATTCGCATTGTGCGTGAAATAGGAAAACCTTTAATGGTGTACAGAGAAAAGAACAACGCAAAATTAAATCTTATTAGTAGTTTGAAGGTGCAAAAACTAATAAGAAAAGGTTGTTACATCATTCTAGCACACATCAAGGAAGTTAAACCTGAAGAAAAGAACATCGGTGATGTTCCCGTCGCAAAAGAATTTCCCAATGTATTTCTGAAAGAATTACCGGGATTACCCCCACATCGATCAGTTGAATTTCAAATAGACCTTGTACCAGGAGCTGCACCAATAGCTCGTGCTCCATACAGACTCGTACCCAGCGAAATGAAAGAATTACAAAGTCAATTACAGGAACTTTTAGAGCATGGTTTCATTCGACCAAGTACATCACCATGGGGAGCTCCTGTTCTGTTTGTCAAGAAGAAAGATGGTACATTTAGGTTATGTATCGACTACCGAGAGTTGAACAAACTTACCATCAAGAATCGCTACCCACTACCGAGAATCGACGACTTATTTGATCAACTACAAGGCTCGTCGGTTTATTCGAAGATTGATTTATGTTTTGGGTATCATCAAATGCGGGTGAAGGAGGATGACATTCCGAAGACTGCTTTTAGGACGCATTAAGGTCATTACGAGTTTATGGTTATGCCATTTGGATTGACTAACGCACCAGATGTGTTCATGGACCTCATGAACTGAGTGTGTGGGCCATATACTGACAAGTTTGTCATTGTCTTCATCGATGACATACTTATTTACTCGAAGAATGATCAAGAGCACGAAAAACATTTGAGAAAAGTGCTAGAGTTACTAAGAAAAGAAAAACTATACGCTAAGTTTTCAAAGTTTGCATTTTGGTTAAAAGAAGTTCAATTCCTCGGTCATATAGTGAATAAAGAAGGTATTCAGGTGGATCCAGCAAAGATTGAAACCGTTGAAAAGTGGGAAACCCCGAAAACTCCGAAACACATACACCAATTTTTAGCACTAGCTGGTTACTACAGAAGGTTCATCCAAGATTTTTTGAAAATAGCAAAACCCTTTACTGCATTAACGCATAAAGGGAAGAAATTTGAATGGAAGGATGAACAAGAAAAAGCGTTTCAATTGTTGAAGAAAAAGTTAACTACGACACCTATATTGTCATTACCTGAAGGGAATGATGATTTTGTAATATATTGTGACGCCTCAAAGCAAGGTATCGGTTGTGTATTAATGCAATGAATGGAGGTAATTGCTTATGCGTCTAGACAATTGAAGATTCATGAGCAGAATTATACGACGCATGATTTGGAATTAGGCGCAGTTGTTTTTGCATTAATGACTTGGAGGCACTACTTATATGGGGGTCAAAAGTTTTATATATACCGACCACAAAAGTCTTCAACACATATTTAATCAGAAACAACTAAACATGAGGCAGCGCAGGTGGATTTAATTGCTGAATGATTACGACTTTGAGATTCGTTACCACCCGGGGAAGGCAAATGTGGTAGCCGACGCCTTGAGCAGAAAGGACAGAGAACCTATTCGAGTAAAATCTATGAATATAATAATTCACACTAACCTTACTACTCAAATAAAGGAGGCACAACAAGGAGTTTTAAAAGAGGAAAATTAAATCCAAGGTATATTGGACCATTCAAGATTATTGATCGTGTCGGACCAGTTGCTTACCGACTTGAATTACCACCACAACTCGCGGCTGTACATAACACTTTCCACGTCTCAAATTAGAAGAAATGTTTTCCTAAAGAAGATCTCACTACTTCATTAGACGAAATCCAAATCAACGAAAAACTTCAATTCGTCGAAGAACCCGTCGAAATAATGGATCGTCAAGTTAAAAGACTTAAACAAAATAAGATACCAATTGTTAAAGTTTGATGGAATGCTTGTAGAGGACCTGAGTTCACCTGGGAATGAAAAGATAAGATGAAGAATAAATACCCGCACTTATTTCCAGAAGATACGATAACACCTCCAACTGCTTAAAATTTCAGGACGAAATTTATTTAACGGGTAGGTACTGTAGTGACCCGAACTTTTGCATGTTTATATATATTAAATGAAATTGTTATTTACATGATTAAGTGTTTCTAACATGTTAATCAATTAAACTTGTTAAGACTTGATTAATTGAAATAGGTTTCATATGGACAATTGACCACCTAAGTTGACCGGTGATTCACGAACGTTAAAACTTGTAAAAACTATATGATGACATATATATGGTTATATATATAGTTAACATGATATTATGACAAGTAAATATCTCATTAGGTATTTTAACAATGTGTTATATACATAAAAATGAGACTATTGAATTAAGAAACTCGAAAACGATATATATAACGATTATCGTTATTACAACGTCTTACTAAGTACATATGAATCATATTTAGATATTGATACATTTAGTTATTTATGTTAAGTGATAAGTAAATATATCATTTAGTGTATTAATAATGAAATACATATGTAAAAATAAGACTACTAACATAATGATTTCGAAAAGAGACATATATGCAACTATTATCGTTGTAACGACATTTAACTGTATATATATATCATACTAAGATATATTATATATCATAATATCATGATAATGTAACAATTTAACATCTCTTTAGATATAATAAACAATGGGTTAACAAGATTTAACAAGACCGTTAACCTAAAGGTTTCAAAACAACATATACATGTAACGACTAACGATGACTTAACGACTCAGTTAAAATGTTTTTACATGTAGTGTTTTAATATGTATTCATATACTTTTGAAAGACTTCAAGACACTTATCAAAGTACCTCTACTTAACAAAAATGCTTACAATTACATCCTCATTCATTTTCATCAATAATTCTACTCGTATGCACTCGTATTCGTACTCATACAATACCCAGCTTCTAAATGTATTTACTATTGGTATATACACTCCAATGATCAGCTCTTAGGAGCCCTTGTGAGTCACCTAACACATGTGGGAACTATCATTTGGCAACTAGCATGAAATATCTCATAAAATTACAAAAATATTAGTAATCATTCATTACTTATTTACAAGTAAACAAAATTACACATCCTTTATATCTAATCCATATACCAACGACCAAAAACACCTACAAACACTTTAATTCTTCAATTTTCTTCATCTAATTGATCTCTCTCAAGTTCTATCTTCAAGTTCTAAGTGTTCTTCATAAATTCTATAAGTTCTAGTTTCATGAAATCAAGAATATTTCCAAGTTTTCCAGCTTACTTCCAATCTTGTAAAGTGATCATCCAACCTCAAGAAATCTTTCTTATTTATAGTAATATATCTTTCTAATACAAGGTATTACTCATATTCAAACTTTGATTCAATTTCTATAACTATAACAATCTTATTTCGAGTGGAAATCTTACTTGAACTTGTTTTCGTGTCATGATTCAGCTTCAAGAACTTTCAAGCCATCCAAGGATCCTTTGAAGCTAGATCTATTTTTCTCATTTCCAATAGTAATTATGTTCATAACATCATTCGATTCATACATATAAAACTATCTTATTCGAAGATTTAAACTTGTAATCACTAGAACATAGTTTAGTTAATTCCAAACTTGTTCGCAAATAAAGTTAATCCTTATAACTTGACTTTTAAAATTAACTATACACATGTTCTATATCTATATGATATGCTAACTTAATGATTTAAAACATGAAAACACGAAAAACACCGTAAAACTGGACATACGCCGTCGTAGTAACACCGCAGGCGGTTTTGGGTTAGTTAATTAAAAACTATGATAAACTTTTATTTAAAAGTTGTTCTTTTGGGAAAATTATTTTTCTTATGAACATGAAACTATATCCAAAAATCATGGTTAAACTCAAAGTGGAAGTATGTTTTTTAAAATGGTCATCAAGACGTCGTTCTTTCGACTGAAATGACTACCTCTTACAAAAATGACTTGTAACTTAAATTTACGACTATAAACCTATACTTTTTCTGTTTAGATTCATAAAATAGAGTTAAATATGAAACCATAGCAATTTGATTCACTCAAAACGGATTTAAAACGAAGAAGTTATGGGTAAAACAAGATTGGATATTTTTTGATTGTTGTAGCTACGGGAAATATTGTAACAAATCTATATTAATCATATCCTAGCTAACTTATATTGTATTATACATGTATTCTAATATATTATGTAATCTTGGGATACCATAGACACGTATGCAAATGTTTTGACATATCATATCGACCCATCTATATATATTATTTGGAACAACTATAGACACTCTATATACAGTAATGTTGGAGTTAGCTATACAGGGTTAAGGTTGATTCCAAAAATATATATACTTTGAGTTGTGATCTAGCCTGAGACGTGTATACAATGGTTCGTGGATTGATTCAAGATAATATATATCAATTTATTTTTGTACATCTAACTATGGACAACTAGTTGTAGGTTACTAACGAGGACAGCTGACTTAATAAACTTAAAACATCAAAATGTATTAAAAATGTTGTAAATATATTTTGAACATACTTTGATATATATATATATATATATATATATATATATATATATATATATATATATATATATATATATATATATATATATATATATATATATATATATCTATATATTTGTTATAGGTTCGTGAATCGACCAGTGGCCAAGTCTTACTCCCGACGAAGTAAAAATCTGTGAAAGTGAGTTATAGTCCCACTTTTAAAATATAATATTTTGGGATGAGAATACATGCAATTTTTTAAATATTTTATGAAATAGACACAAGTAAATGAAACTACTTTATATGGGTGAATGATCGAAGCCGAATATGCCCCTTTTTAGCTTGGTAGCCTAAGAATTTGGGAACAGACCCCCAAATTGATGCGAATCCTAAGGATAGATCTATCGGGCCCAACAAGCCCCATTCTGGAATTTAGAATGCTTTAGTACTTCGATTTTATCATGTCCGCTGGGTATCCCGGAATGATGGAGATATTCTATATGCATCTTGTTAATGTCGGTTACCAGGTGTTCACCGTATGAATGATTTTTATCTCTATGTATGGGATGTATTGAAATATGAAATCTTGTGGTCTATTATTATGATTTGATAATATATAGGTTAAACCAATAACTCACCAACATTTTTGTTGACGTTTTAAGCATGTTTATTCTCAGGTGATTATTAAGAGCTGTTGCATACTAAAATAAGGACAAGATTTTTGATGTTGCATACTAAAATAAGGACAAGATTTGGAGTCCATGCTTCTATGACATTATGTAAAAACTGCATTCAAGAAACTTATTTTTGATGTAATATATTCTTATCGTAAACCATTATGAAATGGTCGTGTGTAAACGGTATATTTTAGATTATCATTATTTGATAATCTACGTAATGCTTTTTAAACCTTTGTTGATAAAATAAAGGTTATGGTTGTTTAAAATATGAGTGCAGTCTTTGAAAAACGTCTCATATAGAGGTCAAAACCTCGCGACGAAATCAATTAATATGGAACGTTTACAATCAATTTGAATGGGACATTTCACAATTAACACCTACGATCACCATTACCATCACCACTTCAACAAACTACAATCACCACCTCGGATCACCATAAACCACCACCACCACATTAAGTCATCACCACCACAGCTCCTCCCCTTCTTTCTCCTCCTTATTCGATCAAACCACCACGAAGACAGGAGCACTGTTACTGCTATAATCATGTTTCTATTCTTTCTGATTTTATTTGTCCAGAAATCAACCAATAAACCGCTAACCATGATCCTAGATTGCTGCTGTAAACCGCCATGGTTGCTGCTACTGTTCGCTGTAAAACCACCACTAAAGCAATCACCACTATCGCCATATCACTACCATTTAAATGCCAACCAAGACCACCCTCTTCAACCCATCGATCACCACCCTATGCAACTCGTCACCACCACTGCAACCACCATATACCACAACCATCGCAACCACCTCTCTCTCACTCTCTCTTCTCTCCGATTGAATCAACACCACCACCATTTACGGTATACCTGTGCTAATCAACTCTTTTGTTACAAATCATATACTATTACTACTTTGCTGTTCTGGTTCGATTCACAATAAACCCAACAAAAACCACCAAGCCCTCATGCTAAGCTGCTGCTACAACCTTGTTCTTCTGGTTGATCGAAAATCACAAACCATCGCCATCTACAACACCTTCAATCATAACTGCTGATGCTCATTTTGGTTCTGTATCGAGTCTATGCAAAAACAATCACCACCATCAAAACCCACCAAGAACACCCTTATTTACTATATATGTTGGATCTAATTAAAAAGTATAGAACATATATATATATATATAGACATGAATAAATTAAGAGAATATCCATTAACTGATTACTTACTTGATCAATTGATGAACCGATTCCTTAATCGATTGATAACGATTAACGATGATGATAAAGATTGATGATGACGATTGAACGATGATGATGATGAATCAATACTGTACATCAATGATTGCTACTAGATTCATTGATCTGTGAAGAATCAAAAATCCCCTAAATCGCTTATCTTCTCTGCTGTTGCCCTGTTACTTCGATCAGGTTTGGGAGATAAACAAACCGCGTATTTGTATTTATTTATTAGGTACTCCGTAAAAATATTATTATTATTATTATTATTATTATTATTATTATTATTATTATTATTATTATTATTATTATTATTATTATTATTATTATTATTATTATAGTTATTAGAATTATTATTAATATTATTATAATCATTATTATCATTATAATTAAAATTATGAGAATTATCATTTTTATTAAAAGTAATATTTTTATTATCATTTTTATTAAAATTATTATTAGTAATAAAATTATCATTATCATTAAAATCATCATTTATTATTAAATTTAATATTATTATTAAAACAATTATTTTTATTAAATTTATCAATATTATTAGAATTACCATTATTTTTTTTACAATTATCATTATTTTAGTATTATTATAATTATTATATCAGCAAACAAATAATGTTTTTATAAAACTATATTTATTATATATATCATATTACATACTAATATTTTTAAAACTAAAATATTATAATTATTTAAGTTACATATAATATATAAAAATACCTTAATAAAATCATATATATAAACTTTAATACATTATGTATATTTTAGTTAAAACACTTTAATATGAATCTAATATACAAATTAAGTATCTATTTAAAATACCTAATTAGATGTAACTAAGTTATTTATTAACAAATATTAATATACGAACTTGTTTAAATGTTATTATATGAGTTAATATATATACATATATATGATATAGGTTCGTGAATCCGAGGTTAACCTTGCATTGTTCAGTATCGTCGTATGAATATTTTTACTACAAAATATTGTATCGTGAGTTTCATTTGCTCCCTTTTTAATTGCTTTTGCAATATATATTTTTGGGCTGAGAATACATGCGCTGCTTTTATGTTTGACGAAATAGACATAAGTACTTAAAATATATTCCACGTTGAGTTGTACCACCTTGCATATCTTCCCTAATAGCTTAGTAACTAATATTTACATGTTGGAAGAACATGTAAGCGCGAATCCTATTGATAGATCTATCGGGTTTGACCACCCCAACCGGGGCTAGTCGCTCTAGTATCGTAAACGGTTGCATAGCACTTCATTTTTACTACACTTGGTACAGTGTAGGGAGATTTCATAATAAAGGGAATATGCCACATTAATTGTTAAGTATGGTTACCGAAGTGCTCAACAACTTATAGAATACTTTTATACACTTGCGAGTGTACATATATTTATAAATAGAAATCTTGTGGTCTATTAATATATTCAAATGATTGTTATGATAAACCTATGAACTCGCCAACCTTTTGGTTGACACTTTTAAGCATGTTTATTCTCAGGTATGAAAGAAATCTTCCGCTGTGCATTTGTTCATTATAAAGATATTACATAGAGTTGTACATGGCATATTTAGGTCAGTACCTCGCTATGGGACCAGATGTTGATGACCTCATCCAGGTGGATTAGGACTGGGTATGACAGATGGTATCAGTGCAGTGGTCTTATCGAACCAGGTTTTGCATTAGTGTGTCTAACTGATAGTTGTTAGGATACATTAGTGAATCTAGACTTCGACCTTAGCTGCATATTATAAGTATTGTTTATCATTCCTAGTGGAAAATTAATTGCTTCCTGCACTTATTTGATTTATAGTGTATAGATAAATTCATATCCTAGCGTATCATTTACTGTAAACTTTGCCTGACACGTTTCCTTAATTCCCTCCGTAATCTACGGGATCTTCTATACTAAATATAGGTATTCTATTTAATTAGAATATTATCCGATATCTGAAAATCATTTCATATCTAAAAACCTTTACCTAACCGTACAAGATGGAACTCGCAACTAGTTCAAATTCCTCGGATTTCGACAGCTATTCTGACATGGATATTCACCTAAGCTCCGAAGACAGTGTAACCGAAATGAATCAACCAATTAGCCATCATCAGTTCTGGATGAATTGGGGATGGGTTCGTAGCCTACTTAATCATTGGAGACTAGAAGAAGGTGATCCCTTCCATCCACCACATTCCCCTCTTGGCAAAGAACCTGAAGCACTTACCGGCGAACCTGTTCGTAATACCATTTTCTCTCTCATTTCTAGAGTATCTCATCATGATTACATACTATCTCAAATTCTAGAACTTATTCATCCGCTCGTCCGAACCGATAATCATTTTGGTGTAATATAAGAAGTCAACGAGCTTCGCGCTCGAGTAATGGCTTTGGAGAATATGGGGCAAAGGTTACAAGCACCAGCAGTAGCACCGGCAGCAACAGTACCACCATCAGCAACACCAATAGTACCATCACCGCCACCAACAGCAACATCCGCATCCCACACCTTAACATCACAATATGTACTTCAAGCATCAACATCATACGTCCATAAAGTACCAACAACAACAACCGATGAAGTATTAATCTTTAACATTATTGGAGAAACAATCTGTGGCGATTATGTAATCTCTAAAGTTTTAGAGATTATTCATTCTAGTTCCAACCGAAACCAAACGAGGTTAATATTATATTAACTCATTAAATCCATGATTACATCTGAAGAAAATATATATGTATATATATTTTCATAATGATGGTAATTAAAAATTCTTTTGTACAAACTGTTAA
Organism: Rutidosis leptorrhynchoides; assembly: GCF_046630445.1. Lineage (NCBI taxonomy): Eukaryota > Viridiplantae > Streptophyta > Magnoliopsida > Asterales > Asteraceae > Rutidosis > Rutidosis leptorrhynchoides. The sequence goes on along the minus strand of NC_092336.1, from coordinate 334,902,893 downwards.
TGATGAAAATATTATAACGGGTAGGTAATACCCGAGGAATATTTAGATTTCATATTAATAAGTTACACTATACCTTCTTCGAATCTGATTCAACAGTCATTTACTATCCTACTTACATCCACAAATATACGTATCTATTCACCGCAGAATAACCATTTTCATTCAATTTCATATTTGGATTTTGACCTATCAGAATCCAACAAGTGGCATAATGAAGAAAATATTGAACAAGATAAAATTTGTTAGAAACAAACAAATTAACTATGAGAAAAATTTTGTTAAGAATCCACGCTAAATGTTCCTAGCTAACTATTCCTAGCTAATTGATTACATTTTATTTATCGCAATTTATTTATCGCAATTTATATTCTCGCAATTTTATTTATCGTCATTTAATTTCTGTTATTTATTTTACGCACTTTAAATATCGGAACACGTATACAAGGTTTTGACATATCATATCGATGCATCTATATATATTATTTGAAATAACCATAGAAACTCTATATGCGGTAATGATCGAGTTAGCTATACAGGGTTGAGGTTGATTCAAAAATAATATATATACTTTGAGTTGTGATCGAGTCTGAGACATGTATACAATGGGTCACGATACGTATAAATTATTTCGAATATTATATATTAAATTATATATAAATTATTGAATTACTAACTGTGGACTATTAACTGTGGACTGCCAACATTGGACAATTAAAAGGAATTAAAATATTGATTATAACATATGAAACTAAACATTTCTTCAAGTTTGCCACTTGATTTCATCTTAAAGATCCTTTGTATCTTGACGATCAGAATCAACGTTTAATCATCTAAAACCTTCAATATTCTTGAAAACCCTCGGTTTGATAACCGATGATCCAGATGTAGTGACCCGAACTTTTCCATGTTTATATATATTAATTGAGATTGATATTTACATGATTAAATGTTTCCAACATGTTAAGAAATCAAACTTGTTAAGACTTGATTAATTGAAATATGTTTCATATAGACAATTGACCACCCAAGTTGACCGGTGATTCACGAACGTTAAAACTTGTAAAAACTATATGATGACATATATATGGATATATATATATATATATATATAGTTAACATGATACTATGATAAGTAAACATATCATTAAGTATATTAACAATGAACTACATATGTAAAAACAAGACTACTAACTTAATGATTTTTAAACGAGACATATATTTAACGATTATCGTTGTAAAGACATTTAATGTATATATATCATATTAAGAGATATTCATACATGATAATATCATGATAATATAATAATTTAAAATCTCATTTGATATTATAAACATTGGGTTAATAACATTTAACAAGATCGTTAACCTAAAGGTTTCAAAACAACACTTACATGTAACGACTAACGATGACTTAACGACTCAGTTAAAATGTATATACATGTAGTGTTTTAATATGTATTTATACACTTTTGAAAGACTTCAATACACTTATCAAAATACTTCTACTTAACAAAAATGCTTACAATTACATCCTCGTTCAGTTTCATCAACAATTCTACTCGTATGCACCCGTATTCGTACTCGTACAATACACAGCTTTTAGATGTATGTACTATTGGTATATACACTCCAATGATCAGCTCTTAGCAGCCCATGTGAGTCACCTAACACATGTGGGAACCATCATTTGGCAACTAGCATGAAATATCTCATAAAATTACAAAAATATGAGTAATCATTCATGACTTATTTACATGAAAACAAAATTACATATCCTTTATATCTAATCCATACACCAACGACTAAAAACACCTACAAACACTTTCATTCTTAAATTTTCTTCATCTAATTGATCTCTCTCAAGTTCTATCTTCAAGTTCTAAGTGTTCTTCATATATTCTACAAGTTCTAGTTACATAAAATCAAGAATACTTTCAAGTTTGCTAGCTCACTTCCAATCTTGTAAGGTGATCATCCAACCTCAAGAAATCTTTGTTTCTTATAGTAGGTTATCATTCTAATACAAGGTAATAATCATATTCAAACTTTGGTTCAATTTCTATAATTATAACAATCTTATTTCAAGTGATGATCTTACTTGAACTTGTTTTCGTGTCATGATTCTGCTTCAAGAACTTCGAGCCATCCAAGGATCCGTTGAAGCTAGATCTATTTTTCTGTTTTCCAGTAGGTTTATCCAAGGAACTTAAGGTAGTAATGATGTTCATAACATCAATGGATTCATACATATAAAGCTATTTTATTTGAAGGTTTAAACTTGTAATCACTAGAACATAGTTTAGTTAATTCTAAACTTGTTCGCAAACAAAAGTTAATCCTTCTAACTTGACTTTTAAAATCAACTAAACACATGTTCTATATCTATATGATATGCTAACTTAATGATTTAAAACCTGGAAACACGAAAAACACCGTAAAACCGGATTTACGCCGTCGTAGTAACACCGCGGGCTGTTTTGGGTTAGTTAATTAAAAACTATGATAAACTTTGATTTAAAAGTTGTTATTCTGAGAAAATGATTTTTATTAAGAACATGAAACTATATCCAAAAATTATGGTTAAACTCAAAGTGGAAGTATGTTTTCTAAAATGGTCATCTAGACGTCGTTCTTTCGACTGAAATGACTACCTTTACAAAAACGACTTGTAACTTATTTTTCCGACTATAAACCTATACTTTTTCTGTTTAGATTCATAAAATAGAGTTCAATATGAAACCATAGCAATTTGATTCACTCAAAACGGATTTAAAATGAAGAAGTTATGGGTAAAACAAGATTGGATAATTTTTCTCATTTTAGCTACGTGAAAATTGGTAACAAATCTATTCCAACCATAACTTAATCAACTTGTATTGTATATTATGTAATCTTGAGATACCATAGACACGTATACAATGTTTCGACCTATCATGTCGACACATCTATATATATTTCGGAACAACCATAGACACTCTATATGTGAATGTTGGAGTTAGCTATACAGGGTTGAGGTTGATTCCAAAATATATATAGTTTGAGTTGTGATCAATACTGAGATACGTATACACTGGGTCGTGGATTGATTCAAGATAATATTTATCGATTTATTTCTGTACACCTAACTGTGGACAACTAGTTGTAGGTTACTAACGAGGACAGCTGACTTAATAAACTTAAAACATCAAAATATATTAAAAGTGTTGTAAATATATTTTGAACATACTTTGATATATATGTATATATTGTTATAGGTTCGTGAATCAACCAGTGGCCAAGTCTTACTTCCCGACGAAGTAAAAATCTGTGAAAGTGAGTTATAGTCCCACTTTTAAAATCTAATATTTTTGGGATGAGAATACATGCAGGTTTTATAAATGATTTACTAAATAGACACAAGTACGTGAAACTACATTCTATGGTTGAATTATCGAAATCGAATATGCCCCTTTTTATTAAGTCTGGTAATCTAAGAATTAGGGAACAGACACCCTAATTGACGCGAATCCTAAAGATAGATCTATTGGGCCTAACAAACCCCATCCAAAGTACCGGATGCTTTAGTACTTCGAAATTTATATCATATCCGAAGGGTGTCCCGGAATGATGGGGATATTCTTATATATGCATCTTATTAATGTCGGTTACCAGGTGTTCACCATATGAATGATTTTTATCTCTATGTATGGGATGTGTATTGAAATATGAAATCTTGTGGTCTATTATTATGATTTGATATATATAGGTTAAACCTATAACTCACCAACATTTTTGTTGACGTTTTAAGCATGTTTATTCTCAGGTGATTATTAAGAGCTTCCGCTGTCGCATACTTAAATAAGGACGAGATTTGGAGTCCATGCTAGTATGATATTGTGTAAAAACTGCATTCAAGAAACTTATTTTGTTGTAACATATTTGTATTGTAAACCATTATGTAATGGTCGTGTGTAAACAGGATATTTTAGATTATCATTATTTGATAATCTACGTAAAGCTTTTTAAAACCTTTATCTATGAAATAAAGGTTATGGTTTGTTTTAAAAATGAATGCAGTCTTTGAAAAACGTCTCATATAGAGGTCAAAACCTCGCAACGAAATCAATTAATATGGAACGTTTTTAATCAATAAGAACGGGACATTTCAGTTGGTATCCGAGCGTTGGTCTTAGAGAACCAGAATTTTGCATTAGTGTGTCTTATCGAGTTTGTTAGAATGCATTAGTGAGTCTGGACTTCGACCGTGTTTACTTGAAATATGATTGCTTAACAAATTTTGTTGTAAACTATATATTTTTAACATGTGAATATTATGTGATATATTAATCTCTTAACGCGTTTGATATTATGTGATAGATGTCTACCTCTAGAACAAGTCCCATTGACTCACCTAATAATTATGAAGAGTCAAATGTAAATTGCAAAGATTCGTGGACTGATTCACAAGTTCCCGAAGAGGAACCGGAAGAAGAGTCGGAACTGGAAGAAGAATCGGAACCGGAAGAAGAATCGGAACCGGATGAAGAAATAGAACCGGTGGGGGAAATAATAAAATGGTTAAGTAAAAGAAAATCCTCAACCAACCGACCAAGATTAATTATGGTCAATGGTGTTTCCGCCAAGGAAGCAAAATATTGGGAGGATTACCAATTCTCCGATGAATCGGATTCAGACGAGAATTCCGATGATGTTATAGAAACTACCCTAACTGAATTTAAAAAGGCAAAAGAAAATAATAAGGGAAAGGGCATAAAAATAGAGAAATCTAATTCCAACCCCGATGAACTTTATATGTATCGTCAACCCCCGAAGTCCTTAAGTTGTAACAATGACCCGGGAACCTCTAAACCACCAGGTTTTTCTAAACCAATGTGGAAAACGACGGCTCGTATTAGGGGAACATCATATATCCCTAGAAACTTGGCAAAACGAACCAAAACCGAAGAAGAAGAAACAAGCGAGTCGGAATAAGATAGTTGTATTCGTGTGGTGTAATATATGTAATATAGTGTGCTTATGCTTTATGATATATGTAAAAATTGCTTGTATTAATAAGTATTTTTTTTAATCTAACTCTTGTCTATTTTACTGTATAAAAACACAAAATGGATAGACAACCCAATATTTTAAGAGACCTACCCGGAGACATGATTGATGAAATCTTGTCTAGAGTCGGTCAGAATTCTTCGGCACAACTATTTAAGGCGAGATCAGTTTGTAAGACATTCGAAGAACGTTCCAAGAATGCCTTGGTTTATAAAAGGCTTTCGTTCGAAAGATGGGGGATATCACATTGGGAAATCCATAAGTTACGATGTGTTTACTTTGACGCGTATATTGCGGGGAACCCAAATGCTATTTTACGCAATGGGTTAAGAAATTATTTTGACTCAATATATCCGAATATTGGACTTCGTGATTTAGAAAAAGCGGCTAACATGCAACATAAAGAAGCATGTTATGCTTACGGATTAGTAATGTTCGCTTCTCACCAAAGTGAGAACAAGAACATCGGGCTACAACTATTAAACAAAACGTTTCCACAAGTGACGGAGTCGGTAATTGGGGTAAGAAATGAGGTTTTTAGATTGTTACGGGACTGTTGGACATTACGTAACCCTCGTCCCTTTGACGACGTTACAACACGCTGTCTTATCAACGGCCATAACGGTTATGTTCCACAAGACCAAGGATGGGAAGTAATCCTAGTAAAACCAGAATGCATGACTTTTTTCTGGACGTATGAATTACGTGTCTTTATTGCCTTTGCTGAACGACTTGTGTAGTAGCTAGAATTATCTTCACAACCATCTTGTATCAAATTTATTGTGTGCTATATTTCATGCTATATTTAAAATAAGCGGTATTGTAAGTTTGTAAAATATTGTGTAAAAGTTTGAACGCGAAATATTATTATAATCAGTTTTTCATATAGAATTGTAGTAGTTGAATTGTATATTAGCTACTAAGTATGAACTTAACGGGTAGGTACTACCCGAATTTAAACTTATAAAACGCTAATATGAAGAAAAAGCTTTTATAAATGAGTTCATATTATGCTACGAAATACTATTAACTACTCTTAATATTCTGTATGATTAACTTGTTCCATTTGACTATTTTGAAGGAAATGGCACCGACTACTCGACACACCGTGAATATGAATGAAGAGGAATTCTGTACTTTTCTAGCTTCAAACATAGCCGCAGTACAGGCTGCGCTACATACCAACAATAACCTTGGATCTAGCAGTACAGGAAATCGTGTAGGATGCACCTACAAAGAATTCACTGCCTGCAAACCTTTGGAATTTGATGGAACCGAAGGACCGATCGGATTGAAACGGTGGACCGAGAAGGTCGAATCGGTGTTTGCCACAAGTAAGTGTACTGAAGAGGACAAAGTGAAGTACGCTACGCATACCTTCACAGGTTCTGCGTTAACATGGTGGAATACCTATCTAGAGCAAGTGGGACAAGACGATGCGTACGCACTACCGTGGTCAGCATTCAAGCACTTGATGAACGAGAAGTACCGTCCGAGAACCGAGGTCAATAAGCTCAAGACAGAACTTAGAGGGTTACGAACCCAAGGATTTGATATTACCACGTATGAAAGACGATTCACAGAATTGTGCCTATTGTGTCCGGGAGCATTCGAAGATGAGGAAGAGAAGATCGACGTGTTTGTGAAAGGATTATCGAAAAGAATCCAAGAAGATATAAGTTCACACGAGCCCGCCTCCATACAACAGGCATGTAGAATGGCTCACAAACTAGTGAACCAGATTGAAGAAAGAATTAAAGAACAGACTACTGAAGAGGCCAATGTGAAGCAAGTCAAAAGAAAGTGAGAGGAAAACGGCGATAAGAATCACCAATACAACAACAACAGCAATTACAACAATAATCGCAACAATTATCCCAACAATCGCAACATCAATCGCAACTACAACAAATGGCCCAACAACAACAACAACAACAACAACAACAACAACAACAATAACATCAACTACAACAATCATCCCAACAACAATAATAACCGCAACAACAACAACAATCAAAAGCAGCTATGCCAAAGGTGTGAAAAGTATCACTCGGGGTTCTGCACCAAATTTTGCAACAAGTGTAAAAGAAATGGTCATAGCGCGACGAAGTGTGAGGTCTACGGACCAGGGGTTAATAGAACGAAAGGAACAAATGGTGTCGGAACGAGTAATGGCGGAGCAAGTAGTGTCGGAGCAAGTTATGCCAATGTAGTTTGTTATAAATTCGGAAAACCGGGCCACATTATTAGAAATTGCCCGAACCAGGAGAACACGAATGGACAAGGCCGCGGAAGAGTTTTCAATATTAATGCGGCAGAGGCACAGGAAGACCCGGAGCTTGTTACGGGTACATTTCTTATTGACAATAAATCTGCTTACGTTTTATTTGATTCGGGTGCGGATAGAAGCTATATGAGTAGAGATTTTTGTGCTAAATTAATTTGTCCATTGACGCCTTTGGATAGTAAATTTTTACTAGAATTAGCAAATGGTAAATTAATTTCAGCAGATAATATATGTCGGAATCGAGAAATTAAACTGGTTAGCGAAACATTTAAGATTGATTTGATACCAGTAGAGTTAGGGAGTTTTGATGTGATAATCGGTATGGACTGGTTGAAAGAAGTGAAAGCAGAGATCGTTTGTTACAAAAATGCAATTCGCATTAAACGAGAAAAAGGAAAACCCTTAATGGTGTACGGAGAAAAGGGCAACACGAAGCTACATCTTATTAGTAATTTGAAGGCACAAAAACTAATAAGAAAAGGTTGCTATGCTGTTCTAGCACACGTCGAGAAAGTACAAACTGAAGAAAAGAGCATCAATGATGTTCCCATTGCAAAAGAATTTCCCGATGTATTTCCGAAAGAATTACAAGGATTACCCCCACATCGATCCGTTGAATTTCAAATAGATCTTGTACCAGGAGCTGCACCAATAGCTCGTGCTCCTTACAAACTCGCACCCAGCGAGATGAAAGAACTGCAAAGCCAATTACAAGAACTTTTAGAGCGTGGTTTCATTCGACCAAGCACATCACCGTGGGGAGCTCCTGTTTTGTTTGTCAAGAAGAAAGATGGTACATTCAGGTTGTGTATCGACTACCGAGAGTTGAACAAACTTACCATCAAGAACCGCTACCCACTACCGAGAATCGACGACTTATTTGATCAACTACAAGGCTCGTCTGTTTATTCAAAGATTGACTTACGTTCCGGGTATCATCAAATGCGGGTGAAAGAAGATGATATTCCAAAGACTGCTTTCAGAACACGTTACGGTCATTACGAGTTTATGGTCATGCCGTTTGGTTTAACTAATGCACCAGCTGTGTTCATGGACCTTATGAACCGAGTGTGTGGACCATACCTTGACAAGTTTGTCATTGTTTTCATTGATGACATACTTATTTACTCAAAGAATGACCAAGAACACGGTGAACATTTGAGAAAGGTGTTAGAAGTATTGAGGAAGGAAGAATTGTACGCTAAGTTTTCAAAGTGTGCATTTTGGTTGGAAGAAGTTCAATTCCTCGGTCACATAGTGAACAAAGAAGGTATTAAGGTGGATCCGGCAAAGATAGAAACTGTTGAAAAGTGGAAAACCCCAAAAACTCCGAAACACATACGCTAGTTTTTAGGACTAGCTGGTTACTACAGAAGGTTTATCCAAGACTTTTCCAGAATAGCAAAACCCTTGACTGCATTAACCCATAAAGGAAAGAAATTTGAATGGAATGATGAACAAGAGAAAGCGTTTCAGTTATTGAAGAAAAAGCTAACTACGGCACCTATATTGTCATTGCCTGAAGGGAATGATGATTTTGTGATTTATTGTGACGCATCAAAGCAAGGTCTCGGTTGTGTATTAATTCAACGAACGAAGGTGATTGCTTATGCGTCTAGACAATTGAAGATTCACGAACAAAATTATACGACGCATGATTTGGAATTAGGAGCGGTTGTTTTTGCATTAAAGACTTGGAGGCACTACTTATATGGGGTCAAAAGTATTATATATACCGACCACAAAAGTCTTCAACACATATTTAATCAGAAACAACTGAATATGAGGCAGCGTAGGTGGATTGAATTATTGAATGATTACGACTTTGAGATTCGTTACCACCCGGGGAAGGCAAATGTGGTAGCCGATGTTTTGAGCAGGAAGGACAGAGAACCCATTCGAGTAAAATCTATGAATTTAATGATTCATAATAACCTTACTAGTCAAATAAAGGAGGCGCAACAAGGAGTTTTAAAAAAGGGAAATTTAAAGGATGAAATACCCAAAGGATCGGAGAAGCATCTTAATATTCGGGAAGACGGAACCCGGTATAGGGCTGAAAGGATTTGGGTACCAAAATTTGGAGATATGAGAGAAATGGTACTTAGAGAAGCTCATAAAACCAGATACTCAATACATCCTGGAACGGGGAAGATGTACAAGAATCTCAAGAAACATTTTTAGTGGCCGGGTATGAAAGCCGATGTTGCTAAATACGTAGGAGAATGTTTGACGTGTTCTAAGGTCAAAGCTGAGCATCAGAAACCATCAGGTCTACTTCAACAACCCGAAATCCCGGAATGGAAATGGGAAAACATTACCATAGATTTCATCTCTAAATTGCCAAGGACTGCAAGTGGTTTTGATACTATTTGGGTAATAGTTGATCGTCTCACCAAATCAGCACACTTCCTGCCAATAAGAGAAGATGACAAGATGGAGAAGTTAGCACGACTGTATTTGAAGGAAGCCGTCTCCAGACATGGAATACCAATCTCTATTATCTCTCATAGGGATGGCAGATTTATTTTAAGATTCTGGCAGACATTACAGCAAGCATTAGGAACTCGTCTAGACATGAGTACTGCCTATCATCCACAAACTGACGGGCAGAGCAAAAGGATGATACAAACGCTTGAAGACATGCTACGAGCATGTGTTATTGATTTCGAAAACAGTTGGGATCGACATCTACCGTTAGCAGAATTTTCCTACAACAACAGCTACTATTCAAACATTGAGATGGCGCCGTTTGAAGCACTTTGTGGTAGAAAGTGCAGGTCTCTGATTTTTTGGGGTGAAGTGGGGGATAGACAGATTACGGGTCCAGAGATTATACAAGAAACTACCGAGAAGATCATCCAAATTCAACAACGGTTGAAAACCGCCCAAAGTCGACAAAAGTGCTACGCTGACATTAAAAGAAAAGATATAGAATTTGAAATTGGAGAGATGGTCATACTTAAAGTTGCACCTTGGAAAGGCGTTGTTCAAGGTATATTGGACCATTCAAGATTATTGATCGTGTCGGACCAGTAGCTTACCGACTTGAGTTACCTCAACAACTCGTGGCTGTACATAACACTTTCCACTTCTCGAATTTGAAGAAATGTTTTGCTAAAGAAGATTTCACTATTCCTTTAGATGAAATCCAAATCAACGAAAAACTTCAATTCATCGAAGAACCCGTCGAAATAATGGATCGTGAGGTTAAAAGACTTAAGCAAAACAAGATGCCAATTCTTAAGGTTCGATGGAATGCTCGTAGAGGACCCGAGTTCACCTGGGAGCGTGAAGATCAGATGAAGAAGAAATACCCGCATCTATTTCCAGAAGATTCGTCAACACCTTCAACAGCTTAAAATTTCGGGACGAAATTTATTTAACGGTTAGGTACTGTAGTGACCCGAACTTTTCCATGTTTATATATATTAATTGAGATTGATATTTACATGATTAAATGTTTCCAACATGTTAAGCAATCAAACTTGTTAAGACTTGATTAATTGAAATATGTTTCATATAGACAATTGACCACCCAAGTTGACCGGTGACTCACGAACGTTAAAACTTGTAAAAACTATATGATGACATATATATGGATATATATATATATAGTTAACATGATACTATGATAAGTAAACATATCATTAAGTATATTAACAATGAACTACATATGTAAAAACAAGACTACTAACTTAATGATTTTTAAACGAGACATATATGTAACGATTATCGTTGTAAAGACATTTAATGTATATATATCATATTAAGAGATATTCATACATGATAATATCATGATAATATAATAATTTAAAATCTTATTTGATATTATAAACATTTGGTTAACAAAATTTAACAAGATCGTTAACCTAAAGGTTTCAAAACAACACTTACATGTAACGACTAACGATGACTTAACGACTCAGTTAAAATGTACATACATGTAGTGTTTTAATATATATTTATACACTTTTGAAAGACTTCAATACACTTATCAAAATACTTCTACTTAACAAAAATGCTTACAATTACATCCTCATTCAGTTTCATCAACAATTCTACTCGTATGCACCCGTATTCGTACTCGTACAATACACAGCTTTTAGATGTATGTACTATTGGTATATACACTCCAATTATCAGCTCTTATCAGCCCATGTGAGTCACCTAACATACGTGGAAACCATAATTTGGCAACTAGCATGAAATATCTCATAAAATTACAAAAATATGAGTAATCATTCATGACTTATTTACATGAAAACAAAATTACATATCCTTTATATCTAATCCATACACCAACGACCAAAAACACCTACAAATACTTTCATTCTTCAATTTTCTTCATCTAATTGATCTCTCTCAAGTTCTATCTTCAAGTTCTAAGTGTTCTTCATATATTCTACAAGTTCTAGTTACATAAAATCAAGAATACTTTCAAGTTTGCTAGCTCACTTCCAATCTTGTAAGGTGATCATCCAACCTCAAGAAATCTTTGTTTCTTATAGTAGGTTATCATTCTAATACAAGGTAATAATCATATTTAAACTTTGGTTCAATTTCTATAACTATAACAATCTTATTTCAAGGGATGATCTTACTTGAACTTGTTTTCGTGTCATGATTCTGCTTCAAGAACTTCGAGCCATCCAAGGATCCGTTGAAGCTAGATCCATTTTTCTCTTTTCCAGTAGGTTTATCCAAAGAACTTAAGGTAGTAATGATGTTCATAACATCATTCGATTCATACATATAAAGCTATCTTATTCGAAGGTTTAAACTTGTAATCACTAGAACATAGTTTAGTTAATTCTAAACTTGTTCGCAAACAAAAGTTAATCCTTCTAACTTGACTTTTAAAATCAACTAAACACATGTTCTATATCTATATAATATGCTAACTTAATGATTTAAAACCTGGAAACACGAAAAACACCGTAAAACCGGATTTACGTCGTCGTAGTAACACCGCGGGCTGTTTTGGGTTAGTTAATTAAAAACTATGATAAACTTTGATTTAAAAGTTGTTATTCTGAGAAAATGATTTTTATTATGAACATGAAACTATATCCAAAAATTATGGTTAAACTCAAAGTGGAAGTATGTTTTCTAAAATGGTCATCTAGACGTCGTTCTTTCGACTGAAATGACTACCTTTACAAAAACAACTTGTAACTTATTTTTTCGACTATAAACCTATACTTTTTCTGTTTAGATTCATAAAATAGAGTTCAATATGAAACCATAGCAATTTGATTCAATCAAAACGGATTTAAAATGAAGAAGTTATGGGTAAAACAAGATTGGATAATTTTTCTCATTTTAGCTACGTGAAAATTGGTAACAAATCTATTCCAACCATAACTTAATCAACTTGTATTGCATATTATGTAATCTTGAGATACCATAGACACATATACAATGTTTTGACCTATCATGTCGACACATCTAAATATATTTCGGAACAACCATAGACACTCTATATGTGAATGTTGGAGTTAGCTATACAGGGTTGAGGTTGATTCCAAAATATATATAGTTTGAGTTGTGATCAATACTGAGATACATATACACTGGGTCGTGGATTAATTCAAGATAATATTTATCGATTTATTTCTGTACATCTAACTGTGGACAACTAGTTGTAGGTTATTAACGAGGACAGCTGACTTAATAAACTTAAAACATCAAAATATATTAAAAGTGTTGTAAATATATTTTGAACATACTTTGATATATATGAATATATTGTTATAGGTTCGTGAATCAACGAGCGGCCAAGTCTTACTTCCCGACGAAGTAAAAATCTGTGAAAGTGAGTTATAGTCCCACTTTTAAAATCTAATATTTTTGGGATGAGAATACATGCAGGTTTTATAAAGGATTTACAAAATAGACACAAGTACGTGAAACTACATTCTATGGTTGAATTATCGAAATCGAATATGCCCCTTTTTATTAAGTCTGGTAATCTAAGAATTAGGGAACAGACACCCTAATTGACGCGAATGCTAAAGATAGATCTATTGGGCCTAACAAACCCCATCCAAAGTACCGGATGCTTTAGTACTTCAAAATTTATATCATATCCGAAGGGTGTCCCAGAATGATGGGGATATTCTTATATATGCATCTTGTTAATGTCGGTTACCAGGTGTTCACCATATGAATGATTTTTATCTCTATGTATGGGATGTTTATTGAAATATGAAATCTTGTGGTCTATTATTATGATTTGATATATATAGGTTAAACCTATAACTCACCAACATTTTTGTTGAAGTTTTATGCATGTTTATTCTCAGGTGATTATTAAGAGCTTCCGCTGTCGCATACTTAAATAAGGACGAGATTTGGAGTCCATGCTTGTATGATATTGTGTAAAAACTGCATTCAAGAAACTTATTTAGTTGTAACATATTTGTATTGTAAACCATTATGTAATGGTCGTGTGTAAACATGATATTTTAGATTATCATTATTTGATAATCTACGTAAAGCTTTTTAAAACCTTTATCTATGAAATAAAGGTTATGGTTTGTTTTAAAAATGAATGCAGTCTTTGAAAAACGTCTCATATAGAGGTCAAAACCTCGCAACGAAATCAATTAATATGGAACGTTTTTAATCAATAAGAACGGGACATTTCACCAGATCCGTTAACTTTGAAAATGCTGACGAAGCAGCATATTGTAGATGGTCTTAATGGCCAAAAGTTGATGATAAAGAATGGAACGCTCGATAGAAAAATTGGTACTGAAAAATGGATTGAACAAACCATGAAGGAGATCAAGGACAAATACAAGGATCAAACTCTGTAATTAAAGAACCCAGATAATTCTAAATCCGATAAAATCTTTAGAGAATATCTTGCTTCGAATTCATGTTAAAATCTTCCGAAAATTTTTTCTTCATCAACTTTTGAACTTAGAAATTCCAAAATATCATCATAAATATCCTCGATATTTCTGAGGATATTTTCATAAGTATTCTTGTCCGAAATTATATACCTCTCCGTGCTTTCTGTATTACCTTATATTGGAAACTTCTGTAAAATTTAAATATAATTACGAATGAATTCTGGAGAAGTGTTAAGAATTTAAGCATGAGTTAGTATAATATAATTACACTTGGCCAATGTGATTATATTACAGTAAGTCATGCTGGAAGTTCTAATGAAACATTATGATTTACAGACTATACCGTCATCATGTGCCATGTTACATAACTCTTTCATTCTGCTTATCTTCTGGACATATCAAGAAAATATATTCTTGATAGTTCTATCCTCATTGATTCTGATATTTTGAAAAATCAAATCGTGCTATTACGTTCTTTCTTGTTTAGAACATTAAGTTCATTCAAAACTTCATACTTACGAATTCTGGACCATTACCCGCTTTACTAGAAGTCGAGAAGAAAATAAAAAGGCAAATAGCTCCAAAATATGAGAGAAAATATGAAGCCCAATAACAACTCAGAGGTTACAAACCGTGGATATTAATACGAATAGCAATATAAAGACACGATAGAATTAACCCCAAGGTAATAGTAGAATTAAAAAGATTCTTCTGGTGGAAGATTTAAAATAAGGATGACAGAAATGATAATTAGGAAAATATCAAGGATTAGAACTGGATGAAGCATTTTCACAATCTTTTAGAAGTAAGAATTAAGAAAGAAAGTATATGAGTGATGAAAATAATGGAACGGAAGGGTTTAGTTTATAATGAAAATATATGACGTAGCAATCAAGACAGATGACCAAATTTAATTAAAAAGTTCCAAATTTCCTTAAATTCCGAAGACTCAGATCTTGTTTAGATTTTGAAGATTTTCTTTAAATTCCTTGAATTCCCAAAATCAACTGTGACTACGTTAAAAATTAAGACGAATCCTTAAGTTCACTCATTTCACTGTTTTGTGATAGTTTCACTCATACTCTTCGAGTAATCAAATTGTTTTATCCTTATTACTCAATGGTGATAAAAATTTATTTATCAACTCATATACGTCAGGAAAACATTCTTATTGTTAACCATGACCACCTCGATCAAATTTCGGGACGAAATTTCTTTAACGGGTAGGTACTGTGACGACCCGGAAAATTTTGACTAATTTTGAACCAAACTCATGATATAATTTCATAATTCTGACATGATAAGTAAATTCCGTTATGTTGCGTCTCAAAAATTTTGAACTGTTTCATGTACTCAAATGACCTTCGACCATTTCCAACGATTCACGAAAAATTAATTGTATATATATATATATATATATATATATATATATATATATATATATATATATATATAGGAACAATTTGTGGGTCAAAATGTTGCACTCTAAATAGTGGAATAACAGCTTAACTTAAAGCGACCCAAACAGTACACCAATACTCAAAAAGCAAGGATAACAACAAATAACATAGATATATTTAAATAATAAAGCAGTAATATTTAATTACTATTTCAAATCACACGTTTCTTGTCCTTCCTTTGAGTAATATGTGATTTTTATTATTATTATTATTATTATTATTATTATTATTATTATTATTATTATTATTATTATTATTATTATTATTATTTTATAATATATAGATGCAGAGAAATAGTTTGAGATACACACTTTTGAGTTGTTTAATGTCAATTCGTTCTATAATTACGTTTCAAGTCCATTTCATACTTTATCATTTACTATTTCCTTTTGAAATCTCGATTCCTCTTGGAATCTTACATATAAGTTACATGATATTAATATTTATATATTTACCCACCACTACAACTTGAAGCAATAATGCTGCCACTTGATTTCCCATTTATTACTGTGAGCATTTTATATTATATATACATACATGCACATTACACATCTATGAAAGGAGATCCATTTAGTGTTTATTAATTACAGAGTATTACATGAAATCTTTGATAGATACAACCACCATCCTCATCATCAAAGAACCCAAAACCCAATTACATGTTGTTAACCATCGAATCCAAAAACCCTTCTTGTTACAAAACCCAATTGTTTTTTCTACTATTCGGTCATATTTTTAGTTCAATTAACACCTACGATCACCATTACCATCACCACTTCAACAAACTACAATCACCACCTCGGATCACCATAAACCGCCACCACCACATTAAGTCATCACCACCACAACTCCTCCCCGTCTTTATCCTCCTTCTCCGATCAAAGCACCACGAAGACAGCAGCACTGCTACTGCTATAATCATGTTTCTATTCTTTCTGTTTTTATTTGTCTAGAAATCAACCAATAAACCACTAACCATGATCCTAAATTGCTGCTGTAAACCGCCATGGTTGCTGCTACTGTTCGCTGTAAAACCACCACTAAAGCAATCACCACTACCGCCATATCACTACCATTTAAACGCCAACCAAGACCACCCTCTTCAACCCATCGATCACCACCATATACAACTCGTCACCACCAATGCAACCACCGGATACCACAACCATCGCAACCACCTCTCTCTCAATCTCTCTCTTCTCTCCGATTGAAACAACACCACCACCATTTACGGTATACCTGTGCTAATCATCTCTTTTATTACAAATCATATACTATTACTACTTTACTGTTCTGGTTTGGTTCACAATAAACCCAACAAAAACCACCAAACCCTCATGCTAAGCTGCTGCTACTACCTTGTTCTTCTGGTTGATCGAAAATCGTAAACCATCGCCATCTGCAACATCTTCAATCATAACTGCCGATGCTCAGTTTAGTTCTGTATCGAGTCTATGCAAAAACAATCACCATCATCAAAACCCACCAAGAACACCCTTATTTACTATATATGTTGTATCTAATTAAAAAGTACAGAACATATATATATATATATATATATATATATATATATATATATATATATATATATATATATATGAATAAATTAAGAGAATATCCATTAACTGATTACTTACTTGATCAATTGATGAACTAATTCCTTAATCGATTGATAACGATTAACGATGATGATAAAGATTGATGATGACGATTGAACGATGATGAATCAGTACTGTACATCAATGATTGCTGCTAGATTCATTGATCTGTGAAGAATCGAAAATCCCCTAAATCGCTTATCTTCTCTGCTGTTGCCCTGTTACTTTGATCTGGTTTGGGAGATAAACAAACCGCGTATTTGTATTTATTTATTAGATACTTCGTTAAAATACTATTATTATTATTATTATTATTATTATTATTATTATTATTATTATTATTATTATTATTATTATTATTATTATTATTATTATTATTATTATTATTATTATTATTATTATTGTTGTTATTAGAATTATTATTAATATTATTATAATCATTATTATCATTATAATTAAAATTATGAGAATTAACATTTTTATTAAAAGTAATATTTTTATTGTCATTTTTATTAAAATTATTATTAGTAATAAAATTATCATTATCATTGAAATTATCATTTATTATTAAATTTAAAATTATTATTAAAACTATTATTTTTATTAAATTTATCATTATTATTAGAATTACCATTATTTTTATTTTTTTTACAATTATCATTATTTTAGTATTATTATAATTATTATATTAGCAAACAAATAATGTTTTTATAAAACTATATTTATTATATATATCATATTACATACTAATATTTTTAAAACTAAAATATTATTCTTATTTAAGTTACATATAATATATAAAAATATCTTAATATAATCATATATATAAACTTTAATACATTATATATATTTTAGTTAAAACACTTTCATATGAATCTAATATACAAATTAAGTATCTATTTAAAATACCTAATTAGATTTAACTAAGTTATTTATTAACAAATATTAATATACGAACTTGTTTAAATGTTATTATATGAGTTAATATATATACATATATATGATATAGGTTCGTGAATCCGAGGCCAACCTTGCATTGTTCAGTATCGTCGTATGAATATTTTTACTACAAAATATTGTATCGTGAGTTTTATTTGCTCCCTTTTTAATTTCTTTTGCAATATATATTTTTGGGCTGAGAATACATGCGCTGCTTTTATGTTTGACGAAATAGACATAAGTACTTAAAATATATTCTACGTTGAGTTGTACCACCTTACATATCTTCCCTAATAGCTTGGTAACTATATTTACATGTTGGAAGAACATGTAAGCGCAAATCCTATTGATAGATCTATCGGGTTTGACCACCCCAACCGGGCTAGTCGCTCTAGTATCGTAAATGGTTACATAGTACTTCGTTTTTACTACACTTGGTATAGTGCAGGGAGATTTCATAATAAAGGAAATATGCCATATTAATTGTTAAGTATGGTTACCGAAGCGCTCAACAACTTATAGAATACTTTTATACACTTGCGAGTGTACATATATTTATAAACGAAAATCTTGTGGTATATTAATATATTGAAATGGTTGCTATGATAAACCTATGAACTCACCAACCTTTTGGTTAACACTTTTAAGCATGTTTATTCTCAGGTATGAAAGAAATCTTCCGCTGTGCATTTGCTCATTATAAAGATATTACATGGAGTTGTACATGACATATTTAGGTCAGTAACTCGCAATGGGACCAGATGTTGATGACTTCGTCTAGGTGGATTAGGACGGGGTATGACAAAACCCTAGCTATAAATCAATTAAAACTCAAAACACGGAGTTAGGTGATAGTGCTCCAAATGAACATATATTTAGTATCAATATCCTTCCAATATGTAAAGTTTTCAGTTGCAACTGTTCTATTTTCAAGTAATATTCGTTTAAATAAATAAGTGCAAAGACAAAAGGAGAAAACGAAGATTTGAAGAAGCAAACGTCCAAAAAGCTCAAATGTACAAGATACCATCCAAGAGGTTCAAATTATTGATAAGAAACGTCTAAAAATGACAAGAGTACAAGTTACAAAACGCAAAGTACAAGATATTAAATTATACGAAAGGACATTCGAAAATCCAGAACCGGGAC
The DNA here is from genome assembly GCF_046630445.1 of Rutidosis leptorrhynchoides. Classification (NCBI taxonomy): domain Eukaryota; kingdom Viridiplantae; phylum Streptophyta; class Magnoliopsida; order Asterales; family Asteraceae; genus Rutidosis; species Rutidosis leptorrhynchoides. The sequence goes on along the minus strand of NC_092336.1, from coordinate 334,883,551 downwards.
CTGAGCCAACTATCAACGCCCGACGCAACGGACCAAAAATTATGAGTCTACTATGCACAAGAATATAATATAATATTTAAATAATTATATAAATTATTTATATATTATATTATTAAATAAAAACGTCGGCAAGCTAGAAAACAAGGTAACCTGGCTGGATCCTGGTGGCCATGTGATCGCATGGCCTGGTAGTTATAATCTCATGCGATCGCATGAGCCGAAAAGTCAGGCCACATTCCTATAAATTGCAAGTTTGGGCGATGAGTTTAAACACACATATACATATATACTCCCTCTGTAATATATAATATATATATATATATATATATATATATATATATATATATATATATATATATATATATATATATATATATATATATATATATATATATATATATATATATATATATATATATAATATAGGTTAGTTTTATATTAGATTAGTTTGGGTTATGTAAAAGTTATTTTACGGGTTTTAAAGTCAAAGTTCTGTCTGTGTAAAGCTACGCGATAAATACTCAATGTAAGTTATGTTCTCCTTTTTAAATTAATGTCTTGTAACTAAGTTATTATTATGCTTATTTAAGCCGAAGTAATCATGATGTTGGGCTAAATACTAAAATTGGGTAATTGGGCTTTGTACCATAATTGGGTTTTGGACAAAAGAACGACACTTGTGGAAATTAGACTATGGGCTATTAATGAGCTTTATATTTGTTTAACTAAATGATAGTTTGTTAATTTTAATATAAAGATTTACAATTGGACGTACCTATAAATAACCATATACACTCGATCGGACACGATGGGCGGGATATTTATATGTACGAATAATCATTCATTTAACCGGACACGGGAATGGATTAATAGTCTATGGAATTATTAAAACAGGGGTGAAATTATGTACAAGGACACTTGGCGTAATTGTTAAAAAAGTATTAAAACCTTGGGTTACACGCAGTCGATATCCTGGTGTAATTATTAAACAAAGTATTAAGACCTTGTTATAGTTTAAGTCCCCAATTAGTTAGAATATTTGACTTCGGGTATAAGGATAATTTGACGAGGATACTCGCACTTTATATTTATGACTGATGGACTGTTATGGATAAAAACCAGACGGACATATTAAATAATCCAGGACAAAGGACAATTAACCCATGGGAATAAACTAAAAATCAACACGTCAAACATCATGATTACGGAAGTTTAAATAAGCATAATTCCTTTATTTTCATATTTAATTGCACTTCTAATTAACGCACTATTTAATTATCGTATTTTATTTCATCGCACTTTTATTTATCGCAATTTCATTATCGTTATTTACTTTACGTTTTAAATTAAGTTGTATTTATTTTTAATATTTTACATTAGGTTTTAACTGCGACTAAAGTTTTAAAATCGACAAACCGGTCATTAAACGGTAAAACCCCTTTTTTATTATTAATATATATAAAAATATATATTTTGTACAAATATAGTTGTTTAGAATATAGTGTAAAATAAGTCGTCTCCCTGTAGAACGAACCGGACTTACTAAAAACTATACTACTCTACGATTAGGTACACTGTCTATAGTGTTGTAGCGGAGTTTAGGTATATTCCATCTGTAAATAAATTAATTAAAACTTGTATTATATTTTGTCGTATTTCGTAGTAAAAATAAGAGTATTTCGTACCCCTCCGCTTACACATCATTAGGACTTACCAATGCTAACACAACGAAGTTAGAGAGGTAGGGAACAACTTTAAAACTCGAGCTCAAACCCGAAACTAGCTTCTTCCTCTTTGGATTGAGCTTTCTCACACTAAAACCTCCTCTCTCTTTAGAATTGAAGTGAAAAGGATAAGGTAGATGGAAATGGAGTAAAGGCACCCACCAACTGATCTTTGGGGCCTTAAAGTCATCCTTAATGTGAAATTACCAAGTTACCCCTTTAGAATATCTAAAATAGAACAGCTGTCCCGCCAAATATAGTCCATTAGTTTAATATATAATCTTAGAATAATTGTAGTGACCCGAACTTTTTCGATGATTATATATTATATGATATCTATATTTACATGATTAAATGTTTCTAACATGTTAAGCAATCAAACTTGTTAAGACTTGATTAATTGAAACGGATTTTATGTTAACGTTTGACCACTGAGTTTGTCCGATGATTCACGAACGTTATAACTTGTATATGACATGATATTATATATATGAACACATATATATGTTTAACATGATGAAATGATAATTAAGTATCTCATTATGTATATTAACAATGAACTTTATACATAAAACAAGACTACTAACTTAAGAAATTCAAAACGATATCTATACGTAACGATTATCGTTGTAATAACGTCTTAATATTTATATATCATATTAAGATATATTAGTACATCATGTTATCATGATAATGCAACAATTTAACATCTCATTAGATATAATAACAATGGGATTAATTACATTTAACGAAATCGTTAACTTAAAGGTTCCGAAACAACACGTACATGTAACGACTAATGATGACTTAACGACTCAGTTAAAATGTATATACATGGGGTGTATTAAGATGTATCAATACACTTTTGAAAGACTTCAAGACACATATCAAAGTACTTCTATTTTAAAAATATGCTTACACTTACATTCCCATTGGTTTTCATCAACAATTCTACTCGTATTCATTCAAGTATTGTATTCGTATTATACTCAGCTTCTAGATGTATAGACTATTGGTAAATACACATAAAAATTTGCTCCTTAGCAGCCTTAAATGATTAAGAAATATGTGGAAACCAACCATTTAACATCTAGTATGACTAATGAGCTAGAAACAAACTTAAGGATCTTTTTTTTTTCTTTATAACAAGTAATCCCGTTTTTATGATTTCACCTCATTTTCCCATTCCATTTTCTCATACTTACACTCCAAATTCTCTCAAAATACTCCTAACATCATACTTGATCATCTCCAAGCATTTTCACCATCTTTTAGCTTCAATTAGAAGCTTTAATCATCATAAAAACAACCATTCAAGAACACTTCAAGAAATCTTTCAAACTTGCTAGATTACTTCCAAGCTTTCAAATCCATTCCAAGTAATCATCCAAGATCAAGAAACTTTTGTTAATCTCAGTAGGTTTTCATTCTAAATCAAAGGTAAGAATCATATTCAAGCTTTGGTTCAATTTCTATAAACATAACTATCTTAATTCAAGTAGTAATCTTACTTGAACTTGTTTTCGTGTCATGATTCTACTTCAAGAACTTCCAAGCCATCAAAGATCCTTTGAACCTCAAGTTATTTTCTCATCATTTCCAATAGGTTTACCTACTAAACTTGAGTTAGTAATTATATTCATAAAATCTTTTAATTCATATATATATAACTATCTTATTCGAAGATTTAAACTTGTAATCACTAGAACATATTTTAGTTGATTCTAAACTTGTTCGCAAACAAAGTTGATCCTTCTAACTTAACTTTTAAAATCAACTAAACACATGTTTTATATCTATATGATACGCTAACATAATGATATAAAACTTGGAACCGCAAAGAACACTGTAAAACCGGACATACGCCGTCGTAGTTAAATCGGGGGCTGTTTTGGGTTGGATAATTAAAAACTATGATAATCTTTGATTTAAAAGTTTTTCTTCCCGGAAAATGATATTTCTTATGAACATGAAACTATATCCAAAAATCATGGTTAAACTCAAAGTGGAAGTATGTTTTTAAAAATGGTTATCAAGATGTCGTTCTTTTGATGGAAATGACTACCTATTTGAAAAATGACTTGTAACCTGTATTTCTGACTATAAACCTATACTTTTTCTATTTAGATTATTAATGTTCGGTTTGAAATGAAACCATAGCAATTTGATTCACTTAAAATGGATTTGTAACGAAGAAATGGTGGGTAAAACAAAATTTGGAAAAATTACTAGTTTTAGCTACCAAAATTTTTATAACAAATCTATACTAACCATATCCTAACTAACTTATACTATATTATATATATATATATATATATATATATGTATATATATATATATATGTATATATATATATGTATATATATATATATGTATATATATATGTATATATATATATATGTATATATATATATATATATATATATATATACCTTGATAGACCATAGACATATATACAATGTTTTGACATATCATATTGACATCATCTATATATTATTTTGGAATAACCGTAAGACACTATATGCGGTAATGCTCGAGTTAGCATATAATGGGTCGAGGTTGATTCTAAAATAATATATACCTTGAGTTGTGATCGAGTCTGAGACATGTATACACTGGGTCGTGGATTGATTCGAGATAATATGCATATGTTAATTTATTTATGTACTACAACTGTCGACTACTAATTGTGAACTACTAACATTGGACTGCTAACTTAATAACTTAAATCGTCAACACGTAATAAAAAATGTTGTGAATATATTTCGATCATACTTTGATATATATATGTACATATTTGTTATAGGTTCGTGAATATGTGAAAGTGAGTTATCATCCCACTTTTAAAATCTAATATTTTTTGGGATGAGAATACATGCAGTTTTATAAATGTTTTACAAAATACACACAAATACGCGAAACTACATTCTATGGTTGGATTATTAAACCGAATATCACCCCTTCAAGTCTGGTAACCTAAGAATTAGGAAAATGGCCCCTAATTGACGCGAATCCTAAAGATAGATCTATTGGGCCTAACAACCCCCATTCAGGTTATGGATGGCTTTAGTACTTCGATTAAATGGTGATTGCGATTGCCAGTATATGGCATACTTGCGAGTATGCGGGGGATATTCTATATTCATTAAAGTTAATGTCGGTTACCAGGTGTTCATCATACGAATGATTTTTATACACTTGCGAGTGTATGATTATTTATTAAATCAAATCTTGTGGTCTATTATTACAATTTGATATATATAGGTTAACCTATAACTCACCAACATTTTTTGTTGACGTTTTTAAGCATGTTTATTCTCAGGTGATTATTAAGAGCTTCCGTTGTTGCATGCTAATTAAGGACAAGATTTGGAGTCAGCATGCTTGTATAATATTGTTTAAAAACTGCATTCGAGAACTTATTTTGTTGTAACATATTATTATGGTATACCATTATGTAATGGTCGTGTGTAAGCGTGATATTTTAGATTATCATTACTTGATAATCTAGGTTATGTCCTTTAAACCTTTGTCGATAAAATAAAGGTTATGGTTAATCGAATGCAATCTTTGAAAAACGTCTCATATGGAGGTCAAAACCTCGCAACGAAACCAATTAATATGAAACGTTTATAATCGATATGAACGGGACATTTCAGTTGGTATCCGAGCGTTGGTCTTAGAGAACCAGAAATTTTCATTAGTGTGTCTAACCGAGTTTGTTATGATGCACTAGTGAGTCTGGACTTCGATCGTTTTTAACTAAAAAAAAACGATTGCTTTACACTTTTGTTGGAAACTATATATTTTTAACATGTAAATATTATGTGATATATTAATCTCTTAATGTGCTTGCTATTGTATGATAGATGTCTACTTCTAGTACAAATCCCATCGACTCACCTAATAACAATGAAGAGTCGAATATATTTTGAGAAGATTCACAAATTCCGGAAGAAGAAGAACCGGAAGAAGAGGAACCGGAAGAAGAGGAACCGGAAGAAGAGGAACCATAAGAAGAAGTTCCGGAGGAGGAAATTTTAAAAATCACTGAAAAACAATTAAATAAAAGAAAATCATCAACCAATGGACCAAAGTTAAAAATGGTCAATGGTATTTCCGCCGAGGAAGAAAAATTTTGGGAAAATTACCAATTTTCTGATGAATCAGATCCTGATGAGGATTCCGATGAAGTGATAGAAATTACCCTGGCCCAATTTAAAATAGCAAATGAAAACAATAAGAGAAAAGCTCCCGAGTCCAAACCCGATGAACTCTATGTTAACATGAAATATCCCGATGGGATATATCGTAAACACCCGTATTTCTTAAATTTTAACTATAACCCGGGAACATCTAAGCCACTAGGTTTTTCTAGACCATTTGTGAAAAGGACGGCTCGAATTAGAGGAGCACTATTTATCCCTAGAAAATTAGCAAAACGAACCGAGTCCGAGAAAGAAGAAACAACTGAGTCGGAATAAAGAGTTGAAGTCATTTACTCTCATCATGCCGTGTATTATATGTACTGTAGTGTGCTTGTACTTTTATGCTGTATGTAAAAATTGCTTGTAATGTTTGTATTCTATCATCCTTTACAAGATCTAATTTTTCATCTCTTTTACAGTATAAATATACAAAATGGACGTTAAGGATAGACAACCGAATATTTTAGAAGACCTACCACGGGATATGATTGATGAAATCTTGTCTAGAGTTGGTCAGGATTCTTCGGCTCAATTGTTTATGGCAAAATTAGTTTGTAAGACGTTTGAAAGACGTTACAGGCATGCCTTGATTTATAGAAGGCTTTCCTTCAATAGGTGGTGTATATCGCATTGGGGAAACCTTAAGTTATGTCATATTTTCTATAAGGCTATGTGTGCAGGAAACCATAATGCAATTTTCCGCCACGGGTTGAGGGCCTATTTTGACTCTGAATATCCCAATATAGGATTTCATTCATTAAAAAGGGTTTCAAACATGCAACTTAAAGAAGCATGTTACGTTTATGGGTTAGTGATGTTCGCCTCTCATCAAATTGATAAAAAGAACATCGGTTTGCAACTTCTTAATGAAACATTCCCACAAGTGACAGATTTAGTAGTTGAGGTAAGAGATAAGGTTTATAACTTATTATGGCACTGTTGGATATTACGTAACCCCCGTCCTTTTGACAATGTTACAACATGTTACCTTGCCAACGGTCACAATGGTTATTCCCCAATTGATCAAGGATGGGAAATAGTACTAGTGAAACCCGAATGCATGACTTGTTTCTGGTCTTATGAATTACGTCTCTTTATTGCCTTCACTGAACAGTTTAAGTTTCACTAGAATTGTCCTAACAGCTGCCTGGTATTATGGTCATTGTGTGCCTTATTTCATGTTGTATGTAAAATAACGGTATTGTATGATTGTATGACATTGTATCGAAAGTTTAAGCGTGAAATGTTAATGAATTAAAGTTTTTCATGATAGAATATTATGTTGATAGTAGTAGTTAATTTTTGTACTAGCTATTAAGTATGAACTTTAACGGGTAGGTAATACCCTAATTACATTATAAAACGCTAATATGAAGAAAAAGCTTTTATAATAAGTTCATATTATGCTACAAAATATTGCTCTTAATATTCTATATGATTAACTTAATTCTTTTGGCTATTTTTGAAGGAAATGGCACCGACTACCAGGCAGAACTTGAATATGAGCGAGGAAGATTTCCGTGCATTCCTTGCTATAAATATAGCTGCAGTACAGGCTGCGATGCAAAATAACAATAACTTTGAATTCAACAATGGAACAAATTCCACAAGAAATCGTGTAGGATGCTCCTACAAGGAATTCACTGCCTGCAAACCTCTAGAATTCGATGGAACCGAAGGACCATGTAGTGACCCAAACTTTTCTATGTTTATATATATTAAATGAAATTGTTATTTACATGATTAAGTGTTTCCAACATGTTAAGCAATCAAACTTGTTAAGACTTGATTAATTGAAATAGGTTTCATATAGACAATTGACCACCCAAGTTGACCGGTGATTCACGAACGTTAAAACTTGTAAAAACTATATGATGACATATATATGATTATATATATAGTTAACATGATATTATGATAAGTAAGTATCTCTTTAGGTATTTTAACAATGAGTTATATACATAAAATTGAGTTTATTGAATTAAGAAACTCGAAACGATATATATAACGATTATCGTTATAACGTCTTACTAAATACATATGAATCATATTAAGATATTGATACACTATGTTTAATCATGAAAAATGATAAGTAAACATGTCATTAAGTGTATTAACAATGAACTACATATGTAAAAACAAGACTACTAACTTAATGATTTCGAAACGAGACATATATGTAACGATTATCGTTGTAACAACATTTAACTGTATATATATCATACTAAGATATATTAATATATCATAATATCATGATAATGTAATAATTTAACATCTCTTTAGATATAAAAAACAATGGGTTAACAACATTTAACAAGATCGTTAACCTAAAGGTTTCAAAACAACATTTACATGTAACGACTAACGATGATTTAACGACTCAGTTAAAATGTATATACATGTAGTGTTTTAATACGTATTCATACACTTTTGAAAGACTTCAAGACACTTATCATAATACTTCCACTTAACAAAAATGCTTACAATTACATCCTCATTCAATTTCATCAACAATTCTACTCGTATGCATCCATATTCGTACTAGTACAATACACAGCTTTTAGATGTATGTACTATTGGTATATACACTCCAATGATCAGCTCTTAGCAGCCCATGTGATTCACCTAACACATGTGGGAACCATAATTTGGCAACTAGCATGAAATATCTCATAAAATTACAAAAATATTAGTAATCATTCATGACTTATTTACATGTAAACAAAATTACACATCCTTTATATCTAATCCATATACCAACGACCAAAAATACCAACAAATACTTTCATTCTACAATTTTATTCATCAAATTGATCTCTCTCAAGTTCTATCTTCAAGTTCTAAGTGTTCTTCATAAATTCTACAACTTCTAGTTTCATAAAATCAAGAATACTTCCAAGTTTGCTAGCTTAATTCCAATCTTGTAAAGTGATCATCCAACCTCAAGAAATCTTTCTTATTTACAGTAAGATATCTTTCTAATACAAGGTAATATTACAATTCAAACTTTGATTCAATTTCTATAACTATAACAATCTTATTTCGAGTGGAAATCTTACTTGAACTTGTTTTCGTGTCATGATTCTGCTTCAAGAACTTTCAAGCCATCCAAGGATCCTTTGAAGCTAGATCTATTTTTCTCATTTCCAGTAGGTTTATCCATAAAACATGAGGTATTAATGATGTTCATAACATCATTCGATTCATATATATAAAACTACCTTTTTCGAAGGTTTAAACTTAGAATCACTAGAACATAGTTTAGTTAATTCTAAACTTGTTCGCAAACAAAAGTTTATCCTTCTAACTTGACTTTTAAAATCAACTAAACACATGTTCTATATCTATATGATATGCTAACTTAATGATTTAAAACCGGAAAACACGAAAAACACCGTAAAACCGGATATACGCCGTCGTAGTAACACCGCGGGCTGCTTTGGGTTAGTTAATTAGAAACTATGATAAACTTTGATTTAAAAGTTTTTATTCTGGGAAAATGATTGTTTTTATGGACATGAAACTATATCCAAAAATCATGGTTAAACTCAAAGTGGAAGTATGTTTTCCAAAATGGTCATCTAGACGTCGTTCTTTCGACTGAAATGACTACCTTTACAAAAACGACTTGTAACCTGTATTTTTGGCTCTAAACTTATAGTTTTTATGTTTAGATACATAAACTTAAGTTCAATATGAAACCATAGCAACTTGAAACACTCAAAACGGATTTAAAATGAAGAAGTTACGGGTAAAACAAGATTGGATATTTTTGCTTGTTGTAGCTATGTGAAAATTGGTAAAAAATTTATATTAATCATATCTTAGCTAACTTATATTGTATTATATATGTATTCTAATATATTATGTAATCTTGGGATACCATAGACACGTATGCAAATGTTTTGACATATCATATCGACCCATCTATATATATTATTTGGAACAACCATAGACACTCTATATGCAGTAATGTTGGAGTTAGCTATACTGGGTTGAGGTTGATTCCAAAAATATATATACTTTGAGTTGTGATCTAGCCTGAGACATGTATACACTGGGTCGTAGATTGATTCAAGATAATATATATGGATTTATTTCTGTACATCTATTTATGGACAACTAGTTGTACGTTACTAACGAGGACAGCTGACTTAATAAACTTAAAACATTAAAACGTATTAAAAATGTTGTAAATATATTTTGAACATACTTTGATATATATGTACATATTTGTTATAGGTTCGTGAATTGACCAGTGGCCAAGTCTTACTTCCCGACGAAGTAAAAATCTGTGAAAGTGAGTTATAGTCCCACTTTTAAAATCTAATATTTTGGGATGAGAATACATGCAGTTTTATAAATGTTTTACGAAATAGACATAAGTAATTGAAACTACATTATATGGTTGAATGATCGAAGCCAAATATGCCCCTTTTGCATGGTAACCTAAGAATTAGTAAACGATCTACTAATTGACGTGAATACTAAAGATAGATCTATTGGTCCTAACGAACCCCATCCAAAGTACCGGATGCTTTAGTACTTCGAATTTGTTTTTATCATGTCCGAAGGATTTCCCGGAATGATAGGGGATATTCTTATATGCATCTTGTTAATGTTGGTTACCAGGTGTTCACCATATGAATGAATTTTATCTCTATGTATGTGATGTATATTGAAATATGAAATCTTATGGTCTATTATTATGATTTGATAATATATAGGTTAAATCTATAACTCACCAACATTTTTATTGACGTTTTAAGCATGTTTATTCTCAGGTGATTATTAAGAGCTTCCGCTATTGCATACTAAAATAAGGACAAGATTTGGAGTCCATGCTTGTATGATATTATGTAAAAACTGAAGGTATTTCGTATGCCCGAGAGACATATTAAATTAATGTGGCTAACATGTTATGATCCAAGTCGGGTCATACCCAACATCAAGCTTACCGACACCTTATAAGTATTTAATCTTAACGATAGGTTCGTTAAATAAATACGCGACACTTGGATTTTAGAAAATGGGTTTTCTAAAATATAACCACTTGAGATAAATTACTTGGATAATTTATATTTAATTATTTATAGGTTTAAATAATTATGTTGTGTAATATTTTATAAATTGGTTTGTAAAATGCAAGTAACTTAGCAATTACAAATTTTATATAACAAGTTTTATATAAATACAAAGGTATTTTATACAAGATATAAAAAAATAACAATCTTGTTATAAAAAAGGGATGGGGGACGGTTTTGTTTTGACCAAGGAGTCTCCCATACTTGCTTTTGTTTACTTTCAAGAACACACATTTATCAAGTGCCTGCTAGAGTTCATATACCAAGTAATTTGACTCAAGTATTCCACCAAGAAGTGAAAAAAAAAAAAAACTCTCTCACTCATTTCATACAGCTGCTGGCCGAAATTTTATCAAAGAGGAGAGGGTTTTGAGCTTGGTAATCTAGTTCATTAAGTGTCAAAATCCTAACCAAAGTAAAGATGGTGTTGGTGCACAAAAGGCTTAGGGTATAGCACACTTGAGGCTTCAAGTTAGAAGCTTTCTCAAGTCATCATCTTCATCAACTTGCTGCTCATTTTGGAGCAGCTGCTGTTCGGTTTTGGAAGCCAAATAAAGTGGTCTTGAAGCTTGGTTTATTAGCTCATTAAGGTTCTAAGGTGTAGCCAAGTTAAAGGGTAGTGTTGGTGCATCATTTCTTCATCATTTCCTCTTCATTTCAGCACTCAAACTTTGTTTTGAGGAGGTATAAATCACTCCCTTCCTTTAATTTGTAAGCATTATTTCACAACTTGATCCTATTGGGATTTAGCTTTAATTGGCTTAAAGTTCAACAAGTAAAATTTGATAATTACACGCTTCCGTTAATTAAGATTCTTAAAAGGTTTTAAGACTTCTCAAACTTGTTAAATCCCAACAATGGTATCTAGAGCCGAGGTTGTTGAAATATGCTTCGAATTGTTGTTTTAAACCCACTATATTTGCAATCTATGAACATGCATGAATGTAGATTGCAAAAACAAATGGGTTTGGGTGGGTTTATGATGAATGCCGAATTCAAAAGGGTCCAAAAGTGGGTTTGGGCTCTTCCATTTGGTTCATATTTGGTTGCATGTTAATGTTCACAATCTTAGCCTTGACCTTGTGTTGCATGCATGTATGTTTGGTTGATTTGTAATGTTATTTGGCTTGTAATATTATTCATTCATATGGCATGTAATAATTCATTCATTTGGCTATGTAATTTGTTTTACATTTGGTATGTAAAATAGAATAGGTTGTATTTTCATTTTCTAGATAAAAATGTATTAGGATACATATTTTGTAAAAATGAAGATACAAGATGATGAAGACTTGAAGAACACAAGGAGCATATGGATGCAAGGTTAAGTGGGAGATTTGAAATCTCCTACTTTGTATTATTACCCCTTAACCCGGTGACATTTGTTTTCGGCTAAACAAATGTCCACCAAAATGGCTAGATTGTGAACATACTTGTTTTGCATGTGTGGTTGTTTGTTTGTTTATTGTATTGTATGTTTGGTTGATACAATTAATCACAAAATAACAACAAGCAAAACGACAATTTAAATGGTTAAATTAGATGTATTAATGACATGCAAAACGACAATTTAATTGGTTAAATTAAAAGCAACTAAAGACGTTAATAAATGGTTATTAAGAACAAGAAAAGGATCACATATATATAAAATGGTTTATATCAAGTAATTGGCAAATTACAAGACATGAAAATGGTTTTTCATAAGTACCATACACTAAATGCATGTTGGTGTATGGCATAAAAGTTTTCTCAAACTAGAATTAATGAAAACTTAAAATTCCTTTTACAAACAAGGTAAACAAGTTTAACGCCATCCTTTTGTGCGACACTTAAACATATTAGGGAACTCATGATGGGATAAAGGTCACCTAACCGTCATGAACAAACTAATGTGGTTAAGGTGAATTTGACATGCTTGTGGGATAAAGGTTACCTAACCACTTGTACGTTAAGTTTACACGTTTACACAAGTAGGACGACTTGATTTGGGAATCATGAACTTAGGGTCACCAAAGCATGAGGAACAAATAGGCGTTGATGAGATAAATATGCCATGCAAAAGGATTGCATGATCCCATAATATAGAAGTTGCAAAAGGATTGCAATTGTCATATAAATGACTACCTAGCTAAATCAAATGACGGGATAAAGGTCACCTAACCGAAATTTGATTTGCCGTTGGATTCTAATATTTAATAAAACAATCATATATAAAAGGGTATTATTTATTAAATTTAAAATCGATACTTAAATGAACTTTGTTAATTTTGTAGATGGCCGCAAATAACAACAACATGCAAAATGCACCACTTAACCTAAACAACCTATCATTAAGGTCTCTCCACGAGAAAGACAAACTCAACCATACGAACTTTATGGATTGGTTCTGTAATCTTAGAATTGTCCTCAAACTTGAGGATAAAGCGTATGTGTTGGAAGACCCCATTCCCGATCAACCCGACGAGGATGATACGGAAGGCATGGCTTATTGGGATAAGTATTGCGCCGATTCAGTGCAAGTCGCTTGCCTAATGCTTGGGACTATGATACCCGAACTCCAAAAGGATTTCGAACATCATAGTGCATATGACATGATTACGCAATTGAAGGAGATGTTCCTTCAACAAGCACGTGTCAAGCGCTTCGAAACGGTTCGAGCGTTACATGCATGTCGTATGGATGACACCCAATCCGTATCCTCTTATGTCCTCAAAATGAAAAGCCTTATTGATCGCGCAAACCGTCTTAATCTCAACATATCTAATGAGCTAGCCACTGATCTTATCCTAAACTCCCTGTCAAAGAGGTTTGACCAATTTGTAATTAATTACAATATGAATGGGATGGATAAGACCATTGGTGAACTTCATGGCATGTTAAGGACGGCGGAAACTAGCATGGGTAAGAGGGCTTCACCCGTGCTAATGATCAATGATGGTGGGTCCAAAGGTAACAACACCTCTAAGCCAAAGGCGGCTAAGAGGAAAGGACCCGCCCATCAAGGCAAGGGAAATGGGAGGATGGTTACCCCAACCAAAAACAAGAACAAGAAGCAAAAGGTTGCCGGACAAGCAAACCCCAAGGAAGACCCGTGCTTCGGTTGCGGTGAAATGGGTCACTGGAAACGCAATTGCCCGGTCTACCTTAAGGAGTTGAAAGAAAGGAGGGATGCGGGGCAATCCTCAGGTAACATATATATGGTATATATAGAGCTTAGTATTACTTCTTCTAATACATGGGTATTAGACACTGGATGTGGAACTCACATTTGCAATTCTTTGCAGGGGTTCAAAAGAAGTAGCAAGCAAACGGGAACATCAAGTCTCTTTATGGGTAATGGAGCCAAAGTGCAAGTGAAGGCTCAAGGAGACTTTGTATTAAAACTTCCAAGTGGTTTGGAACTTATTTTGAACAATGTTTTGTATGCACCGGATTTATGTCGAAACATTATTTCAGTTTCCCGTTTAAAACAATGTGGTTTTTATCTTAATTTTGTTAATGATGATATCCACGTTTATTTAGATAATGTATTTTATTTTAAGGCTTCGCCTTCAAATGGAATTTATGAATTGGTTCATGATGACACATCATCTAGTAGCTCAATATACCATACTAGCACCAAGAAACTCAAAAGGGATTTGAGTGATTCCTACTTATGGCATTGTCGCCTTGGTCACATAAACAAGAATCGAATGCATATACTCCAAAAGAATGGCCTTTTGAAATCAAATGAACTAGACTCGTTTGATGTATGTGAATCTTGTTTACAAGGCAAAATGACTAAAGCACCTTTCAAAGGGACCTACGAAAAGGCTAAGGACTTATTGGGATTAATACATTCGGATGTATGTGGACCCTTTAAGCCCATAGCTAGGAATGGTGAAAGATACTTCGTTACTTTCATTGATGACTTCAGTCGTTTCGGATATGTCTACTTGTTAAGACATAAGGACGAAACTTTTGAAGCATTCAAAGAGTATCAAAACGAAGTACAAAATCAACTCAATAAGACAATTAAGGTACTTCAAACTGATAGAGGAGGTGAATACCTAAGCGATGCCTTCCATGATCATCTTAGAAGTTGTGGGATTATCTCGCAACTTACTCCACCCGGGACACCACAGCTTAATGGTGTGTCCGAAAGGAGGAACCGAACCCTAATGGATATGGTTCGATCTATGATGGCTAGAAGCTCGTTACCTCTATCATTCTGGGGTTATTGTCTATGCTCCGCGGCTCGTATTTTAAATATGGCCCCAACCAAGAAAGTGGAACGAACACCTCATGAGATGTGGTTTGGAAAACCTCCATCTCTATCATACTTAAAGGTATGGGGATGTGAAGCTTATCCTAAGCGTTACGTCCCTAATAAGTTGAATGCTCGATCCACGAAGTGTATCTTCATAGGATATCCCAAGGATAATATGGGATATTATTTCTATGATCCATCCGAGCAGAATGTATTTGTTGCTCGGAAGGCTGAATTCCTTGAAACTAAGTTCCTAATGGAAGGTGATAGTGAAAGGAAGATAGATCTTGAAGAGGTTCAAGATCAAGTAGATGATACACAATTGGCTGACACTAGCACTCAACATGAAAATGTTGAGAGTGATCAGATGTATGATCAAAATACACAAGACGTTCGCAAATCTGGTAGGATTAGTAATCCTCCAGAGAGATATGGGTTTCTCATGGATGCTTGCTATGTGGTTGATTTGGATGAACCAATAAACTACCAAGATGCTTTATCAAGGATTGATAAAGATAAATGGCAGGAAGCCATGAACGCTGAGATGCAATCCATGTATGACAACCAAGTTTGGGAACTTGTTGCGCAACCTCCTGGCTCTAGGCTAGTTGATTGTAAATGGCTGTTCAAAATGAAAACCGACATACATGGAAACTTGGATACATATAAAGCTAGACTTGTAGCAAAAGGTTTCACTCAAACTCAAGGGGTTGACTATGATGAAACTTTTTCGCCTGTGGCGATGCTAAAGTCTATTAGGATATTACTTGCCATTGCTGCTCATTATGATTATGAAATATCGCAGATGGATGTCAAGACCGCTTTCCTAAACGGACATCTTGAGGAAGATGTCTATATGGTTCAGCCTGAGGGTTTTGTTGATCCGAAATATCCTAAAAAGGTATACAAGTTAAAGAAGTCAATCTACGGATTGAAACAAGCATCTAGAATGTGGAATCATCGTTTTAATGAGGAGGCCAAGAAATTTGGCTTCATTAAAAATGGTGATGAAGCTTGTGTATACAAGAAAGCTAGTGGGAGCACTATCATGTTCCTTGTACTATATGTGGATGATATATTGTTATTTGGAAATGATATTCTGGCAATGCAAGGTGTTAAAACTTGGTTAAGCAAATGCTTCTCCATTAAGGATCTTGGAGAAGCACAATACGTTTTGGGGATTGGGATCTACAGGGATAGATCCAAGAAACTGATAGGTTTAAATCAAAGTGCATACATTGAAAAGATCTTGAAAAGGTTCAAGATGGAGAACTCTAAGAAAGGTTTGGTACCTATTCAAAAGGGAACACTTCTCAGTTCATCTCAGTGCCCCACCACGAAAGATGAACAGGAGAGAATGAAGAAAGTCCCATATGCTTCTGCCATTGGGTCAATCATGTATGCAATGATATGCACTAGACCGGATGTGTCATGCGCTCTTAGCCTGACAAGTAGATACCAGAATAACCCAGGAAACAGTCATTGGATTGCTGTTAAAAGTATATTGAAATACCTTAGGAGGACTAAGGATATGTTTCTTATATACGGGTCTGGTGAGGAGGAACTCGCTGTAAAAGGTTACGTGGACGCGAGTTTCCAAACTGATCGTGATGATTCTCGATCACAATCCGGTTATGTCTTCACATTAAATGGAGGTGCAGTCTCTTGGAAGAGTTCAAAACAGGATGTTGTTGCTCTATCCACTACAGAGTCAGAGTACATCGCCACATCATTGGTAGCTCAGGAAGCTGCATGGATGAAGAAATTCATCGACGACTTAGGAGTAGTCCCTTCCATTCAGGACCCTCTTGAGATCTTTTGTGACAACGAGGGTGCGATTGCTCAAATCAAGGAACCTCGTGCTCATCAAAAGACCCATCACATTGAGCGGAGATTCAACTACATAAGGGATGAAGTTGAAAAGGGAAAGATATGTATTCGCAAAGTTCACACAGATCTTAATATAGCGGATCCTCTCACGAAGCTCTTACATGGATCAAAACATGCAGGACATGTTTGTGCATTAGGGCTTCGATATTCTAGTGATTGGTCATGATCTGTTTTAAGTATTGTAACGGAACGAAATTGTTCAAACTCACTAATATAATTATGGTATTAATTTATTTTGAGTCATGTTCCTATTTTGCATATTTTATCCATGAATAAGTAATTATTCTAAATTCCGTAGTCGATCACATTCGTGGGAACAAGTGTGAGGTTTAGACTATTATGAACTCGGATTGGCATACATTCACGAGATAAATGTGGTGCAAGGTTGCAACCAAGGTTCATAGATATTTGTGGGATACAAATATTGGAAGACCCGCCCTCAAGACTTACTAAATGGAGCCTTTGTGGTTGATCACATGTAATCTTGAGTAAAGGTGAATATCATTGTATCCTCTGACCTGAGATACATATTGGGTTCAGATATTTACCAAGTATTGTGCCTTGATTCTTTCCTTCGCTATTCTGAAATATGGTAGTTCATAAGGAAGAGCTCAGGTACAATACAAGGTACATATTTAGGACGTATGTAGTCAAGATGGAATTTGCCCCTCTTATTCGTTGAGAGTCAGATGTCTAAGGCCTGATAAAGTTAAATCTAGAAAGAGAGTGATCACTCTGTGTCTCTTGGATTTAACATGACATCTAGGAAAAAAGGATGTGATGAAAGATTCACCTATTCATATTCGAGATGGGAACTCGAAAGGAATGATGTTATTGAATGGCACAAAGTCATAACATATTGGGGGTGATGGACGGTCGTTAGGTGGTATCCATCACTTGCATTAATTTCTTATGTTTCTCGTGCAAGTGGGAGATTGAAGGTATTTCGTATGCCCGAGAGACATATTAAATTAATGTGGCTAACATGTTATGATCCAAGTTGGGTCATACCCAACATCAAGCTTACCGACACCTTATAAGTATTTAATCTTAACGATAGGTTCGTTAAATAAATACGCGACACTTGGATTTTAGAAAATGGGTTTTCTAAAATATAACCACTTGAGATAAATTACTTGGATAATTTATATTTAATTATTTATAGGTTTAAATAATTATGTTGTGTAATATTTTATAAATTGGTTTGTAAAATGCAAGTAACTTAGCAATTACAAATTTTATATAACAAGTTTTATATAAATACAAAGGTATTTTATACAAGATATAAAAAAATAACAATCTTGTTATAAAAAAGGGATGGGGGACGGTTTGTTTTGACCAAGGAGTCTCCCATACTTTCTTTTGTTTACTTTCAAGAACACACATTTATCAAGTGCATGCTAAAGTTCATATACCAAGTAATTTGACTCAAGTATTCCACCAAGAAGTGAAAAAAAACTCTCTCACTCATTTCATACAGCTGCTGGCCGAAATTTTATCAAAGAGGAGAGGGTTTTGAGCTTGGTAATCTAGTTCATTAAGTGTCAAAATCCTAACCAAAGTAAAGATGGTGTTGGTGCACAAAAGGCTTAGGGTATAGCACACTTGAGGCTTCAAGTTAGAAGCTTTCTCAAGTCATCATCTTCATCAACTTGCTGCTCATTTTGGAGCAGCTGCTGTTCGGTTTTGGAAGCCAAATAAAGTGGTCTTGAAGCTTGGTTTATTAGCTCATTAAGGTTCTAAGGTGTAGCCAAGTTAAAGGGTAGTGTTGGTGCATCATTTCTTCATCATTTCCTCTTCATTTCAGCACTCAAACTTTGTTTTGAGGAGGCATAAATCACTCCCTTCCTTTAATTTGTAAGCATTATTTCACAACTTGATCCTGTTGGGATTTAGCTTTAATTGGCTTAAAGTTTAACAAGTAAAATTTGATAATTACACGCTTCCGTTAATTAAGATTCTTAAAAGGTTTTAAGACTTCTCAAACTTGTTAAATCCCAACAAAAACTGCATTCAAGAAA